>NC_064642.1:230411954-231093829 GCF_023864345.2 Schistocerca serialis cubense
ATGGAATTTCATCCCACAAACTGACTTCTGTTACCTGCACAACATCATACACGCACGTTTGCATGCCTGCATTCAACATTTTCGTTGTTACAACGGTTCTTTATGTACCAGGATTTAATATTTGCAATGGCTTATCTCGCACTCACATTAATCTGTGCTGTTGCAATGTGAATCACTTAAATACTTTACCTAGACAAACGTATGCCCGAATTTTCGTTACTCTACATTAGTTTTTTTGTGTTGCGATTTTTTTCCGTTGGTGTAGTTCGTATTTCTCGCTATTTTACTCGGAAAACTTAGCTGGGCTCTGATGATTCACCGCGAAAAAGGATTCAGTATGACATTCACCTGCTAGGGCATTCTGCATCTTTATACTCCACGTCTAGATATTTACTGCACAACATAGTCACACTTGCGACGAATACATTTCTCTCAAGTAGGGACCAGTTCGTTGATACCAGTGCTGTAAAATTTTTTACTTTGTTGACGGAACCACAACCTCACTACTGCTGGCACCGCTTCATCACTATCGCAATGAAGCCCTCGAAGGTGTCAATTAAGTTTTGGAAACAGATGAAAATCAAAGAGGCCAAAGTCGGGACTGTATGGTGGATGATCGATGACGGTGAACCCAAGGCGTTGGATTTTTGAAGACGTCGCAGCACTCGTGTGTGGTGTGGAGTTGTCATGTTGAAAGATAGTGTGTTCCATGTGTTTGCGAACTATTACAGTACGCTGTTTCTCAAGCAACGATATAGCTACGTTGGCCACCGGCATGTTACACGCTACAGTTCTGAGCTTTGTATCGGCAAACGGCTGCAAATATGTAGACATAAAGATATAAAGATAAAAGACGTTAACGTTTGTTTTATTTAAAAAACTTTAAGAGTGTTCACTAAACAAATTCTGAGGCATTACTTTTCAGCACGCTCTCGTCTATCCGACAACATTTCACATACGAAATGTAGATCTGTTTAGGCCTTTCGGCAGGTCTATGGCGTGTTCCACACAACTGTAGTTAATATCAATTTATAATCCCAGAAATTTAACGCAATAAATCTCTTATATCTGCTTGTCATAATTTACACCTGCTACATGTTCTGAATTGGATACAGTTTTTTCTTTTTTTAAAAAAGAAAAAAGTTTGGTGACAAAGACCTGGTTAGGAAGCATCTGTTAAATAACACTTTTATTACACGATCTTTCTAAATTATACACGATTTGATATTTATTCCACTGTTTGTATCACCTGAAAACAAAACAAACCTGCCACCTGGAAATATTATTGATTTTGTTGTTGTGGTCTTCAGTCCTGAGACTGGTTTGATGCAGCTGTCCATGCTTCTCTATCCTGTGCAAGCATCTTCATCTCCCAGTACCTACTGCAATCTACATCCTTCTGAATTTGCTTAGTGTATTCATCTCTTGGTCTACCTGTACGATTTTAACCCTCCACGCTGCCCTCCAATACTAAGTTAGTGATCCCTTAATGCCTCAGAACATGTCAAACCAACCAATCCCATCTTCTAGTGTGCCACAAACTCCTCTTCTCCCCAATTCTATTCAGTACCTCCTCATTAGTTGTCTGATCTAGCCATCTAATCTTCAGCATTCTTCTGTAGCACCACATTTCGAAAGCTTCTATTCTCTTCTTGTCCAAACTATTTATCGTCCATGTTTCACTTCCATGCATGGCTACACTCCATACAAATATTTTCAGAAACACTTCCTGAAACTTAAATCTATACTCGATGTTAACTAATTACTCTTCTTCAGAAACGCTTTCCTTGCCATTGCCAGTATACATTTTATACCCTCCCTACTTCGACCATCATGTTATTTTGGTCCCCAAATAGCAAAACTCCTTTACTACTTTAAGTGTCTCATTTCCTAATCTAATTCCCTCAGCATTACCCGACTTAATTCGACTACATTCCCTTATCCTCGTTTTGCTTTTGTTTATGTTCATCTTATATGCTCCTTTCAAGACACTGTCCAGTCCGTTCATCTGCTCTTCCAGGTCCTTTGCTGTCTCTGACAGAAGTGCAATGTCATCGGCGAACCTCAAAGTTTTTATTTCTTCTCCATAGATTTTAATACCTACTCAGAATTTTTCTTTTGTTTCCTTTACTGCTTGCTGAATATACAGATTGAATAACATCGGGGAGAGGCTACAGCCCCGTCTCACTCCCTTCCCAACCACTGCTTCCCTTTCATATCCCTCGACTCTTATAACTGCCACCTGGTTTCTGTACAAATTGTAAATAGCCTTTCGCTGCCTGTAATATTGATGAAGTTCATTAAAACACAAGAAATGGAAGGGTCCTAAGATGGAATTGCAAGCAGCCATATCGAAAATCGGTAAGAAATCTCAAGAAAACGTCTGAACATTAGTCTTCCGACTAATTCGATTCAATACCCAATAAAAACGAAGCTGAAAAACGTGGGAACGTGCGGCGGTAGTGATGAAATATTTGTGGCGTTGCACAAGGGAGGCTGCATTTAAAGCAAAGGTATCGTCCATTGTTCCATCGCTATTGATGGATAGTCCCAAAGCGCACGACGTATCCGCCTAATCCCTCTACCATCTACAGAGGTGTACTAACTATCCAAAAAAACGTCCGTTTCCTGTAGATCGCTCTGTAGTTGCATTTTCCTGCTTTAGTCTACATAACTTTAAGGTTTCTCTCAATGCACAGTTTGGCTGGCTATTATGACGTACTAAATAATTTATTAACTGGATCTGTTTATCCGTCTACTCTCACTGTTTTCATTGCTTTATTTCGTGCTAGTAACTCCCCTCTCAAAAAGGCCATGAAGGCCCAACGGTACCGACCGGCCGCCGTGTCATCCTCTGCCCACAGGCGTCACAGGACGCGGATACGAAGGGGCATGTGGTCAGCACACCGCTCTCCCGGCCGTATGTCAGTTTCCGAGACCGGAGCTGCTACTTCTCAATCAAGTAGCTCCTCAGTTTGCCTCACAAGGGCTGAGTGCACCCCGCTTGCCAACAGCGCTGGACAGACCGAATGGTCACCCATCCAAGTGCTACCCAGACAGTTCTTAACTTCGGTGATCTGACGGAAACAGGTGTTACAACTGTGGCAAGGCCGCTGGCTACTAAAGCGCCTAAATGTCTCCAAAATTCAAATGAAGCTCTGTCCCCACTTTCTCCTGGTACATCACATGCGAACGTCACTGGTCAGGCATTTCATGCTAGTACTGAAAAGCAATTTGCGTTTGGACTGCATGAGGACGTACTGTTTTGATACCGTTAAGGGCGTAATATCGTGAATATACGGCGGAAAGAAGACGAACAGACAGAATCATACGGTGGAAGAAACGAAAATGTGGCAAACAAATATCGAGGGAAGCTGAGAATTCAAGGAAATTATTTGGCTCCTTCTTTGAACTGACGAGTTTTGCGAGAGGCATTGACAGACTGAAAACTTTAATCCTAACGTCTAATGAGGAAACAGTGATTCCTTTAAGTGGAGCAAACAGACGCCTTTGGAATATTTTGACAAAGTACTAAGTCATGGCGATGAGGTAAAGACTGCAGACGATGGAAGAAGAAGTTCCAGAGCCAACATCGGATCACATAAAAGCCATCCTGAAGGCCCTTAAAAACAATAAGGCTCCAGGAGGTAGTGGCATCAATACTGACCTGTTTCGGGACGGTGGGAAGCGATGACTGAAGATCCGAGACATCATATGGCAGAAATATGGCCAGCTGAGGACACTCCTGCAGAATGGAAAAAAAGCAATTGTATGCCGGCTTTTTAAAGAGGGCTATGTCACGGAGGTGTATAATTACCCGCTGTTGGAGGTAGGATGTAAATTAACACCACTTTAGCCTAAGTCGGCTGAAACCTTTGCTGGGAGGGGTTGTATGCAGATAAAAGAGTGGATTTACCCCGGGACGCTCAACCACCAATCACATCATCACATTGAGACAAATGGTGGAGACGTTTTATGAATTTGGTGAAGACCTACTAGGGATCAAATTGCCAAGTACGCTTTGCTAATCAGTTGTCGGCACCTATGACAGTTAAGAATGGATTGAGACAGTGCGACCCTCTGTCTCCAGTTCTCTTTATCGTTGCGCTGGAAAAGGTGAGACGTGCAACTGGCAATAATAGTGCGATGGAAATGGTTGTATGTGAGACGACCCTTGCATTTGCAAATGATGTACTGATTGTGTGGGAAACTCTGAATGTGGTGACAGTAGATGCACCTCGGTCTATGCTAGAAGAGAGAAAATTACGTTTACTGATCAACGATGGGAAAACAAAGTTTGTACTGACAGTCTCTCGTCGACAAAATGATATGAACGTCTTCAGAATAGACGGTCACAATTTTGAAAGAGCCAAAACATTTGAGTACTTTGGGTCAACACTGACGAACGAATGTGAGATAGAGAATAAAATTCGATTAAGGATAATAAGTGAAAACGGGTGTTCAACGGTTTAAACCATCTGTATATGTCACGCATTGCATCCCAGGAAAGCAAGATACTGCTGTACGTGCCACTGGTTGTGAGACATGAGCAACTACGCTAACAAGAGTATCCGCGCATTTGAGAAAAAGATTTTAAGGAAAATTTATGGTCCGGTATACAATAAAGAAACTGCAAGGTGAGAAAGAAAGCAAAAAGGAAGATCTGTATCGGATGTTAACGAAAGCTGATATTGGGAGAAAAAGACAACAGGCACGAATGTTCTCCAAGCAAAGTGCGCTCTCCCTGATAAAGAACTAGTACCTCAGCCTACTGGTAGACGTTCAAGAGGATCACCAGTTTCACACTGGAGAGAAGTGTGGGAGTAAAGATTGCAGAGGGAGACCAAGAGATGAATACAGTAAGCAGGTTTAAAAGGCTGTAGATTGTAGTAGTTATTCGGAGAGAAATCTGAATGGAAGTAATTTTTCAGATGTAGAAACAAACCTATCAATTTTCGTTCATGTGCGACACCTACTTGACTTGATGTCTCAGAATAGCATCTATCAACCAACCCTTTCATTTAGCCATGCCACAAATTTCTTTTCTCCCCAGTTCGGTTTAGTACTTCCTCATTGGTTACATGATCTACCCATCTAGTCTTCAGTATTCTTCTGCAGCACCACATTTCAAAAGCTTCTATTCTCTACTTGTCTGAACTATTCATCGTCCTCGTTTCACTTCCATTCAAGACTACACTCCAAGCAAGTGATTCAGAAAAGACTTCTGTCTCGGACATCCTAAACGCTGGCTGTGGGATCTGCTTCGTCCAGGGTCACTAAAGTTCTATCTTTCCACCTCATTCGCTATTCGGAGATGACTTGGCTTGTACAGGATACAGTAGCATGGAAAGCAGCTTTAAGAAAAAGAGGAGACGAATAAAGAAAGGGTAGAAGAAAGGAGAAAATTGGAAGAAAGAAAACTGGGCTATTTAAGGAACAGTGAACAGCGTGGTCCACGACGTAGATCAAATTGTTAGACGTAATGATTCTGATGCAGTAGCACATATCAATTTTCGCTAACGTACCAGAGCCACAACAGTGGAAAAACAAACCATGAAAGGAGGTATCTCCACCCTGATTTCATTACTAGTAAAATGTATGGTTTACCCGTTGATAAATGTGAAAATATGGAAAGCTAGCGTTGAGACAGAAGTTTTACTGTCACATGTTATGTGCTAAGTTTAACTTATACTTTAAAGTTCCCGAAAAAGATGCATTAGCTGAAACGAAGAAAGTCAATTGCATACAGTGCCTGAAACAAAATCCCTGAATGGTACGATATATTTCAATTAGAAACGGAACTGCAGTTGGTCAACGTTTTTAAAAGTAGACAACCTCATAAAAACGACAAAGCTGCTGCATCAGGTATATGTTATGTTGCAACATCTGAACTACAAAAGGCTCTCCCCATCTCAAATGTTACTACATCTGCAACGTACTACAAGGGAGCAGTTCGGGAATCCATTATTTTAACAAAATCGATGAGCACATGTCTTTATCAGACAAGACGGAGGGAGAGAGAGGATCCAAAGAAATAGTGTAGTACTTGCTAAACATATCATGCGAGGGCTAGAAACCATACACAAGTTATTTTCTGACTCATTCAGTGGCCAAAATCGAAATCTTAATGTGTCCTCTACATTAATGAACTAGGTGTTAAATCCTCAGTTAATCATTAAAACAATGTATCATAAATTTTTGGGTTCAGGCCTTTTACTTTTTGTTTCATCTGTCTTCTGACTGGTTTGATGCGGGCCGCTACGAATTCTTCTTCTGCACCAACCTCTTCCCCTCTCCTGTGCTAACCTTTTCATCTGCAGTAACGACTGCAACCTAATCCTCCGTTATTCGCTGGATGTATTGCAATCTCTGCCTTGACTTTTTTTGCCATCTACACCTCTATCTAGTACTATGGAGGTTATTCCCTGTCGACTTAACAGATATCCCATCATCCTGTCCCTATTCCTTGTCAGTATTCTCCACTATTCTCCACATGTTCTTTTCTTCATCAATTCTACGGAGAACCTCCTCATTCTTTTTCTTACCAGTCAGCCTAATCTTCACCATTCTCCTGAAGCACATCTCAAATGCTTGGATTCTCTTCTGCTCACGTTTTACCACTGTCCGTAATTCACTACCATGCAATGCTGTACTCCAAACGTACATCCTCAGAAATATTTTCTTCAAATCAGCAGACACCTCTTGACAAAGAATTCCCTCTTCGCCTTTGCTAGTCTGCTTTTTATGTCCTTCATGCTCCTGTAATTGCTCTTCTCTTTCACTGACGATAGCAATGTCATCACCGAATCTTATCATTGATATCCTTTCACCCTGGATTTTAATCCTTCCCCTGAAATTGTCTTTTATTTCAGTTATTGCTTCTTCGAGCTCTAGATTGAGCAGGAGGGGCGAAAGACTGCATTCCTGTCTTACGACTTTTTTTAATACGAGGACTTCGTTCTTAGTCATCCAGTCTTATTGTTGCTTCTTGGCTCTTGTACATATGACATATTATCCCTCTTTCCCTGCAGCTTACTCCTATTTTTCTCAGAGTTTGGATTATTTGGCCTCATTTTACATCGTCGAACGCTTTTTCAAGGTCGACAAATCCTACGAACATGTCCTGATTCTTCCTCACTCTTGCTTCCATTAGCAAACGAAACGACAGAACCGCCTCTCTGATGCCTTTACCTTTTCTAAAGCCAAACTGTTCGTCCTCTAAGAGATCCTTAAATTTCCTTTTCCATTCTTCTACATATTTTTGTTTTGCCTAATGATCAAAATTTCGGAGTAATAGAATCAGAGTCACGAAAGTGTATTTATATCTTTACTACTGAGGGCTGGATTCATTTAGCCAAGAGATCCAAGATTAAGAAGTCTCCCGTCGTTGTCAAGATCTAAAATTTTAGCCACCTAAGAACTTGAAGACGTTATAGTTAAAAGGGAAAAAACCCTCGTGGAAGTACGTACCGTCTACGCAACTAATTGAAGGCAGCTTGTTCATTGCCATACGCGTTTCGCTTCTTTTATTTGGGAAGTATCATCAGTGATTTGCAATACATGTTTCCTTTTATACTGTAACCTCCCCGCAAAAAATAAAGTTAAATTTTTCAATGTTAATGAGAATAAAGCCAAAGTGTACCGTCCCCGCAAAAAATAAAAGAAAACATTTAAATGTGAATAGACACCGTGCTAAGTGTAACCTTCCCACAAAAATTTGAAAATGAAAAGAATGGAACGATAATAAAAATGTGCAAAATGTTAAGCCTCCACAAAATTAACGTTAAGATGAACCTGATACATTTTATAAGGCCAGCTGCGCTGACCTTAGGCCCTGTCCAATATTTAATCTGATAAATTGATTCAGGGAGAAAAAGCATAGGAAATATTGTTTCAATTGTAATGATTCTTTTCTTAAAAATGATTGCTTTGAAAACGAAATTATTATTGGGGCATTTCTTGAACAAATTAATTACAATTACCATACATTATTAGATGAGCGCAATGCTGCTTCATTACCTTCGACAACAATATACCTCGTCCAGAACCGTGACCAGAGATGGAGGGAGAGCACGCCGCCGACCCATGTCGACGCCCGCTCAGTACAACCGTCCACTCGGAACAACTACTGCTCTCGAACTGACTGAACTCTCGCGCGGTCAAGCGCAGACTAGCAACGATAAATAACTCTCTGGTCAGAGATTCTGTCATGCCTCGCCATCGCTGGTACTGAATACACTGCACACATACGTGTTTCATAACCCTCCAATGGGGGGCAAAAATTTGGCAGCGATGGTGAGTCATTTGGACTTGCCATGAGCAACAAATTTTTTCTTAACTAATTAACTTTACAATTACAGAGAATATACAGATGTAGAACATGAAGTAAATATGGTGCACATGCAGCGAGTTCACAACATATCCGACGATGACAAATATACACTCCTGGAAATGGAAAAAAGAACACATTGACACCGGTGTGTCAGACCCACCATACTTGCTCCGGACACTGCGAGAGGGCTGTACAAGCATTGATCACACGCACGGCACAGCGGACACACCAGGAACCGCGGTGTTGGCCGTCGAATGGCGCTAGCTGCGCAGCATTTGTGCACCGCCGCCGTCAGTGTCAGCCAGTTTGCCGTGGCATACGGAGCTCCATCGCAGTCTTTAACACTGGTAGCATGCCGCGACAGCGTGGACGTGAACCGTATGTGCAGTTGACGGACTTTGAGCGAGGGCGTATAGTGGGCATGCGGGAGGCCGGGTGGACGTACCGCCGAATTGCTCAACACGTGGGGCGTGAGGTCTCCACAGTACATCGATGTTGTCGCCAGTGGTCGGCGGAAGGTGCACGTGCCCGTCGACCTGGGACCGGACCGCAGCGACGCACGGATGCACGCCAAGACCGTAGGATCCTACGCAGTGCCGTAGGGGACCGCACCGCCACTTCCCAGCAAATTAGGGACACTGTTGCTCCTGGGGTATCGGCGAGGACCATTCGCAACCGTCTCCATGAAGCTGGGCTACGGTCCCGCACACCGTTAGGCCGTCTTCCGCTCACGCCCCAACATCGTGCAGCCCGCCTCCAGTGGTGTCGCGACAGGCGTGAATGGAGGGACGAATGGAAACGTGTCGGCTTCAGCGATGAGAGTCGCTTCTGCCTTGGTGCCAATGATGGTCGTATGCGTGTTTGGCGCCGTGCAGGTGAGCGCCACAATCAGGACTGCATACGACCGAGGCACACAGGGCCAACACCCGGCATCATGGTGTGGGGAGCGATCTCCTACACTGGCCGTACACCACTGGTGATCGTCGAGGGGACACTGAATAGTGCACGGTACATCCAAACCGTCATCGAACCCATCGTTCTACCATTCCTAGACCGGCAAGGGAACTTGCTGTTCCAACAGGACAATGCACGTCCGCATGTATCCCGTGCCACCCAACGTGCTCTAGAAGGTGTAAGTCAACTACCCTGGCCAGCAAGATCTCCTGATCTGTCCCCCATTGAGCATGTTTGGGACTGGATGAAGCGTCGTCTTACGCGGTCTGCACGTCCAGCACGAACGCTGGTCCAACTGAGGCGCCAGGTGGAAATGGCATGGCAAGCCGTTCCACAGGACTACATCCAGCATCTCTACGATCGTCTCCATGGGAGAATAGCAGCCTGCATTGCTGCGAAAGGTGGATATACACTGTACTAGTGCCGACATTGTGCATGCTCTGTTGCCTGTGTCTATGTGCCTGTGGTTCTGTCAGTGTGATCATGTGATGTATCTGACCCCAGGAATGTGTCAATAAAGTTTCCCCTTCCTGGGACAATGAATTCACGGTGTTCTTATTTCAATTTCCAGGAGTGTATATACAATGAGTACAGAGCAAATCACAAAAAAGTATATACAAATCATATCGATAAATGACAAAAGTGCACACTCACTGAGGTAGTGAACATATCAGGAAATCACAAATGTATAGGCAACGAGTTCAAATCATATTGAAAAATGAGAAAAGTGCACAGGCACTGAAGTTTAGTACAAAACATATTAACAAATGGCAGAAGTGCACATGCACTGAAAAATTCTTCAAAGTTTTCACAACAAATAGACATAATGAGTACAAATCTCATTGACAAATGACATAAGTGCACATGTACTGAAGTAGTGAACATATCAGCAAATCAAGAAAATGTATAGACAATGGATACATAACATATTAACAAAATGACACAAGTGCACATGCACTGTAGTTTAGAACATATCAGCAAATCACAAAAATGTAAAGGCAATGAATACAAATCATACTAACAAATGTACATGTACTGTATATACTTTTCTTTAGAATTAGGATAGCAAAGGGAAGGACTGCATCATGGTTGTAGCACTTTAGGTTGCACGCAGCTGCACTGAAAGTCCATATCTTTCTACTGTAGCACAACACCAAGTGAAACAATCTGCAGTTCTTTTCCCAAAAGTATTTATCAGCGTACCCAAGACACTGAAATGTTGTAGTAATATTCCATGTTGACATTTTGGCAGTACATTAGGTTCACCAAACAGTGGGACCCTAATAACATCTCCATCGCTTACAGTGGTGGACAGCATGTCGTGTCAACACCACGTTCTTGTAAGGTACACCGACGTAGAATTAGTGCAGAAACCAAACATAGTGCTCCACGATCAAGAAGATATCCAGAATAAACGGATATTGCAGTAATTCAGGGTAGTTAGGCCAGAAGGTGAAGGACATAAAGTTACATACTAGTCTTCACTGAGAATTACATTAGTAGTTTGCGGCATTCATTGCCCAGTTATTGAACATTTCTGTACCATGTATGTAGTATTACAGAATAATGTTCATAAATAATCATTGGTTGGTCCTCTCAATACAGTAATCGGTAGCATTTATTTCCCGTTACATAGTATTATAGAATAATGTTCATAATTAATCATTGGTCATCTCAATACAGTAATCAGTAGCATTCATTTCCTATTACATAGTATTACAGAATAATGTTCATAATTAATCATTGGTCATCTCAATACAGTAATCAGTAGCATTCATTTCCCATTACATAGTATTACAGAATAATGTTCATAATTAATCATTGGTCATCTCAATACAGTAATCAGTAGCATTTATTTCCCATTACATAGTATTACAGAATAATGTTCATAATTAATCATTGGTCATCGCAATACCGTAATCAGTAGCATTCATTTCCCAGTTACAAAGCATTATTAATATATTGTAACTATTACTCAAAGTCTGTGGTTGGAAAACATCATTCAGTATTACTCATAACTCTTTTAAATTGGTAGCATTATTTGGGACTGGTAATACTTTCCTTTTTTTGTGTTAGCAATGCATTGCGTTGGGTAATTACAGAGGAAAAAGAAAAAAAATTTGCTTTTGGGATGTTGCTGTAAATGAAAATGTGTAACGTCATTCGTCATGAGTCAGCTGTAGCAAGGTTATGAAACAAGTAGAGTATATGTGATCACATTCATAGATGATATAGACTTAATGAACAACTGCTTATAGCACATTAATTTCATAAATAATTTCTCCTGCAAAAAATATACAAAAAATGGATTATTAATCTGAAGGAAGTAACGCATTTTATGCTGAAAAGTAGTGAACTTCGAATTAACAGCTAGTGAAATGTGTATAAAAGATGTGTTCCATAACTATCCCTTCCAAAACCTTCATTCATCCTACTAAGCAATAAAATACCTACTGTCAAAACGAACTGCAACAAATACTTAAATAACTACATAGCATAAATACACAACTTCAACATTATCCTCATCTGTAAAGAAAAAAGCTTCATTATCCATCACTTCATTATCCATATCGTCATCTGCAAAGAAAAACTTCATTACCCATATTATCATATTCTTCATCATTATTCATCAGCATTCATTATCATCTGCAAAAAATCACTTCATTACTCATTATATAACTATTCCTTATCTCTAGCATATTTCATCACTAAAACTAAGATGTGTAGTTCTGTCTGACAGCCTGCATCAATCGCCTCGTATTCTGAAAGAAAAAATTAATTAAGACTGCTATTCTACGATGTGTATAGTATATTCTTATTAATGCTTGTTAATTCTGATCCATTTACTCTTCCTCATAAGGTTTTTGCATCTTCTTTCGTCTATTCCGTAGGTGAAATTCCCATTTCTGTTTAATTTATTTCCTTTACACGCATCATTTCTTTCTGAAATTGATGAACAAAGATTAATGTTTTGCATTTACATCATATACTCACTAAATAATGACTGGTTTATGGTAACATAATTAAGCATACAGCAAAGCATGACGGAAAACGTAATATGGAAATACGTAGACAGTGTTCAGAGGCAAAATGTACCCAGTGCATCACAATGTAGCAGCAAAAAATGTAAAACAGTCACGATGTTGAGATATCATAAGGCAAAATGTCAAAGTCAACTGGTGTTTGCTATATTTTAACTATTTCATAGTGCATACAAACAAAACATGAAACAATCGTATATACATAAGAAACACAAAAAATCTGACGTTCGTTGTGTTCAGCTTGTATGTTGTGTAGTTAATAGAGGCGAGAATTAAAGACTTTAATGGAGAGAAAATTTAATAAAATTAATATGTCACTAGACAACATTGCATAATTATTCATACAATACGTAAGTTTCTCTGGAAAAAATGTGCACAGTCTGATGTGTAACGACAAGAAGAGCGACCTGCTAACCTTACCTTGCCGGGCACTTGCCAAGAAAAAATACGACAATCATCAGTAAGTAGTTACATAAATATAATTGCATAAGTGGTCATAAAATGTGTAAGTTCATCTGGAAAAATATACACGGTCTGATGTGTAGCGACAAGAAAAGCGTCCTGCTAACCTTACCTTGCCGTGCACTTGCCAAGAAAAAATACGATAACCATCAGTAAGTGTTCATGTGAATATAATTGCATAAGTGGTCATAAATAAAAAAATTAGGAAATGGCATTACAGTGTGATAAATCATAAAGTATGTTCATCCAATAAAAGGTTTAATGTTTGAGACATGGTGATTCCCTTTACTTTTTCTCATTCACAAAGTTTCCACGTGTACAACATTGGAGTGAGGAATGCTGCGAATCCGATATGGTCCTGCCTATAGAAGTTCAAATTTACTGCACCTACCTTTTATTTTGTTGGATAAATAGTGTGTACGTACTAATATCTTCTGTCCAATGTGAAAGTCACGGCGTATACAAACCTGTTTTTGTTGTCTTCTCCGGCGCTCTGAGGCACGTTTGATGTTATTCAGCGCAATGTCAATTATTTCATGGTGTCGCAGTCGACGAGATGTAGGAAAGTTTACTAATTCTTTAATTTTGTTATGTGGTTCAACATTTTTCAGTATAACAGACGGAATGGGATAATGCCTTGCTTAAAATGTGTCGTGCTGTTTGACTTGAAATTCATACATAAAATCGGACATAGTACCAGGAATGTTGTCAAAAACTGGAGCTTGCTGTAAAAGAATTTTGTGTATTTGCGTGCGTACTTCGTCTGTATTTGCACTACTCTGTTTAACTTTATCAGAAATCATCTGCATTACGTCGTAGTCAGCTTCGTCTGGAGTGTTATAGTTATGTACGTACGTATCCGTGAACAATGTGGAATTACAGTCTATGCTACGTGATACGGAAATGACCTCTGTGCGATTAATTGTCTGTTCTTCTGCAGATAATGAGTGCTGAAATTCCAAAGCCAATTGTACATTTTCATCCTTTAACATTAAATAAGAATTTTGAAAATCAATAACTGCGTCGTGTTGTACCAGAAAATTAGTACCTAAAATAACATCTGTTGTCAATAAAGGAACAATCCAAAAATTTGCGTGAAATGTGTGACCTGCAATACAAAATGATAAATGTGTCTGTAATTTAACATCTACTCCTTTACTCGATACTGCTCCTTTCACTGTCGTTTTGCCTAATGGTAATGTAGGATAGGTATTCGCTTTGTTACACTCGTTGAAAGTTTCTTCATTCATAACTGACATAGGTGATCCAGAATCGATTACTGCTGAAAATTTCGATGATTCAATTCTAATTTCGATGACAGGATATTGTTTTCTGAACAATTGATCTTTCCTGCAAAAGAGTGTCTCTGATGTCGTCAAACGTAATTACATTTTCGTGAATAACATTCTGTGTATCCGAAGTATTGCTTACATTGCTGGAAGATGCAACCTGTACTGTATTTAGTCAAATTCTATCTGACGTGTTATCATTGTCAGGACGATTCTGTGGCACTTCGACTATTTGAACTATTCTACTATTTCTTCCTGACGTATTACGTTCTGGATGATATCTACTGTCTGGTAAATTCATGATTATTTGTTGTGGCGGATGTTCTTGCTGCTGATAAGATAGACTGTTATTAAATGCACGCTGAAAATTGTGCTCATTACTTTTACGTCTGTCGTGATAGTCATTTCTATACGGTGCAGTGCGATAGGAATTGAAATAGTGTGTTTTCTGTGCGTAGTTATTTCCTTGCTGCCGTGCATTACTATTTGTTGGAGCTGAGACTATACGTGCACGCAGCGAAACATTAAAGTTTGGTTGACCTTGTAGACTGCATTTGTGGTTAGGTATGCTAAGCGGAAGACTCTCATGCTGTTGTGGTGAAAAACATTTATTGTTACCAAAATGTGGTTGCGACTGCTGAAAATTTTGTACATACTGATGATTAAAATTTTGTCAGTTATTAAAATTACGCTGGTAGTTCTGGAGTGCCTAATAAAAATTGTCACTTTCGGTAAAAATTTGTCACATCGTGTTTTTTATTACTACGTTTCTTAATTCTAGATAGAGCAATAGTTAAACAGCTGTTTTGATAGATATAAAGGATAGTAGAAGAGAAGGCAGCAGTCCAGAAAACTAAAGATGAAACAGCACTACTACAGCTCGGGGCCCTATGCACGCTACGGCACATATTCATTAAAGCGTAATGAATCCCCTGAGGTCTATTACGCGCTACAAATAAACTTCAGCTTTTCTGTTACAGGCAATGGCGGTAAAAATTCAGAAATAAATTGCTGTATCCATGCTAATTGTTGTTTCTTCATTACAGGCAATGCTATTGGAGGTACAAAAATAAATTGCCGTATCCAGTTTAAAGCGTGTACCTGTGCTCTGTCATTATTAAGTTCCTTAGATTTTCTTATGGATAAAAATTGCTCGTAATCTACGTTCTCGTCACTGAATTTGAGAACACGTTCAGGTTTGTGTGAGAATATGTTTGTCTGTGTCATTTCGGATTTCAAGTCGCGTAGCTTTTCAGATTTTAAATCGCGTAGCTTTTCGGATTTTAAGTCGCGTAGTCTCTGTAAATTGCTTAAGTTACACTGGCTGTGAGAGTGCGACAAACGTTCAGGATGTGCCGCACGCTGTGACGTATTATTAACTGAAATATTTTTCATCTCTGTTACCTCTTGCTGTAAACTTGACAATTTTCTACGCAATGTGTTATTAGACGAATCGATCTCATTAATTGTCTGTTTGTAGATTTTGAAATTCCGGTGTTTGATTAAATGAAACCGGTGAAGTATCGTCTGATTTGCTGTCATTATTACTTTCAATAACGTCAATACGACTGGCCAATTCATCATATTTTTCAGTCAGTATTTTTACCTGATCATCGTTCTTAGTGTCAGAAGCATTAATCTGTTTTTGTAATTTACGTGTGGTTTCGTTCAATTTTTTAACGTCAGCTTTCACGACATCGGAATCCTGTGTTAGTTCTAATTGTTCGAATCTGTCTGTCACTGTCTGAATATCTGCTGTGTGTGTATCTGTTTTTGATTTAAGATCAGAAATTTCTTCACGTAATTCGGTGTTCAACTGTTCGATGGTATTAATTTTGTCCGATACTGTAGCAATATTGTTGTCCACGTATGTTTTTGCCTTCGTGAACAATTTATGTTTGTCTTCTTGTCTCTGTGCTGTGATTGTTTCCAATACTTGTCGTTTTACTTCATTTTGATCCTGTATAAATTTGCGGAAACGCATATCACTGTTTTGTATGTGGTGATTAAAACGTTCGTTGGTCTGAGTGTTCTGTTGGTCGAATTTCGCGTCTATCTTCGCATCCATTGTGCGCGAAAGTTCTGCTGTCATTAGTTTAAACTCGTCGCGTAATTGTGTAGCCTTTTCAGAGCATTGTTTAGCGACTGCGCTAATTTCGTCTCTAAGTATTTCTGTTGTAGCTGTTTGCATTTCCCTTAATTCTTGAGCAACAGATCTAATTTCTTCGCTACTTTTTCTAGCACAAGCCCCAATTTCCTTACCTAATTGTTCCTTAGTGTCATGACACTGCGGGGCAACGGCTCTAATCTGTTCACTAAGCTGTCTAGCATTGTTGTCTAATTTTTCATTTAACTGTTGCTTGAGATTTTCGTTATTTTCATTAAGCTGTTTGAAATTTTCTTTAAATTGTTTGTTATATTCTCTCTGTTGTCTGACCTGTTCATTAAGTTGTTTGAGATCTTCTTTAAATTGTTTGGAATTGTTGTCTAATTTTTCACTCTGTTGTTTACCCTGTTGTAGCAATATTGCCATAATTTGTTCCAGGGTAACATTACCTACTCTATTCTCTGTACTGTTTGATGGTGTATCTGCAATTGTCGCGTTTTGTGTGACCATTTGGTCATTCTGTAATTTACAAAAAGGTTTGCCAGTCGGATGTACACTGTCAATCACTATTTCGGAATTAAATAAATCTGTCCTACTTTGAGTATACTGTTCATTTTCATTAGACAAATTTGTCTGTTCATTACTTAAATCATGCAAACCGGGTGTTTCAAGCTGGGCTGCGCCCATTGCAACAGAACGCCCCGCGTCATCAGTTGTCGTCAAATTAACAGAAGACACAATTGAATTCGTCTGTTTATCACTACGATCAAAATCAACATTGGTGGTCGGTACATATTGATTGTCAATAAACGGAGGATTGTCATCATTACATTGCGTGTCACAATTACTATCGGTCAAGTTGTTTAATTCGGTTATTTCACTCATTATACTTCGCGATGCACTATTCACAGTCTTTTGCGGCATTTTTACTATAGTCACAATTATTCACAAATGAAATAAGCACAATGCAAAAAGCAACAAACAAAAATACAACAGAGAGCAACGAATTGCCGATGATCTGTGGAAGAAAATCACAAAATTAGTAAAAGCGTTGTGCCAAATGCTAATTATATTAAGTAAATAAGAGCAGATATCTAACTACTTCTCAGAAGATTCTCAAAGAAATACGATCCTGGTCCGGATGTCGCCAAGTGTAACCTCCCCGCAAAAAATAAAGTTAAATTTTTCAATGTTAATGAGAATAAAGCCAAAGTGTAACGTCCCCGCAAAAAATAAAAGAAAACATTTAAATGTGAATAGACACCGTGCTAAGTGTAACCTTCCCACAAAAATATGAAAATGAAAAGAATGGAATTAAATTGCAAATAGTGCCAAATGTTAGCTTCCCACAGTAATAAAACTCAATGATAATAAAAATGTGCAAAATGTTAAGTCTCCACAAAATTAACGTTAAGATGAACCTGATAAATTTTATAAGGCCAGCTGCGCTGACCTTAGGCCCTGTGCAATATTTAATCCGATAAATTGATTCAGGGAGGAAAAGCATAGGAAATATTGTTTCAATTGTAATGATTCTTTTCTTAAAAACGATTGCTTTGAAAACGAAATTATTATTGGGGCATTTCTTGAACAAATTAATTACAATTACCATACATTATTAGCTGAGCGCAATGCTGCTTCATTACCTTCGACAACAATATACCTCGTCCAGAACCGTGACCAGAGATGGAGGGAGAGCACGCCGCCGACCCATGTCGACGCCCGCTCAGTACAACCGTCCACTCGCAACAACTACTGCTCTCGAACTGACTGAACTCTCGCGCGGTCAAGCGCAGACTAGCAACGATAAATAACTCTCTGGTCAGAGATTCTGTCATGCCTCGCCATCGCTGGTACTGAATACACTGAACACATACGTGTTTCAATACATACAATAAACTTATTATGTGGTAGATATAATATGCTGCTACATTACATTTTGTGGTGTTTTCCTCTTGTTTCTTTAGGTTAGGCTCAACATTTTGTAGCACAAATTTCTTAATGTGAACTTATCGTTCGCTATTACTTACGATTTCCGGCGCTGTTAACTCATGCGTATGGTACTGGAGATGTATTCGTTAGTTTCCATGTTCCAGCTGTCCGATTTCTAGCTTTCTTTCACCCACATTTGTCACATCACATGTATACTTGCACTTTTCATTTTTTATGATCAACATACATGTGTTTTTGGTGTATAGTGATGCCAACTGTTGTTGTGTGTTTATCTGTCTTCTTCTGTGTTGTGTTGTGGTTTTGACATTTTTCATTTGGTTTGTGTGTGTGTGTGTGTGTGTGTTTCTTGTATGTAACTGTGTAATTCATTCTTGAGAGGGTGGTTTTTATGAATATTTGTGTGTGTGTGTGGGGGGGGGGGGGGGTGAAAGAGAGAAAGAGACAGAGAGGGATGGAAGGAGAAAGAGAGAGAAAGAGAGAGAGAGAGAGAGAGAGAGAGAAGGGGGGAAGGAATTTCATGAATTATTTATCTTCGTTACATTTCGACTTGTTTTTGTTTTGGTGGTTAGCAAGATCAGAGAGTTATTGCTTATAAAGATTTGGTCGTTGAGTACCTTCTTTTCCATTGCAATGGCTCTTTGTATGTCACTGTTTTCATAAAATGAAGGCTTTCACGACCGCATGTTTCAGGTGCCGAGAATTCTTCCGGAATGTACGGCCATGGTCCATGGAACTCTTCTGTCCCTGACGTTTCGTCCAAAGCTACGTTGGACGTCTTCAGAGGTGCTCCAGTCGGCAAGACTCAGCACAACCAGGAACACCTCCAAAGATGTCCAACGTAGCCTTGGACGAAACGTCTGGTATAGAAGAGTTCCATGGACCACGGTCATACAACCCGGAAGAATTCCCGGCAGCTGTGACTGTTTTCTTGCAATGTCAGGAGCTTTTTGTTGTAATTATTCACTCAGACAACTGTCATGTCACATTCTATGTTGGATAGTTCATGTCCATGTTTTATAAGGTATTCAGAGAAGGTAGACTGGCTATTTTCGTATTTCCAAATACTTATATGTTCTTTACATCTGGTTTTGAAGTTCTTGCTTGTCATCCCCAGATAAACTGATTTACATTCTTGGTACTCTAGCTGGTATATACCTGCTCCTTGGGATGTCTCTGGTTTGTATATTGTTTGTAAATGAGATTGTAGTGTGTTTCTTGTTCTGTAAGCTATGTGTAATCCCTGTTTCTTTAGTATATTTGCTATTTTGTGTGTTACTTTGTGTTTATATGTAAGAGTGTACCATTTTTTTCTGTTATTCATGTCATGAGTGTTACTGTTTTGTGTTTCCGTGTGTACTGTAGTGTCTGTGGGGTTCTTTGGTGTTTCTGTTCTCTGCTTGTTTTGATTTTTCTTTAGCTGTGTTTTAATTTATTTTGTTGAGTTTTTGTACTATATATGTGTTGTAACCGTTGTTTGTGGCTATGAGTTGTATTGCTTGTAGTTCTTTGTTGTTGTTTGTATTGTTTGTAATTCCTTTTCATCGTTTTCTTTACTGAGTGGGATGTTATTCAGTCTGTGCAACATGTGTCGATGGAACACTGATTTTTGATTTTGTGGGTGGTTGGATTAAATATGTATAATTATGTCTGTGGCCATTGGATTTCTGAAGATGTCAAATGTGTGTTTATTGCTGTCTCTCTTTATTGTTATATCCAAGAAATTTATTTGCTTTTGTGTTTCTTTTTCTGTGGTGAACTGAATATTTTTATGTATGTTGTTTACATCTGTATGAAGTTTATCAATTTTCTCTATTGGTTCATCTACCATACAGATTATGTTGTCCACATATCTGTACCAGTAAACAATTTTGTATCCTTTCTTTGTGATGAATGTAGCAAAGATTGTCTTTTCTATGTGGTTGATGAATATGTTTGCCAGTGTTACTGAAATTGGGGATCCCATTGGAAGCCCATCTTCTTGTAAGTGAAATTCCTTTTCAAGTTGGAAGTAATTTTGGGATGTGATTGCTTTGAGAGCTTTAGTTATTTCATTGATATTGTCTGCAGGTAGTCTGTTGTATGTCAGTAAGTTTTCTTCAATTAGTTTTATTGTGTTTGCAATGGGTATTGAGATGAACATGTTCTTTATGTCAAAAGAGATGAGTTATGCTGTTTGTGGGGTGTTTAAGTTTTTTGTTTGTGTTAGGGGTTCATTTGTGTTTTACACTGTTCTGCTGTTTTTAATTTCATAATGTTGCTTTATGATTTTGTTCATGTGTTTTGGCACATGGTAAGAAGGTGCATTCATAAAATTAATAATGGGCCTCAATGGAATGTGGGGTTTGTAGACCTTGGGATGACTTCTGAGTTTTGGTGCTTTTGGGTTCTTCTGTGTGATGTGTTGTTTTTGTTTATCTATATGTCTCATGTCTTAGAGGTTGCTTTTTTTGTACGTCTGGAAGTTGGTTCAGATTTGAGTTTTGTTATATTATTAGAGGAGTTTTTTCTATATGTTGTTCTTTATTGATCAGTACTGTGATGTTCCCTTTATCAGTTCTTGTGACTATGATGTTAGCTTGTACTTTTTAATTACTTTTTAGTGGAGTTCTTTTCTGTTTTAAGTTTACTGTTTTGCTCTTTCTTTGACATGGTGATTATGTTATTAATTTATTTCTTCACTAGTTCTCCTGCTAGCCCAATATTTATAGTGTTGTTTTCTTTTTTCTCTTCCTCTGTCAAGATGTTTTCTGTTCTTACAATCAGGTTTTCTATGTAGTGGTTATCTATTTTTGCACTGATGTTGTGCTTGAGCCCTTTCTCTAATAGCTCCGTTTCTTCCTCTGTTAATTCTGTATCTGTAAGATTTATTAATTTTGGGTGAAATTTGCGGTGGTGAGTGTTTTGCACTTTGTCCTGCTTTTCTTTCTGATTATTTTTGTTTGTTAGTGTTCTCATTATTCGATTGTGTTTGTTCTGTGTATATTGCAGTGTTCTTGCGCTTTAAAAATACCTTAAATACAGATAATCGTTTCTCGAAAGTGACTACACTGTCGGAAAAAAATCACAACACCAAGAAGGTATAGTGTTGCATAAACGAAAGTTGGTAGGCGTGTTTCTACATCTGAAAGATGGTGCCTAGTCATATTTCGCGCCAGTCGTATAAGATTGGTGCCGTGAGCGTCATTTACCTTTGAGATTGCCCCTGGTGAGTTGATGTTAGTCAAGAATTCCTTTAAGGCGACAGGAACTCCATTATCAACAGCTCATTGACTTTGAATGGGGTCGTGTAATAGGGCTACGAGAAGCTGGATGCTCCTTCTGCGCTGCTGCAGAAAGACTGTACGTGATTGCTGGAAGCGGTAGTCACGAAATATACAGTCACAAGAAGACCGCGGTCGGGATGACCATGTGGCACTACCAAGAGAAATGACCATCGTGCTTTCCGTATGGCTCTGGTGCATCGTACTGCATCTGCAGCAGTCATTTGATCAGCAGCTGGTACCACAGTGACACAACGAACTGTTAGAAATCGGTTACTTCGAGGACAGCTCCGAGCCAGACACCATGTAGCGTGAATTCCACTGACCCGGAAACCACCCAAGTAACATGCAGTCTACTAACCGCGAAACAACGCCATTTGCGATTTCAATGGTGTCAAGCGAGAGCTCATTGGACGGCAGAACGGAGATCTGTTGTGTTTTCTGATGAAAGCTGGTTCGTCCTCGATGCCACTGATGGCTGTGTTTTGTTTAAAAGTGGGTCTCATCAGGAACATTCTCACGGTTATCCCACGCACCCTGACTGCAAATTTGTACGTCAGTCTGATGATTTGACCTGTTGTGCTGACATTCATGAACAGCATTCCAGGGAGTGTTTTCTAACACGATAACGATCGCTCATATACTGCTGTTCTAACCCAACGTGCACTACAGAATGTCGACATGTCTCCGATTTCAAGTAAGGTAGGTGCTCACAGGTATATATACTAAAGAACTATAATAACTTATGACAGCAAACGTTTTACAGAAAAACAGAAAAACTTGTAGAAGACATCCCTCGGATGAATCAGTTTGCCTTCTGGAGAAATATAGGAACACGCAAGATGATACTGAGCTACATCTACATCTTATTTTGGCAGATGGATTCAAGAAATGCAAACCTTATAACATTAGTAGATTTAGAGAAAGAGTTTTACGATGTCGACTGTAACACACTTTTTGAAAGTCTGAAATTAGCAGGAGTAAAATGAATGGAGCAAAATGTAATATACAACTCCCATAGAAACCAGACGGTAGTAACAAGAGTCGAGAGGCATGAAAGGGAAGCAGTGGTTGGGAAGGAAGTGAGACAGGGTCGTAGCCTATCGCCGTTTGTCGTCAATTTTATTCTATCTGTACACTGAGCAAGCAGTAACGGAAACAAAAAAATCTTTAGTGGAGGAATTAAAGTCAGGGAGAAGAAATCAAAACTTAAATATTCGCCGATGATGACAAAAGACGTGTGAGAGTAGTTTAACGGAACGGATAATGTCTTGAGACGAGATTACAAGACGGCTATCAACAACAGTACGAGAATGGTAGTGGCATGTGGTCGAATTAAATCAGGCGATGTTGAGGAAATAAGATTGGCAAATGAGTATTAGATGAGGTTTGCTCTGCGGGCAGCATAAATATTGACGATCGCCGACGTAGAGAAGGTATAAAATGTAGACAGACATCAGCAAGAACATTTCTGTAAAAGAGTAATTTATTAAATTTAGCACCAATTTCGGTTTTAGGAAATCTTTTCTGAAGGTATTAGTCTGGATTGTAACCTTAAACGAAAGTGAAACGTGGATGATAACCAGTTCTCACAAGAAGAGAATAGACGAATTTGAAATGCGATGCTTTAAAATAATACTGAAGATTAGTGGGCCGATCGAATAACTAATGAGAAGGTATTGAATCAAGCTAAAAGAAGGGGCCATATGATAGGGGAGTGCGATGAATACAGTAAGCGTGTTCAAATGGCCGTATGTTGCAGTAGTTATTCAGATATGGATAACACGATAGACTAGCGTGGAGAACTGCATCAAACTAGTGTTCGGACTGAAGACCACAACAACAAAAACAATTACACTTCACTGTCACACTGTTGTTATTCGTCTACGATATAGGTTACAACCGTCACCGAAATTCTGTTCATTGCACTAAACTGTCGGGCACAACCCCCGAAATGCTGTAATAGGAATGTTCACAAATTTCTGTGGTTATTTTCCGTTGGTGAAGGTATAATTATTGCAACAACAAAGATTTTTATAACAAAGAATTTATATTTTAAAAAA
Organism: Schistocerca serialis cubense; assembly: GCF_023864345.2. Classification (NCBI taxonomy): domain Eukaryota; kingdom Metazoa; phylum Arthropoda; class Insecta; order Orthoptera; family Acrididae; genus Schistocerca; species Schistocerca serialis. The sequence continues at coordinate 230,435,416 of NC_064642.1, forward strand.
GACTTTTCTTACTTTTGTTTTCCCTGCTAAAATGCTCACAATTGTCGCATGACGTATCTATGAGTACTATCTTGTCAGACACTATTAAACTTAAGACATCTGCATTTCCCGTAATGTCTCGTTAACGAACAAACTTATCTGAAAACAGTTTTTCTCAATTTTAGCGGCTCCTGTAAAAGATCAAACTTGTTTGTCAAATTTGCTCTACTTTTCACGGGTCGTCAAACAAGCATGAGTACACACTAACCAAGTTCATTGGATTTAACCTCACTTTTGACGTAGCTTTCACGCTATGGGGTGTAACGTCACCGGTTTCTCTTGTTGGTAGTTGATAGATTAGTACTGATTGCCCCTGGCTAAAACTCGGCGATAGTCGGTAGAGCGATGAAACTGTTATTAGGTAAAGACGACGTTACAAAAAACAATGCTGAACTGAAGTCTCGACGTGTGCGTGATATTTACTTCACCAATTGTGACCAATATTACGCTACTCGTCGTAATTAATTCGTTTATATTCGATGGATTAACAGTTGCTATCAAAATATTAATGACAAATTCCATTCAGTTCCACCGACACCAATTTCCACATAGTTTGGTTGTAATTTCAAATCTCTAATAAGTCGTAACATTGTGATTGCTTCCTAACGTCAAAGAGTTTCTAGAAATGTGCCGAGGGCTTCAGTCAAATATTATCGCAGCACACAAAAGATCACAGTTATGTCTTTACAAAATTTTGTAATTTGGAATCACAAATGCGTAAATTGGCACGAAAGGGTGGTTTATTTCACAATAACAATCACTTCCTAACAAGGCCGTGAGGAAGAAGCTTTCCCAGGTAGTGATGGGAGAGGATTTTATAAATTATCTGTTTTAAGACTATTGCCAAGTTCCAGGGTACATTTGCAATTACGAATGGAGTTAATTAAGTTAATTGTCTATCACTGTTCAATGCCTAGCTAGAGTTGAGTTCGGGTTATCTAATTAAAAAGTTCACTTCAGTCTAATGTAAGGTAGTCCTCCATCTGAATTCTAAACGATGTTACAGTTGAAGTCAATGTTTCGTTTCACTGCGTCATAGTAGGACGCAATTATCAAACCTCGATAAACAATCTAACCGCGCCTACATATACGAGTATCCAAACCAGTCTGACCAGCTTCGGCTAACTCTCGTAACGTAGTGACAATGGATCAAATTTTCCTGAGCCTTTACTCACGATTCTCAAAGAGTACTCACAGAAAGTATTCTTTGAGATCGTTGGTTCTATTTGCTAATTTTAATTATAATGATTTTTCGATTTACTATGATCTTTGATTTTGTGTTTACTGAGATTCTATCTTTCTTTTGTAAGTTGATAAATTACGAAGTATAAGGTTCCTGTTTCAATTACTTGCTATTATCCAAATAATAGTGTTAAATGAAACTTTTGTTACCTGTTCATTTTTCATGGAATTTGGAACCTGTTTTGGAGAATTTTTTCGGGTATTGGTTCCTATTTTTTCTTTTTTCAATTTTCGTCCGAGGAAGTGGCATTACAGGGGGTTGTGTAGTGAAGTATAGTGGGCAATACACAGGTTGCAAAACATGATGAAAACTTTAAACCATGGAAATCTGCTCCACTTACCAGATGTGTCTAAAAAACTGGCTGTTGTTTGACAAACACACGCATAAACGGTAGTTTGTCAACTCCGTCTGCTATCAAAATTTCTTTCAGACGCGTTTGTGCGCCTGTGTTTGGTGAGCACGACAAACATTGGATCACACTGTCAGATAATTTAACCAATAGGTGAAGTTTGACAAATTGTTTGGTCGTCTGCGGGGGCCTAAGAGCTTCGGAACCCGTTTCTATGGCCTTTTTTTAACACTCTAAACGAGTTTGCCACTGTAGGGACACGTGTTTGACCAGTATGACTGGGAATTTCACGAGAGAAAGCGCAAGGTTTTGAAAGGTGAATGATGAATTAACTCATATCTTTTCCCCAATGACAAATTCAGCCGAAAAAGCCCATATGAAATTTTTAAAATAATTACATCTGCATCTTTTGTTAGTACAAGAACGCCGACAGCAAAAAACATTTATTTCAAGTATTTTGTTGCCGATTTCTAGATTTAGCTTAGGTAGCCTGATGCAAGCCTTTGCGTCCATACGTAACTACTAAAACGTCCATTCATTTGAACTTGCCTACTGCAGCAAACCTTGGACTCTCTCTCCCCACACTTTTTATCCATACACACCGCCCTCCTTTATCTGTTGCCTGATATCCTCTTAGTCTTGACAAAACAGTTAACTATACCTTTTGCATGGATGAAAACAGAAACGTATGGTGATCGTTAACTTAGGCTTAAAACCCAGAGGCATACCTTGACGCCGGCTTATTTTATGCTCATGTTTAACATTTTCTTCTGCAAAAATTATTTTTTCATACAAGTATTTATTAAAAAACAAAAGTACACATCTTAAAGACTAAGTAAATAAATTTTGGCTGGTAAATTGATGATCCCATGCAGCACAAAAAGGTGGAGAAAGTACCTCTCCGCGTATTGCGCAACTAAACGGTTCGCACTATTGAGGAAGAAGTATAGATTTTGCATTGAAAATTAAACATATGTACATTATCAGAATTAAATTCTCTATGATGTGAACTTTTAAAATCAAATATCCTGAAGTGCATTTCAAAATACACAGGTAATGAAAATCGGCCTATTTTGTTGTCTTTAAATATAAATAACAAACATTACAAAAAATGGTTTTTGAGCTTCACGCCAAAATTACAACTGCATGTTTTATTAAATCCAAAACAGCATTCAGTTGTATCGGGAATTTTTTTTAATCATGCGAACTAGTTTAAAAAACGTTGTACCGAGAAGTTGGCATTTAAAGTTTTAAGCTGGATTTTCGTGCATGTAACTTCAAATTTTTTTTACCCTACCATCAATCTGCTGTTCCTATGCCTTAGAGTAAGCCTTTCTCTTCTTAGAAGCTCTCATTATCTAAAGTGAGTGTCTCTCCAGGAGCAATCATAGCCCCGACAGTACTCTGGAACGAGCGCCGGTCCGCACGCTTGAGGAGGTTCTCGTCGCTTTTCGTGACGAATGAACACGCCGTGGTGTCGATAACGATTCCCACGACTTTCATTTTATTCAGAACGCCTTAAAGACGTCGTTAAGATTGACGCACCCCTGACCGTTAGCAATCTGGGCGACTTTTACAATCTAAAACACGTGTTTTGGAGCGTAAGTCCAAATTAATAAATTCACTGTTTCATTGCTGTTCTTGGTATAGGCTCCAAGGCATCTCTCCATCAAATTGTAGTCATTCAGATGTTTGTACGGATCAGCAACGCCTTCAGTAACTTAACTCCTCAGTGGCGACATACGATCAGACTTTCATCATGGCAGCGACAACAGCAACCGTTACGAAATTGTCTCGAATGAAAAACAGCTCACAGTTGCACTAAATTCTGTATATTTTAAACCTTGACCATGGTTTGTGCTATAATAATATAGCCTTCTTCAGAAGTCATACGTACTAATAAATGAAAAATGTCTTAGCCCAGCGGCTGCGACAAGGCCAGTAAAATAACTTCAACAGACAGAAGCCTGTTTCGAACATAAATAAAATTACATATGACAACGTATTTTATTTATGTTCGAAATAGGCTTATGTCTGTTGAAGTTATTTTATTTTAGTCTTGACGCAGCCGCTGGGCTAAGACATTTTTCATGTATTAGTGTGTATTACTTCTGAAGAAGACTATATTATTATAGCAGAAACCGCGGTCAAGGTTTAAAATAAACAGAATTTAGTGCAACTGTGAGCTGTTTTTCATTTGAGACTATCCAGTATCCCGTTCATCTCAGCTTGCTTAGATGTACACCAACTTTCAGAACGAGATGCGGGTTCTCATTCGTTAAATTCCTGTGATGAAGTTCGCCATAACCGCTTTTCTCATCTCACTTTTGTTGAAAACGTATACTTGAGCTATCTGGCAGGCGAGAGCAATACATATATCGATATTTTCTACGACTTAGAATGTTGCAGTAGCATTACAGAGAAAGAAATATCGATCCGCTGAAACGCGAGTTTGAGTTACAAGGAATTCCCGGCAACATCCATTTGATCATATATTCTGAAGACTATGAGTAGTCAAAATATAAAAAAAAAGTTCCCTTGAACCTCGAGACAGGAAAACCCTCTTAAGTTACGGGTTCATGTGGATGCGGTAGGGGTCTTCCAGATCCAGCTACCTCGCTTGTTTATTATCAGATGGCGACAACACATCAACTAAAACACATTTCACTATACTTCAATAGGTGCAAGTAACCTACAGCTGTGCGGGATGATTTTCATCGTGAGTACGGCAGTACTCTCACAGCTTTGGCACCATTGCACCACTGGTAGCCAAGGTCACTTGATTTCACGGTAAATCCTCTCCACAGACGTTCCCCGTTGGGATTCGCTCTGTTCCACTACCAGACTGCTGTGATATTGGGCTGAACAGAATAATGATACACAAAAGCCTTCCCTGCCCTCAACAGCCGGAAATGAAAGAGTAAAAAGGAAAGGAAAGTTCTCAAATGAGGTTTTAGAGGGGTTTCTCTCAGCTGTAAGGCGAAAGCTGGGATTGTAAGATAACTCTTCCAAACCAAAATCAAAATCAGTATCAAAACAAAATCAGAAAAGAACAATGGATAGTGAATTAGAAAATTTATTCTTTCTCCTCTTTTGTAAATAAATGTAATCCAAACCACATATCCAAATCTATGGCACAAAAAGAGCATAAACACGTACGTCAACTCACATTCTCCCTCCACGAGACCTAGCGAGGTAGCGCAGTGGCTACCACACTGGATTGGCATTTGTGAGGACGAAGGTTCAAACTCGCGTCCGGCGTCCAGTGATTTCTCTAAAATCGCTTCAGGCAAATGCCGGGATGGTTCCTTTGAAAGGCCGACTTCCTGCCCCATTCTTCCGTAGTCAGATGGGACCGATGTCCTCTCCGTTTGGTCCCCTCCCCCGAATCAACCAACCAACCAATCGTCCAGGAGAGAGAATGAAAAATCGAGTTACGGCGACATTTAACGGACAGCGTTTTCACCTGAAGACGACGGCCAGATGGCGATGGAACATTGTGTTAAGACGATCTGTCTGCAGAAACGACAAGAATCTTCTTCTTCTGCCTCGCCTTATCCCAAGTCTCTACGGGTCGGCGTGTTATTTCAGATTCAAAAGTGCTGGTGACAGTGAGTGGCGCCAAATACTTCTTGAGTTCACCACTCCTCTCGGGACGATATTTGTGTGCCCCATTTGTCTGCGTCTAGTGTTATCCCATTCGAAAGTTTGAGAACGTTTACGAAATCCTTGAGAATAATATATCGGTGGAGGGTCGTGGGTAGCAGACCGGCACTGACCTAGTCGAATGTGGGAAACCGCCTACAAGCCAAATCCAGGTAGACCAGCACATCAACCCTCATTGCTAATCCAGCGCGCGGATTCGATTCCAGGCCAGTTCGCCTCCTCATGTCTCTGAAGTGGGATCTTTAACGCGCTCGACTAGCCTCATGGGTTCAGAAATGACGAGAATATTAATTAGTTAACGTACTGGAAAAATCTGCATAGTCAGTCATGAAGATTTTTAGCCTGTCGCTTACATCCTCCATACCAGATGGAACACTTCTGTCACCGTTAATTCTCCCAAGGATCAAAATAAATGTGAAAGGTTTTCCTCTACTCTGTGTAACTTGTTTCAGAATTGATCTTCCAGTATTCTATAAAATTCTTCTCGTATTATAATATTATCCATCTCCTCTTTAACCACATCCATAACGTATTGAGTAGTGAGCTAGAGGCGTGTATCTTTATATGATTTGTCTTGTGGAGCGGCGTGTTAAATACGCTTCTTCTTCGCCGTTTTTACAAGAGCCTGAAAACTATTTTTGTGTATTGACAGAATCTTCCGTCGGTTCTTGGTAGAACAACATTATAATAAATGAAAAACACCAGTTTGCTTTTGTTATACACTATTACTTTTATTGTAGACCTGTTTTCGGCTTACAAGGCCATGTCTGAAGATGGCCATGTAAGCCGAAAACCGGTTTACAATAAAAGTAATATTGTAGAACAAAAGCAAACTGGTGCTTTTCATTTACTATTTTTGCAGTCAACCAGAAAGCGATGGAGAACATACTGACCATAATTCCCAATCTGCGTGTCCACATTCTCCTTGCTCTGACTGAAAGAAAATTTTACTACTAGCTATTTACTCATCAGGAATTACGATTGTAAAATAAAAGTTTTGAATTTTAACTGATTAACATATTCAGTAAAGGTTCACACGCACAAACATGACAATATTCATGATATTAAGAATACTGTCGCTATATAAACACCACTATTAGCAGTTCAGAGGCGATCTCTGCGGTAAGTTCCAAGTAAAATGTTGTATTTCCCTCACTTCTAATTATCAAAGTTAATAACTCGCCACAAAAGTGGAAAATAATCTCACCACCTACCATGCGGTTCTGTCAACTTTACGGACGGCACACAAACAGTTACTTCCGCGAAATTTAAGTAATCCAGGACAGTGTAAAGCCCTCGCGAGCTCATTTCCTACTTTCACCGAAAACGTGCATTACCTAGTTGCGTAGCTCTGACGTCATCCGAGGTGGCGGGCAGGCCGGTGTCTGACTGACACAGACAGACTGATAGCTTAGTGTGAAGTGTTTCTTTTTTAGAAACCTAAGCGATCCAGGATAGTGTGCAGTCCTCGCGAGTTCACTTCCTACTTTTACCGAAAAACACTTCTGGTATCAGCGTAGCTGTGACGTCATCCGAGACACATCATATGCCGGTGTTTACTAACGTGGATAGATTAATGACTGGGTGCGAATGTCTCTCTCTCTCTACAGCCTCTCTGGCCGTATTTATACATATGGGCGCAGTGGATGTCTGAATGACACGTCTACTGTCAACCGCTCTAGGCGCAGTCAGCGGCGTCTACATTGTCACTTTCTCGGACGTGTATTATTTAATAACTCTGTCGCGAAACAATTTACAATCTTTGCAATTTTTGTATGAATGTAGTTCAGTTGGCTTTAGTTACTGAAAACGTTTCACGTTGACTGCATGCAAACTTTGCTGGCTAGAATTTTTAGAACTAAATCGACAGTAGAACATGACCTCTGCACTATTACTTTAAGAGTCATTGTACAGATTGGTATTTACAATAAATTCTTCAAAATTGGTACAAATGTATAATATAATGTACTCGTATGTAATCAAGCGCTGTAATTAGATCTTCCTATCATTAACACAAATAATACTTAATCTGTTATGAATAAGGTCATTTCTGTCCCAAATCTGATTTTTAGTAAATTACTTGAAAGCTATTACAGGTAACTTAATGGAAACACATACTTAATATTTTCATATCACACTGAGGCTACATATGAATTTTCAGCTTTCTAATATTAAGCTCCTTCACTTTTTCGTAAAAACGCCGATTTTGACCAAAATATTGCTCTGAACAAGTTAATACTTGTAACAGTTACTAGCGTTCTAGCTGCATTATTTAGTGCCACTAATTTTTTAATCTATTTAGCGAAACGTATTCGTCTGATCATTATAAGATTTAAAAATTTTAACATTAATGTATGTATGTATGTATCCAGATCCCGCTCCAGCTACTGCCGGGTCTGGGTACTGACGAGTCCTCTTCATTTGGCTCGGTCCACCCACCACGTTTCTTCCTCCACTTGCTGCCAGGACACACCTCTCCTTTCCACAGATATTCTCACTCCCGTTTTCCACCGTGTTCCTGGGCGCCCTCTAGGTCTTCTTCCATCCATCTTCAGTTCTTCCATAATTTTGGGAAGTCTCTGCCCACGCATCTTCTTAACATGCCAGCGCCTGGCCGGGGTGGCCGAGCGGTTCTAGGCGCTATAGTCTGGAACCGAGCGATGTATGTGATGTCCTTACGTTAGTTAGGTTTAAGTACTAAGTTCTAGGGGATTGATGACCTCAGAAGCTAAGCCCCACAGTGCTCAGAGCCATTTTTTTAACATGCCCGCACTCTGTATATCGTTCTCTAACTCATTTTCAAAGTCCATCTTCTCTTCTTCGCTACATCTCACTTGAGGTGCATAAATCTGGATAACTTTTAGTGTTTCTTTTTGGAAGATTATCATCCTCTCTGAAACATATCTTACACATTCAATACAGCTTTGTACATTCTTACTCACCATCGCTGCCACACCACTTCTCCCAAACCTGTTATTCCCACTCCAGTACAGTTTTCCTCCTCCTCTCAAATTCTTCTCACCTTTTCCCTTCCACATGATTTCGATTAATCCCAAAATATCTAACTTTCTCTCTGTTAGTACATCTGTTATTTGTTCCATTTTTCCATTGAGGGTTAATACATTAAGGGGGCCAATATTTATGTTATTTTTTAGTCCATTTGGTTTCATGTTCTTCTACTGATGAATATCATCAGGTCCCCATCATTCGCACCAGTACTTGAAGAAGCAGTGGGGTCAAATCCTGAGTGGTTCGTTCCGAGGCTCGTCTGTGTTTTGAAAGCAATATATGAAGACTTTCCTACTGGCTTGTTAGGACTAACGCAAGAAAGGATTTTCTGTTGGGATTGTCTCCCTTAGCCTCTGGAGTTTCTCCTCCACAACAAGGCAGTGGTTCCCTTCTCATTTAATCTCCAGAAAGGAGGGTTGCCTCATCTGTCAGTTTCGCCGTTCCGAAGTCTTAATGTATTGAAGCATATATTGACAAAAATTGGAAAAGTTACTTTAATTTTTAATTTCATTATTAGATTATGGCGCAATACTTTGCATGCTACAGGAAGGCGCATTATGATGACATGAACTGGAGTAAGTCCTAGCACACTCGCTCGACTCTGTATCTCTCAAATGATACGCCACTCGTTTCGCAACATCACCCCCTATTCTTTTGTGAAAAAAAATTATTTTTGAACAAAATTAAATATTAGAAACAAGTCATGTACTATAGTTGACCTCTTAAATGAAACTGATTTTAGCAAAATTAACACTGCGCTCACAAGAATTAAATAGAAAAACAAGACATAATGGATTTCTACAAATCATGTACATAAAATAACAAAGAAACATGAAATAAAATTACTTTTGTGATTTAGAATTTTCTGTCTTTACCATTCATTTAATCATAATCATAGGCACCAATGTGAGTGTCCGTACAATACACTCTCACTAAAACTTTTAAGGTAGAGGGAGGCAAGTCACTATGGCGTTCTTCACAATGTTCTATTACAAAACGAAAAGGGGAAGAGGTACTATGTTTTGCCCTTCTTGCTTTCTTCTCTAATACATATTTAGGCTGCCTTTCACAAAGTCTCCATGTCTCTGTGAAACAAATAACATAGCCTAAGCTTCCGTTTTCGACTTACATCTAAGGGAGGACAAAACATGCTCTATATTTCATTTTCCTTCTATAATTCAAATAAATAATTGACAAGTTACCAGAAAGAAAATTTTACCCCTTTTTAAATTTACTAGTTGGAAAATTATTATTAAATTTTTCAAGATAGTCTATAACAAAAGGGAAACAGGAAAATTCACTGTAAATCGTGTCTGTCCTTCTGGTTTCCTTCTGCACTTCAGCAAGTAGATGCTTTTCACGAAGCTCTTACGTCCCTGAAAAACAGAGATCATTAACTGCCCAGAAGCGACCTCTACTGTAACTTCCAAGTAAACTGGTCTATCGTCCTGTCTACTAATCATCGATGTTAATTGCTGGCCACACAAGTGGAAAATAATCTCACCTCTTGCCACAAAGGTCTGTCAACTGCACACGAACAGTTACTTCCGATAAATCTGAGCGATCCAAGATGGTGTACAGTCCTCGCGAGTTTACTTCCAACTTTTACCGACAGCATGCATTTGGCAACTGCCTAGCCCTGACACCATTCCAGGCAGCCAGTATGTCAGGGTTTCACTGACGTGGACGGCTCGATAGCTCAGTGTGAAGTGTCTCTCGTGGATGGTTTGCAGTACTTGTGAGATCTGTTCCTACTTTTACTGAACACATGTGCTTTGCCCAATCTGCACTTTACCTGCTTTCCACTTTCCCTGCCTTCCACTTTCGCTGCCTTTCAATTTCGCCACCTTCCACCTCCGCCAACCTTCCACTTTCACCACCATCCACCTTCACTGCCTTCTGCTTTCACCCCCTTCCACTTTCGCCACCTTCCACTTCTGCCAACCTTCCACTTTCAATGCTTTCAACTTTCTCTGGTTTCCATTTTTACCTCTCTCCACTTTTCCCCTTTCTGCTTTCCCTGCCTTCCACTATCGCCATCATCCACTTTCCCAGCCTTCTGCTTCCCTGCCATCCCCTTGCCCTCCTACTGTCATCACCTTCCACTTCCCCACCTTCTGCTTTCACTGCATTCTTCTTGCACCACATTCCAGTTTTGAACCTTCTGCTTTCGCCACCTCCCATCTCTGCCAACCTTCAACTTTCGCTATATTCTGCTTTGGCCACCTTCTGCTTTCACCCCCTTCTGCTGGTGCCCCCTTCCACTTCTGCCAACTTTCGTTTCATCACTCTCCACTTTCCCCACCTTCCATATTCCCCACCTTCCACTTTCCATACTTTTCCCTTCACCCACCTTCTACTTTACTCACTTTCCACTATCCCCACTTTCCACCTACCCCACTTTCTGCTCTCCCCACGTTTTGCTCTCCCTACATTCCTCTTTCCTCGGTTTATGCTTTCAGCTTTACCCACTTTTGGCTTTACCCACCACCCATTTTCTGCTTTACCTGCTTTCCATTTTATGCACTTTCCACTTCCCCTCTTCTCGTTTTCCCTGCTTTCGGATTTCCCCACTTTCTGCTTCCTGCACATTGTGTTTTCCCCACTTTTTGCTTTCCCCACTTTTGGTTTTCACTAGTGTTCACTTTCCCTGCTTTTCCCATTTTCTCCAGTTTCCCCATTTTCCCTGTTTTTCTCACTTTACCTGCCTTACCCATGTTCTGCTTTCCCCTCTTTTTATTGACCCTTGCAGGTGACCTACAAACTGCTGGTAACTGCCCTGACAATTTTTGCATGTTCATGCACCTGATTTTACTACTGGCTGATGCAACAGAGGTGTGTGACTTCTTTCATGTTGCACTACCAGTTCCATGATCTTCTTCTTCTTCCTGGACCTTATTGGCGTAGAATGGCATCCTGTAACACATAATATCTCGTAGACCCTTTCCATCTTTTCGAATCTCCAATGCACACAGTTTCATACTGGCCTTAAAATACTCCAAATTTATTCCTCATTTTATCAACATCTTAGAGCCAATAAATGTTGCCCTATAATTTTGAATACCTCCTTAACCACAAGGCAATTCTCTAGGATGATCTACACCCGTGCATGTGAAAAGTACTTTGTTATTATTCTATTCAGGTTCTAATATTGCTACTATAATTTCTTCTACATTCTCTGCCCACTATCAGCTTCACTGCTATCAGCTTTCCCCAGTATCAGCTTTCACCTCTTTCCACAATCCCCACTTTCTATTTTCTGCTTTCCCCCATTCCCCACTTTCCACTTTCCCCACTTTCTGCTTTCACCATTTTTCGATTTCTCCACTATCCATTTTGCCCCCTTTCTGCTTCTCCGCTCCCCACCTTGCCCCCTTCTCACTTCCCCCACTTTCCCTGCTTCCCACTTTCCACTTTATTTGCTTTCCAGCTTTCTACTTCATACTTTATCCACTTCAGACTTTACCTGCTTTCTAATTTAACCACTTTCTGCTTTACCTGCTTTACACTACAGTCTCTTCCCACCACTATCATTAATTTTAAAGCTGACTCTTCTGTCTTTATGGTTGGAGAAATAAGAATTAAGATTAAAGTTGAGTGTCACATCGCTGTCAGTGACAAGGAGTGTTTTACAGGACGAGGATGGGGAACGACGTCGACTGTGTTTCTACCCGCTTTCCGCATGCCTCGCTTTCCGCTTTCCTTGCTTTGTGCATCATGATCTACAAACTGCTGGTAAACGCCCTGGTAATTCAGGCAAGTACATGCGCCTGCTTTCACTGCTGTCTGATTCAACAGAGGTGTGTGACCTTGTATCCGTTGCACAACCAGTTCCATGATGTTTTTCTCCTTTTTCCATCGTATTGGCGTAGAATGACATCCTGTAACATATAAGCCGGCCGGGGTGGCCGAGCGGTTCTAGACGCTACAATCTGGAACCGCTCGACCGCTACGGTCAAGGGGACTGATGACCTCAGAAGTTAAGTCCCATAGTGCTCAGAGCCATTTGAAACTTTTTTTTTTGTAACATATAACGTCTTGCAGATCTCTTCTACCTTTTCCAATCTCCAATTTTGCACGTTAGCCGTTCTGCGTGTTACTCTTGTATGCTTTATTCGCTTCGCTCATTACACGCTAAATACGAAAGCAACGTTAGTGACTAGCATGTTTAATGAAACTTGAGTTGAATGTTGTCATATAGATATACTAAAGAAAATTTACAACACTGATAAAAATTGTATAACAGCTTCCGTGCCTTCATCTTAGAAGGTACTAATAAAATACAAATTAATTTACTTTTTGTAACAAATTGAAATGGTAGTTTAGATTTATTACGTTTGATTAAGATCCTATTTGTAATATCAAAGATTTTTAATATGTCCAGAAATTTGTTCTAGAAAACTGGGTCACCTTTACAAGCTGAATGCCGTTAAGCGGCTACCAGACCGTGAGATGTGTATGAGCGATATGCCCCAAACCTCACGTTTCTACCTCTCCCAATTACTGAAATATATATGATTGAACTTATAGAAACAATTTTGGGTCAATCTGTATTTTTCCACACTTATTTATGAAAAAAATAAGAAGCGGCCGACAATCGGCGATCGCATGCACCGCGACGCCGGCCCGTCCACCACATTGAAAATGACTTAATTAACATTCATTTTCCTTACTGCAGATATGGACTACGTTCGAACATGAACGTCACTAAGCGCTTCCACAAATTCTTGTTACTGTCGTGTGTAATTTGTATCTGCTCGTCGGCAGGAGACGTGCGCCCGCTGGCGTTGTTAGCACTGAAACGCAACCAGGCAAACATTCCCCCCTTGGCCATCGGCGATCTGAACATCTACAACAGTGGCTCCCAACCTCCGCTAAGGGATTAATGTAATTTTTGAGGGATCAAAATAATAGGGTTGAATTGTGTTTTGGTCTTGACACCAAATTATTTTTAAAATATTATTATCACTATCTCGTTAGTTTGTAATACTGATTACATAAGTTGCCAAAATTGCATTTTTTTTAAATGCTACCATTAATGTGTGACTCAATGTGGTATATATTACAGCTTGTGAAACAAAAATATGAACAACATCTTCCTCACACAGCCCTCCCATTTCATGCATACTTTGTGCCTTGCATCTATGACAGTAAACATGAAACGTTTAGGTCACATATGCTTAGAGGTCTCGTGAAAATACCTTGTCTGAGTTGTAGGTAGTTCACACAGAAGACCATAAATTATTTCTTTATTTTCTCCGTAAAAATAAGCGAACCAATAGGCAGCACAACACAACAATAGCTCCGAAATAGTGCTGGGGTACTGTAATAGTGACAGTGGTGAGGCAGAAAGTATGGCAGCTTGACGTCTTCCAATTTCTACCAGTACAGAAGTAAGGGACGCACCAATCAAATAATGTACAAAAAGTAGGGCTAAGTATAGTGCACATATTTTACTTCGATTTTAAATGAGAATGCAGAGAGTGGATCAAGTAAGCGTCACTAGGAAGAGGACTGGTACAGAGGAAGCTTGTTTTGAAGCAAGCGTCAATCCTCAATGTGGATAGTTAGCTTTCTTTTCTGAGAAGGAGCTACAGGTAACACTCGTGATGCACTGAAAATTGCTTCATCATTCTTTAAAAAATATTCTTAGAAACAAAAAGTAACATTTTGAAAACGAAAGTGTTCAAAGACAATTCTTTTTCAGTCTAATGTTAAGTTAGGTGGTGACGTTGAAAATCGTGGGAGAATTGTGGGGGATTTACTAGCTAATATCAAATTGCACTCAGCAGTAATGGACTCAGAAATGTTGGGCACCACTGGTCTACAGACTGTGTGTGCCCGGGAAAATAACCCTATTTGATCCACATGTCTGGAGTTTTCGAAGATTTGATGTATCCAGGAATCCTGCCTGCTCATTTCCCTAGACAAAGAATCAAAAAACTCGTATTAATGAGTTTTATTACAAAATACAGATACAATACTTAACTTTGAAAGATGTGTTGCAAGCACAGGGTGACATACAAAATAATCAGTCTTCTTCAGAGCAGACAAATATACTACTGGCCATTAAAAGTGCTACACCAAGAAGGAATGCAGATGATAAACGGGTATTCATTGGACAAATATATTGTACTAGAAATGACATGTGATTACATTTTCACGCGATTTGGGTGCATAGATCCTGAGAAATCAGTACCCAGAACAACCACCTCTGGCCGTAATAACGGCCTTTATACGCCTGGTCATTGAGTCAAATAGAGCTTGGATGGTGTGTACAGATACATCTGCCCATGTAGCTTCAACACGATACCGCAGTTCATCAAGAGTAGTGACTGGCGTATTGTGACGAGCCAGCTGTTCCGCCACCCTTGACCAGACGTTTTCAATTGGTGAGAGTTCTGGAGAATGTGCTGGCCAGGGCAGCAGTCGAACATTTTCTGCATTTTCTGTATCCAGAAAGGCCCGTACAGGACCTGCAACATGCGGTCGTGCATTATACTGCTGAAATGTAGGGTTTCGCAGGGATCGAATGAAGGGTAGAGCCACGAGTCGTAACACATCTGAAATGTAGCGCCCACTGTTCAAAGTGCCGTGAATGCGAACAAGAGGTGACCAAGACATGTAACCAATGGCACCCCATACTATCTCGCCATGTGATACGCCAGTATGGCAGTGACGAATACACACTTCCAATGTGCGTTCACCGCGATGTCGCCAAACACCGATGTGACCATCACGATGCTGTAAACAGAACCTCGATTCATCCGAAAAAATGACGTTTTGCCATTCGTGCACCCAGGTTCGTCGTTGAGTACATCATCACAGGCGCTCCTGTATGTGATGCAGCGTCAAGGGTAACCGCAGCCATGGTCTCCGAGCTGATAGTCCATGCTGCTGCAAACGTCGTCGAACTGTTCGTGCAGATGCTTGTTGTCTTTCAAACGTCCCCATCTGTTGACTCATGGATCGAGACGTGGCTGCACGATCCGTTACAGCCATGAGGATAAGATGCCTGTCATTTCGACTGCTAGTGGTACGAGGCCGTTGGGATCCAGCACGGCGTTCCGTATTACCCTCCTGAACCCACTGACTCCATATTCTGCTAACAGTCATTGGATCTCGACCAGCGTGAACAGCAATGTCGCGATACGATAAACCGCAATCGCGATAGGCTAAAATCCGACCTTTATCAAATTCGGAAACGTGATGGTACGCATTTCTCCTCCTTACACGAGGCTTCACAACATCATGTCACCAGGCAACGCCGGTCAACTGCTGTTTGTGTATGAGAAATAGGTTGGAAACTTTCCTCATGTCAGCACGCCAACCTTGTGTGAATGCTCTGAAAAACTAATCATTTACATATCACATCATCTTCTTCCTGTCGGTTAAATTTCGCGTCTGTAGCACGTCATTTTCGTAGTGTAGCAATTTTAATGGCTAGTAGAGTACAAGTTTGTGCCCCACAGAGAGTACTAATGATCGACGCATCTGATAACGAAGTGGCTAACACTGAAGTTGCTATCTAAGTGCCTAACGTCGTCGTATATGGAGCATGACAACGGGATGGGAGACAGGAGCCTGGACGCTCTGATGGACCGGAAGTTGTGGCTGCAGGCCATACCCCACCATACGGCCTTCGCTCTGGTGGAAACGTCCCCAGAGGATATACGCCCACATCCTGATGCCCATACTGTGATGTAGAAGGTTTCAGCCGCTGCGAAGTGGGCGGGTGTAGCTCCATCACTAGGACGAGAGAAGGCGAAGGAGGCGAAGGCTCCGTCTCCATGGGGTCGTCCCGCAGTGTCGTGATGACACCTCTGGCGGCTGCTGTGGCCGCACTGTCCTCGGGATCCGTCAGTCTGGGGTAGGAGATACAGAAGGATCACCGTGCACGTGACAGTGGCGAAGTTGTCGGCGCTGCAATCCCTCTGCGACTGAAATGAGATACAAAAAAATGGTTCAAATGGCTCTGAGCACTATGGGACTTAACTTCTGAGGTCATCAGTCCCCTAGAACTGAGAACTACTTAAACCTAACTAACCTAAGCACATCACACACATCCACGCCCGAGGCAGGATTCGAACCTGCGACCGTAGTGGTCGCGCGGTTCCAGACTGTAGCGCCTAAAATCGCTCGGCCACCTCGGCCGGCGAAATGAGATACACGCATGCGCCAGGTCGACGAGGGATTCGCCTTGTGCCCGGAGTCTGCTGCCGATAAAAACCCTGAAAAATATAATATCGCACGGCATGAAGCGACACTTGCGACCTTCCTTCAGCACCGGATGCTGAGGGGAGTGGAGCAGGTGGAGCAGTGTCCGATGGCGGCGGTCGTGAAGCAATTCCAACGGCGATGGTCCATCTTGTGGATGCGAACGATAGGAGGAGAGAATCAGTTGCAATGCTTGATCCCTGGGGTGTGCAGTGCGAAGTTTGGTCACCTGTTGCTTGAAGGTTCTGACAACGTTTTTCCGTTTGACTGTGGATGGAATGGTGCGCTAGTTAGATGCTGTATATCATTAGTTCACAGAATATTTGAAATTCATTTGACATGAACTGAAGGCCGTTGTCCGACACTATGACTTCAAACAAACCATCGAGGCGAAAAATAGAGGACAACGCCTGATCCGCTCAACGTGACGTTTTCGAGTTCACTGGCACAGCAAGAGGAAACTTGCTATAGGAGTGATCCTCTGGGCGTGGCAACGGATAAGTATTAATCACTGTTTGTGGGTTGACTGTAAACAAAGTCAACATCGAAGCGAATGCGACTTGAAGGTTCGGGGTGCAAAACCAGAGGACTTCCCCACTGACAAACTTGTATGAGCACAATAGCTCCACTATTTCGGAATTCCTTAAGTTCAGCAGCCACTTTGTCCCGTAATGCAATGGGAACAGTTCTCGCCCGGCAAAATTTCGGCTGAGCATTGTCTTTCATAGTAATATGTGCAAAAAAATTGTTAGCCCTACTTAAACCTTCAGAAAATAGTTCAGGGAATTCTGTCAGCATGCTAGCCACACTGTCTTTGGCATTGAATGCAGTCACTGACAACACATTGCCCTGAATTTAAAAGCTAAGCAAATCAAACGAAACAAGGGCAAATATGTTCTCACAATCGCGTAACTGTAGCATAATGAAAGTCACAGTTCGCGTATTCGAGCGATACATGGGAGGCAAAGTATATTTTACGAGAACAGGAATTTCTTGTCCATTATAAGCCGTCAGGTGCGTGCTAGTTTTAGACAGGCGTGGGGAGTCTAACAGTTCATATATATTACGATTCAGCAATATAACAGAGGCACTAGTGTATAACTGAAATTTCACCCGTTTTCCATTAAGATACAAATCACCAAAAAGTTTGTTGAAATGGCGTAGCACTGAAGAAACTGTTTGCTTGTTAGTTTTTCTAATGCCTGCAACAGAATTTGAATACGCTGCATTGATTACTTGGGCCTTGAAACTAAATTTTTGAGAGTGTGCGAAAGGCTTATGTTTGTTGCGTTGCAAACATACGGATTGTACGTGACCCTTCTTGTTACAAGCGTAACACTGTGCTGGTCTGGACAGGCAGTCTTGACGTTTGTGCAATGAATAGCACCAAGGGCATGACTTAATTCTGTTTACAGATTAATGCGCCTGTTTAGAGAACTGTTCACGTGGGGTGGCTGTTTCTGCATACTCCGGTCATGGGCAAGAGACGACTCAACTCGACAAATTGGTGGCTGGTGAAATTTATCGGCCGCTACAGCACCGGAATCATACTGATCTAGAATTTCCACTACGTGCTGAAATGATGGATCTGACAGTTTCAAAACTTGTTCTCTAAGTCTGACATCAGTTACATTGTACATGATCACATCATGCAACATAAAATATGAACCACCACAAGCACATCTGAATTTGCATTTACTCGTCATAGCTTGCAAATCTGTTACCCACTTGTGATAAGTTTGGTCTGACCTTTTCTTACAATGAAAGAATTGGTACCTAGCTGCCACCACATTCATTTGATAGTCATTATAGTTGGTTAGCAAATCTACAGCCTGATCATAGGACAGTTCACTCGGAGTGGAGTTAGGGAACTATTTCTGAATGAGGCGAAAGACTGCACATCCTACTGTTGACAAAAAGTAATGTAGTTTCACAGTACCTGGTAGTTTGTGAGCAATAATGTGGGCTTCATACTGTTCATCTACATCTACATTTATACTCCGCAAGCCACACAACGGAGTGTGGCGGAGGGCACTTTACGTGCCACTGTCATTACCTCCATTTCCTGTTCCAGTCGCGTACAGTTCGAGGGAAGAACGACTGTCGGAAAGCCTCCGTGCGCGCTCGAATCTCTCTAATTTCTCATTCGTGATCTCCTCGGGAGGTATAAGTAGGGGGAAGCAATATATTCGAAACGCACCCTCTCGAAACCTGGAAAGCAAACTACACCGCGATGCAGAGCGCCTCTCTTGCAGAGTCTGCCACTTGAGTTTGCTAAACATCTCCGTAACGCTATCACGCTTACCAAGTAACCCTGTGACGAAACGGCCGCTCTTCTTTGGATCTTCTCTATCTCCTTTGCTAACCCGACCTGGTACGGATCCAACACTGATGAGCAATACTCAAGTATAGGTTGAACGAGTGTTTTGTAAGCCACCTCCTTTGTTGATGGACTACATTCCAACTACTGTTCCAACCACTCATGCAATTCCTCTTCTCTGTCTAATACTGGCGAAAAACCAGTACGGCACTCGGATTTACAATTTTTGCACATTGGTCTGCATTTGTTGCTTGGTCTGTTAGTAACTGCTGTAACTTGTTAAGAGGGGTTTCAGTCTGCTGCGTCTGGAACTGAAACATCTGTGTTAGCTGTGTTGCATCTGAGGTGCCTGAGAGGTGGACTGCTCATTTCGGAATAGACAGATGCAATAAACAGATAATGCAAGCAATAAAAATAAGCACACAAGCGAAGAAAATTTCTACAACGCCCACCTGAAAACACTGGACAGAGGAAAATACTATAAGAGACACTATTAAAACATGTAAATACGCCCCTGCAGAGAAAAGAAAAGGTAGAATTAAGGCACCAGCAAAACAAAAAACCCCACGACAAAACGAAATCTGAGGCAGCTGGTTGCCCTGGGTTCGCCTCGTCGCCAATGTTGTTGTGTCTAAGAATCCTGCCTACTCGGTTCACAGGCAAACAAACAACTCGTATTAATGAGTTTTATTACAAAAGACAATCACAATATTTAACTTTGAGAGATATGACACAAGCAAAGGGCGATATACAAAATAATTAGCGTTCTTCATACAGCCGGCCAGAGTGGCCGAGCGGTTCTAGGCACTACCGTCTGGAATCGCGCGACCACTACGGTCGCAGATTCGAATTCTGCCTCGGGCATGGATGTCCTTAGGTTAGTTAGGTTTAAGTAGTTCTACGTTCTAGGGGACTGATGACCTCAGAAGTTAAGTCCCATAGTGCTCAAAGCCATTTGAACCATTCTTCATACAGACGAATATAAGTCTGTGCTGCGTAGAGAGTACTAATGATCGATGCGTCTGCTAACGAAATGGTTAATATTGAAACTACTATCGAACTGGCTGCTACAAGTCGGGTGCAGCGCTCATGTCCTCTTCACCTAGGGGCCGCTGCTGTGGCGTTGCCGTCCTGTAAGGGGTCGGTCAGCCTACGATTGGCTGACCTCTCTCACAGCCTTCTCTTCCTGTCGTTCCCGATTGGCGTGCCAGTGCTGACTGTACGCCGTAAAAGTTTTCGTCTGGCGTCGACAATTTAAATGATTGGAGGCTTACCCCAGTGATACGTCAGCTTTATTATTTACATGTTAAAGGCACCTGGAATTACTTAATTCGCAACAATGTATGAATCAGTTCTATATGATGAAAAGAAAAATGACTTCCATTCAGCACATAATTAAACCAGCAAGTAAAATGCTTATTTTAACTTTGGCATGCCCCCTGGGATGTGTCTTCACTTATCTCTGGGGGTAGGGCTACCCTCTGGTGGTATAATGCAGAACTGCTTTAGTTCAACTAATGAAAGCACTAATCATGTTTCATTCAGAACAATGATTTTGTAGCTCAGTCGGATAAAACACTAAAGAGCTTTCAGCTGAAAGAACAAATACATGGTTCAGCTAACAGAAAAACACGGGAGAACTGCCAGATATCAGTAACGTCCTGCCACGATATTTCGGCGCAGAGTCTTCTGGCCATCTTCATGTGAGTGCCACTGTAGTAGTACTGGCGAGTACGCGCTGAGCTCCGCTATTTGAAGCCGTACTGAGGTGACATTGCGCATGCGCTGCTCAGCGTGCGCGTTCATAACGGCTCCGTGCGCTGCGCCTCGCGCCCTCTACTGTGAAAGCCTCGCGTATTAGTATCAGGTCGATTTCCACCTTTATGCAGATAACTACGTCGACTAGGAAGTTTCTCTATAACAGGATTCCAAGCAGAGTTTAGCTGATAAGCGTTCTCTCGATCGATGAGAGTCTCGTTGTCAATCTTATTTCCACAGATTCATTGATAATCGAGCTCCAAAAGTTTGATGTATGGGCCAAAATTTTTGTGTCGTTGTAATTCATGGAATGGTCTGTGGAAACGCAATGTTCGGCGATTGCGGACTTGGTGGGTTGGAGAAGACGAGTATGCCGTTGGTGTTCCACAATGCGTTCCTGCACAGTTCGTGTTGTTTGCCCTATATTTGATTTGCCGCATTCACATGGAATTTTGCAAACACCTGATTTACGCAGGCCCAGGTCGTCTTTAACGGATCCCACCAGTGATGAAATTTTGGAAGGAGGGCGAAAGATGACACTCACTTGATACTTTCTCAATATTCTGCCTATCTGTGAAGAAATATTCCCAATAAATGGTAGATAAACAGTCGACCTCAAGGCCTCTTCCTCTTCCTTGTTCCGTCGTTTGTAGGTCTTCATCACTCCGTTCACTTGCCTAGGTGAACAGCCATTCTTCAGAAATACTTTTTGCAGGTGTTCCAGTTCCGCTTGAAGACTGTCGGCGTCAGAGATAGTATGGGCACGGTGGATCAACGTTTTGAGAATGCCCATTGTTTTTGCTGGATGGTGGCAACTAGTAGCTTGTAGATACAGGTCTTTATGAGTGCGCTTTCTGTACACCGAGTGACCAAGTGTGCCATCACTCTTCCGTCGCACCAAGACGTCTAAAAATGGCAGACAACCATATTTCTCTATCTCCATGGTAAACTTTATGTTTTCATGTATGGAGTTCATGTGACATAAAAATTCTTGGAGACGGTCCAGACCATGAGGCCACACTGTAAAAGTGTCGTCAACGTACCGCCAAAATACTGTCGGTTTAAAAGTGGCAGAGTCGAGTGCTCTCTCCTCAAAATCCTCCATAAAAAGATTGGCCACCAGGGGAGACAAAGGACTCCCCATGGCGACACCGTCAGATTGTTCGTAAAATTCGTTGTTAAATATAAAATATGTAGAGGAGAGAGTGTGCTCGAACAACGCTGTAATGTCTGCACCAAACATATTGCCAATAAGTTGTGTAGTGAGTCCAGCAGAGGCACCTTTGTGAAAAGTGAAACCACATCAAGACTGACCAATTAGCTGTGAGTACCGGGCGTGAGTTGTGCTTCGGTAGCTCAGATGGTAGAGCACTTGCCCGCGAAAGGCAAGGTCCCGAGTTCGAGTCTCGGTCGGGCACACAGTTTTAATCTGCCAGGAAGTTTCATATCAGCGCACACTCCGCTGCAGAGTGAAAATCTCATTCTGGAATTAGTCATTACTTTGCAGTTGTAGTGACTGAAGTCGACTGATAAAATCACCAGAATTCTTTATGTGATGTGCACACTTGCCTATCATTGGTTTGAGCAAAGATGCCAAGAATTTTGCTAGGTCGTAGGTGGCTGCTCCAATGTTGCACACAATTGGACGTAATGGCACATTTTCCTTGTGGATCTTAGGCAGTTCATATACCCTAGGTGGAACTGAACTGTTTGGTTTCAGTCTCTTGATGACCTCCTTCGGTAGAGAACTATTTGATAAAAGTTCTGCTGTTTTTCGCACCACTCGGCTCGTCGGATCCTTATCGATTTTGCGATACGTTTAATCACATAATAAAACATTTATCTTATTAATATAGTCATCCCTTGGTATGAGGACAGTAGCGTTTCCTTTGTCAGATTTTAAGACTACTGTATCCACATCTGCTAGTAAGTTATGGAGAGCTATCCTCTCCATGGGCGAGATGTTATTCTTCATTGGTGCACCCCGGGTCAATACACGGCAAGACTCTCGACGAACTTCCTCCGCTCCATCTGTATCGAGACGGCGTACAGCTTCTTCGATGGCACTGATGAAATCCACTAGTGACGGTGAAACAGGTGTGGCAGCAAAATTCAATACTTTTGCTAGCACAGACACAGTCGCGTCATCTAAAGTTTTCTCCGTCAAATTAACAACAGATCGTCGAGTCGGAACTTCCTGCGCCGAAATATCGTGGCAGGTCGTTACTGATATCCGGCAGTTCTCCCGTGTTTTTATGAAACAATCAGTACGCCGGGAAAGCTTTAAACATCACATCAAACTAATGATTGTTTCACATGAAAAGAAAGATGACTAATTCAGTCAATATGCAGAGCTACAACAGCGTCGAATGTTTTCAATTGGTTGTTCCCACAGACTGCTGTCACTCGAAAACATAAATGAATAATAATCTAACCAACTCATGAAACTACAACCGACTGACTCTAATGGCTGGCCGTGGTGGCCGAGCGGTTCTAGGCGCTACAGTCTGGAACCACGCGACCGCTACAGTCGCAGGTTCGAATCCTGCCTCGGGCATGGATGTGTGTGATGTCCTTAGGTTAGTAAGGTTTACGTAGTTCTAAGTTCTAGGGGACTGATGACCTCAGAAGTTAAGTACCATAGGGCTTAGAGCCATTCGAACCATTTCTTTTGACTCGAATGTCTTCATTTGCTTGTTTCCACAAACTGGTTTCATTGAAAAGATTGAATGAATAGTCCGACCAACTGAAAAATTATTTTCGTTTCATTGCTCCCACAGACTATGTGGCGAAACAAGCACTGTGTTATTGGTGAGATACAGAGGCGAACGAGTGTGCCAGGACTTACCCTGTAAGAGGTATGTGCTGCCTGCGATATGTAAGCTATAAGAGAATCTGAGACCAAAGAGCAGTGTTGGCTGCAGTACGAACTGTGTAGCAGTAGCAGTAAGTTGTTGCTAGCGAGCAGTCGCCTGTCTGCGCTTGTCAGTCCTGTCTGGTGTATCATGTTGGCTGGGCCGGTCGCGGTGCAGCGATGCCGGAGCCTGAGTATTATTGTATAAGGTAAAAAAGCAGCTTCGCGCATATCTAGTAATATTATGTAAACTCACATGTAAATCCTTTAAAAATGCCCTAATAATAATCTTTGTCTAATTTCTAACAAGCATTCATTTCAATTTAAAGAATTTAATTTTTTTAATGCATGATCATTCCGATTGTTGCAAAAGAAAAATCATTTGCTTCCTTTCATAAATAACAAATGTATAGGCCAGCATTGCACAGAGCTGTGCCGGAAAAGAGCTATTGTAAGAGCAGATAGTTGCCGACTTTATCGAGGTGAGAATTTTTGCTTTTTATTCAGAATGATATTACAGGGCCATGACGCAGTACTGCTGTCGTCCAAATTTTACCAGGTTACTGAATTTATTTTTTTATTACAAGGTTTAGGAATTTTTCTGTTTCGAGCTTATATTAAATGAGAAAAGAATTTTGTGGGTACATTAAATGGGAACCAATTTTGTTCAGAGGTTACACAAAAAATAGAATCATATTATTATTATTAATTAAGTTTTTTTGTGAGGTTACACAAAATTAGAATCATTAACCAAATAAAATTATAAAATTATTTCGTGTGAGGAGGTTACACTTGGCGACAACCGGCCAGGATCGGATTTCCTTTGTGAATTTCTGAGAAGTAGTGATATATCTGCTCTTATTTACTTAAATGTAGTTTGCATCTGGCGCAACGCATTTACTAATTTGTCACTCTTTCTGTCACGGATCATCGGCAATTTATTGCTCTTTGTTGTAATTGTTTGTTTCATTTCGCTTTTTCTTTGTTTCATTTGTGCTTAATTTTGATTTGTGAAAAAATGCCGCGAAAAACTCTTAACAGTACATCGCGATGTGCAATGAGTGAAATTGCCGACTCGATTAATTTGATCGATAATACTTGCGACACTCAGTGTAATGGCGATAATCCTCCATTTACAGACAATCAGTGCATACCGATCACTAATAATGATTTTAATGCTAATGATGAGCGAACAAATGCAATTATGTCCAGAGTAAATGTAACAATTGATGACGCGGCACGTTCTGATACAATGAACGCTGCTCAGTTTGACACACCCAGTTTGCAAAATTTGCATAGTGAACAGATAAATTTTTCTCACGAAGATGCACAATGTAGGCAAAATACGTCAGATTTATTTGATTCCGAGGTAGTGACCAACAGTGCACATTCAATTGGCGAACCTTTTCAAGAATCAGAAAATGACCAAATGGTTACACAAAACGTTACAAATTCAGATACACCACCACATAGCTCAGAGAAAAGAGTCGCTAATTTTGGCTTGGATCAAATTATGGCAGTATTGCTACAACTTAATGAAAAAATAGACAACAATTCCAAACAGTCGAAGAAAGAACAAGACGACAATCACAAACAACTTAGTGAAAATTTCAAACAACAGAATGAAAGACAAGATAACAACTTCGAACAACTTAATGAAAATTACAAACAACTCAATGAAAAATTAGACAACAATTCCAAACAGGTTAGTGAACAGATTACAGCCGTTGCCGTGCAATGTCATGATATTAAAGAACAATTACGTGAGGAAATTAAGGCTTGTGCTAGGAACAGTAGTGAAGAAATTAGATCTATGGCACAAGAATTAAGTAATACACATGCAGCCACAACTAATATACTTAGAGATGAAACTAGTGCAGTCGCTAAACAATGCTCTGAAGACGCAACACAGTTGCGCGACGAGTTTAAACCAATGTCAGCAGAACTTTCACGTACACTGGATGCGAAAGTAGACGCGAAATTTGACCAACAGAATAACCAAATTGACGAACGTTTTAATCACCACCTACAAAACAGTGAAACGCGTTACCGTAAATTTATACAGGAACAGAATAAAGTAAAGCGACAAGTCATGGAAACAATTACTGCACAGAGACAGGAAGATAAACGTAAATTGTTTACGAAACCAAAAACATACGTAGACAACAATATTGCTACAGTATCAGACGAAATTAATGCCATCAAACAGTTGAACACTGAATTACATGATGAAATCTCTGATCTTAAAACAAAAACAGACACACACACAGTAGGACTTTCAGACAATGACCGACAGACTTGAACAATTAGAACTAATACAGGATCCCGATGCCATCAAAGCAGACGTTAACAAATTGAACAAAACCACACGTAAAATACAAAAACAAATTAATGCTTGTGATAATAAAAACGATGATCAGGTAAAAGCACTGACTGAAAAATATGATGAATTGGCCAGTCGTGTTGATGTTATCGAAAGTAATAATGACACCAAATCAGACGATACGTCACCTGTTTCGTTTAATCAAACACCCGAATTTCAAAATTTACAGCAGACGATCAGTGAGATAGGTTCGTCCAATAATACATTACGTAGAAAATTGTCAACTTTACAGCAAGAAGCGACAGAAATGAAAAATGTTTCAGCCTTTAACACATCACAGCATACGCCACATTCCGAACATTTGTCACACTCACACAGCCAGTGTAACTTAGGTAATGTACAGAGACTACGTGACTTAGAATCCGAACAGACACGGACAAATAGATTCTCATGCAATCCTGGGCCTGTTCACACATTCAGAGACGATAACGTTGATTATAAGCAATTTTTATCCGTGAAAAAATTTAAGGTACTTAATAATGACAGAACACAGATTCACGCTTTGGACTGGATACGACAATTTGCTTTTGTATTTTCATCAGCTTGGCCTGTAATACAGAAACTAGCATTGGACTGGATACGACAATTTGTTTTTGAATTTTCACTGCCATTGCCTGTAACGCAGTAACTAAAATTTAATTGTAGCGCGTAATTGACCTCAGGGGATTCATTGCACTTCGATGAATATGTGCTGTAGCGTGCACAGGGCCCCGAGCCGTAGTAGTGCTATTTCATCTTTAGTTTTCTGCACTGCTGCCTTCTCTTCTACTATCCTTTATATCTATCAAAACAGCTCTTCAACTATCGATCTATATAGGATTAGAAACGTGTAAAGAAAACCCGATCTGACAAATTTTACCGAAAGTGACAGTTTTCATTAGACGCTCCAGAAATGACAACCACGAGAACTTTAATAACAGACAAAATTTTAATTATCAATATCGTCAAAATTATCAGCATCAGGAACCGCATTTTGGTAACAATAGAGGTTTTTCCCAACAACAGCATCAAAACCAGCCGGTTAGCATACCTACACGTATAGCGTCGGCCACACCAAATAGCAACGCACAGCAATAAGGAAATCACTACGTACAGAAGACACATCATTTCAACTCATATCGCAATGCGCCGTATAGCAATGATTATCATGACAGACGTAAAGGTAATGAGCACAATTTTCAGCGTACGTTTAATAACAGTCGGTCTTACCAGCAGCAGAATCATCCGCAACAACAAATTATCATGAATGAACCAGACAGTCGGTATCATCCCGAACCTAATGCGTTAGGAAGAAATAACGGAACAGCACAAATAGTCGAAATGCGACAGCATCCTCCCGCAAATGATAGCACGTCAGAAGGAATTTGACTAGATACAGTGCAGAATGAATCTTCCAGCAACGCAAGCAATACTTTTGACACGCAGAATCTCGTTCACGAAAATGTTATTACTTTTGACGACATCCGAGACACACTTTTGCATGAAAAACCAGTTATTCAAAAAACCATTTCACACCCTGTCATTGAAGTAAAGATTGGATCATCTAAATTTTCAGCAGTAATCGATTCTGGATCACCTATGTCAGTTGTAAATGAGGAAACTTTCAACGAATGTAACAAAGAGAATACTTATCCTACGTTACCATTAGGCAAAACTAAAGTAAAAGGAGCAGTATCTGGTAAAGGAGTAGATGTAAAATTACAGACACATTTATCATTTTGTATTGCAGGTCATAAATTTCACTCAAATTTTTAGATTGTTCCCTTATTGACAACAGACGTTATTTTAGGTACGAATTTTCTGGTACAACAGGACGCAATTATTGACTTTCATAACTCCTATTTAATGTTAAAGGCTGAAAATGTACAACTGGCTTTAGAATTTCAGCACTCTTTATCTGTAGAAGAACAAACAATTAATCTACAGAGGTCATTTCCGCATCACGTAACATAGACTGCCATTCCACAGTGTTCACAGATACGTACGTACACAACTATAATACTCCAGACGAAGCCGACTATGACGTTATACAAATGATTTCTGATAAAGTTAAACAGAGCAGTGCAAATACAGACGACGAACGCACGCAACTACGCAAAATTCTTTTACTGCAAGCTCCAGTTTTTGACAACATTCCTGGTACTATGTCCGGTTTTATGTATGAATTTCAAGTTAAACAGCACGACACATTTAAAGCCAAACATTATCCCATTCCGTATATTCACAGACAACAAGTTAAGAAAGAATTGCAGGCTATGCTTGACCAAGGAATTATTGAACCGGCAGTTAGTCCGTACATGAACCCACTCCATATTGTTAAGAAAATGGATGGTTCACTTCATCTCGTACTTGATTCGCGTCACATCAACGACATTACTATAAATGAAACAGATCGCCCATAGACACATTTCATGGTACTGCTATTTATTCCACGTTAGATTTGAAATCGGGATTTTGGCAAATTCAGCTCCATCCGAGCTGCAGAAAGTACACAGCTTTCCTCTGTTTTGGTGACTGTTATCAGTTTTGTAAGTCACCGTTCGGTTTAACTATTTCTTCAGCAGCATTTATTCGCGGTTTGAATAGTATACTTCCGACAGAACTTAACGACAGAATCACAACATACGTAGACGACATTCTTATTGCAGAAGCTAACTGGTCTGAACACAATCTGATTCTTGAACAACTGTTACGAACTTTGCGTGCACAAGGAATCACAGTTAATCTTAGCAAATCGCACTTTGGCAAAACTTCTATAAAATTTCTTGGACATGTAATTTCAGCAGAAGGCATTGCGCCTGACCTGGAAAAACTTCAAGCTTTACGTGACATTACTGTTCCTATGACGAAGAAACAACTACGCAGCTTTTTGGGTTTAATTAACTTTTTCGTAAATTTATTCATTACTCTGCTTTAGACACCCCTAGATTATGTAAGTTGACGGGTAAAAACACTATTTGGTCCTGGGATAGCCAAGCACATTCAGAATTTGTCAATCTGAAATAAGCTTTGTTGAATGCACCACTTTTATCACATCCAGATTGTAACCTCCCCGCAGAAATTAATGATATTAATTGAATATAAATGGAGCCAAGTGTAACCTCCCAAGAAAAAATAAAAAGAAAAGCCTATGATAATGAAAACGTGCCAAAAGTTATTTCCCCACAAGATTACTGAATAATAATGACCCTAATGTTGTTGAGCTCCCACAAAACATCGCTAAATTGAAATAAAAGCGACTGCACCTTCGCTACAAAAATATTGAAAAATAATGGCCCAATGTAAACTCGACACAAAAATTGAGAAATGAACATTCAATTGTAATGATTTTTTTAATAGCGATTGCTTTGAAAACAGAATTATTATTGGGGGATTTCTTGAACAAATTAATTACAATTACAATACATTATTAGCTGAGCGCAATGCTGCTTCATTACCTTATTTAACAATATACCTCGTCCTGAATCGTGACCAGAGACCCATGTCGACCCGCGCCGACTCCGACCGAGCACATCTCGCAACTGCTAACTCGCAACTGAACTACATGCTCTCGCGACTCGCTATGTACCACAACTGCGTCCAACTCGGAACTGCACTCTGGCGCGGTCAAGCGCAGACTAGCAACGATAAATAACTCTCTGGTCAGAGATTCTCTCATGGCTCGCCATCGCTGGTACTGAATACATACGTGTTTCAAGATCTTACCAGAAATTTTTCCATTGCCACCGACAGTTCTAACACCGCTTGAGGCGTACACATTTTTCAGGAAATTGAAGAAGATGATACTACAGTAATTAAAACATCGCCTTTGCGAGTCGCATTCTGTCACCTGCTGAACGGAATTATTCTGTCGAAGAAGTTGAAACATTACGTGTTGTATGAGCATTTACGAGACTTCGGCATTTTCTTCATGGAAGACACACTACCGTTTACACAGATCATAGAGCTATGCAGTTTTTACTTTCCGCTAAATTTACACACGACAGATTAAGCAGATGGAAACTTTATTTACAAGAATTTAATTTTACAATTGTCCACATTCCCGGTACACAAAATATTGTAGCAGACACACTATCCCGTTCTCTCAGCAACAATCAGCAAGACATCGCAACCAGCTTCTGCAAAGCAAATTTCAGCGTCATGTATATTCAACAAGTTGCATTTGAAAATTTCATTTCGTCGCCATTACGAGACATAGCACAAGAGCAGAGTAAAGACAACGTATGGAAAGAAATAAAACACCTTTGGCAAGATAGGAATAATGTTACCATTAGAAACCATTACACTGTACGCAATAATATTCTGTTCCGCGCTCTCACCCTGGCAGCAACAACTGGTTACTATGCATTCCTGACGAGCTTGTTAATAAATTATTTTGATATACTCATTTAAGTTACGCACATTATGGAGCCAGAAAATGTTTTCTAATACTGGGACAGAACTGTTATTTTACCAATATGGAGAAACGTATTCGACGGGTTTTAGCGTCATGTAAAATCTGCGAGAAAGCTAAGTCAGACACGACTTGACATATTCCTCCGTTACATCCTATTGCACCTGTTAAATTGAGACACATGGCCGCTGTAAACATTTTCGGTCCGATTCCCAGAACTAATAGGTTTTTGCTACATCTTTGTCGCTGTTGAACTCACTTCAAAATTTGTTACCTTCACTCCGTTACGCAAAGCTACTGCTAAATCTGTTTCGAAAGCAATGGTAGAACATTTTTTATTTCATGTAGGGCATGTATTGAAAGTAATTTCCGACAATGGACCGCAATTTCGATCTGCTATATGGACACGTATGTTACGAACAATAAACATTTCTCCGATCTATATATATCCAAGTATCATGATTCTTCGAACCCTTGAGAACGATTAATGAAAGAAATTGGTAAACTGTGTAGAATATACTGCCATAAAAGACATATTGATTGGGACACACAAGTACTCTCATTCCAGGATCTAATTAATTCCATACCAAATGAATCTACTATGCTATCTCCGACTGTTATACTGACAAATGTTGAACCACCGAACAAAATTAAAAAATTAGTATCTTTTCCTACATCTCGCCGACTACGACACCATGAAGTAATTGACATTGCGCTGAACAACATCAAACGTGCCGCAGAGCGCCGGAGAAGACAGCAAAAACAGGTTTGTACACGCCGTGACTTTGACATTGGACAGAAGATATTAGTGCGTACACGCTATTTATCTAACAGAGGAAAGAGTAGATGTAGTAAATTTGAGCTTCTATACGCAGGTCCATATCGAATTCGCAGCATTCCTCACCCCAATGTAGTACATGTCGAAACTCTGAGAAACAGAAAAAGTAAGGGCAATCACCATGTCTCCAATATTAAACCCTTTATTGAATGAACATACTCTATGATTTATCACACTGTAATGCCATTTCCTGATTTTTATATGACCACTTATACAATTATATTTATTTGTACACTTACTGATGATTATCATATTTTTTCTTGGCAAGTGCGCGGCAAGGTAAGGTTAGCAGGTCGCTTTTCTTGTCGTTACACATAAAACCGTGCACATTTTTTCCAAATAAACTTACATATTTTATGAACAATTATGCAATTCTATCTAGTGCCATATTAATTGTATCAAATTCTCTCCCCATTAAAGTCTTCAACTCTCGCCTCTATCAACTACACAACATACAAGCTGAACACAAAGAAAGTCATTTCTTGTCATTATATATCAGACTGTGCACATTTTCCATTTTTTTATGTATGTATGACTGTTTTCCTATTTCTTTGTAAGCGCTATGAAATCTTTAAGATATAGCAAACACCAGTTGACTTTTACATTTTTGCCTTATGATATCTCAACATCGTGACTATTTTACATTTTTTTGCTGCTACGTTATGATACTCTGTGTACATTTTTGCACCTGCACACTGTCTGCGTTTTGGACATATTATGTTTTCCGTCATGCTATGCTTTATGGTTCATTACATCACTAGAAACCAGTTTTTATTTAATGAGTATATGATTCAAATGCAAGACATTAATCATTGTTCATCATTTTCAGAAAGCAATAACGTGTAAAAGAATTAAATGAAACAAACCACAGTGGATTACTATGAAATGGGAATTTCACCTTCGGAATGAACGAAAGAAGATTCAATACCTCGTCACGAAGAGTAAATGGATCAGAATTAACAAACATTAACATGAATATACTATACACATTGTATGATAGCAGTCTTAACTTATTTTTTCTTTCAGGATACGAGGCGATTGATGCAGGCTGTCAGACAGAACTACACATTTTAGTTTTAGTGATGAAATATGCTAGAAATAAGGAACTCTATACTATGATATAGTTGTATGAAGTAAATGGTAATATGAATAATGAATAATGAAGTGTCTTTTTGCAGATGATAATGAATGATGATGAATAGTGATGAAGAATATGGTAATATGAATAATGAAGTTTTTCTTTGCAGGTGATGATGATAATGAAGTTATGGTGATATGAATAAAGAAGTTTTTGTTTACAGGTGATGATAGTGATAAATTTTGTATGGCCACTAAACGCACCACTTTTAAGTTTTTCTTTGCAGATGAAGATAATGACGAAGTTTATATATTTATATATTAGTTAAGAATTGCTATGTAGTTATTTAAGTATTTGTTGCAGTTCGTTTTGACAGTATGTCTTATGTCGCATGGTATAATGACTGAAGGTTTTGGAAAGGACAGCTACAGTATGTATATATTGAGTACACATTTCATTACCTGTTAATTCGAAGTTCACTACTTTTCAGCATAATATGCTTTTCTTCTTTCAGCTTAATAATCCATTTTGTATTTTTTTCTAGAAGAAGCTATTCATGAAATTAATGTGCTATAAGCAGTTAATCATTAAACCTGTTCTAGTACTTGCATTTTTTTTTACCCATTTGTGTGTGTCATTCATGAATGTGATCACATATACTCTACGTGTTTCATAACCTTGCTATAGCTGACTCACAACAAATGATGTTACCTTTCCTCATTTACAGCAATAAGTCAAAAGCAAATATTTTTATGCCCCAGCAATTAATTATCGATCCCAACGCAATGCATTGCTAGCAAAAAAAAAGTATTACCAGTCCCAAATAATGCTACCAGTTTAAGAGAGTTCTGAGTAATACTGAATGATTTTTTTCTAATCACAGACCTTGAGTAGTGGTTACAGTGTGTTACATTTTCAATATGTCCTATGTCACTTGAATGATGAATTCCGAGTAATATTGAATGATGTTTTCTAATCACAGACCTTGAGTAATAGACAGTGTATTACATTTTCAATATGTCCTATGTCACTTGAATGATGAGTTCTAAGTAATACTGAATGATGCTTTGTAATAATGCATAAATACTATGCCAATAATTTCTGTAAATAATATTATTGTTATACTCTATAAATGCTATGCCAATAATTAAGTCTCATTTTGAATGATAACTTCTGAATAATACTGAATAAGGTTTTATAAAAATATAAGAATACTTTGTAACTGGCCAATGAGTGCCAATAATTATTTTAAGTATGTTGTATGTCACTTGAATGATGAAAAATGTTTTGTACTATTCAATACTTGCTATATGTTTAGTAACATTTCCAATGAATGCCCTGTTTCTTATTTTAATTTTGTATTATGTCACCTACATGCTATTATATATGAATACCAGTAGCTTGATGCTACATTCATTAGCTCCTGTTTTGAATGATGACTTCTGATGGTTTGTAGCTGGCCAATGAGTGCCAATGATTACTATAACTAGGTGAATTATGTTAATACTATGCCATAATTAGCTCCTGTTTTGAATGATGACATCTGATGGTTTGTAACTGGCCAATGAGGGCCAATGATTACTATAACTAGGTGAATTATGTTAATACTATTTTATTCATTAGCTCCTGTTTTGAATGATGACTTCTGATGGTTTGTAACTGGCCAATGAGTGCCAATGATTACTATAACTAAGTGAATTATGTTAATACTATGCCATTCATTAGCTCCTGTTTTGAATGATGACTTCTGATGGTTTGTAACTATCCAATGAGTGCCAATGATTACTATAACTAGGTTAATTATGTTAATACTATGCCATTCAATAGCTCCTGTTTTGAATGATGACTTCTGATGGGTTGTAACTGGCCAATGAGTGCCAATGATTACTATAACTAGGCGAATTATGTTAATACTATGCCATTCATTAGCTCCTGTTTTGAATGATGATTTCTGATGGTTTGTAACTGGCCAATGAGTGCCAATGATTACTATAACTAGGTGAATTATGTAAATAGTATACCATTAATTAACTCTTGCTTTGAATGATCACTTTTAAATAATGCACAAAAATGGATTGTAACTGGCCAATGAGTGCCAATGTTCACTGTAATCAGATGATTTATGAACATTATTCTGTAATACTTCATACATAGTACAGAAGTGTTCAGTAACTAGGCGATGAGTGCCAACAATTAGTCAAATCGGTTGATAAACTAGTGTAATTCTCAACGATGACCAGCATGAGATTTAATGTCCTTCACCTTCTGACCTAATTACCAGAAATTACTGCAATATACGTTTGTCTTGTCTATCCTTATGATCATGGAGCACTATATTTGGTTTCTGCACTAATTCTACGTTGCTGAATGAATGTGGTGTTGACACATCATGGTGTCCACCACCTTGAACAATGGAGATGTTATTATGATTCCACTGTTTGGTGTACCTAATGTACTACCAAAATGATAACATGGAACATTGATTCGACATTTCAGTGTCTTGGCTACACTGATTAATATTTCAGGGAGGAGAACTTCAGATTGTCTCACTTGGTGTTGTGCTTCTGTAGAAAGATATGGACTTTCAGAGCAGCTGCATGCAACCTAATGTGCTACAACCATGATGCAATCCTTCCCTTTCTTATCCTAGTTCTAGTAAAATGGTAACAAAAAAAAAAACTACAGTGCGTATGCACTTTATGTCATTTGTTAATATGTTTTGTACTCTTTGCATATACATTTTGTCATTGCTTGATATGTTCTGAACTACAATGTGTATGCCCTTTATGTCACTTGTTAATATGTTTTGTACTCATTGCGTATACATTTTGTCATTGCTTGATATGTTCTGTACTCAGTGCATGTGCACTCTATTTCATTTTATGTTCTGTACTTATGTATATGTATATACTCTGTGACTGTCAACTTAGTTAATTAGGTAGATTTCAGAAAAATTTGTTGCTCATGGCAATTCCAATTGACTCACCATTGCTGCCAAATTTTTGCCCCCCCCCCCCCCCCCAGTGGAGGGTTATGTAAGAGGTATGTGCTGCCTGCGATATGTAAGCTATAAGAGAATCTGAGACCAAAGAGCAGTGTTGACTGCAGTACAAACTGTGTAGCAGTAGCAGTAAGTTGTTGCTAGCGAGCAGTCGCCTGTCTGCGCTTGTCAGTCCTGTCTGGTGCATCATGTTGGCTGGGCCGGTCACGGTGCAGCGATGTCGGAGCCTGAGTATTATTGTATAGGGTAAAAAAGCAGCCTTGCGCATATCTAGTAATATTATGTAAACTCACATGTAAATCCTTTAAAAATGCCCTAATAATAATCTTTGTCTAATTTCTAACAAGCATTCATTTCAATTTAAAAATTTAATTTTTTTTAATGCATGATCATTCCGATTGTTGCAAAAGAAAAATCATTTGCTTCCTTTCATAAATAACAAATGTATAGACCAGCATTGCACAGAGCTGTGCCGGAAAAGAGCTATTGTAAGAGCAGACAGTTGCCGACATTATCGAGGTGAGAATTTTTACTTTTCATTCAGAATGATCTTACAGGGCCATGACGCAGCACTGCTCTCGTCCAAATTTTACCAGGTTACTGAATTTATTTTTTTATTACAAGGTTTAGGAATTTTTCTGTTTCGAGCTTATATTAAATGAGAAAAGAATTTTGTGGGTACATTAAATGGGAACCAATTTTGTTCAGAGGTTACACAAAAAATAGAATCATATTATTATTATTAATTAAGTTTTTTTGTGAGGTTACACAAAATTAGAATCATTAACCAAATAATATTTAAAAATTATTTCGTGTGGGGAGGTTACAACCCCAGTTCATTGCTATTAGACCCACGTCATCATAACGCATCTGTGCATAGCATACGAAGTCCTCCGCCTTAATCTTCTGATAAAATTAAATGTTTAAGTAACTTTTCCAAAATTCATCAATATATACTTCAGTATATTAATGTTAAAGTTGTCAAATCTCAGAATGATTACATGAACGATTTTCGCCAAATACATTATTTTAAGAAAAGGTGAATAGCGCTGAACAATGCAGCTAGAAAATTAAAAAATTGTTCAAAACGTGCAAATATATGTCACAACCAAAAGTTACAAGCCTCAACTTTAATAGTAAGATGAAAGAAAAGGCCTTGATGCTGCTGCTTCCTACATGCAAATGGTTGTGATTGAGGGAGAGTCAAGAAGGAAGTGTCGACCTAAGAGACTGTAGTAACCGAGCCTTCAACTCTCAGCGATTTGAGGAATCGCCACAAACGATACGTTGTTCAGATTCTACGTTAAACTACAGGCCTCCTCTCCCCATTTAGCCCATTTAGATAACTTGAAACGTCCTCTTTGAACAATTATACATGACTGTGTTTAAACTGACATACAATATCTTTTAGCGCAACGCAATCTGACTTTCAAAAACTCTACAAAAGAATGGCCCTGACTAACATTAACCTATACGTTTCACAAATCACTTACCTCACAAAAATCTTGGTTACTCGAACTACTGCAATACAGCGAGCGCCACTACTGCCAGCTAAATAAAAGATTCAAACTACGGAAGGCACTAACTACTAATAGGCATAGTTAGCAAATGAAAGATTTTGATAGAGAACAAACAATGTATTTACCTTACTAGTGTTCAAAAGTTATAATATACTGTATATAGCAGTTCATGACATCCAGTCTTACAAATTTCAAAACTCCGCCATTTCTCTCCCCACATCCACCACTGCTGGCGGCTCACCTCCAACTCCACAGCGCTATGCGCTGTTAACATCCAGCTGCCCAACACTACAATGGTAGACAACAATGCAAACTAGCCACAGACTCCACACAGCACAGCCAGTGATTTTCATACAGAGCGCTACGTGGCGTTACCAATAAGAAAACCTAAACAGCCTACTTACATAGCCCCCATGCTCCCCACAAAAAATTTTACAAGTTGTTTTGGGCACTGGCCAATACAGATTTGAAATTTTTTTTCATAATTACAGTAAGAAATATATCAAATGCACACACTTATTAATAGAATGTTGGTCAAAAGCTAAAATTTTCTCACAGTCCAGAGAAACAGTCCTGCCGTTTCTTTTCTCAAAGTCTGAGCAGTAAAAGACAATGCACACAGAAGTAGTGGATTTCCATGCAGTCTTGAAGACGTAGTGTTGTCCTTCCAACGGAAAGACAGTGCTGACTCTTGACATGCTGACAGGTAATGGGCCACAACAGAGCAAACCCACAGCAGAGTCATTCGACGTTTTGAAGAATATTGGTAGGTAGGTCATCACAAAGCAGACCCACTGTAGTCCTGGTAGAGATTACGGTATTGGTGGGCCACCAGAGGTGCAGACCCACTGCAGTCCTTGTAGAAATAATGGTGTTGGTGAGTCATCAAAGGTGTAGACCCACTGTAGTCCTTGCAGAGACAACCAGCAGCCATCTGCTGCGACTGTGCAGGTGCACAATCACCATCAAAGACTCTTGCAGACAATATAGCAAGTCCATAACCGCCACTTGTGCACTGACAAAGGTTTTTGGAATTGTCCTTAGAACCAGCAATGCTGTTATCCAGTCCCTTGCTGAATTATTAACACACGTACAAACACTAACAGTCCCTACTTCTCACATATTGTCCATATACTATGACCAACAGGAACGTGTACAGTGAAATGGAACTTACAAGTTAATAATATGATGAACTGGTGTCAATTACAATTTTATAACATAAGACTACAATTACAAAGGTACAAAATACATCATTAAAGAACATAACAATACAGATAACTCTGTAGTAGTACAGGCTTTACAAAAGAATAGAAATAAACAGATACATCAGAGTTACAGGAATTATGACATTAAGTACATACATAAAGATCAGAATAACTTCTGAAACATCACCTTCACATATGAGCAACAAAACAGAATAAATAATGTCTAAACATCTTTTCAAAGTAAATAACATATTATCAGAAAAATTCTACAATGTAACTCTCATCAGATAACCACATAAAGACAGGAAGAACACAAATATACAAGAGTACACAAACACATAGCGGAATAACAGAAAGGGAAAGGACAGGGTTTGTTTTACTGCAGTATCTTGCAAACAAAACTTTCTTTACTTCTTGGAGATCTCCCTTCGTTCTTCATTATTTCAAAAAGTGCTACCTATACCTGCTTTCTGTACTTTTTCCGTAAAACTTCTCAATGCATTTCTTCCAATTCATCGCAACTCATTCTCTTATATAGTCTACCCCCTCTTTAGCTAACTTAAATCTACTGAGCTCAGATGCTAAACTAAGGGACGAGGCAATGCAGCAGCATAAAACAATTAATACAAACAGCAATGCAAAAATGGAAATTGTCAAAGCAAGCTGCAATAAATCTAAATTATCAAGCAATGCGACATTACAACTAATATGAGCCAATGTGCAGCAACAAGAAAAATAAATCAGTAGTAAAACTAGCTTAACAGAGTAATACAAAGTGAAATTTAGTGCACTATGCCTGGCAAACAGCAGCAGCAAATGCAATAACTTATATCTAAACATGACAAAGCTGAATCAGAAAAAATATTACACTAAAGATGGCCATGTCTAATACCTATGTCACATCTTAATACTAGAGTGATGCATCACAATAAGTTACTGTAGCAGACAAATTACCAAATCGTTTAAAAAATTATTTATGCAGTTCCTGTGAAGGGAAATGTCTATTTGTGCTCTCTTTTCTAAGAAAGTACATCATAAATGTATTCTTTCCTGGGTCTGTAGACAGAAAATAGTGATATTACTACATCTATTAAATTTTATAATAACCAATGCTGCAGTGCAGCTAGAAACTAGATATTAAACGAAATGAGCAATTATATATAGCCTATATAGAGCAATGCATGAAACGCCATTCACTAGGCAAATGGCGTCTCCTAAGGCAAAAAAATCTCTCAACTAGAAAGACAATAAATGTGAAATGTTTCTCATCATTTCATTAGGCATTTCAGTAAATATCATAAATTTAGAGCTCCACAGTGTAATCATATGTTTTCAAGTTTGAGTGTGTCGTATTTGCGATGCTTTCTACAAAGAAATGTCAATAGCGAGGATAATGGCCTCCCTTTTTTTTCCTGTGCCTCTGAAAAGGCACACACTAATGTCTTTTTCTCCAGGCGTCTGACACAGCTGGCCGCTCAAGACGCATTATGTCAAGGTCACTTGGCTTTCTTACCGAAATATTTAAGACACCAGTTTGCACTACTGTGACAGTCTCATATAAAATTTCACAGTTCGAGAATTTGCGTTGCAAATCTGCAGAAACAAAATCCTATAAATATAACAGTGTCCAAAAAAAATTTGTCGGCATTGTGATACATTCATGCATTTAGACACATTTCATAACTCTTGAAGTACGATTCTTGGTTTCCAACATACTTTTTCACAAGTCAGAGTCCCTAATCACTACTCATTATTCCTTACCTTATTACACATATACATATTCGTCGACACTTCTCAATATTTCATGACAATAAATACGTAGCATAATCAAATTCCTCATATAGCATCAGCTTATTGATTATAAACGTACCGCAACAGCGTAATACACGTCGTCATCATAATATCATAAGACCTCACCCAAATCTCAAAAAAGGCGTAGCTTTCTGCAATAATGTCAAAAAATAAAAAAAAATTCTCTGCTCATTTAAATAGTGTCATCTACCTCCAACGTACTTGAAAAATCATGACCCCATACCAAATACTTCATTCAAAGCTCTCATAGTATCACAATGGTTCCGAAAAAATATGAACAGTTCACAAAGAACAGACAAAATACAATTTCGTAAGTGTGAAGTTATCCAACGGTGTAATTACGTAAACATCTGTCACTGATGTAGTAAAATAAATGTTTGTCTCTCTCAGTTAAATGATCTCATAGCTGTGTATGTTGTGTTGGAGAAATATGGAACCGATGTGTAAAGTTGTATAAGCAAATTCCATATTAGCTAGGGCTCCTTGTGCTTGCCACACACATGGTACACAAAGTAAGCGTGTACCCCCCTGAGGATTAATGTAATTATACCCTCAGGTGTTACAGATTACAGCAATGGAATGAAATGTATCACGGAAAACCTTTGTATCATTGTACTTCAAATATCTTTAAAAATAAATGATTTAAGTACAAAATTAATCACTCAAATACGTGTCCTGTAGCGCTAAATGTGCGTCTTGCTGTAAGATAATCTCTGAGGAAGTGTCGTAGTTATTTTCCTCCGAAAGCTAAGTTCTGCAGAAGCCAATGTACTTACCTCATGATAAACAAAAGTGAAATGCTTTGTGTATAGATATCGTAGTTATTACATACAGTACAGTGATCAAAAAAGTCCTACACTGTAACATATTGTTGTGCTACAAAACAAACAAAAGGCTGTCTTATTGTAGCTATACCACAAAGTTACTATTAAACATGTTTTACTTTCCAGAAGAATTCAGAAAAACTGTGCAGATATAAAGCAGATACAGCACAAAAGCAACAATGTAAATTGTGTCACACATTAGTAGCGTCGTGATATAATTGTGTAGCTGCCAAAGAAACCAAGTGCTAAGTCATTTTTAATCCCACAGAAAGTACTTCAAATAAAGAATGTCTTTTCAAGTAAACCAAAATGTTGCATGAAAATCTCATTAGCAGTGCCGGTATATGTTCTAAGTATGTGAGCCTAGTCGTTACGTGATCGTGCAACTAACAACCAAGAATGTACAAATAACAACACTGTGTCGTAATTTCTGTTTAAATAAGTTCTCTTGGTTCTTGACTGGATATTTAACTTTAAACATTGTTGCATGTTAATAGATTCAAAGTCTGACAAAGCATACTGGTAATGTGAAGTGAAAAGTTATATGGCAAAGACAAAGTTAAAAAGCAGATTATCTTTCAATAAACGGTTTTACATGTGAAATGTGGTGTAAACCTTTACTCTTCCTAGTACACAGAGTTTCAACTTCAACGCAATTATCATGTGGTATACGTCGGATTCTGTAAGGTCCATTGTAAACTAGAAAGAATTTGTGACTCAAGTGTCTCTTCTTATGTGACAGTGAATGAGCTTTAATGACAACTTTCTGACCAATATATAATTTCTTTGCATTTGCTTTACCATGTAGTTTTCTTCTTTTGTCTGCTGCAGATTTTATATTTTTAAGAGCCAAATCAATTATGTCTTTGTGTCGAAGTTTACGTGTATTCGGGAAAGGTACAAGCTCTCTCATTCTGTTCGGTGGTTCTTCATTCTTCAGTACAAGAGTAGGTGGTAAAGCAGTGGAATCATAAGCCATTTCATTCAGCACATTTTGAAATAAGTGTAAATATCTGTCCCAATGCTGATGCTTTCTGTGACAATAAAGTCTGCAAAGCTTATTGATTTCTTTCATAATCCGTTCAGACGGGTTACAATGTGGTGAGTACAATGAAATAAAAACAGGTTTGATTTTATGATTCCGAAGCATGCGTGACCAAACAGCAGATCTGAATTGCGGTCCGTTATCTGAAATGACTTTAGAATCGTGGCCAACTTCACGTAAGAAATTTTTAACAAAGGCGTCGGATACAGACCGTCCAGTGGCTTTACGTAACGGAGTGAAAGAAACAAATTTTGAAGTAAGTTCAACAGTTACTAGAACGTACGAAAATCCATTTGGTGTTCTGACAAGGGGTCCCAAGAGATCAACAGCAGCAAATTCTTTTAATTTAGAAGGAATAATAGGAAACAACGGAGCACGATGTGAGACAGTAGATGGTTTCGCCTTTTGACGCAGTTTACAAATAGACAACACTCTTCGAATTCTCTTTTCCATATTGTTAAAATAACAAGTCTTTCGAAGAATATGATAACATTTTCGTGGACTAAAATGTGCGTAGCTGAAATGAATGTACCAAATGAGCTTATTAACAAAATCGTCTGGAATGCAAAGTACCCATAGCTTGTCATCAACAGTGCAGTGTTTGAAGAGTATGTTGTTTCTAACCAGGTAATAATGCCGAATCTGAGTGTGTGTCTTTTCATGCCATTTACTTTTGATGTCTTTCCAAATCGGATCTTTATCTTGTTCATGAGCAATGTCCTTTAAAGATGTGGTGATGAAGTTTTCAAAGGCGACTTTCTGAATGTAAAGAATACTGAAAATTTTCTCGAGGTTGCCTTCTGTGTTACTTTTCTCAAGCCCAGCCGGTGCGCGTGACAGTGCGTCCGCAACAATGTTCTCCTTGCAGGGAATGTAGACTATTGTGAAGTGGAATTCTTGCAGAAACAATGCCCAACGTTTTAACCTGTCATGATTTAATTTTGAGGACATAATAAATTGTAATGCACGATGATCACTGTATACTTTTACGTGCTTACTAGAAAGAAAGAAACGGAATTTGTTAAATGCCCAAACGATAGTTAAAGCTTCTAATTCAGAACGGAATAATTTTCTTCAGACTTTGTTAGCACTCGGCTAGCAAAAGCAATGGTTTTCTGAACAGTAGTGTCATTTTCTGTGGCTTCTTGTAATAAATGGACACCAAGACCGACTTTAGAAGAATCCGTGCTAAGGCAGAAACCTTGTGACCGATCTGGATGAGCTAGTATTGGCGCGTTAAGTAGCGATTCTTTCAAAGAACTGAATTCCAACTGTGCTTGTTCGTCCCAGTTCCAAATAGTATTTTTTCCAGTGAGAGAACAAAGTTTTGGTGTAACTAGAATTTGCATATTCAGAAAACGACGGTAAAAATTTACAAGACCTAGAAAACTGCGGACTTGTTTTTTTTGTGGATGGAACTGGAATGGCTCTTATTGCTTCTAACTTTTCAGGATCCGGCTGAATGCCTTCAGAAGAAATAATATGTCCCAAAAACTTCACCTTTGTCGTACCGAATCCAGACTTTTCCAAGTTAACTGTAATGCCAGATTCTGCAAAAATATGTAACACGCTGTTGAGGATGCGATTGTGTTGTTCCCATGAGGCTTCTGCTATCAGAATATCCTCCACATATAAGGTGGTGTGCCGTTTTAAGAACTCAGGTAATATGGAATTTAGCCTGCGAATGAATGCTGCCAAAGAAATGTTCAAACCAAAAGGAAGTTTCCGAAACTGATAACAAACGCCGAAACAAAGGAAAGCTGTGTATTTTCTACATTCTGGATGAAGTTCGATCTGATAAAAGCTGGATCTGAGATCAATAGAAGACAACACTCTTACGCCATTAAAATTTGGAAGAAGTTCTTCCATCGTTTGCGGTCTGTCTGTTTCAGGAATGATGATAGTATTGATTTCTCTCGAATTTGAGACAAGTCTGATCGATCCATTTTTCTTCTCAACAACATGTAATGGATTGTTGTATGAGCTTACTGCAGGCTCAATAATGCCTTCGTCAAGCATAGATTGTATTTCTGTTCTAACACGGTCCCTATAATGTGCTGGAATTACGTATGGTCTAACACAAAA
The DNA here is from genome assembly GCF_023864345.2 of Schistocerca serialis cubense. Classification (NCBI taxonomy): domain Eukaryota; kingdom Metazoa; phylum Arthropoda; class Insecta; order Orthoptera; family Acrididae; genus Schistocerca; species Schistocerca serialis. The sequence continues at coordinate 230,479,055 of NC_064642.1, forward strand.
TTTAGTATGCTCACGAACACGAAATTGGTATTGAAATCCCTTGATTGTTCCTGTTTTGTGAGTAAAAACTGTCGAATGTGCTTGTAAAATCTCAAAAATGTCCTGCCTCTCAATGTCATTACAGTTCCCAATTGTTTGAATTTTATTCTGAATTAACTCATCAGTATCAAATATGCCGTCGATATCATCCCTGTCAGTACTTGCAGAGTGATTGTTAGTGTCAAGTTTCGTCGAAAATTCCGAACTGTTGTCTAGCAGAAGGTAAAGCCGGTTAATTTCCTGGTCATGGTTTGAGAGCCAATCTTCAAATTTCAAAGCAATTGACTTCTTTCCCTAAACTTATTTCAGCATCGTGAAAGTTTACGATTGCTTTGTATTCATTCAAAAAGTCTACTCCCAATTTAATTTCCGTCGACAATAATGGAACAATAAGAAAGTTCATAGAGAAGCTGTGGCTTTCACAAAAGAATTCTAAGTTGGTTTATTGGCGTACATCTACACTTTTTCCAAAGATTGCACCTTGTAATTTAATCTTACGTAACGGAAGTGTGGGACAATCGTTCGATTTGTTGCATTTGCTAAAGGCTGTTTCACTGATTACTGAAATGGGACTGCCCGAGTCAAGTACTGCCGTAAATTTTACGTCATTTACTGTAATGTGAATGACAGGATATGCAATGCTGTTATGTTTTACGTCGTGCTCCTGGAGTAAGATGTCCCTAATGTCTTCCATTTTTACGTAAATACTAGCTGTGGCAGCTGCGTCGTCAGTTTCATAAGTACGTTTTGTGGCTGCCAGCGGTATGAGTCATTGCCTTTTGTGTCTTTGTTGGCGCGCGTCGTTATTGGGATTTGGAGACCTAACTTCTACAAATTCACCTTGTCGAGAGGGCCCTGCTCTGTTTGAATCCCGCCAGTTCTGATGCACTTCAGCTCTGTCGTTTCGATCATATCGTCTGTCGTCATGTCGGTAGATTCCATAGTTTCTTTCTTGTTGGTCACATGGTGGAGAATTTCTCCCTGAACCGTAACTGCGCGCTGGACCGTTGCGTCTAAAGTTATTGTGTCGCCCTTGATAATAATTATTTTGGTTCCCAAATTGTCTGTTTCTCTGATTGTCTCTGTGATAGTCACTACCGCAGAGAGGTGATCTTTCCCTGTAATTATTACTACTCTGCTAACGGTTGTCATACGGGTGGTGTCTGTTTTGGTCACGATTTGTGTTGTGAGAATAGCCTTGTCGTGTCCAGTTATTATTTCTTTCATCGCGGAATTGCGACGGATGTGACCTGTAATTCTTGTGTTCCTGTTTTCGCGTTCCGCGATTGTCAGTGTCAATTTCTCATTCTTGTAAGAGTCCCTGAAAAGCTTCAATGTCGTCTTTGCAACGTCCTGCCAAAATAATATGACGTAAATGTTCAGGTAATTTGATTAAGCAAATGCGGATGAGTTCTGAGGAGCTGTATGGGTTTGACAGGTACTGATTCTTGTGCAACATGTCTTCAAAATATTTCACAAGACTGGAAAATTCAGATTGTTGGAAATGTTTCATCATTATGATGCTATGTTTTACTCGGTCTTGTGTAGCTTGAGACCAATATGCTGAGAGGAAGGCATGGTAAAATTCTCCTTCACTGTGGCAATCTTGAATGACCGATCGCATTCTTACAGCTGGTTCATTCTCTAAATAGCCACACATAAATTCTAATCTGTGCTCTAATGACCAGTTGGTAGGAGAACAATGAGAGAATTGAAACTTCCTGGCAGATTAAAACTGTGTGCCCGACCGAGACTCGAACTCGGGACCTTTGCCTTTCGCGGGCAAGTGCTCTACCAACTGAGCTACCGAAGCACGACTCACGCCCAGTACTCACAGCTTTACTTCTGCCAGTACCTCGTCTCCTACCTTCCAAACTTTACAGAAGCTCTCCTGCGAAACTTGCAGAACTAGCACTCCTGAAAGAAAGGATATTGCGGAGACATGGCTTAGCCACAGCCTGGGGGATGTTTCCAGAATGAGATTTTCACTCTGCAGCGGAGTGTGCGCTGATATGAAACTTCCTGGCAGATTAAAACTGTGTGCCGGACCGAGACTCGAACTCGGGACCTTTGCCTTTCGCGGGCAAGTGCTCTACCAACTGAGCTACCGAAGCACGACTCACGCCCGGTACTCACAGCTTTACTTCTGCCAGTACCTCGTCTCCTACCTCCCATGCTTGTGGATGAATGTCGTTGCCAGAATTCTTAAATGTTTTGAATTTACGTGTAGTAATAAACAGCTTATAGTCAAAATCATCATGTCGGCGAGTCGCATGTCGGTCATTGTTACGTCGTTTCGGCGGTTCCATCTCAAAATTCGGTGTACCTCACCAAATTATTTCATAATTTCCGAAGTGCCCTGAGTTATTATTTTGTGGCTGTTCCGTATTTCTATGTCCCTCTTCCCGTATTGGAGCGCGAGTGGCCTCTGAAATACGTAATTCTTGTATTACCTGTGTCAGCTGATCTTGTACTTCCCGGATTTCTCTTTGGTGTTGCGTATTAATTTGATTCTGATTTTGTTTGAATTTCCTAATTTGTTCGCACTCTTCTGTGTCATTAAAGACTACCGGTTTTGTGTCACTCAGATTATCATCTACCTTCGTAGATAAATTATTTAGCTGATCCGAAAGTTCAACTACTTTCTCTGATAATGAACTAATTTCCTCCATGTGTCTTTCTACTGGGTCCTTTAAGTTTTCCTGAGCTTTTGCAAGTCGCGTAACCGAATCGGTAGATGCAACTGAGTCAATTTTAGCTTGCAAGGTCTCATGATTTTCATGAACAATAGTTTGCAGTTCTTTTATGGCTGCTTCGTGATTCTGTAATGCATTTTCATGACGCGAAAAAATAGGTTGGAAATGCTCACAAATTTTTGTTTTTACGTCATTACAGACATTTTGACATTTCGATTCTATTTTATGTAACTCAGTAGTTAAATCTTCACGCGTTTGCTCAAGTGTGGTGTGAAGATTTTGTTCCATTGCGTCTAACTGTTGCTGTGTTTGTCTCTGGTGTTGTACCACTGTGTCTAACTTTTGAAGATTTTGTTCCATTGTGTCTAACTTTTGAAGCTTTTGCTGTGTTTGTCCCATTTGTTGTATTAATTGTAATAACAATGCACTGGTGTCTGAAACATGTTCCTCAGTGCTTTTCGGCAGTGAATTTGCACTGGCAACATTCACATTTTGACCAGCAGAAAATGTGTCTTGACTTATTTGAGAAAACGGTGAGGACCCAAAACCTGAATCTACAGTATTTGCGAGATTGTGTCCTGTCATTTCGGATTCCTGAGGCGAGCTGTTGCCGACCGATCGATCGATAGATAATGCTTCCCTGTTCACTAATTGTTTCACTGTCTACGCCATTATTTGCAGCCCGCTCCATTTCCCTGTGCACAATTACCAAATTACTACTTTCAACATTAGTTAATTCATTACACGGTGGCGCTAACACACTGCTTACGTCTTCACTGTCATTTCTCAGTTTACTTAGGAGCCTAGTATTACGTTCTTCACACGCCATTATTGTCACAATATTTCACACGACAACACAGAAAAGCACAATTTGAAGAGCAAAATAAGAAAACACATTAACATAGCATTGAAAATAATATCTAGTCAATGGCAAGCGCAGCTGCGAAATACTTGGTGCAAATCTACATGCATGCCCCAACTGTTTTACTGTAAAACAATGAAAGACTGCAAATACAAAGGAGATTCTCTCTACAATTACGCGTTCGCAATAAACAAAATCTACACTAATTACACAAACTACAAGGAAAAAAACAGAAGATTCCAAATGGTTCAAATGGCTCTGAGCACTATGGGACTCAACTGCTGCGGTCATTAGTCCCCTAGAACTTAGAACTAGTTAAACCTAACTAACCTAAGGACATCACAAACATCCGTGCCCGAGGCAGGATTCGAACCTGCGACCGTAGCGGTCTTGCGGTTCCAGACTGCAGTGCCTTTAACCGCACGGCCACTTCGGCCGGCAGAAGATTCCAGTGAGGTATCCTCGGCTAAGGGTCGACATATGAAACGTCCCCTTTGAACAATTATACAGGACTGTGTTTAAACTGACACACAATATTTTTCAGCGCAACGCAATCTCACTTTCAAAAATCTCTACTAACATTAACCTATACGTTTCACAAATCACTTACCTCACAAAAATCTTGGTTACTCGAACTACTGCAATATAGCGAGCGCCACTACTGCCAGCTAAATAAAAGATTCAAACTACGGAAGGCACTAACTACTAATAGGCATAGTTAGCAAATGAAAGATTTTGATAGAGAACAAACAATGTATTTACCTTACTAGTGTTCAAAAGTCATAATGTATATAGCAGTTCATGACATCCAGTCTTACAAATTTCAAAACTCCGCCATTCCTCTCCCCACATCCACCACTGCTGGCGGCTCACCTCCAATTGCACAGCGCTACGCGCTGTTAACATCCAACTGCCCAACACTGCAATGGCAGACAACAATGCAAACTAGCCACAGACTGCACACAGCACAGCCAGTGATTTTCATACAGAGCGTTACGTGGCTTTACCAATAAGAAAACCTAAACAGCCTACTTACAAACTGTGGTACGTTAGGAATACGGAAGTCACCAAAGTGGCGTCCAACTGAAAGATTTGCGCCAGGCCAGTCAGCTGTACGACATTATTTTTATACCTAGAGATACGACAGACCGTGAGGAGTGGCCGACCGTTGTGGTCGAGCGGTTCTAGGCGCTTCGGTCCGGAACCACGCGGTTTCTATGGTCGCAGGTTCGAATCCTGCCTCGGGCTTGGATGTGTGTGATGTCCTTAGGTTAGTTAGGTTTACATAGTTCTAAGTCTATGGGACTGATGCCCTCAGATCTTAAGTCCCATAGTGCTTAGAGCCATTTGAACCATTTGAACCGTGAGGACGGAGCAGTCGTCAGAGAGGCACACACAGTCCCAAATGCATCATTGTAATTGATCCCACGTGTAACTGGTGCTTCAGTGGCAGTAAGGATTATTAAAAGGAGGCTTACAGACATTGGGCTGAGCTATTGACGTCCCTTGCACCAACTAACATGGACCTGTGCTCACCAACAAGCACGTTGCAGTGGTATTGGGTACTTTCGGCCTGTAATCCGAAGGACTGGAGTAGAACTGTCTTCAGCGATGAGTCACGCTTGGAACTGAGCCCTGATGACCAGCGAATGCGTGTCTGGAGACGGCCTGGACAGTGGTGGGATACCTGTCGCCCTATGTGGCCTCACATCCAGGACTGAGGGTCTGAGGTGCCATTTCATTTCAAAGCAGGATCCTTCTGGTTATCATCCACAGCACCCATGCCGCACCAGCAATGCGCCAACGATATTCTGCGACCCATTTGTTGCACTTCATGGCAAGCCTGGGCTTACATTTCACCAAGATAACGCCCGCCCGCACATGGCGGGAGTTTCTGTTTGTCTTTGTGCTTGTCAAACGCTACCTTGGTCAGCAAGATCGCCGTATCCCTCACCAACAGAGAACGTTTGGAGTATTACGGGCAAGGCCCTTCTAGCCGACTCGGGATTTTGATGATCTAAAGCGCAAACTGGACAGAACTTGGCTTGATACCTCTCAGGGGGACATCCAACCTCTCTGTCAATTAATGCCAAGCCGAATAGCTGCTTACATAAGGCCCAGAGGTGCAGAGCTGAACCAACACGTTATTGATTTGCTCAACTTGTGAAGCTTTTTTTCTTTAATAAAGCATCCATTTTTTCTGAAATTTTAATCATTTGTTACATCTACTGGTTTCTGTCGCATTCGCATAATTCCATAGTGGTTCATCGTCTTTTTTTCTTGGAGTGTACTAGCAATGACGAGTAATAGTGGAGTATGATGGCGCATTACCTAGCCGTCCGATCGGGTGAATCATGCAGGGTATTCACGACTCGCAAGTAGTATACATCATAATTGATTTTCAGAGGCTCTCACTGCTCCTAGACCTAGACTTACACCAACATGGCGCCTACCACTAGAACCTCTTTGATGGACATTGACCATGGAAAAGCTATGTGGGCTCCAGAACACAATCGAAAAAGTGAGGCTGAGTGACCCGGCTGGGTCTTATTTACAAAACTCGATTCTAGCACCAAAGGCTAAGTGTCAGTGCAACCACTATTTTCCATTGTCATTCCAAAGTGCTGAACATACGAATAGCAGGAAGACCTTTATTTGTTGGTCTTAACTGCCAACAACCTCCCAGAACCTCACTGACGTCCTCCACCGAACCGAGGAATGTGTCTAACGGTCACCGCCATCTTGGAAACCACCAATAATTACTGTTTGAAAGGCATTGCATTAAAGTGAACCTGACCCAAACTTATTCATGCACAAAGGGAACGATGATCAGCAATTTCCATCTCACTTTCGTCTATAAGATACATATAAACATGGGAGGCAAAGTGTTTTATTCTGATTGATTACTTAATTCGCATAATAAAATGTAATCTAGTCAAGGAGACGAAGGAGACACCAACCCTTTCTGCTGGGGTTTAATTAACAGAGAACAAAAAACTCTCGCTGGCTAACAGCTTCGGATGGATGAGCCAAAAAGAGAAGGTCACTCTTGGCCTGCAGTAAGGAAACTGGCTACGAAGGCGAATGAAATGCAGAATGTGGCCAACGGCATAAGGATGAGGAGCAGACTGGACACTCACCTCATTAAAGATCCAGAATGGATGCGTCCTAATAATCCCTATGGCTATCCTTGCAGCTAAATTAGCATCTGGAGTGAGCCCCTCAATCGGATCTCCGGGAGGGGCAGTTACAAGTGCAGACATAGGAAGATTGAAATATTAAGATAAAATCAAAATTGGAACATGTTGTCAGGAAGATGAGCAAGGGAGGAAAGATTCACAATGCAATAAAGGAGATGACAAGAATGAAAACAGATATATTGGGAATAAGCGAAATCCGATGGCCAGAAACTGGAAATATAACATAGATGATCACTGAGTTTATCACTCAGGTACGGACAACGGTGTGCATCAACTTGAAGTTAGAATCATACTGAACAAAACAATCGTACAATTTGTTGAGAATGTTATCCCAGTCTCAGAACATGTTACGTTAGTTCAAATCAAAGCTAGGCCAGTTAACTTGAAGATTATTCAAGTCTACGCACCTACAGCAGACAAAGCAGGTGAGGAGGTCGAAAGTTTTTACAATAGCTTTAACCATATCCTGAACAAGTTAAAAAGCGAAGACCTGAGAATAGTCATGGATGACTTTAACGCAAAACTTGGATCAGGAAAAACATCAAGCTCCGTTAGACCCTTTGGTCTAGGGGATAGGAACACCACCCAAGGAGACGACTTGGAAGTATTTGCAGAAACAAATCAACTAGTGGTGATGAATACATGGTTTAAACTTCCACCACGTAAGATTTCATGTTGGTGAACAATAGATGCAGAAATATTTGTACAGATGTCAGAACGTATCCGGGAGCAGACATACAATCAGACCATATCCCACTCATAGGAAATTTCAAAATCAGAATGAAACATGTTGTCTCCAAAATGCCACGAAAATAAGACTTGAGAAAGTTGGAAGATGCTACCTTACAGCAGACAGTCAAGACAGCCCTAAACAACAAATGGAGAGACAGTGGGGATGACACCAATGAAAAACTCACACACTTACAAGAAGTGGTACAAGGAGTCAAAGAAAAATATTTGAGAAGAAGAAAACTCGGATGACAAGTGAGATTCTGGACCTGATGGAAGAACGGAGGAAGAAAACAGGTAATTTGCTGCAATACAACGTGATACAGAATACAATCAGAAAGAGAATCAGAGAAGCCAAAGAGAAGGAAAAATGAATTATGGGCAGGGATTGAGATTTATCAGAGTAGGTATGCATCGGAAAGTCAGAGAGGAAACAGGAAAGATGATGAACATCATCAAGTGTCGCAAACTGCAATACCTTGGTCACTTAATGAAGAATAAAAAAAATATGAGCTGCTTCAACGTATCCTGCAAGGAAAACTCAAGGGAAGGAGACCTCAGGGACGAAGAAGAATTTCCTGGCTCGACAACCTAAGATCTTGGTTTAATATTAGCTCTGAAGAACTGTTTCGCATTGCAACTGATAAACACAGAATAGCCATGATGATCGCCAACGTCCGAAGCGGACAGGCACGCTAAGAAGAAGAAGTAGTAGTAGTAGTAGTAGTAGTAGTAGTAGTAGTACCAAACTTTCTCGGACAATATATATGTAACATTCGGTATCGGCATATGTGCACCTAGAATCAAGAAAGAACTTCGCCTTTGGTTCCAATGTTACAACTCACTCAGTTGTCAGCTTTTTTACACTGAAATCTGTAGAAGGTTGAGTGGTAGGGTCCATGGCCAGAGATGAAGTGGACAGCACCTCTTGTCCGAAGTAAGCAGTTCATTGGACTCAGGTCTTTGACGTTTGGCAGAAGTTAACGTATTTTTGCCAGTGAACGTGTTTGTTAGCGTATGTTGCCATTCCTTGTCTACCCATCGCCGCATGGATTTCTACTAAACAATGCCTCTCCAGCTGTTGCTAGCATTTTCTCTAAATACGAGACTTATAAATAGATCCTCTTCGAAACTGCAGTCTTTGCGGTACATTCCCACCAGCTCTCCCTACTGTGTGAATGCGACTTGCTACACTAATTGTCTGCTAGCTTTTTATGTACCCACACGCACCGTCCTTATAGCAGATAACCTTTACATACAGAAAAACCTCTCGACATCGCCTCAGGATGCACTAGTGTGAAGAAGCACTGATTTACCGGCACTCCAGGCAAGGCGCACACTGTTGAGTTCGTCGCTGCGTCTGACACGCCAATTTCCAACTCAGCGAGCGGTCCTCACAGCTGTATGATGTGATGTCATGTTGTACGGCAGTGACGTAACTATGTGAAAAAATAAACGGAACTGCAGTACGCTCACAGCCCAGCCACGAGTGTCCAAGTTTTCAGGTAAGAGCGCTGATCCGCAATACGGTCTTTCCAGTGCACACTTCCCTACTCGCACTCACGTAGTAAGACTCGGTCGCAGGCTGCGTTACCTATCCTTACGAAATCAAGAGGATAAATTACTTATCAATAAAGGAAAAAAATTCCTTGTATATGAGCCTGCGGCAATTGTGATTTTTTCTGATTGAAGCTGTCTAGGTCAAATTACACTGTAACATGTGCCTTATTCAAAGCCATTCTATTTTCAAGAAGAAATTACACTTTTTATCATAGGCGTAGCTTCCCGCTGTATACTGCCCTAATTCCTTTCTATTTCTCTTTTCGTTTTCCTACCTCAGCTGCTACTCCTACCTCTTCTCCTCACTGAATCCTTCTGTTCTGTCGTCATTCGTTTCTATTAGATGTGACTACACACATTCGACAAGAACATAAGGTACCTGAGATAAATAATATTTTCCCTTCTTATGCACAATGATTTCCGTATTTTCCTCACTTCACGAGAGTATTTCCGATCTCTTGACAGAGTTATTGTGTTATGAGAACCAGAAAGTTTCTTGTTACACTTATACTCGTATTCGTAAGTGTCGAGCTGGTATCTAAGAAATGTGTAAAACTTATTTTTATAATGAAATGTGTAAACCTCGGTGCACGTCAACAGAACTACTATAATTTTTGAACTGAAATGTGTAGGGGTTACACTACATGATGTGAAAGACATACTAGCCAGTACAACAATTGAGTAAATCGTCTGCGAGAAAACAATCCGTCTTCAATGACTGCAAAAGAAGATGACTCAGATTAAAATGTTGGACCTGAATATAGCTAATCTTTGTCTTAGTCTTGGCAATATGGATCTAATGTTAACGACTGAGAACAAAGACTGCAAGTTTAACTATACTTCACGAAGCCATGGCAACAATACACCATTTTCATAAAGTTCTCATATCTAGACAAATTAACAAAATTTTTCGTAATAACTTTCTTGTGTACAGTTGCTTCAGTTGACACCTGCTTCAACTACAAGACAAATCCATATGGTGCATTATAAAATTTCTCCTGCAAACTTCAGCCACATACAATGTTCTAACAACAGAACAGTGGCGTATTTAAAAAATTTGCGCCTCTTATCAGTTAGGAGGTCGGCTTCGATGTGAAGAATGGACGAGGCGTTCTATCTGACCTCAGGCAACGTAGAACGTAGGTACCACTTCAGCCGTTCAAAGAGCCGGAAACGAGCGTTCCGCTCAACCATTTGTAAGTGCCATACATAGAAATATTCTAAGAGTAATGTCAACATTCAGAAACACGGACTGTAACAACCTCTCTTTTCATAAAAATTTACTCATTTCGACTGGTATATAACTAATCTCAGAAAACTTCAAAAGTTCCGTGAAATGTACACATTCACTTGGGAAGGAAGGCTCTACACCTGTGCCATATGATGCTTAGAGTTTAGTTGCACGTGCAGCAATATCGTCAGGTAAACTGTTCTTAAGGTTACTGAAAACTGGGAAGGAGTACAACAGTGTTCTATAGCTTTCCTTCCTCCTCGCTAATTCGGCGTAAAAGTTGTCGAGCACTGGGAGAAATGTTTCCACTCTAAATTTTTCCCATCCAGTCAGAAATACTTATTCAGAGTCTGTTTCTTCGTCATCATGAAGTTTGCCTTTTCGTGATCTTTTATAGGTGCATTCATAGTCTATATCAGTCACAATCTCCATGGATTTATTTCCATAATAGTCGAATATGCCACGAGTAGATGCAATAAATCCTATAAGTGATTCATATAATTCATGCACTATTTTAGTATCAATAATTACACTTTGTAATTTCAAATTTACCCTATTAAATCTCTGAAGTAGGTCCTTCCAAAATGTCTAGTCTGCTGAGTTGATTCAATAAAGCTGAAGCCTCATTTCGCACAAGTGATTTTTCAAACGTATTATTGGCAATATCTCTGAGGGCATTGATAACGCCCTCCCAGTTTTCATATAGACTTACACAGGCTTCCTCTCTTGCTGACCAACATGTTTTTGATAAACGTTTTACGTTTTGCTTCGTGGTTTCATGAAAGAAAGAAATTTACCCCAGCGCTGTGTAGAAGCAAAGAAAAAAATTGTAAAGATTTTGCACTACATTGAAAAATGAAGCAGCTTCCCGACAACAGCTTGCAGCTCTAGTGCCGACTAAATTCAAAGAATGTGCTGCACAAGGCTCATAATGCGCTTTTGGATTTCGTTCTTTAATGTGTGCTTGAAAACCTGACCAGGTTCCTGACATTTTGCTTGCGTTGTCATATGACTGGCCTCTGCTTTCAGTAATACAATGGAATTTGTAGACGGGTCTTTTAGTACGGCCTCAGTTAAGTTTTCGGACTTGTGTCCCGAGTTTGGTAAAAACAGAAGGAAACGTTCAACAGGTTCACCATTCTCGTTCACATATCTCAATATGAAAGATAGTTGATCAATATGCGAAATGTTCGCAGTGGAATCTATTATTATAGAGAAATATTTGGCTTGTTTTATTTCGCTTATGATAATTCTTTTTATTCGTTCAGAAAGAAGCTCTATTATTTCATCATGGATTGTTGAAGGAAGATAACTTATATGTCCCTGGCCTTGATTTCCGTATCGCTCAATGTGCTCTACGATAAATGGACCAAACTCAGTATAAGTTTAAGAGACATCATAAACTGACCATTATGTAATGAATGGAATCTTTCAACATGTCAACGTAGGGGAAGTCCATGACTTGTTAGCTTCTTTACAACTACAAACACCCTTTTCAACACACTGCGCCAGTACATTTTTTCTGTCACAACATATGACTGGAAACTGTTATCTATTGTTTCAAGTGACTTTTTTCTTGTTAAGAGTGATAACTCAGAACTTTTGTGTTCAAGTGAATTCTCATGATGAAATAAACAAAATGTCATGTGACTATGGCCTCCCGTCGGGTACACCGTTCGCCGGGTGCAAGTCTTCCAATTTGACGCCACTTTTGCGACTTGCGCGTCGATGGGGATGAAACGAAGATGATTAGGACAATACAACACCCAGTCCATGAGCGGAGAAAATCTCCGACTCACCCAGGAATCGAACCCGGGCCCTTAGGATTGACAGTCTGTCGCGCTAACTACTTAGCTACCGGGAACAGACATGATGAGATAAAATATGAGAAATATTTTTCCAATCTGCAGTATCATTAGTAGCAATCGCGGCCTTACTTCCGAACAATTTACACGGTGCACAAAAAACAGCACTGGTGCTACAGAAGTATACTAGAAAATCACGCAAAGTTGATTCACCATTAAAAATATACAGTAAAATACATTTCTCTTCAAATATCTGGTTTTATCGCCTACTGATTTTCTTGATTCAGAAAAATAACCGTTACAATTCTGATTAATGCCACGTTGTGAGAGTATGTCGATTGTTAATTCATTGACACACAATTCTGCAGGATCATCACTAACGAGGTTACTTCATTTTGTAATGTCTGACTCGACACTTAGTTCTTCGTGAAACTCGAAATCAGGAACAATGTGCTTTTCTTCATTTTTAACTTTTGTTTCGTCTGTATTTACTTCTTTTACAACAGCTGCAGTACCAGAAATATCATTCGTACTTCTTGAACTCGGAAGTCGAACAAGCAATATTTTTTTTTTTTTTTGTGAAAAATTTATCTACTCTGCTAAGCGTTTTGAACATTGGCTACTAGTTCTCGCCTTACCTTCGATAATTTCCGAAATGCCGCCCCACTTAATTTTGCACGTTTGCTTTCTTCACTGTTATTTGTGTTAAGGCACTTAGAAAATTGTCAACCAATAGCCAAAACAAAAGAAAAAAATTGTAAAATGAAAGACAGAAAAACTGTATCCCGTTCCAATCCTACTACATCGCACATGAGCACAAAGTTTTTTACTTTAAAAACGTCACACTAGCACAAAGATTTTTCCTTTAAACGTGGAGCGATGAACTGACCAACTCAGATTACTCGACGTAACTTTGCTACGAAAGAACAACAATGCAGATTAATTTAATTTCATTGTAGCCTGTTTCTCTGTTGTCAGTGAACAGTAGAAGTACACTTGCCGGCTTTCATTCGTCTCGTAAAGAAAACAGGACAGTCCCATTTTTGGCTTCTGTTTCCGCGTCGCTGGAATTTTAGCTAGGATGCAAATGTGTTCTGAACATTCTTGACACTGTCTTTCTAATTTAAAAAGCAAATAATTTTTGCAATTTCTAGCAGTGAGGTATGCTGAATCGATTCGTATCCGACTTATTCTTATAACATTTTAGCGGTTTCTGCGGGCAGAGAAGACAGAGTACAAAGTTTAAATAGTCTTGTTGGCAGTTGATGTGGTGTGTTGTCATTTGTGTGAACACCGCTGTTATGTCTACACGCAAATGTACCTTTTGTTCCAACATAAAATAAAAATGACCTTTCCTCAAAGAAAAAAAGCTTACTTAAGAAGCTCAATATAAAATCTGCAATGCCACATACTATTCGATTGCACAGAGTCGGAACTTGGATATCGTGCAGGCTGCAGCACAATAAATGAGACAAACGGTAGTTAGTTTCTTCTTCTTTTGTCACCAAAAAGGTAACTAAGTAAAGAAGTAAGTAAAATTTTTAAACTGTTGTGAAGTGTATTTCACACATTACTAGATATTCTGCTTATATTCTTTTCGTATAAACATGTGTATAAAAATGTAAAACATTCCCAGAATCAACATGTTTTGTTAAATGGGTGTCATTAAATCAAAGCTCAGTTATTGAAGACCACAAAACTTTCACATTAATTACAGTAATAGAGGGCTGACTTTATTCCTCCCCGTAATTTCTACAAGAAATTTAAATAGAGTCAGGTTTTACATATTGAGACCCACCCTTGTCACTGTATTTAAGAAACTGCTGATTAGTTTATCACAGCTCTTCAGGGGTTCTGGTATTTTCACAGGGAAAATATGGTAGGGTTAAGTAGAAGCCAACAACATTCTCAGAATAGTAACATTTCAAACATTGTACTGTAGATTGCCGTCCAGACAGCTTACTTCAAAATATTTTGAACAATCATGAAGATGATACCAGACAGAAACCCAATGTCAAATTTCAATTCAGTCACCAAGTAAACTATGTATATTTCCAAGCTTGTGTTGTCGAATTTCGTTCTTAAGGCTTATTTAAACTAGCAAGCAGTTTAAAAATATTAAAAAATGTTGTCGTTTGTAAGCGCATTTGTTTTAAAACGTAAAATGTTAAAATGAGCACAGAGCGAAAAATGCCGCACCACTTATGAGGTGCATTCAAATTCTAAGGCCTCCGATTTTTTTTTCTCGGGACTGGAAAGAGATAGAGACATGCACATTGTTTTAAAATGAGGCCGCATTCATTGTCAATATGTCCCAGAGATGGCAGCACCGTACGGCAGATGGAATTTTACCGCCAGCGGCGAGAATGAGAACTGTTTTACATACTTAAAATGGCGACGTTTTCCTTACTTGAACAGCGCGCAATCATTCGTTTTCTGAATTTGCGTGGTGTGAAGCCAATTGAAATTCATCGACAGCTGAAGGAGACATGTGGTGATGGAGTTATGGATGTGTCGAAAGTGCGTTCATGGGTGCGATAGTTTAATGAAGGCAGAACATCGTGTCACAACAAACCGAAACAACCTCGGGCTCACACAAGCCGGTCTGACGACATGATCGAGAAAGTGGAGAGAATTGTTTTGGGGGATCACCAATTGACTGTTGAACAGATCGCCTCCAGAGTTGGCATTTCTATGGGTTCTGTGCACACAATCCTGCATGACGACCTGAAAATGCGAAAAGTGTCATCCAGGTGCGTGCGACGAATGCTGACGGACGACCACATGGCTGCCCGTGTGGCATGTTGCCAAGCAATGTTGACGCGCAACGACAGCGTTAATGGGACTTTCGTTTCGTCGGTTGTGACAATGGATGAGACGTGGATGCCATTTTTCAATCCAGAAACAAAGCGCCAGTCAGCTCAATGGAAGCACACAATTCACCGCCACCAAAAAAATTTCGGGTAACCGCCAGTGCTGAAAAAATGATGGTGTCCATGTTCTGGGACAGCGAGGGCGTAATCCTTACCCATTGCGTTCCAAAGGGCACTACGGTAACAGGTGCATCCTACGAAAATGTTTTGAAGAACAAATTCCTTCCTGCATTGCAACAAAAACGTCCGGGAAGGGCTGTGCATGTGCTGTTTCACCAAGACAACGCACCCGCACATCGAGCTAACGTTACGCAACAGTTTCTTCGTGATAACAACTTTTCAGTGACTCCTCATGCACCCTACTCACCTGACCTGGCTCCTAGTGACTTTTGGCTTTTTCCAACAATGAAAGACACTCTCCGTGGCCGCACATTCACCAACCGTGCTGCTATTGGCTCAGCGATTTTCCAGTGGTCAAAACAGACTCCTAAAGAAGCCTTCGCCGCTGCCATGGAATCATGGCGCCAGCGTTGTGAAAAATGTGTACGTCTGCAGGGCGATTACGTCGAGAAGTAACGCCAGTTTCATCGATTTCGGGTGAGTAGTTAATTAGAAAAAAAATCGGAGGCCTTAGAACTTGAATGCACGTCGTAAAATTGGTTTTTTCTATTCTTCCATTCATATTATCTCATTTCCTCAATGTTTTTATTCAAAACATATAATAACAAAATCATTTTTAAATAATGCTCCCTCCACTGCTGTTTCCATCCTTTTCAAACGAAGTACATAGCCAGACCATCCAACATACACTGTGCTACTCTATTCAAACAAAGTAACCTCTCTGAGCAACATCTCTGGTCTCTTACAAAGAACACAATATTACAGAAGTTCGCAACTTCAATCGGATTTTTGGTCAAAATTTCCTGAAAATCGTCAAGGCAGATAGGACAGTCCCCTTTCATCACCCCTTACCTATTAAACAAGAATTTTGCAGAGTCATTTCTGCAGGGCTGGAAAAGTGTAATCGTTCAGAATTCTTTAGCATAATGATAGCGTTTTTCACTCTACCTTGTGTTGCTTCAGAGCAGTATGCATACAAAAATGTGCAATAAAATTTACCTCCTGTTTGGCATTCTTGTACGATTGCTCTCATTCTAGCGACTGGTTCAGATTCTAAAGAGCCACACATATATTCAAGTTTGTGACCAATTTGACATGAAGGTAGGAGACAGAATTCGATTTGTTATAGCCTGTCTCTGAGGTGCATGTCATTCAGAACGACGAAAAACGTTAAACTTTCCAAATGTGAGGAAACGTTTGTAATCAAATGAATAGTTCTGGTGAGAGAGCAAATTATATTTATGTGTGAGGCATCCGCGCTATATTGTCTGAGTGAGGTATTGCGTTCGCGTATCAGTTCACATAAGTGGCACAAATCAGGAACTACGCCAGAAGTATTAATAAAACTCGTAGTGTGAACATTAGTACCATCATGCCTGTGACTGATTTTCTGTTCAATGCGCGATAATTAGGCATCCAGTATCCTTACTTGAGCCTTTTACTGTCGATTAATGGTCACCTGTTGATGTTTAAAACATTGAGCAGCAAGATATTCTTTCGAATTGGCAAACGAAACAAGCTGTATAACATCAGAATTTTTGTCCGTGTTGGTAGACAGTTGGGCCACGGTTACATAAAGTTCGTTTACCTGTTTAGTATCTGTATTTAACTGTTCTTGCTTACCTGTTTCTTGAGCCTTAATTGAGGCACATTGAATGCGTTCAACTTTTGACTTTAGATTATTTATTAAAGGTTTGAGCTCTGCATGGTTGCTTAACCTATTTACTTTTCAAATTTAAATCGGCCGAATCTCTATGTTTTTGTTATTCTGTGCTACATTGCTGGCAAAATTTCCAAACTTTTAGTCCAGTCTTCTGTTATGTACTTTAAATTTCCTATCCTGTTTTTTATTATGCTCTGATAATAACTTCAAAAATTTTCTCTTTTGTTCTAATGTGCTCTGATAATACCTCCAGAACTGCAAAAGATAATATTGTTCCCTTCCTTGGTATTACTACAGGGAGGGGAAGAAGTTGGCTTATTTTGATTAAAAGTTGTGGGTGCAAAACCTAAATATTGGACCACTCGAGCTTACTGTTGTAACTAATTACATCCTATAGAATCATTGCCCAATGCAGAGTCCCCAACTCAACTTTCTTGTTCCATGATTGATACCAAAAAATTACCTTGATCAGTCCTGTCAGACATTCTCCTACCGGCCTTAATTAAGTCAATATCATGAGAGGATTTTAGTGCAATTACAGTGCAATTACAGTAACACAGCAAACAAAAGGAAATCTCTTGTACACGGAAGATCAAAACTACACAGATAACAACTACAATCACTTCCTATAAATGTTAATGAAAATAGAAAAATATTTCAATTATCGCTTACAGAATTCATTGATTAAATGTAAATCCAAGCTTCACATAATATCAGTGTGCAATGAAATATCTACACTTCAGTAAAGGAGACAAAGTAGTACCTAGCATAAAAAATCACTGTCTTTCTAACCATATAACACTTCAAAATTCAATATACAAGAATACTTTCAATGGACAGTATATTATTAGCAATAGCAAAGATCAATAGCAAGAATCACTTCTTTTCGGCAAAACATAACGCTAAAAATGCATACAATGAAAGAATTTCACATGCACTACGGTCTGTAAAATACTTGTGACAAAGCAGTGTTCAGATTTGCAGAAAATATACAAAAGTCCGATTCCTTACAAGCAAACTTCGACAGTTCCCCATAAAATTTGTCTATATTGTTCACTGGTAATAAATGTGCAAAACAGTGTATAGTGACATCAACTGTTGTGTCACAAACCCTGAAAGTAATTGCTAAGTCAAATCCTAAAACTGAAATTTTAATTTGTGGTTGCAGAAAAAATCTTTATTTGACTGCAAAAATCAGCGAACTGCCACATAAATCCTGGAAGAAAAGATCCACAGGTGAAAGTTCCTTGTGTATAAACCCGTGTTCGTGTCAAGTTGGTATCTAAGAAACGTGTAAAACTTATTTTGATATCGAAATGCATAAACTTCGGTACAGGACAACAAAACTGTTGAAAAATTTTAATTTTTGGACGGAAATGAGTAGAGATCACGTTACACGATGCGAAATCCAGACCAGCCAGTACATCAAATAATTCGTCTGCGAGAAAGCAATCCGTTTACAATGAAATTTACGTATGTCATCTGAATGTAAAAAAAACGCATCTGACTATCGAATGAAACTGCTTGAAAATTTACAAGATAGCAGTTTACTGAAACCTGTTACTGGTATTCAGCCTCAGAACTGATACTGATATTTTCAAGAAAACACTCTGATGACAATTGTGCCTTACAGTGTACACGGAATCGGATAGTAATTAAATCTATTGGGATACCGCTGCTCACTGAACGTTCTCCTGCTCTCCAACCTGTTGCTATTAGGAATATTGATCTGACTTTCCTAAGCTAAATTTCATTTTCCATACATGTAATGTGCAATGCGAGACAGTACCTTACCCATTTTCACAAAATGCTTCTCAATACGCAACTCACTATGTGCGGTGCGAGTGTACAGAGTCATGGACGTAAAAATTAAAATACGGATTTGATGTTAACGACAGATAAAAGCAGGCCCGAGTCTAGGGGGAGGGGGCAAACCGCTGTATTTGCCCCGGGCGCCAATTTCAGGGGATGCCAAATTCATATTCTTGAAGAGAAAAGAAGAAAAGCGCCTAACATCCAGCACACGTTAGTCTGCCGATTGTTCATATGATTTTGAAATGCATCTCGGTTGATTTTTGAACATTTTTGAACACATTCCAAGTTGATTTCTGAACGAATTATAAGTTGATTTTTGAATGCTTGCATAGTGTACGCCATTTCTCTGCGCCAGGGGACTCCTCGTCGCATGTAAAAACAAAAAGCTTTCCCACAGACAAAAGAGGACGGAGCTATATAAGCTTTTTGTCTGTACTGGTTTTATGTTTCCTATATTTAATTTTATGTCACACAAAATAGGAAATTATTAGCTAACAGGCAATAAACAGTGCGAATTCTCTGAAGAATTCTTACTCTGCCGGTTACAAATAATCCCACCCACTATTAATCGTGAGCTTTTTTCAGGTGGGTAGGATGTCAAACCGGCCGACTGGAAGCAGGAGATGCACCACAGAACATTTTAATTTCGATTGTCGTGAATATAGGTCTGATGGCTTCCATTTCAAAATATTGACGTTTGAATTCCACAGAGCGAAATACAGTGACGTGCGATAGAAGAATTCTGAGTGAAGAGGTGTGGCACTGCACTTTGGCACCCTTAGAACCAAATAATATCTCTTACCTTTCTTCGAAGATATGTTTTATATATCAAGCTCTTCAGAAAGATGTGCACTACAAAATGAACATATTTTTAAACACCCGTTTTTTAAATTTTTGACTTCCTCTCTCAAAAGCTTGAAGAGCGGGAGTGGGGCGTCACTATCAAATTTTTGCCCCAGTTCGGAAATATGTAGATCCAGGGCTGGATAAAAGAGAACGACAGTAAGTCTAACTATACTTCATTAAGCTATGCCATCAATACACCTCTCTCATAAAGTTCTTACACCTAGACAAATTAATAAAAATTTTCTTAATAGCTCCCTTGTGTACAATTGCTTACCTTGACACTTGTTTTAACTATACGACAAAACCATAAGTTGCATTATAAAGTTTCTACTGCGAACTTCAGCCATACGCAATGTTCTAACGATAAGGAACTACACAGTTACAAATATAAAAAGACTGGCTTAACTTAAAATTTGGCTTTTGTTATTCTTCCATTCATATCACCTCATTACCCCAATATTTTCCTCAAAACATATTATTACAAAATCATTTTTAAATAATTCTCCCTCCAACTTCCATCTTTGCCAACCAAGTGCAAAGACAGACTGTCCAACATACACTGACTCCGCTATTCTATTCAGATGAAGTAATCTGTCTGAGCAACATATCTGGTATCTTACAAAGAATATAATATTACAGAGGTTGAGTACATTAATCAAGTTCGCAACTCCATTCACATTTATGGTGAAAACTTCCTGAAAATCGTCATGGGACTCCCCTTTCAAACTCTTCCATGCTGTGTAATGCTTTGACAGTCATTCATTGTTTGTGAACGTGTGTTATCACCAGATGCTTTTTCAGCTAGTTAAGCCTGATTTAAGAATTAAACATGATCTGAGATTGATTCAAATCTCCCATCACTGATGCAAAAGTAAACCATTACTCACCCCTCCCCCCAGGTGGCCTTCCACCACCTACTCCGTAGAAGACATTTCCATTGTGCGATGTTGGATTCTTAATATGTGTCCGCAAACCAGGAGGTTGACTTGGTGGGGAATGCCGAGGCGATGAGCAGATTCTCAGTTTAATTTTGATGTCTTTTTGACCAAGTAGTAACATTTCATTTATACTGCCTCACTAACACCTATTTTAACCATATTACATAACAGACTGGCTTATTTTCAGTTAGTTTTTCCTACCAGGATGTGTAGTAAAGACGTAGGAGTAAGTCTTCAGGGTTCTAACTTTTACTAGCACAGAAATTCATTATCTTGCCACCAACCATGCGAGCATTATCCAGAAATAGAGATCAGTTCAAGCGGAGTCTAAATGATTAGTAATGATTAGTTTATGGCTAACTCCTCCCTCTCCACTATGAATTCCTCAGCAAGACTAAATGACATGCTTATTATCATTCTTATAATTTCTCAGCTTTTCTTTTTTTCTTTTGGTGCGCCGTTTCTCCCATATTACTTAATCAAAATTAATGATTGAAATATCGTTTTCAAGATTTCGTTTACCGCTAATGACAAAAAAGTAGACAAATAGTTTTACAGTTATTATTTTCGTTAAAGAACTTAATATTGAGAACATTTTTAAGAACATTGTAGGAGGTGCTATCTATTGACAATCTGTTTAACTAACATGCACTACAGCAGTTGCAGTTATTTAGATACCTTACGCGAGCGCAGTCTGCCACGCGATTTTGGTCATACAAGTCAATGTAAAGAATTCAGAAGTCGCCATCTATTGACAACCTAATTTTACTGTTGTGCAAAATAGCAGTCCGAGTTGTTTACTTTTTTAAGCAAGCGATGTGTACTAAGCTAATAAACAGAATTAAATCAACGTTCATCATCGCATGTGCGTACTACTTAACTTTTTTAACTAGATTTATTTAACTTTTAATTCATCATAACTTCGCAGCGTTATGTTAGACTTCTCCTAACCTCAATGCCATTAATCTGCATCACCAGAAAACGTAAAAACAAACATTTCCTGCCGGGAATAATTATTTGTAACTAATTTTTCTTTACAAGCGAACGATTGCAGGGAAATAGAAGTAATCCGCTGAATTGCAGGCCCCTATCACTAATGTCGATATGCGGTGGGGTTTGGAACATACACTGTGTTCGAACATTATGAATTACTTCGAAGAAAACGATTTATTGACATATAGTCAGCACTAATTCGGAAAACATCGTTCTTGTGAAACGCAACAAGCTCTTTATCCTCATGAAGTAACGAATGCTATCGACAGGGGATGTCAAATTGATTCCCGATTTTTAGATTTCCAGAAGGCTCTCGACATCGTTCTTTACAAGCGTCTTCTAACCAAACTGCGTGCCTATGCAATATCGCCTCAGTTGTGCGACTGGATTCGTGATTTCGTGTCAGAAAGGTCACAGTTCGTAGTAATAGACGGAAAGTCATCGAGTAAAACAGAAGTAATATCCGGCTTTGCCTACGGAGGTGTTATAGGCCCTATATTGTTTTTCATCTATATTAGATTGATTGCAGATTATGTTGTTGTTTACCGTCATGTAAAGTCATCAGATGACCGAAACGAATTGCAAAATGATTTAAATAAGGTATCTGTATGATGCGAAAAGTGGCAATTGACCCTGAATAAAGAAAAGTGTGAAGATATTCACATGAGTACGAAAAGAAATCCGCTAGATTTCGATTACGCGATAAGTAACATCAATATTAAGGCTGTAAATTCAACTACATGCTTAGAGATTACAATTACAAATAACCTAATTGGAACGTTCACAGAGATAATGTTGTGGGTCGAGCGAACCAAAGACTGAGATTCATTGGCAAAACACTGCAAGGTGCAACAGGTCTACTAAAGAGACTGCTTACACCACGCTTGTCCGCCCTATTCTGGAGTATTGCTGTGTGGTGTGGGAACCGCATCAGGTGGGACTGACGGATGACATCGAAAAAGTTCAAAGAAGGGCGGTTCGTTTTGTACTATCGCGAAATAGGTTAGATAGTGCCACAGGAATGATACGTGAATTGAAGTGGCCATCATTAAAACAAAGGCGTTTTTCGTTGTGACGGGATCTTCTCATGAAATTTCAATCACCAGTTTTCTCCTCTGATAGTGAAAACATTCTGTTGCCATCCATCTACATAGGGAGAAATGAAAGTCACGGTAAAATAACTAAAATCAGGGTTCGCGCAGAAAAAATTAAGCTCTCGCTTTTCCCGCACGGCGTTCGAGACTGGAACGGTCGAGAGACAGCTTCAAGGTGGGTCATTGAACCTCTGCGAGGCACTTTATTGTGAATAGCAGAGTAATCACGTAGATGTAGATTACAAAAAAACAAAAACTGTAAAGAAAATCTGCTAATTTTTTTCTTTTACATTTCATGTTTCCATGATGCCACAGGGCACAACGTGCAGACCATATTCAGTGCCACAGAAATCAATGAGCACGATGTTTTGCAGTTCTATTCAGCGGCGATTCTATGTTCATAAAATGATTATTGTACAATAATGAATCAAAATGTGATTTCCAATTTGTTATCGGGAGAGATATAGGTTACCCCACTTCCGCTTCTGCCCACCTTAAAGAAATAAACAATGTTCAATTGTACCCCCCAGACTTCATGAAATCTTTAATTCCATCCTTTTCACCACCTCATCAGTTGCATTTAAAATGCTATTGTTTTGTTAATTGGACATCTTAATGTTAATCAGAGATTAATTAACGGTGCAAGATTAGTGGTACCTCCGCAGGCGAACACATTCTCATCGCTAAATTCATTCCTTCCGATAATACTGTGCAAATATCCCTCACAAACCTTCTGATCCAACCACGCCTCTCCACATTCCCAAAAGAAGTAGCCTTTGCTATGACAATTAATAAAGCGCTAAGTCAGGATTATATTTACCAGAACCTGTCTTTTCGCATGGACAGTTATGCGTAGCTTTTTCACGAGTTCGGACATTCAGCGATATTTATGTTTGTGCTAAAGGCACGAACATCCAGAAACCAATCGATCGTCACATTCTAACAGTTAACATTTTTTTCAAAAAAGTTTTGTAAAATAAAGAAGGTTAAAAAAATAAAATTAATCTGACAAAGGCAAAGTCTGTTTTTTGTGTGTTTTACAATTAATTATATTGGATATAATGATATCGTTTTTTTACAGTGAGACTAATATTTGTTCCTGCTGTTCAAAATATACCTTTTATTAATAAATACTTGCATTTACCTACTGTTCCTTTACTTTATGACTTTTCGATGACTTACCAAGACAGAGCGTGAATTACTCGTACGGGTCAACTAGTTAAGTACATTTCATGAAGCAAATGCCGCATCATAAGGCTAAAGCGCAACAGTGATATTTGTTTAAGCAAGTCTAGTAAACTATTTTTTATTTTGGGGATGCTTAGCGACAGCAGCATACTGCTTATGCTACGCAATTCAGTATTTAAAGACATAAATTTTTGTAGTAAACTTTTCCATTAAAATGGTTATGAAAAGTTGTATTACTTACTTATCCTCTTTTTCGATTTGAACGAGGACTACCTCATTTAAGGGACCTTAGCATAACTGTTCTTTCATCAATATGTATCATGTACTTCTGTTTTTATGACATGTCATACATCCTCAACGATCCTCTCACTGTGGTGTACGGAACGAACAGTGAATGTAATCTAACCTCCAGAGTTTTGTCTCTTGCTGACGCCAGTTATAACCACGAGAATCGCAAAAAATATGGCGAGCGCCAGTTGTTACACCACTGTGCCGCAATTCAGCTGAGCTATGATTACACCCAAAGCAGGAGCGAATGCCTGTAACCGGAATCGGGCTGTTATTGGTAGCCATATGCATCATAAGATCGCATAATTAAATCATTTGATGGTCCTTGCGTAGACAATCTCTGTTATCTCACGGTTGTGAAGCATATGGAGAAAATTACTCCACACAAATCAATGGCTTTAGTATTTAGCAGTTTCGCTGTGGCTCTAATTACAATTAGCGACTACCCTTGAGCTTCTGATTACATCACTTGCGTTTAACACAACCAGCGAAGAGCACTTTCATGTTTTCTGACAAAGCACGAAAAATGCGGAGGCATCTGTTGAGGAGCAATATAAAACTCTTACTCGTAGTTAAGGTTAAACGTCTTTTCAGAGGAAGTATAGAGACGGACAAATTATATGAGGACATTGAGAGAGTAACTGAGTATGTAAACGGGTATTATAATCTAGTAATCATAGGGAATCGGTACGCGGTAGGAAGAGAAGGAATAGAGGGGCAGAACTTGTCTGATGTCACGATAGAAAAAGAACGATGGGGAAAACACAGTGTTTCTAGTATTAGAGTTTAACAGACCTTTCGAAAGCTTGATATGAAATAAGACCGAAGAGACAGACAACATTCCTTGTGAATTTCGAAAATCACTGCTGGAAGTGGCAATCAAATTACTATTCAAGTTAGTTTGTAGATTCTATGAGTCTGTAGACATATCATCAGACATTTGGGAAAATGTCACACTAAGGACAGATACGACCGAAAACTGTCGAACATTCATCTTAACAGCTCATGTATCCGAGTTGCAGAACAGAGCAGTACACAGAAAAATTGAGAATAAATTTGAGGATCTGTCAGATAAAGGCTAGTTTTACTTTATAGTGGATGCTCTGTTTTACGAAAAATCAAGACACGTTCATGCGATTTGTAGGTCTAGAAAATGTGATCGACGATGTAAAATGATGCATATTGTTCGAAATTCTAGGGGGAGAAGGAGTAAATTGTAAGGAATGCTGGATGATACACAGTATGTACAAGAATGGTAGACCAAAAATTACGTTCTCGGAATAGAAAAGTTGTAAGACAAAACTACAGTTTTTCGCTCGTACTGTTGAATCTATTGATCAAGAAGCGATGACAGAAATAAAAGTAAAGGGTGTACATAAAGTCCGGGAACACATTCAATTATTTACTGCACAACAACCAAACATTTTACAGACATTATACATATGTCATTTTGAAGAGAAACCCTGAAAGTTTTTTTTAATGTATATCGACACAGGTTAGTTTGATAATTTGCCGATAGTCAGCGCTAGTCGCAAACATGGCGAGTTCAAGTGTGGAGCGATATTTCTGTGTGTTGGAGTTCGACAAAAACGAGTGTGCTACAGCTGTTCAACGGGTGTTTAGAACCAAGTACGGTAAGAAGCCACCAACAAGGAAGGCCATTTACCAATGACACAACAAATTTGTTACGACGGGTTGCTCGTGCACGGCAAAGAGAAGCTGACGTCCCAATGTGAGTGAAGTGAATCTGGAACGCGTACGAGACATTCATAAGGAGTCCAAAGAAATCGGTGCGTCGTGCATCCTGTGAACTCGAAATGGCTCCAATGACAGCATGGGAAGTCCTGCAACAGAAGCTGCCTAAGAAACCATTCAGATTCGAGATAGTGCACAAATTCAATGACAACGACAAAGACAAGTGTTTTGAGTTTTGTTCGCAAGTTGCAACAATTGAATGAGGATGGGGATGACATTGTTGATCGCTTAATTTTTAGCGACGAAGCCATTTTTCACACTAATTTGAAAGTGAACAGGCTTAATTGTCAAATCTGGGGTACAAAGCAACCACACGAATGCATTTGAGCGTGATAACCCAAAGGTAAAGGTTTTTTGTGCCTTGTCACTTCGAAAACTGTGCGGGCCATTCTTCATCGCCGAGACTGACACAGGGTATTCCTACTTGGACATGTTGCAGCAATGGCTGGTGCCTCAAATGCAATCGGATTCTCCATTCATCTTT
Organism: Schistocerca serialis cubense; assembly: GCF_023864345.2. Lineage (NCBI taxonomy): Eukaryota > Metazoa > Arthropoda > Insecta > Orthoptera > Acrididae > Schistocerca > Schistocerca serialis. Next base: position 230,505,234 of record NC_064642.1, read on the forward strand.
CAGCAGGATGGGGCTCCACCCCATTTTCATCGTGAAGTTCGTGGGTACCTGAACACGGAGCTACGGCGTCGATGGATCGGCCGTGCTACAGAAGGCGGCAGCTGTTTCATGAAATGGTCTCCCCGATCACCAGGTCTCACTCTGTGTGACTTTTTTCTGTGGAGACACATTAAAGATCTGGTGTACGTACCCCCTTTACCACGTAATGTAGCAGAGCTTCAGGAGAGAATATCGGAAGCGACTGCCACAGTCGACGATGCCATCCTGGGACGGGTATGGTAAGAATTCGATTACCGGGTCACTCATGGTTCGCATATCGGATGTTTGTAAAATAAACTTCCAGAGTTTCTCTTCAAAATGCACTGTGTATGACATCTGTACAATGTTAAGTTCACGTGCAATAAATAACTGCAAGTGTTCCCGGACTTCATGTACAACCTGTGTATCAATGATGAGATCAGATGTTGACACTGCTACCCTTAATGAAGGTGGAGAATAAATACAGGACGTGTTGAATGGAATGAATAGTCTAATGAGTGCAGCATATGTATTAAGAGTAAACCGAAGAAAGAAGAAAGTAATAAGGAATTTAGAGAACGTATTACCAATAAATTTATCATAATTAGCGACCACAAAGTAGACGAAGTTAAGGAAATAACGTGACGGACGAAACAAGGAGGATATGAAAAGTAGACTAGCATAGGGCAAGAGGGATTTCCTGGCCAAAAGAAATCAAACAAAGGCCTTAATGTGAGGAAGAAATTTCTGAGAATATATGTTTGGAGCACAGCATTGTTTGGAAGTGAATCATAGACTGGGAAAACTGGAAAATAAGTGAATCGAAACGTTTGAGATGTGTTTCTGTCGAATGCTGTCACAGATTAGGTATGCTGATAAGATACGAAATGAGGAGTGTTTCCTCAGATCGGTGAAAAAAGGAAAATACGGGAAAAATTGACAAGAAGTAACAGGATGACAGGACACGTGTTACGACATCAAGGAATAACTTCCCGGGTACTTCAGGATGGTGCAGAGAGTGCAAACTGTAAGGAACGAGAGAGATAGGAAAACATCCGACAAATTATTGAGGACGTTGGTTGCAAGTGCTGCTCTGAGATGGAGAGTTTGGCTGAGGAGAAGTCGTGGCGGTCCGCAGCAAATCAGTCAGAAGACTAATGACACAAAAGAAAAAATTGTGAACCAAATTATCAAACATAAGAAATGTACAAATCGCATACGACACGGCTCCAAACGCTTAAATTTAGAATTGGTTTCGCAAAGTATGCATCAATTTAAAGAGAAACGAAATGAGGCTGCAGTGGTAAGTCACATCCTAAGCTGAAAGCACTAGAAAAACAACTTTCTGTTGATTTGTATGACAAGCTTGGATAGTGAACATGCCAGTTTTTTTTTTTCTTTTTTCGCGGAGTCCATTGTGAATGGGAGATTCCTATGCCCTTTTTTAAACTATTGTTTAATTTATTCCAGGGAAAATGTCTCCTTCCCCATACAGTTTTATAACATTATTTACTTCGATGTCCAGTTCACATGTAACAGGTTTCAAGATTGTTGAGGCAACTTAGAGCCTGATAACAGACTATACAGCGTTGAAATCAAATTGGTTATAAAAATAAATTATTTCATAGAGCTGTATGGAGAGACTGACATAGTTCCTGAAATATACCGTTTGATTTCTTTACATTAGTGATGGTTTCTTTCTTTTTTGACTTAACTTGTGCTTTTATCTTACTGCAATCGCCGTGTGGTTTCATAGATAACAAAGCCGGTATTTCCAATACGCTGAAGCTTCTCACCTATGGAAACATATCACTTTCGAGAACAACCTGAACTCATGAAATCGAGGCAAAAGGCACTAGCTTTTGCATCCAAAACATAAACATATTCTGCATAACTTCTTGGAGTAACAAAACCCTTACTGCAGTTATCAGTTGTTCGTGATTTGTAAACAGTTTTCGGAGAGCTGGCTGGAACGTAGCGACTGAGGGAGTCGGTAAAAGTTGCGCGCAGCCTAATGGCGAGCCAGATAGCGCGCCTGGATTCAGAACGCTGCCTGCCGTCGCGTTTTATTTTATTCAGTAGCTTTCCGCATAGTAATTTATTGTTATGGGAAAACGCTTAAGGAGATTGAACTTTGAGATTCCGCTGTTTCCTGCATACAAATGGCGCATACACTAATCTTCGCACGTGCGACGCGCAACTGTTTCCGGCAGAGATAAAACTTTCTCCTGCCGCGCTTCGCTTCCTTTCCGGGGCGAAATGACTTAATGGTTGCTGCAGGGACAAGGAACGACCGTATATTTTACGTCGCACGTGGCGGCCACCTAACTCTTTATACACGAAACATGCATCCCGTGGTTTGCGAGCGAACCACACCAATGTACAAACTACGGTGTGAGGCCCTGACAGTACTTAAAGCCTTTATGTTTGATGGAAATGTAAGACAAAAGACTCCACTAGTACAAAAATAATAGTAGCACAATCTAACATATCAGTCGCGACACTCAGTCTCGTTTTATTACCCACTGCGATAGCAGTGCACCAAGCGGCCAGAAACTGACATTTCTGAGTACGATATCGGGTGTGTGCGAATACAATCGTTTATATTGATTTGTAACATAGTTTTTAGAACAGCGAGAGTAAGCGCCATAAAAACGAACATTAACTAAAAAATGACACCACATTTGTCATTCTTTACTTCCTAAGGTCCCTGGGTGGTATGAAACGATAGATCGCAGAACTGCTTTTTTACGGTTCTCTTGCAACATACAGATGCTTACGGAAGAGTATCGTTTACTTTTAAGGACTGAAAATGCCTAGCAAATCACAGAAGACCCTATCTTTTGTGGGAAAATTTCATATATCTACCCAACAACTCCTTGCAGCTAAATCAGTGAATGTGGAGCCTAGGAAACCTATATGGAATATAACACCTGCGTTATTTAACGTACCAAATAAACCACGACACATGTAGCTGAAGAAATAAACGCAGAGACGTCATCATAAAACGCCAAAAAGCAATAAAGCTGTTTCCTTAACGGAGACGAAACCACTTCAACAATTGTTGCTGCATCTGAGCCACAAACAGCAAGAATCAAAATATTCGCTTTTGAACGAAACCTAATTTTATTTACAAAAATATTCTTGTATCAGAAAGTTGAGTGAATATGTAAGAATGGACCAATCATAAGATTCCATAAAAAATTTTACTCGCGAAGAAAGTACCTGTCATAATATCAACAGACAACAAGAGAAATATATGCTTCTCATGCATGAAATACTTATTTATATCCTCTTGCTGCCAGCAGAGTAGGCTGCAATTACATACATTTTCGGAAGTATTTCTTTATGAATAAGTTGTAGCTTATGCCACTGAATAAGTGAAATTCAGTTGATTTTACATTTATTTCACGATTATTCTTTTTCTTTGGTGATTCACTAACGCAGAGAACGCAAAAATACATCAATTATTTAATTAATTAAGTAGACAATGAATCAAACATACTTTATCCATATGGCGCATGTCACTGCTTTCTCAGCACTTGGAGTGCTAGTATCGCTGGAGCTGTCAAACGGCAACAGTTTTCAGACTAGTGAGTGTAGCGACTGTACGTGTGTTAGTAATCTCGTTCTCTTACACCATAAAAATATGTAGAATGCCCATGCCTCTGTATCTGCCATGCAGAAATCAACATCAGAGTCACGTGACCTCATTAAGTAGTCGTGATTTTTAACATTTGTAAGTTATCCCATTATCAAGTGCTATAAAACAAGTAAAAAAATCCATGCAGGGTGATCCACAAGTCACAAGCCGCAATGTTTCATGTTACTGTATTGAAACAAAATGCATCTCGAAAGGCAAACAGGAACATGAAACGACTCCATAGCTCTATCAGAAATTGTGTTTAACAGAAAAAGATACGTGCAAGAATGGAATAACGCAGAAACGAATGTTCGTACTGTAATGTATCTCTCAAAGAATGAATGTGTAATAAAATGACCGAACTTTAATGCTCCGAAAGCTAATTGTTTTCGGAGGTGGGATACATCACAGTGACCACAGCAGGAGCACATTGAAAATCATTGATAATCGGAATTAAAACTTCTGCTTTGTAAAAACGGCTCCTTTACCTGCTTTTTCTGATTTCTTTTAGTCAGGTACAAAATAGTCCCTGGGGAGCAGGTAACGGTGGATCATGATAATATGAGAGACAATGAAACAAATCATTTTCATTGCACAAACAGTTATCAGACTTCGTAATAAGAGATTTGGGTTACAAGATTCCACCTATAAAAAACAAATGTGTATATGATGGCGCGCAATCAACATGACACCAAACCAACCGCTTCCCAACGTGGCTGAATAGCTGAAATCCAAACAAACTCTCCACACATCATTAGTAAGGAAATATGGACCAATTGCTTCTATATAACTGAACTTAGATAACATCGTTATTAGAGGCCAAAATTACAGGGAATAAGGGAAGGCGTCCTTACCTAAAGACAGTCGCAAGACAAAAGGTAATACGAAGAAACCTTTTGTGTTTCAGTTAATTTGACAAATATGAAACAAGAAATTACAGAAGCGTGATAATCATTTTTAACGATACAGATAACAAATTGATCTCTGACATAGCGAGATGTATTAATTTGTTACTATGCTCCATTTAATGGCTAAGACAATGTCAGTTACAGATCTCGGCAGAGCGATTTAGCGGCATTAACCCGGGACAGTTCTTTAATTACAGAGTTGTTACATTGTAATAGTAATTACACAGTTACACGTAATCAATTACGAAGTTACTTTGACAACAAATGTTCGGAAGTTAGCACATAACAGTTCCTCTTTTATGTATGTAGTTTCAGACAGTTAATATGGGAGGTGTTATTCTCTTGCCATGACGTTGTTGTACCTCCTTTGGACATTGTGGGTCTTTGGTGGATTCAGGTGCGAGATAACAGAGCACATTAAAATGGTTCCTGGACAGAAAATTCAGATATCAATTTATTCCACATCTAATTTCAAATAGTAAAAGTAATACATACAGCAACTTTGCTTTAGTTGCTAAGGGTAGATCTGAATATTGAAGTATATACAGATACGAAGGTTTACATTTAGGTCAGCCTTCAGTATAACGATTATTCCGTAGATGACAAGCCCTGAACTCTATGTAAGTCTATAAGTGTTATCAAATGGCAAACACACAAAATGGTCACTGTGCATCGATGTCTGAACTTAAGAGAAAAGTAATATGTAGAAAACACTGACAAGGAGAAGGAACAGGATGATAGGAATCTGTTAAAACATCAGGTAATGACTTCCATAGTCCTAGAGGGGGAGGTGTGGAGGGCTCAAACTGTAAAGGGAGACAGAGATTGAAATACTTACACCAAATGTTTGAGGGCGTAGGTTGCAAGTGCTACTCTGAGATGTAGAGGTTGGCACACGAGAGGAATTAGTGGCGGGCAGCATCAAACCAGTCAGAAGACTGATAACTCAAAAAAATTGTTAATAGAAAACAAAGTGTCATGGCTTAGTACGAACATCTGGAATTATAACTGAGCACAAATCTGTTAAGCTAAAAATTTGAAAGACAAGTTGCTGTATTATGCGATTTACAATTATTGATATAAATTAACATTACATTTTAGTAGTTTCATTTCTTGTTCTGACGCTTTGTTTACAGCAAATGTTTTATGTCCTTCGATATCACACTGAGTATTAATCAGTTATACGGTTTCTCTAAGCAACATAGTAACTGAGTTATTATACACAAAGTGGTCGCAAAAAAAGGAAGGTTATTGTTGCTCTAGTTTGTCGAACAATAGCCTTTACAGTGTATTAGATTCGGGGTTGTAGGAGCGGTTGAATGCTGTAAAAAGCGATGACCAGGTGCGACGAGTCCAAGAATAAGGTGCACGCGACATCAGCTGTGGTACGAACCATCTCAGTGATCAGGTTCTGAATAGAAGCGTCAACGATAGGTGGGAAGTATCCACTCAACTATCCTTGCATGTCGAGATTGCCTCAGTTAATTCGGCATTACCAGACGTGACAAACGTTATGGGAAAGCGATATGCACTTATACAGACAGCGGTAGTGTCGCATACACAAGGTATAAAATGGCAGTGCATTGGGGGAGCAGGTGATTCATGTGGAAAGGTTTCCGTCAAGCTTATGGCAGCAGACGGGAATTAATAAACTCTCAAAGCGGAATGGTAGTTCGAGCTAGAGGCATGGGACATTCAATTTCGGAAATAGTTTGGGAATTCTGTATTCCGAGATCCACAGTGTTAAGAATGTAACGAGAATATCGAATTTCAGGCCGTACCTGTCACCACGGACAACGCAGTGGCAGACGGTTTTCAATTAATGACCCAAAGCGATGGCCTTTGCGTAGACCTGTCAGTGCTAATAGACAAGCAACACTGCGTGAAATAAGAGCAAAAATCAATTTGACACGTATGATGAACGTACCCATTAGAACAATAGGACGAAAAATTTGGCGTTAATGGAGTATGGCAGCAGACGAACGACGCTTAACAGCATGACATCACCTGCAGCGCCTCTCCTCGGCTCGTGACCATCCCGGTTGGACTGGTAAACCGTTGCCTGGTCAGATGAGTCCCTGTTTCAATTGATAAGAGCTGATACTAGGGTTCGAGTGTGTAGAAGATCACACGAAGCCATGAACCCAAGTTGCCAACAAGGCACAGTGCGAGCTGGTGGTGACTCCATAGTGTTGCTGGCTATGTTAACGTGGAATGGACAGGGTCCTCTGGTCCAAGTTAACCTATCATTGACCGGAAATGGTTATGTTCGGCTGCTTGGAGACCATTTGCAGCTATTCATGGACTTCATGTTCCCAAATGACGAAGGAATTTTTATGGATAACAGTGTACCATGTCACCGGGCCACAACTATCCGCAAATGGTTTGAAAAACACTCTGGACAGTTCGATCGAATGATTTTGTCGCTCAGATCGCCCAGTATGAATCCCATCGAACATTTATGGGACATAAAAATCTTACACCGGCAACACTTTCGCAATTATGGACGGCTATAGAGGCAGCATGTTTCAATACTTCTGCAGCGGATTTCAACGATTTGTGGGATCCATGCCAGGTCGGCTTGTTGCACTCCGCCGGGCAAAAGAAGGTACGGCATGATTAGGAGGTACACCATGACTTTCGTCACCTCAGTTTAAATTAGTGCTGACAATGTTACACACCAGATGTCAAACTTGTGAAATATTTACCAAAATATGTTTCTCGACTACGTTATCCCTTTATCAAATGCTGTAAAATGAGCAGACAAACCAATACACCATCATACTATACATACTGGCAACTACGTACGTATTTACATCGTATAATGTACCTGAAAGCTTCTATGCCTTTAGACATCGTTAAAAATAAAAATCCAGCAGCAAACATAAAGGTTTTACGACAGACAGTAACAACTTTGAGGGCTGCCCTGTATGCGTTATACAGTGATCTCTGTACTATAGAATCCGCAGCTCGTGGTCTCGCGGTCACGTTCTCGCTTCCCGAGCGCGGGGTCACGGGTTCGATTCCCGGTAGGGTCAGGGATTTTCACCTGCCTCGCGATAACTAGGTGTTTGTGTTGTCCTCATCATTTCATCATTATTCATGAAAGTGACGAGTTTGGACTGAGCAAAGGTTGGGAATTTGTACGGATGCTGACAACCACACAGTGGAGCGTCCCACAAATCAAACCTCATCATCATCTATACTACAGAGATCGCTGGCGTTAAGGGAAGTGTCATCTTTGGTAGGTAAAGGCAGCTTCCTCTATTTTAGTATATAGCACTGTTCGAGAAACCTCGGGTTCTCTTCGATCTTTCGATTGGCCCGCAATCTCAAAAATGTTCAAATGTGTGTGAGTTCCTAAGGGACCAAACTGCTTAGGTCATCGATCCCTAGACTTACACACTACTTAAACTAACTTATGCTAAGAACAACACACACACCCATACCCGAGGGAGGTTCCGAACCTCCGGCGGGTGTGGCCGCGCAGTCCCGCGATCTAGTAGCCGTTGTTGGTGCTATGCCCATTACTTCTGTTACCGTGTTTTAATTCACTGTGGATCTTGATAATTAAAATAGCTGTAAAACACAGACTAAAATGCCTTCTAGGTCACAGGTTATATGTAAAATGACAATTAATAAATAAATAAGACATTAAAATCATGTTTCTCTTCAATTCTCGAGCTTTTGCTAGTGACGCCTGGTGGTACTATCTCCGAGACTGGTCTTGTAATTGATGATGACAACAACAATTACAGACAGTTTACCACGATATATTTCGTTTGTTAGGCCTTTAATTCATGATTAACTTTATTCTTTGTTTCATCTGAATGTTGCCATCTTGTTTTCCAACTGATTAAAATTTGATAACGTTTTTACCAGTCATTGCAATATGTAAACAGAGTTTGTAATGCTATTTTCCAACCCACTTGGTAAATCTTTATTCTCTCTTGACCAAATGATACAGGTTCAGTAAAGTAACTTTTTTGGAGGACAACAATTTCGCCTTTGCCTGCTACTTTTACTTAAAAACAGCATAAATGTTGATATATCCGGTATTGTACGAGAACTCTTATTGCAAATTTGTTCAAATACAACAGCAGTTTGTGCAGTAGTAAGATTTAATGCTATTTCTTTCTGAATTTCAAGACTTTGTCAAATTATTAGCAGAACGGTAGCTTTTTGTTATGGCTAGTTCATAGTTTCTGATGTACCCCTTGCACTCGCGCCGCGGGGTCAAATGCCACACGATTTTTCGAACAGGCTCCATACTGTGTCGAACGCTGCGGCGTATCGGAAAAGCTCAAGCTGCTTCGATCGTGGTATCGTTTGACTAGCCCTACTTTAGTTTACAACGGACCTTGTGAAAGTATGATGCATCAACATGAGATGTTCAAGAACAGTTTTATGTTTGACAATGCATGTTTACTCTTGAACTTTTACTTCTAACAGTGTCTAATGTCATAGAAGATTTAAGGTAGGTTATATTACAGGAGGATGCAAGTGTGTACTTAGTTGGCAGTACGTGTAGTATCGCGAAGTACTGATTTGGTTCCTTGTTTTATAGCACGTGACGGTTGGATAACATTGTCGCGAAACATGTTGTGGTAAATTTGTCACAAGTTTACTAACTGATGCGTAACATTCTCAGGACTGATTCATTAAGCTGTTGTACGATGGCTTTCACAAGAGACAAATTATAAATTATTACCTTTACAATTCCTTCTGCAGGTACTTGTTACAAGCGCATGAGTTATCTTCCCTCCCATAAATTCATGTAATTTTTACGCCATGCATTTAAATCACCATTTACACACAACTGGAACGCAGTGAACCATTTTGGTAGAAAGCAGTCGTTTTCGGACGATTTGTCAAGATTATGTGGATAAATGAAACACAAATTATAACCGGATTACTTTACAACGTCCAATACTAGGCATTTATCTCTTATGATGTTGTTGCTAAAGGTGGAAGGTATGCTGTAGTGTATAAAATTTTCGCAGTGTATAGACAGCATCTAATCTAATTTAAAATTCAGATTTTAAGCAGTCTGTATACGAAACAAATTGTATAAAATACTAGCATATTCTAACCTGAAAATCTTCGTCAATTATATTTGGCCACATAGATAAAAGTACATTGTTCAACGGCATGACGATGCAGAAGGTAATGGAAATCACTGCATTAAAGACACATAATGTTTGCCCACAGGAAATGTGACCAGTAATTGAAAAGAAAGTGTCATGACGGTCTGAACTAGTGCCCCATTCGGATCTGCGGGTGGGAACTGCTGAGGTGGAGGTGACCACGAGAAGAGGATTGAATAACCAACGAAATGGTTACGTTTTACAACTGGGGACATGGAATGTCAGGCGTCTGAACGTGTTCAGGTAGGTCGAAAACCCGAAAAGGAGATGCTAAGGCTCAGTCTAGATGTAGTGGGCGTCAGTGAAGTGAAATGGAAAAGAAGACAACGATTTGTGGTCAGAGGAGTATAGGGTAATATCAACAGCAGCAGAGAATGGCATAACGGGCAGAGAGTGAGTTTCTGTGAACATATCAGTGACAGGTTTGTTCTGATGAGAACTGAAAGCAAACCAACACCGACAACAACATTTCAGTCATACATGGCAGCGTCGCAAGCAAAACAAGAGAGAGAGAAAATGTAAGAGGGTATTGTACGGGTAATTCATTACGTATAGGGAGATGAAAATCTTATGAGGGAGTGGGGTGCCGTTTTAGGAGAAGGAGTAGAAGAAAGGGTGCCGGGGGAAACGAGCATGGTAGCAGGACTGAGAAAGGAGAAAGACTAATTGAGTTCTACAATAAATTTCAGATAGTAAGAGCGAATACTGTGTTTAAGAACCACTGGAGGAGCAGGAGGCACACTTGGAAGAAACCAGGAGATACGGGAATATTTAAGTTAGATTAAATCTTGGTCCGGCAGAGATTCCGAAATCAGACAATAAGTTGTAAGGCGCACCCAGGAGCAGATATCGTCTCAGATCACAATGATGTAGACTAGGGTGAAGCTTAAGAGACTAGGAAGAATCAGTGCGCAAATAAGTGGGATACAGAAGTACTAAGAAATAAAGACATACTCTGGAAGTTCTCTGAGGCTATGGATACCGCGATAAGGATTAGCTCAGTAGGCAGTTTAGTTGAACACGAATGGACATCTCCGAAAAGGGCAATCATTGATGTCGAGAAGACAAATATGAGTGCAAGGAATGTAACTGCGAAGAAACTATGGGTAATAGAAGGGATACTTCAGTTGATCGACGCAAGAGGGAAGTGCAAAAATGGTCAGGGAAATTCAGGTCACTTGGGAATGAAATAAATAAGAAGTGAAGAGTAGCTAAGCCGAAACGGCTGCATGAAAGAGGTGGAGAAATGATTGTAGGAAGGACTGAGTCAGCACACGGAAAAGTCAAAACCACCTTCGATGAAATTAAACACAAAGAGTTCACTGGGAATTTCACTGTTAAATGCAGAGGAGAGAGCAGATAGGTGGGCAGAGTACATTGAAGGCTTCTATGAGGAGCGGATGGAACATGAGAAAAAACAGTAGTCGATAGTGAAGAGACAGGGGAGCCACTATTAGAATCAGAATTTAAAAGAGCTTCGGAAGACTTATCATCAAATAAGGCAGAGGGGATAAATGATATTCCATCGGGATTTCTAAAATCAGTTGGGAAAGTGGTAACGAAACGCCTGTTGACAGTGGTGTGTAGAATGTTTGAGACTGTCGATATACCAGCGGACATTCAGAAAAAAATATCATTCTACTTTTCCGCAGATTTCAAGAACCGACAAGTGCAAAAATCATCGCACAATCAGCTGAACAGTTCATTCAGCCAAATTGCTCACAAGAATAACACACAGAAGAATGGAAAAGTAAATTCGTCTTCCAGTCTTCTTGTTCCCTTTTGGTTGTTGTACATATTGTATATCACCCGTACTTCCCTATAGCATACTCTTGTTTTTCGCAGAATTCTAAAATTCTTGCATATTTTACGTTTTCCTAGGTCGACAAACTCTATGAGTGTGTCTTGACTTTTCTGTCTTGCTTCCATCATCAAGCGCAACGTCAGAATTGCTTCTCTGATGCCTTTACCCTTTCTAAAGCCAAACTGATAGTTATCTAATATATTACCAATTTTCTTTTACATTCTTTTGTACATTATTCTTGTCAGCAGCTTGGATGGTTGAGCATCTAAGATGGTTGTGCGGCAGTTCTCGCTTTTAACTGCCTTTGCTATCTTCGGAATTGTGTGGATGATATTTTTTCCGAATGTCTGATGGTACGTCGCTAGTCTTATAGATTCCACACTCCAGCTTGAATAGTCGTTTGGTTGTCACTTCCCCCAATTATTTCAGAAATTCCAATGGAATGTTATCTACCCTTTTTGCTTTATTTGATCTCAAGTCTTCCAGCGCTCAATAAATTACACTGCAAACAAAATGCTGTTGTTTCTCACAACAGAGCTTGAAATCAGAACGAAAATACAGAAGTTGAAAAACAAGAAGTCGGCAGAAATAGTTGTTCCAGTCGCTATTCTGAATTCGTGGTTTGACAGCAAGCAAACCTTATTAACAAACGTAGAGGTGTTATGACACGTATTAAAAAAATTGTCGCCTGGAGTAACAACATTCTTATAAAATCAACTAGATAGGATATTAATGAATATGTCGGCATAATATAATCCTTTTTTCTTTTCATCAGGTATTTTTACAGAATACCTAAAGCGCGCATGAGTTGCGTCCTTACTAAAAAGAATTAATGTGGAGATTATAGAAAACTACATGCCAGTTTCACTAACGTGGAGATTCTCGATAATTATTGAATCAATCATGAAAGATAAACGAATCAATTACATAAATAACTACAGCCTTTTTGAAAAAGCCCAGTCTTGTTTCCGGAGTGCGAGAAGCACGCTGTCAGCCATTACAGAGTTCACAAAAGTATCATTTGAAGCTCTTGAGGAGAATGTTCGTGTCACAGGCATATTTTTAGACTTGTCCAAGGCTTCCGACATTATCGGCCATAAAACAATACTGAAAACGCTAGAAAAACTAGGTGTTCCAGGAGCAACAAATCAGTGGTTCCTTTCTTATCCGGAAAACAGAGTGCTAAAGATAGAGATACTTCACAAGTCTGCTGATAATTTTTTGTTACAACAGCTGAGAAGAAACAACATTATAAAATCAGAACAAACTAACGATAATTTTTATGAGTGTTGTATATGTTGAAGCATAGTTCCATACACAAGCTCAGAAATATAGTTACGAAATTACTGGGACAAGACGGTACGTGTGTAAATACTTTAGTGTAACTGGAGAACTAGTAAAACGCGACCTCTGATATTTCAGACCAAAAGAAATAGATTCGACGGGAAAATAGCGATCTACGATGTTCTGGAGCATCAGAAAAAGATTTGACGCTACGATGGTCCGGAGCAACAGAAAAGTATTCGGAGGGAAAATACTTACTTCCGACGTGCAAACAGTGCAGAAATTATGTCAGACACAAAATTGTCCGGAAAGAGCTGAACGCACATTTTAGTGTCGCCCATGTCTACATCTACATCTACATCTACATTTATACTCCGCAAGCCACCCAACGGTGTGTGGCGGAGGGCACTTTACGTGCCACTGTCATTACCTCCCTTTCCTGATCCAGTCGCGTATGGTTCGCGGGAAGAACGACTGTCTGAAAGCCTCCTTGCGCGCTCTAATCTCTCTAATTTTATATTCGTGATCTCCTCGGGAGGTATAAGTAGGGGGAAGCAATATATTCGATACCTCATCCAGAAACGCACCCTCTCGAAACCTGGCGAGCAATCTACACCTCGATGCAGAGCGCCTCTCTTGCAGAGTCTGCCACTTGAGTTTATTAAACATCTCCGTAACGCTATCACGGTTACCAAATCACCCTGTGACGAAACGCGCCGCTCTTCTTTGGATCTTCTCTATCTCCTCCGTCAAACCGATCTGGTACGGATCCCACACTGATGAGCAATACTCAAGTATAGGTCGAACGAGTGTTTTGTAAGCCACCTCCTTTGTTGATGGAACGGTTAATACGGTGCTGTACTTCACACTTTATGTGGCGTTACTACATGTGTGAAAATTGATTTCTTTTTGAAAAATATTTACCGTTTTGATCCAGTTTAGCACCCTCCATGCTCCGGACTTCTTCAAAATATTCTTATAATCAGCATCGCCTACATCGTAAAAGAAGTTGTAGCCCCTCACCTTTTCGAAAAATTTTTGCGTCTCTATCATTTTCACTAGCCCAGGTAAAGATAACAGAAAAAGGTCGAACAGAGGAAAAAAATCGTGTAGTAGCAGGTTTTTGTACAGTGGAAGGAGGGGGCGTGGAGTGTAAAGAACAACATATAAAAAAATGTCGACCGGTGGGGTTTAAGCGTGGGGGGAGGGGGGGGGGAGGGGGAGATTGGGCAGGCGTTTAAAGGTCAGTTTTTGTGTTTTTCTTTAATAATTCGAAAGTCGTGGCTTCTTGCAAAAATGTTTACAACTAGAAAACTAAAATACATTAAATATCCTACAACAATGTTTCTTTTCATTTTTTCTCTAAGATTGGTAGTTTCCGCATTGAGGGGAATGGAAAAACCGCAGATTATTAAAAATAGTCGTTTAATGGTATAAAAGTAATGTTTACCGTTGAATGAAGTGGGTTAAGAACAAATATTAAACGTGCGTGTTACCTCTAAGTGCCGTAGAGCAGTATTAAGGCAAAAATTAGTTCTCTGGGTGGAACAGGGTGGGGTGTGCGGGTAGACGGTAGAACCGCGAGGCAATCTAGATGGCCACGCACTTCGGTCGTTCATAGATCTCTAAACTGAGAGAGCAGTTGATTCCTAAAGCTGTCCACCTCAGTACATCACAATAAGCTACTACAGGATGTTTCACAAAGTTATACCGACCCTCAGCAATGCCTTTTCAGAATCATTGGTGATGCAGTGCTCAGAAATGCCCAGGCATTATTTATTTTCTTCAGAGTGCATTAACACTACATGGAATACATACACGAGTTACTAATGATACCAACGCATGAAACGTAAATGGACAGAAATTAAGTAAACCTATGCACACTGTTCTTTCTACACGGCCAGAAGAGAAACTAATTCTCATAACGTTCTTCCAGAAAATGCAATTCCTCCGGGACGGCCGGCCGCGGTGGTCTAGCGGTTCTGGCGCTGCAGTCCGGAACCGCGGGACTGCTACGGTCGCAGGTTCGAATCCTGCCTCGGGCATGGGTGTGTGTGATGTCCTTAGGTTAGTTAGGTTTAAGTAGTTCTAAGTTCTAGGGGACTTATGCCCTAAGATGTTGAGTCCCATAGTGCTCAGAGCCATTTGAACCATTTGAACCTCCGGGAAGGAAGCTGCACGCTTTTCATTTTTCAGACAAACTATGCCTTCCCAGCGTTTCCTGTCCATTTCTCTTGTGCGAGTAGACAAAATGTCTTCACTCAGCTCATGTTCATATGATAGAATTTTTCTATTCACTGCAACGTAGAAAGTATTATTCTTAGAGAAAAAATGAAGAGTACCCTTTTTTTAGGAAATTTAACGTAGTTTAATGTTGTACTAGGAAACATTTCCGAAAGAAGCCACTATTTTCGAGTTTTTCAACAAAAATATAAAAAATTATCTTTAAAGGCCCCACCCCGCACTACCTCCATGCCTACGTTCTACTAGTCAGGATTTTAATGTTTCTTTCATGAGAGTCCCTATTACCATTATACAAAAATGTATGACTAACTGACTTTTCTTCCTGCAATTTTTCTCCGTTGACTGTACTGTGAGCATTACGCGGTCACCGATATGCCTGATCTGGCTCCCGCCGTTTTCAGTGTGAGAACACAGCAGAAATTCGCCTACAAGCACACAGATCCGCAGACCGTGGCGGCGAGAGTCTTTATGTTGAGACAGCCGAGAAATGACTGCAGCAGCAGAAAGCTGTACTGCGATTGACTGACACGATCGTAATAAGCAATTCAACGGTGCAGGCAGGCCGCTGCGAGTCAAGGTCTCAGGCCGCGTTCTGTCTGGACAGGCCGTCGGTGAGTACTCCGCACTTCCACCCACCCTACATCAGGGTACTGCATTTCCTGGAAATCGAAGCTGTTGATACCTCGTGAGTTCTTTGCGTGAAGTAGATTGTTTCCAAAAACATTAATATAAGGGTCTTCCCCACTTTCCACCCTCCTCCCATTAATCCAGCCCCGAATCTAGGGAGGGGGGGAGAGGGCGAAAGGGAGCAGTTGTCCCTGGCGGCAGAATTTGGGGGACGGTAAATTTTAGGAGTTTTTTTTTATTTTTTATTTTCTTAGGAAGAAATTATTAGGAAGCTCCTTAATGTTGCATTCATGATATTGTGGCTATGTAGCAAACAGTTCTTTGTTTTGAAGTGTTCAGATTAAGACGCAATACATACAGTACTAGTGTCTTTTTGAGTTCTATTACAAGTCTATGTTGTTATAACGCCAGTTTGTTAAAAAAAAACGTCCCATAATCAAATCCTGGCTGCGCCTTTCAAGGGCGATAGTTATTCCAGAAGCCACTGTTGTCGCGCTGCAGCCTTATTACACCCGACGTCACGCAGTTGGTAGCATTAATCGGAATACTGACTCAAACAGTGTATTAAGGTTTCTGTTCTAAAGGTCCATTCAAAATATTAATACCATTATTAACTTATTGAAACTTCTTGATTGAACGTAAATATTTTAATAACAATGTGCATCAAGCAATTTAAATTAAATTATTTACTTGTATTTGCAGCAATAGAAGAAAACTGCCAGAATTACGGCTGCCGACTACCAAAAACATTTTCCGGCTTTGTATTCCTTAAATCGGTGAGCATCAGCTAAAGTATCAACATTGGCTGACAGGGAGTAGTTTCACACTAAAACTCTCAGACATCATGCGTGCGCAGGCCACCCTCTGCCATCGCCATTTATTGTTGGGGCGCGACGGCGTTACATGGAGTATCATTGTTTTCTGTTGTATTGAGCTCTATTGTTCTTCTGTTGCATGTTTAAATTTGTTTAAAAACTTGTATAGTAATGGATGATCGAAAACGGAGTAGTGGGGCGACGTATAGAAAAATAACAGAAGAGAAGAAGAAAAAAATAAGTGAGGTGTTGTCTCAGACACGAAAATTAGATTCCTTTTTCACAAAGCCTGCTATCAGTAAAGAAAACATAAACATCAGTAAGATTATATAATATAAATTAAATTTAGGGTATTTAGTGTAATGCACAACGTTTTAAAAGAAACTTCTCTAAAAACTAGCATACGAATTGCAAATTTGTAACTTAATCCCAATCAGAGATCTTCAAATTATTGCTAACGTCTCCAAAATGGGAAATCGTCTTGCACTTACAAATAAAAATGGCCGCCATTCAGTAACGGTGCAAGGTAATTTTTAAAGCTGTTTTGAACTTCTCAATTATAGGGTAAGCACATAAAAAAATCAAAATATTTAAAAATGGTCAAGCAATCCTCACTGGACCACTTCATATGGTTTGACTCAGGGATCAATCCCTTACAGTTACTGTGACACTACCACAACAGAGAAGGACGTACACAAGTTACTCAAAGACAGTAAATCTCTCAAGTTCAGTATGGATTATATATTTTTTGGTTTCAGGTGAAACCGAAGATGACCCGAATATGAAGGTAACAGACGACACTGTGAAGGAATGTAAAACACAACTTCCTGGAACATGAGGAGGTGTTCAGCAAAAGACTGAAACTTCCGCGTTTCGGTTTGATTTTAACGATCCTGGTACATGGCCGAAGAGGTTTACTGACTCTGAAAGATGTAACATTATAAACATGAGAGCAGAAAACGAACGTGATCCTGTAAGAGCTGTACAGAAGGTCGCATTTTAAGTAAAGATTGCTTTTAAAGCAGTTAAAACGGGACAAAAGTTAAAAGAACATGGCTAGGTTATAGTGAGAGCAAAAACGCTTTATACTGTACTCCCTGCAGATTATCTTGTCACTTAAGCTCAGATTCTGAGTCAAAATCATTCTTAGCTAAAGAGGAAGGGACTGTTAATTGGAAAAATCTTAGTGAAAAATTGCCTGCCAATGAAAATTCACCAAACCATAAATTTTGTTTTTGCTCTTGGAAGGCTGTAGAGTCTTCTCTCAGAAGCAGAGGCATTGGTAGCGAGCTGCAAGACCAGATTTAAAAAAAAAAAAAAAAGGAATATCACTGGAAAGCAGTGTTGCACTGTATGATTGGTGCTGTCGTTTTTCTAGCAAAGCAAGGAAATCTGTTTGGAGGAACAACAGAAGTTGGTGATTTTGGTAATCCACAGAGTGGGAAATTTCTAAATACCATTGATCTTATATCGCACTATAGTACCACCCTTCGTCAGCATATTGAAAGCAACAATAAAGGGCAGTTCAGCTATTTTTCCAAACATATACAAGATGAGTTTCTTGACTTGATTGCCGACTAAATAAGACAAGACATAATTAAAGATTTTTAGATGCTAAATACTTTTCATTGATGTTTGACTGCACCCCAGATGTCAGCCACAATGAGCAGGTGACTCAAGTAGTTCGCTACATCAAGGCAAATGACTCAGAGGTTGCGGAAAGTTCTCTTGACACTTTTATAGTTACAGACAAAACAGGAGAAGATCTTAGTTAAGAAATACTGAAAAAAATAGAACAAGATGGGCTGAACATTAAATACTGCAGTACTCAGTCTTATGACAATGGGGCAAACATGGCTGGAAAGTACAAAGGGGTCCAGTCAAGAATATTTGAGAAGAATAACCTTGCCTATATCATATGATGTGTTGCTCACTCTTTAAATTTAGTAGGAGCACATGCAGCCGACACATCTGCTGAAGCCCAAACGTATTTTGGAAACGTCCACCGTTTGTACCTATTCTTTGTGGGTTCCACAATGAGATGGGAAATCTTACAAAAAACATGTACCCACAACATTAAAACCCCAGAGCAAAACTAGGTGGTCTACAAGAGTAGAGGCATTTTCATAAAGCTTTAAAGGTTCTGGAAGAAACTGAAACTATTAATATCTCAACATCAGAAACAAAACAGAGGCAAGGTCTATTTTTTAAAAAAATGAGAAAACTCAAATTTATTGCCTTAACTTGCTTCTGGTATGCAATATTAAAAAAATAGATCATGTTAATCGGTTTCTGCAAAGAGAAGACCTTACAATTAATAAAGCTGTTCGAAACATTCAAGGCCTTTTGAACTTTCTGAAAACTTCCGGAGACTCTTGTACCTCTGAAGCTATTTCCGAGGCCAAAGTGCTAGCAGAAGATAATGAGGTATCAATGGTATTCTCAGAAAAAAGGATCAGAAGAAAGAAAAATATGACCGATGAGCTTTGTGAGGATGAAGTATCCAATCATTCACAGGAAGATTTGTTCAGTATGTCCCTGTTAGAAATATTTGACAGAGTGATAATGGAGCTGTGTACCCGGTTTACTGCACTAGAGAACATTAGTGGAAAATTTACTTTTCTGTATGATGTTCAAATTCAAGAAATGGAAGTGGAGGACATAAAGACCAAAGCAGCAGAAGTGTCTGATACCTACACAGAAGATCTAAAAAAGGAAGATCTTATGTTTGAAATTGAAAGTTTCAAACACCATGATCTGGTAATAGAGAGAGACTTGCAAAATTCCACTGCATCATCCACATTAAGTTTGATTTATAAAAATAAATTAGTAAAGGGGTATCCCAACATTACTGTAGTCTTAAGAATATTGCTTACCATACCAGTTTCTGTTTCCTCTGGAGAAAGAAGTTTCAGCAAGCTGAAACTAATTAAAAATCATTTGAGGAGCGTGACTGCTCAACGAAGATTAACAAATCTCAGTATAATCTCCACAGAGTACAAACAAACTGCTTCCATAAACTATGATGACATCATAAGCGTCTTTGCAGCCAAAAAAGCTCGGAAAGCGAAGTTTTAAATTAATTATTGTATGAGATTGGTGGTATATTCTTGTATATTTTAAAGTTGTTTATGTTTATTTTCTTTCACCTTAATTCATTTAACAAAATAAGTTAATGTTGTCAGATACTGACATTTATTTCGAAATATAATACCCAAATTACTCTCAAAAACTTTTGATTTTTATGAGTGGGAGTAAAAGAAGAGCAGCAAATTTAAGCTTCCCCCCTTCGTAAAACTCCTATATCCAGCCCTGCATTAATCAGCAACCCTTCAGAATTAATATTTTTCCTTGCTTATAACTGAAACTAATACTCTAACAGAAAGTACAAAAGTATGTAAGTGAAATATTACAAAGTTTTCCAAACAGACTGGAGATATTGCAAGGGAATAGCAACATGTTTGTGATCCAAGAGTCGCTGACATGTGTCTGTAGCGTTTACGTTGATAAACTAAGAGGGCCTGCTGAAAAGTAATGCCGCCTAATTTTTTGTGTGAAGATTCTTACAGCTTTTTAAATAAAAGGTTCTGTTTGTCTACGGTAAGTTGGCGACTGGCGTGGGGAGGTGTCGGCAACGGCCGTGTCTCCGCATTACGGCTGCCGTAGGAAGAAGAGTAGGGGGGTGGGGGTGGGGGGGGGGGGGGGAACGCAGCGTCGGACACTTTCAGCAGTGCTGCCACCACTACCAGTGTTTTGTGCATAGCACGAAATGAGAAGCGACACTCGGGGAAATATTAGCCGCTGAAGTGACACTTCCGTCGGATCGGAAATCAGCTAATTTGTTCACATACTCATGCTCAGGAGTTTTACTTGTAGTATTTTATTTATTTATCAAGAGTAAGGAAAAATGAAAGTAGATAAATGTACAACTTACTACACTATGAATCCAAAGTCAAAAATTAGTATTTGGAATCTGTTTGGCCATTGCATCCATTAAACACAGGACAGCAGTAATGTTTACAAAGTGAACTTAACTGTGCCTGAAAAGATTGTCAAAATGGTATTCACTAAAGATCACTGTCGTTTGTGTTGGATTCAAGATCATCATCGTCGCTTGAGGGCATGCTATTGATGATAACTTCATTGCCATTATTCCATCTCGTGACAAATACTCTTGGTCCAACTGCTACACTCTCCTGCACTAACATTGCCAATCCTGTGCAGTAACTGAAAGGAAAGCAGCATTAACGAGATTCTGCAGTATTTCTTCGACATATCACCAGTGACATTCATCTTCCTGAAATTAAGTTTTATTTTGGCCCATGCCAATTCTATCGGATTTAGATCGCAGTTCTGGGACTACTTTGTGGCCTCCGCTCTCAGCGATTTTATCCACGACGTACACTTTAACGGCTGATTTGTTTTCCTGTATTTAAGATAATAGTTTAGCCTTTCTAACAGAGTCGTTGCAGTTTGTCTGTCTCGCAACCACTCCAACATCATAATTCCAAAATCATATTTATTAAGCATTCTGTTGAACTTCCTGCATTATCCACACAAGAACAGAATTGGGTGAACTGCAACGAACCACAATATCTGCAACCCCGCCCCCTACCCATCCCTTCGACGCCCGCTAGTTTCGTCAACTTCAAGAATTTCACAAGTTAGTGGAAATAGTTTCTTGCATGAAACTTCCTATCAGATTAAAACTGTGTGCCTTACCGGGTTTCCACGTTCGAGTCCCGCTCCGGCAGAAAGTTTTAATTTGTCAGGTAGTTTCAAATCAACGCACACTCCGCTGCAGGGTGAAAAGTCGTTCTAGTTTCTTGCATCTTCCTGCAAGTACTTGGCGAATTCACCATTTCGTGGAAGGTTTTCTCAAATTTGCAGAAGTTGTGTGCGTCCAGTACCGGTGTGAAAATATTAGCGTCCAAAAGGAGAATAGCACAAAAGCAGGTGGGCCAAAAAACAAATGTACCACTGGGACCCCTAAATACACTTAATTGGCACCACCAGTCAAGGAAATGCGAAATATGTTTACCAAACAATTTGTTTCACCAGAAGAGAAAGTAGAATGGTGGTACAGACGTCCTTAAATTTCAGTCATTCTTTTATATCACCGTAAACATAAATGCATTACATTTTCGATAAAAGTAGTAAATACGGCTTGCAAAAATCGAAGAATAATTAAAACACAGTCTCTTGGTGACATATCGGGCCGCACTTTTGTTTCCTACTATCAAATATTTGATTCGAAATTTGTATACGACATCCTCAAAGTACTTAATATAAGTGAAGTTTACTCATGTTAGTTAAATGAATAGTGTTTCTTGGTAGTAAATATGCCCACTCAAAAAGAAATTTTATGTTTTTTTTTAATTTTTCTCTTTCGTCATATTTTTATCCATTAATGACAATATAAGAACAGAGCGACTGATCTGGTTTTTAAGAAAACTGTACTTCTGTAGCAAGTATTTGAAGAAAGTTCCTCAAATAAGCTTGCCCTAGTGACTTGAAGAATTTAAATTTTGTAAGTAAACACCTCAGCTAGTGTTTACAGAAGTTACTTGCTAGTAAACACATGTCTACTTAATACTCAGCGTCTAGGGCCAGCTTGACGTCAGCAGTGCTCGGGGACAATGAATACCTTTCAGTAGAGCTGAGTTCCTCCGCTTCTGGCAGCACTAGCGAAATCGACAAGTTATCGTGGCCAAACAGTTCTTTACCAACATTCTACATCTTTATTCTTCATGTCCACATATTTGTTTCTCAACATAGTCACCCTAGCATGAAGACATTTGTCCCAACGAGAGACCAGTTTCTTGATACCATCACTGTAGAATGTTTGACTTTTCGATGGAGTCACAACCTCATTTCTGCTTGTATATCTTTATCACTATCAGTTCTTGTATGTGTTCTTTAAGTTTTGGAAACAGATAAATATCAGATGGGGCCAGGCTGGGACTGTATGGAGGATGATCGATTACAATGTACCCAAGCTGTCGGATTGTTGCAGATGTCGAAGCGCTCGTGTGTGGTCTGAACTGAAGTTAGCACTACAGTTTCTTCCATTATGAGCACGAACACCACAACATTGCTGTTGTCAATACAGCCTTCACTGTACACAATTTCCATGCTTCTATGGATTTCAATTGGAGGCACGTTTTCTGTGGTTAGAAACTCAATTACAGCACATTGTTTCTCGCGTGTCTACATCGTTACGTTAGACACCGCAGGGCGGATTTGTGTCGAGGTCCGGTGAACCGGCCAGTCTGTGGATGGTTTTTAGGCGATTTTCCATCTGCCTCGGCGAATGCGGGCTGGTTCCGCGCAAACAAGTTCTCCACTTACGCGTACACCACCATTACTCTACCACGCAAACATAGGGGCTACACTCGTCTGGTGTGAGACGTTCCCTGGGGGGGGGGGTCCACCTGGGGCGGAACCGCACAATATCCCTGGGTTCAGTGTGGGGCGGCGGAGGGGTGAAGTGGACTGCGGTAGGCGTCGTGGGGCTGTGGACCAGTGGACCACTGCAGCTGCGGCGGGGGCGGAGCCTCTCCGTCGTTTCTAGTTCCCCGGTTAACATACAAACAATACAATACAATGTACATCATATTACATATCTTATCCAGTATTGTTTGTGAGACGGTGAATCCTATGAGAACAATGGAACTACCCAGATTCCGTCACATTCACCTTAAGACTCCATGTTAACAGTAAATTACGGATCGGAATTGCTGTCTTGAAATGCCCTGACATAGAATCAAAAGGTGAGAAAGCGCAATAATCCTATTATATCACTATTCATTCAATCAACAAAATAATTCAGTGAATTAAAGGGAACTATGTGCTCCTTCAATAAAAAATGCAAATGAAACATAAATCGATTATTTTTCAGATTAAACAGTTACAAAATATTGGCCAGAACGTTCTACGAAAAACAAAATTAATTGCTGATGACAACTAACAAGATAGGCAATTGGAAGAATGGCTACCATATGCTAGCTGTACATTAAATAATTAATCCAATAAAACTCAACGTTTAATTCAGAAACTCCAGTGGTCGACTGAATATCACATGAAGCGATACTACGCCATTAATCTGGTTTAGCGGCCGGCCGAAGTGGCCGTGCGGTTAAAGGCGCTGCAGTGTGGAACCGCAAGACCGCTGCGGTCGCAGGTTCGAATCCTGCCTCGGGCATGGATGTTTGTGATGTCCTTAGGTTAGTTAGGTTTAACTAGTTCTAAGTTCTAGGGGACTAATGACCTCAGCAGTTGAGTCCCATAGTGCTCAGAGCCATTTGAACCATTTTTGAATCTGGTTTAGCGGCGCTGTGGTAACGGTACGTTTCCTATCTAAACATTAACCCAAACCTAGTGACTCGAGCTGCTGTATACTCTCACCAATCCGCTGTGTCGCTAAGTCGAAGGACCTTGGTTGTAGTGAAGAATCAGAATCTCTCTCGTCAGCACTCGGACACCTCCAAGCACCACATCTCGAACCAGCGAGCTGTCTCCGTCCACAATCAAACCAAGAGTGTCCCTTTCTCTTCCACCAGCTCCTGACTTAGTTCGGACCGATCTGGCTGCAAATGCCAATCAGGAAAATTGTTGCTCTTCTCCGCCAATAGCGTGTCAATTCCAGAGTTGTACTTTTTCGTCACAAACTGCGATGTCCCAGCAAGCACTTGAAACTTTTGTCCTTGGCCATCTCAAGAAGCGAGTCGTGCCACAGGCCACTAACCCTGACTTAGTGAAAAGAACCGGTGGGTTCCGTCGGGGGCCACTTGACACGAGCAAGTCACCACGAAGCTTTGAGTGCCCACGCGACCTGCCACATTCAGAGCAATGTGCGGGCTGTACATTTCTTAGATACTCGCTGACGGGAATTATGATGACCACTGAAGTATTATAAAATACATTTTCCAGCAAGAAATCAATGTAATGTGAGTTTAAGTAGATGCAACTTAAGTGTGCTGCCAATCAGTCATGACAAGGGGCAGATAAATTTAGTAGAAATGGAAGGAGGCAAGCCAGACGGCTTGTAACCTTCCATAAAGCCCCTCTTACGATAGAATTTTGAGTGGGAATTGCTCTACTGAAGCAAAGTAGTGGAGCAACTCCAAGAAAAATTTCTAAAAAAACTACCTCCTACCAAGAATGGTCATGGCACCGACATGAAACACTGAAAAGTGCAGCATGGAATGGTGTAACACGATAGCTCTCTCCTGCACACAATTTGAATAAATATAGACTGGCATAATGCTTATGGTACACACTATCTGTGCCAGCAGACTTAACAACAATACCAGCATAACAAGGTTCAAATGGTTCAAATGGCTCTGAGCACTATGGGACTTAACTTCTGAGGTCATCAGTCCCCTAGATCTTAGAACTACTTAAACCTAACTAACCTAAGAACTTCAGTATTTTAAACATAGCTGCACAACAGAAACGGTTCCACGTAATAAAATTATAAACAGCCGACCAGTTGCAATGGATGAAGAATTCTTTACCTAGGTTTCAACAAATTTAAATTTGTCTTCTTCAGAAGGTGGCCTAAGGACAATGAACATCATAGCTTACATTAGAAAGGTATGAAACTTAAGTCAAGAATATATTTTAACACAAATTAGAGTGCTCTTGCATTACAGAAATAGGAGAACGACGACTGGTACTTACAATTTTACATTAGTATGCACTAATGTACCATCGCCGTTTTTACAAATGTCGGCATAGATCCATTTGTCAAAATTAAAATATATCCCTAGAAATAGGGTTTGTCACGTAAATATAAGTTAGTACACGGATGTTGCAGAGCTCACAACCGACTGAGTGTAATCGGCCAGCTAAAAAATTTATTTCCATTCCTTTCTTGGGTAATATATCGTATAGGATTAAACGTCTTCTAAGGAAAAAATATAACTGTAACGTCTCCTTCTCTACAGATTGCCAGCGATTGGTTTTCCGATCAAGGTGTTTACAAACTAACCTGTAATAACTGTCCTTCATATTATATTGGTCAAATAGGCAGAGCTGTGAAAACAAGATATAAAGAACACCTATTAGGTAAAAAAGGAGCGAATATACACAGCTCTACTTTTGCTGAACACCTCTTGATAGCCAGCCATACGTCTAAACAGTTATAAGACACTGTTATCCTACACAGACAAGTCAAAGGGCGTAGACTATATCTGTGGGAAGAGTTACAAATTTTTAAACATCTAGAGCTCAAAGACGGTAATATACTGAACGACCAGTTGAACCTTGCTTGTAGACAATTTTTCGAAGGCTTTAAACCTGTACTGTTTATGGTATAACATTAATGCTGATAACCTCAGTGGTCTATTTTCTCAGGAAGCTATGATGCACTTTCAAATCTTTAAGCTCACTACCCTTTATGTAATGTGGTCTTCTCACGATGTATGGCTGCCACTACATCGGCCCTTATGTGATTCTGTCTGGCTCTAAAACGTTGGTTCCCTGCGAATGTGTATTAACTGGATTGTGGACCAGGGTTCGTAATTCTGTCTCATGAGCCATTATTGTCAATTTTAAAGTTCTGACATATATACCGTTTGTGGGCTTCACTAATATAGTAATGTAATTTTTATATTTTGGCTGTATATGCCACTGTGCGTAACTCTCTCGGAGTAAGCGCCACCTGCCTTTTTGATGTATAACTACATTAATTGTATCAAGGCTCCCATACTGTTATAACGGGAGTGTTAAACACTTTCCTTCTTTTTATTGTTACTTTATATAAGAACGTTATCAATACTGATAATTTACACGTTGCTTTTGTACGCCAATTGGCACATGGTTCGCGCCATGAGGGCCACCTGCCCTGGCCGCAGAGTAACTACGCTGGCCGATTACATTCAGTCGGTTGTGAGCTCTGCAACATCCATGTACTAACTTATATTTACGTGAAAAACCCTATTTCTAGGGATATATTTTAATTTTGACAAATGGATCTATGCCGACATTTGTAAAAACGGCGATGGTACATTAGTCCATACTAATGTAAAATTGTAAGTACCAGTCGTCGTTCTCATATTTCTGTAATGCAAGAGCACTCTAATTTGTGTTAAAATATATTCTTGACTTACGTATCATACCTTTCTAATGTAAGCTATGATGTTCATTGTCCTTAGGCCACCTTCTGAAGAAGACAAATTTAAATTTGTTGAAACCTAGGTAAAGAATTCTTTATCCATTGCAACTGATCGGCTGTTTATAATTTTATAACCTAAGAACGTCACACACATCCATGCCCAAGGCAGGATTCGAACCTGCGACCGTAGCGGTCGCACGGTTCCAGACTGTAGCGCCTAGAACCGCTCGGCCACCCCGGCCGGCGCATAAGAAGGAATGGCTGCTAGCACAATTACTAAATGCTTAGAGTTACAGTTTCTTACAAAGTTAACAGCTAGGAATCAGGCTTCATAGTGTGTTCACTGTTTTTCAAATGTGTGTGTACTATACAGAGGTGGCAGTAGATCTGTTCATACGACTTTACAATCCATGCTATTCTTGTTTAATTAAGTTACAATTTCTGCCTCTTTGAAGTAGAAGAGCGACCGAAAAATTTTCTGATATGCTGTAGGATCTATTACTTACTGAAGGACGTGATCACACATTCTCATGCCATTGGATGGAATGATAGGCATAAAGAATAATTTAGCCATTATTGTGAATACAGAAACATGATCAAGAGTAAGACTTGAAAAATGAAGTTAGAGGCGAACAAACCGGGTTTGCGTTAAGTACGTTATGCGCTACAGCCAACATCATGGAGGGTTAAGTTGTGGGCATACCACTGACATTATGCACATTATCCGGCTTGTAACAGTGAAATGTCACAAGCGTGACAATGATGTAGACTGACGTGCATATGGTATGATTTAGGTACATAAGCCATTATTAAACTAATATTGTAAAGAGATCTTAGGTTACATCCAAACACACAGAGAACAGCATCATACTAAAGCAAATTGTTGGTTTACAATGCTGATATGAAATGGTCACACTGTATCGATCATGGCCATTCGTTAGAGTTGATTTTGGGTTCAAATGGCTCTGAGCACTATGGGACTTAACATCTATGGTCATCAGTCCACTAGAACTTAGAACTACTTAAACCTAACTAACCTAAGGACATCACACAACACCCACTCATCACGAGGCAGAGAAAATCCCTGACCCCGCCGGGAATCGAACCCGGGAACCCGGCCGTGGGAAGCGAGAACGCTACCGCACGACCACGAGCTGCGGACTTGATTTTGGGAAGATTCTTGTTGTAGACATGAGCATTTTCATCCTAGTGTGCTACATTTATGAACAATACAGTGAAAACGATTTTAGTACTCTTAATAAAGCGGACATTGCATAGAATCTGCTGTAAAGAAAACAGCGAAAGTACTAATGTACACTGAGACTTTCGTCGAATATATCGATGAGATTACAAGTGCATGTGACTGTCACATGGCCACACAAAAACGTGTGGTTCACTACACTTAGGGCAGTGTGTCTTTTCAGATAGTGTGGTAAGTCAGAGGGCTGTGCTCTACTCTGTGTGTGAAGACGATAGTCACCATTGCTGTTGCTATAGGTGCAAATGGCTGGACAGCCATTGTCAGGTCAGTGCTGTCAAAGGCAGCAGTAGCAACTGCGCAACTGCATCCATTGGTCGCAGCAGCCAGCATGGACATCAGGATTATCCACTGGTCGCTGTCCTCTTGGCACATCGAGTCTCACCCAAGTCGGCAAAGCCTCGTGTGCACTGAGACATAGAATTGCTGAGGGGCCGGCCGTTGTGGCCGAACGGTTCTCTGTGCTTCAGCCCGTAACGACGCGGCTGCTACGGTGTGTGATGGCCTGAGGTTAGTTAGGTTTAAGTTGTTATAAGTTCTAGGGGACTCATGACCTCAGATGTTAAGTCCCATAGTGCTTACAGCCATTTGAACCAATTGCTGAGAATTCATGAGCAATAACATGTAAAATGAAGTAAAGTACGGTCCACATCTGTGTACTCTATTTAAGGAACTGTCATTGGAAGTATCAATGGCCTGGGGGGTCTCGTACAGACGTATATGTGGATTCTCTGGAAAGCCCAAAGTTCCAGAGCGACAACCTGGCTATAATGATGCTCTCCAAAGGAAGAAAGACAACGGTGCAAATCCCAGCATCATACCTCAATGCCTGCAATTGAGATACGCTGCCCTTGACAGCAAGCAGTATGCCGCATGACCTGGACTAGTCGGCCGCCGATGGCGTTGTCCGTTCCGTCACTTGTGTTTACGCTGACGCTGCATCAGGGTGCGACCAGACCTCTGTCCACTGTCAGGTCGCCACCATCGTGTAAAACCCGGATCAAGGCACCTTTCAGACTGCTACTCTTGTCATGGTTATATCTGGGCAACCCTGCACAGTAGTACAGCTACGCATTCACATTCTGCACAGCTGGTCAACATGACACGAGACACAATAACTAACATAAACAAACTTTTTATTGAAATTTTCTCGCAGATTAAAACTTCGTGCCGGACCGAGACTCTAACACGGGACCTTCGCCTTTCGCGGGCAAGTTTGGAAGGTAGGAGACGAGGTACTGGCAGGAGTAAAGCTGTGAGGACGGGGCGTGAGTCGTGCTTGGGTAGCTCAGGTGGTAGAGCACTTGCCCGCTAAAGGTAAAGGTCCCGAGTTCGAGTCTCGGTCCGGCACACAGTTTTAATCTGCCAGGAAGTTTCATATCAGTGCACACTCCGCTGCAGAGTGAAACTCTCATTCTGGCAACTTTTTATTACTAATTCTACAGCTACGTCCTTAACTAATCCATGGCTACCTAAGACATGTTAATGTCCACACGCTCAACATGTTCATATCATTAGGATGCTATTTAGCAGTGAGATCAAAATTGCAAAAATAGAAAATTTTAAAGACAATAAAATGTACGTTTATTTCTTCTACATCGTTGGCGCCTTGTGTTTAGTTCAGTGATTATTGAGCAGAAAGCTATTTGGATCATACTTTGGAAACAATGTTAGGAAATTCTTAATCTTGGCTGTTGTGTCTAAGGGTGGCCTGTTCCTGGAACGAAAGCAGATGAAAAAGTTAGTATATTGTTTCTTGTCGGACGCCGCATATTCTCACATACAATGCTGTACACTCTGTTGATCTACGTGAGAGACAAACTTCATTATTTATGGGTGGTAATTGCCGATGCTCGCTGGCATCACACTACAATACAAAATCTAAATCTCCACTCTCTAGATATGTGTCTGCAAAGCGATGGCATGGATTCGTTCCAAATCAGAAATGGAAATCCTGAGAAAGCGCTACAGGCGCGTCCAAAAAAACTGCAACAAAATGAAAACCTACAGTTTAGGAAAGTTCCTATTCGCTGTATACATAAAGGTTTAATCAATATTATCTAGGGGAATCAGACGGTTTACTCCTCCATCACAGCCATCTCAACATTACATGCCATTGATTTTGTTAACCTTATAGACAGCTTATGAGGACGCTGCATTAAAGAAAATAGTTGTTTACGATTGCTTTTCAAGATTTCTGGATGGACAGAAAACGCTGGAAAACGAGCACTGCAGTGGAAGACCATCAACCACCAGAAATGAGGAAATATTCTAGCAAGTGAAACAGCTACTCAGATCAGACTGATGATTGATCAGTTGCACAAGAATTGCAGGTCTGTCATGGAACCATTCACGCAAGCCTGTAAGATGGTTTGAAGATGAAACGTGCCAGCGTAAAGTTTGTCCTACGGATGCAGTTTTCGCATCAGATTGAATCTCGTTTGTTGAGTGCGGCCGAATGTGTTCAAAATCGCGCAGGGAACAAGACGTTTCTTGAGACAATCGTTACTGGTGATAATAGCTGAGTGTACACGTGTGACCTGGAGTACAACAGAACGACAGACAAAGTTCTCTCCTCGATCAAAGAAAGCACGTCTTGTCAAATCCAAAACAAAAGTGATGAACATTACGTTTTTCGGCATCAAAAGTGCGGTGCACCATGAATTTGTACCAGCTGCAAAAACAGTTAACGGCTCTATCTACGTGCAGGGTTTGAAGCGTCTGAGGGAGACAATCCGAAGAAAACGTCTCGCGAAATGGCAAGGAGGATGACACTGCATCACGACAATTCTCCCTCCCACCCTCCCACACATCGCTTGTTGGGGGGACATATCCTGGCAGAAACGAACATTACACTCCTCTACCAGTCTCCCAGCTCATAGGATTTAGCACCGACGGATTTTCGGCTCGTCGTCTATATCGAAAAGGGCCTTAGAGGTAACTGTTTTACCGCCGTGGAAGACATCAAAACCAACGCGACGGCTGAATCTCGGAAGATCCCAAAACTGAACCTTAATCGTTGTTCGCAGCAATGGCATTAGCGGTGGAACATGTGCGTGTTCCACCGCTGAAGGAGCCTATTTTGAAGGCAATTAAGAAATTTGTACCCATATTCTGGTTATAAATAACTTCATTGAAATTCCGGTAACTTTTTGACTGCCCCTCATATGTTATGTGTACGCATATTTTGAGCCATCTATTTTCATTGTATTATGACGACACATACATGTATCATTGTGAAATGATTCCTGGATGAATAAATAAATTAGTAAATAAACAAAGAAAACGAACTACAGCTTTGTAACTGCTCAGGTATAAGTGAGTTCTTCATCCAAATCAGCTATTTTACCAATCATAAGTCTTTAATGGGTTTGCATAGTCTGCCAAAATATACCCTTTAAAAATGCAAGACAGAGTATAACTAACAATGTCCATACCTTTGTGAAGGGCTAAAGTACCGATGTTCTTTTTCTTTTCTCTTCTGTCAAACAGCGATCATCTACATAATTGCACAACCTTAGATGCGCCCTCATACATACTTATTCGCTTACAATTTTACGGTTCGTTTTCAACGTATGCGTTTCTGTCACTCCTTATCACGTTCTGATAACAGGGAACTATATAGTTTTAATTAGAAACAACGTGATATGAGGAAAATTTTTCGAAAATATTTGCTACAGCTTACACCTTGCTTTCGTTGTTAAAGATCAATTTTTACTATTTCATAATAAGAAGTTTGCCTAGATTTCTTCTATGATATGTATATAATTTCATTACAGTATATCAGGAAGCTATAATTAGTGTGATAAGGAAACTTCGTGTTTTAATAAATTTCTATAACTCAGAAACGATTTTTATTAATTTGAAACTGGATTAGTGATCTACGATTATTACATTCTGCATACTGCAACAGAGAGAAGAGAAATCAACTCAACCAGAACATTAGCGTACAGGTTCAAAAATTAGAACTACACGAACATTATCTGCCTCAGACACTTAAAGTCAACACAAAAAGCATTTAAAAACGTTTGCTGCGGAGGGATTGTCATACTGTTTGCATGACATGGATTCTAAAGAAAGTTTGAATACGAGAAACGAAAGTTTAGAGAGGGTTAACAGCGTGTAACTGAAATCACACCATCTGCGTAATACGAATGAAGGAAACAGTTGTGATACAGAACAAAAAGCCCTCTCTCCTTTTCCAGTCCAACCAAAACAGAAAGATAGTAGCAGTAATGAGTGAATGAACGACCACTATCAATATAAAAGTCTTCGGCGCTATCGTAGTGGTTTTTTCTTTCTCCTGTCCAAGATAGGATGCTGTACGGCGTGAACGCGACCCAGGTCTGCCAGCTTAAGAGCTGTAACAGTCCCTAATGGTCACATTCGTTAGGTTAGGTGGCGCACTGCTGCTAGCCCCCCGGGGGCGAATATTTCAGCCAAC
The DNA here is from genome assembly GCF_023864345.2 of Schistocerca serialis cubense. Taxonomy (NCBI): domain Eukaryota; kingdom Metazoa; phylum Arthropoda; class Insecta; order Orthoptera; family Acrididae; genus Schistocerca; species Schistocerca serialis. Next base: position 230,537,546 of record NC_064642.1, read on the forward strand.
ACCTCACCTCACCCTACTCCAAACCCCCACCACACGGGACTAAATCTATTAACGCCCTGTCTCTGCCTACCAGCCCAACGCTTTATTTATTTCGGATTGCGTGGACGAGTGGGGCACCGACTAATTACCACAGGGCCTAATTACGTTCCTCTTCTCAAATGAAATTAAAAAAGGGTCGTTTCGATCCGCGGCGTATAAAACGACTGTCGTGGAATGAAATAAAAGCGGCCCTTATTTTTCCCGGCTCTGCAGTTTTATCGGGCCCACACGCCTTCCGTGAAACTGTTAAAACGCCGCTAGGGCGCGCTTTAATCGCTCTCTAACTGCCATTAATTTCTCGTCGAGCAAATCGTGGATTTCGGGGCTATTACGAAATAGGAATAGTTTATTGAAATTATGCCTGTTGTGTGATTCGTCAGCTTCTTTTCCTGGCTGTTATTTAACTCAAGAAACACCATTCACTCATGTCTTTGTAACTCAACACAAGGATTCCCGACGTGTTCTGTACCCTGCACGACCGATCTTCTAATCAATTTAAGCTGACCGAGTCTTTTTGTTGCCCACCGGTTGGCGACACCACTCCGAATCCGAAAGGAAGCAGCACTTAACGCTAATGGGCAGATGTGCTACTGAAGGGTGGTCTCGTAAGCTCCAGCCCCCTTTATTTCCTACACAGAGTGAGTCAAAAAGGATATTATAGCTTTGGAATGATATAGAAATTTATTGAGATAACTTACAGCTTCGGTAGATGTGTCATCTTGTAGCAAACAACCTCAAGTTTCACATAAAGTGTCGATTGTTATTTTGGTGTGATATGACTACCGTTTGTGATGCGGCAAACATTTCACTGGTAATAATTTTTTTCCCACATTCGTTGCAGCAAATAGGGCGTAACTTGTGCAGAGACAGCGCAGATTCGATTTTTCAGTGCGGCTAAGTTGTTTGGTAGGGGAGGAACATAAACGGTCTTTAGTTGAACCCCAGAGAAATAAATCCGGTGATGTCACGTCTGGGGAGCGAGGCGGCCCTGCGATTGGCTCTTCACGCCCAATCCACCGACCTGGAAAGCGATTAACGAGGAAACCTCGAACTTCCTCACGAGGTGGTGCACTGTCTTGCTGGAAGTAAACCATCCCATCTCGGTCATCTTCATCGATCAGTGGAATTAAAAAGTTTTCAATCATATCCAGATACACAATACCAGTGACAGTTTTCTGCATGAAGAAGAAAGGGACGTACACTTTCAATTTGCTAAAGGCACGAAACGCATTAACTTTAGCGCTAACACGAACGTCTTCCAGGGTTTCTTGCTGATTTTCGCTACCCCACATTCTGCAGTTGTGGGTCTTCACCATGCCACAACATGAAATGTTGACTCATCGTTGAAGATTATTATGTTCAGGAATGTCTCGCCGTCCTCTATCGGAAGCAACATTTCCGTACAGAATTCCCCACGAGCAATCTTATCTGCATCACTAATGTGGTGTGCCATTGTGAGTCTGTATGGTTTCAAGTGTAAACGTCTTCGTAGCGCTCGCCAAATAATCTTTTTGTTGAATGCCAGTCTCACGAGACACACGTCGTGTTGATTTTTGTGGATTGCGGGCAAATCTGTCCTTAACCTGTCGACATAAACAGCAACACACGGGCGCCCTGGTGATTCATCACGTCGCAGTGAACAACCTGACTAAACCAAGTTCTTGTGCCAAGAGTAAATTGTAGACCTGCTTGCAGGTTCTCAGGCATACTCGGTGTGAAATTTACGCCGAACAGTTGTTTCAGAATGAAAACAAAGCACAGCGAGCACGCTTCGCACCAGTTAAAGTAGCCATTTTAACTGTGCACTATGCTGGCGCTCCTGGTGGTAGAGTAGGGTACTGATGGACTATGTCAATCAAACTTAGGCTGTGTGTTTCAAAATGACATATCTATAGATTCTGTAAGTTATCTGAATAAATTTCTATATAATTCCAAAATTGTAAAGCCCTTTTTGACTCACCCTGTATTACTGTGAGCTATTGCTGTTAATATTCCGTCTGGCTCCTTAAAGAGCACGTATAACCATCACTTAGCTTCCGACCGCCCCACACGAATATGTTCAAAAGTGGTTGATTTAAATCGCTGACTAGTTAGCGATCGGATGGCAATACAGTTCTGTATACGTCAATAGTCCGAAGGGACGGAAGGAACTTGGAGTAGAGGTGTGCGATCTTCGAGGACGTAGGGTACTGCTTCTTATTACACTCAAGGACCTTCTTATTACACTCATTATGTTGAGTCAGATTCAGCCACAGAGGGAGATATGCTATTGTATTATTACTGCAGACATAAGGAAAACTAATAAGATTTTGGATTTATACATGTGTCGACAAAAATGTAGGTTGCAGGCGTTGCAAGAGACAGTTAGGAAATTCATAGTTACCAAAAGTGATAACAGTTTCCCCAGCCATAACACACCGTAATGCGAGTATGAGAAAAAATATAATTGCAAAAGAGCTGGCATTTATCACTATGACGTAAGAAAGTTATTATGTGAGTGGAATAATACTTTCAAATAAAGAGAGCTCGCAAATATTTCCATTTTCCTTGAATTTAGGCAATATTATGAAGTCACATCTAGTAGCTAGTAATAGGAAGAAAGCGGAATCAAGACATAAAGAAATAGTATTAGGTTATTCGAAATTGTTTTGTTTACAGATACGTGGCTATGTGCAGCCCATTTTTTTCATTTTCTTAGTATCACGTACGAGGAGACACCTCTATTGAATGCGTCGATGAGTAGAAAACAAAAATATGTAATTTTTGTATACACTCGGGGAAGTGGGTATAACCATAGCGTGAGGAGAGAACTGGATAGAGGCAGCCGAACGTTTTGGTCAGTGTACTGAGAGGCAACAAGTCTGAATCTATAAAGTGGAGGATAGTGATCTGGAGAGCTGTGATTCAACATATTTCAATTACCAATAATACCAATCTGTTGTGTTAATGGCTTGATGCGACAGCTGATGTATTATTTACTGTTATGTTATGCTGGAACGTACAGCGATAAATAAATATATCCCACTTTAACAATCAAACACTGGACAACGTAAGCTAGCCTCAGTATTTCATTCTCATGGATATTAATGTACAATGAGAATTATAGCTCTTTCCCACATCTTTTGCAGAGTATGTGGCGTTCTATTTATCACTTTAATAAGAAACTATTCTCCTAATACATCCTGGATAATGTGAAATGGTTTTCATGCAGTTAACCAGAAAAAGAAGAACAATTTGATGGGCATTGTTTAATGATTCGCCTACCTACTATCCCCCCAGTAATGTATCAAAGTTAATTTTCATTTTTTTTTTTTTTTTTTTTTTTTTTTTTTTTTTTTTTTTTTTTTACATAAACAGCGAGCTATTTTTGTCTCAGAGCAGACTCTGTTGTGGATATCTGATTTGAGTATTCTCACAGTAATACTAACTAGCTGCATAAAGGGACCCACACACGAGCGACCGATCGCTTCGCAGGTCGCAAGTGTGTGTGCAAGTAGCAGCGATCGGTCGCTGATCGCTGGTCGCATGGAAATGCCAGGCAATCTGATGCGATTCGTGCACGCAATATGGCTGCCTGGCTGGTTAGCACCGGTGTGTTGGAATATGGTTGCGACTCGTTTCTCTGTTTACCCAGTGCGGTCGTGCAGTTTGGTTAAATTTTGCTTTGCCCACGTTGAGCAAGAAATTTACGTTAGAATGTAGTTACCTAGGGACCACGAACTATTCTGAGAAGCGAAGTGGAAACCGGAGTTGCCATTTATATTAAAAAGAAATATAGAAGACACGGACCGATTTTGCATTGATTAGCATTTTGAAGCTTGTGCTATAGAAGTAGAATTGGTGAGAAGTTCATAGTATAATGGGCTCCGTCTTATGATTTTGAGTTATTTATGAAATAGTTATACGCATTATTGAAGTTTTTAACTTCTAAATAGAATTACACTGGGGAATCATACCTTAAAGATTGCGCAGTTAAGGAATAACCGTAAATATCTGGGTTATTACCAATACGATAACAAAATCATTTTAGTTTTATATTTATCAACACGAAATTTACATGATCAGGAAACTACAGCAGCAGAGCGGTAATACTGCCACTGAACTTTTCAAAAACACAAAAAACGGGAGTTGCGCACTCTCTCGTTCACCTGCAAAAGATGCACACGGAGTACGCATTCAGCAAATGTGACAAATGAACGCAACATCATCCTCAAATGAAGAGCACTGTTCGTGCCACCACCTCCCACACTTAATGCACTGGATCCAGTCCTCTGGAAACGCCAAAATCTGTGTCCTCTAGTCCCAACTTTCAGTCTTTTTCTAAAAGCAGACTCCTTCGAACCAAGAGCTGCGGCACCCTTTGTTTGCTCTCTCCATTTTCTATTCGTTGTCTGACCTCACTGACAAGCTCTTCAGTTTAGATGAGCTTCCTGTCCGAATTTCTTAGTTAATTTGAAGTCATTCAGAAACAAAACCTATCCCTCGGACTCCACAACGCATTCAAGAGGTACAAATTTGCAGTTGTGCCCTAAAGAGAGACCAAGCGAGGTGGCACACTGATCAACACACTGGACACGCATTCGGGAGGACGACGGTTCAAACCCGCGTCCGCCCATCCTGATTTAGGTCTTCCATGATTTCCCTAAATCGCTTCGGGCAAATGCCGGAATGGTTCGTTTGAAAGGGCACGACTGACTTCCTTTCTCACTCTTCCCTATACCGATGGAACGGATGACCTCGCTGTTTGCTCCCCACCCCCAAACCAACCAACCAGCCAACCCTAAAGAGGACGCACGCACTCTTTGGGTTAGTTGTATGCGCGCTGTTTCGTTCAGAAACAAGGGTTCCAAGAGAAGTCAACAGATGGCCGCATACGCCACATTTGCAAAACATGTGGATGCAGTATGGTAGATTGCAATCAAGAATCAGAGGCTATTGCTTGTATATTCTTTACATAATGCAACACATAACTAGAACTACACCAAGAAAGCTCAAAAGTGATTCTTACCTGCTTCACTTCGGAGAGAAAGGTTTTCTTCACCCACCTTCTACGAGGTGTTTGTGATACCAGTCTGAACACAACTACATCATTGGCGAGCTGATCAGTTCAGTCAACTGTCAGGAATAAAAGCTGCGCTCTCTTTGGTGGTACCTACTGTAATGTCAATTTGATTTAAAGGTTCAGGGCAAATTTGTTATATAGTAATACTCAAATCCTTTGTTATTTCATATAATGTAATTCTCCTTCATACAATTTATAACAAGACTTAGGTCAATCAGTAGTGCTGCTACTAACAAAATCGCTATAGAAACATCGAGAAAATTGTGTAAATACTTGCAGTTAAACTATAAGACTAAAAATACTAAAGGAATTGAGGACTAATAAACGTAAAACGAATTCTATTGGTATACTGTATTCTGTACAGTAACATACAGTTTCGAGAAAAACCGTTTCAAAACAAGCTTAATAAATTATAAACCTCGTTTATTTTAATTTTATATGTTCGAAGTATTCACGAGGATCAGAAAATCAACTGCAAGTGTTGCTAAACATGGCAGTTCGTTTTACATAGCAGAATTTTTCGAAACACTGATTTTGATAATACTGATTGAAATTGCTTGGCAAATCACTCGTGTGTCAGATGTAGAGGCGAGCGACTGATTGCAGGCGATATCGCTTACGATGCATCGCTGCGATCAGTCGCTCGTGTGTGTGGCCCCTAAGACGCAACTGAAGTTGCCATCTTGCAAGCTAATGCCATCTAGCGGCAATAATTGTGACTAACTAGCTGACTTCCGATTTAAGTTCTCTGCATAAGTGTATCGATGAGTGCTGTTTCACACACATTATTATGTCGAAAACTCTTTCTATTAATTGTGACAGTATTTAGTAGTTAAATAGAAGTGTGTGTAGAATAAATGAACAAATATTGTCAAATTGCCTAAATGTATTCGGATATAGAGTAGCGCTCGTAGGTAAGCCAGATATGTGTAGTAGTTAGGAAAAGTATCAAAAGATAGAAGTGTCTCGATAGCCCGTCTCTTTCAGTGACTTCATTGTGAGAATGCAAAGTGAGCAGTCATAGACATAGTGCAGCAAGAAAGCCTCTAATCTACAGTCGTATAAAATGTTACTTCGGAGCTGCCAAGTGTGTTGTAAAACGAAGCCGTCGTTCGTATAATGTTGGCCGAGGAATCCACAGTTATTGAACAGCAGCCTTTTGCAATTATGAAATAGACGTCAACTATACAAAAGAACTGGTGTCATACATAGAATCATATCTAGTGAACGAAGATAAGCGACAAAATTGCTGCAGTTGACGGTATTAGGTAGATAGCTAAAGTATCAAAAGATAGAAGTGTCTCGATAGCCCGTCTCTTTCAGTGACTTCATTGTGAGAATGCAAAGTGAGCAGTCATAGACATAGTGCAGCAAGAAAGCCTCTAATCTACAGTCGCATAAAATGTTACTTCGGAGCTGCCAAGTGTGTTGTAAAACGAAGCCGTCGTTCGTATAATGTTGGCCGAGGAATCCACAGTTATTGAACAGCAGCCTTTTGCAATTATGAAATAGACGTCAACTATACAAAAGAACTGGTGTCATACATAGAATCATATCTAGTGAACGTAGATAAGCGACAAAATTGCTGCAGTTGACGGTATTAGGTAGATAGGTAGCAATGACTGTGGAGGTGTGAGACTGCTCGTGAAAGTGACTATCGCATTCAAATATTTTTATACCAAGTGTTGTGACAAACGAAGAAAGTGTCACAGGATGTTACAAAAGTGCCTTAATTTATATAGCCAAGCTCTGTCTCGTATATGTGAAAAATACTTCCGTTGTTACTTGCGTTCACATTTCGTAAGCAGTGAATTAATTACCTTCCTGTTTTAAAATTTCACAACTCTGTATATTAATGCTAGAGCAAGGTAAATTTAGACACGTATTCGTAGTTAAACAAATGCATTCAACCACGTACTTCAAAAAATAGCTTTATGTCAAAATTTGTACGACGTGCAGTGAAAAGCAGGATTCCAACTATTTCAGTGAGCAGATTGCGTTAATTATCATTCAGAGGATGCACTGATTACAGCAGCGGCAGTTTTTTTGTTTTTCTTCGTTGCGTATGTTCAAGATACACCACTTGTAACACCTATATCGATCATTTATTTGTGACAGGAAATTTAAAGTTTGTAATGTATTGATGGAAAAAACTAAATAATGTTTAAAATAATGAAAGTTTGTAATATATGTATGTTTATAAAGAAAACATTGTATATTGGAAGCTGGTTCATGCTTAGGACGCTTGCATAACATTAAAAGATGTAGGGAAGTCCCTCCGCAACGGAAGTGGCTTGGAGCGATGTAAAAGGTGGTTTTGGCGGTCGAGCTGTGCGGCTCCTTGGTGGGAACGGTGCGCAGTCGGTGGCTAGCCGTTGCACATTATATAGCGAGGGTGCCAAGGGAGGCATTTAGAAGCCGTTTTGCAAGGAGTTTTGTCCCGGATGTGGATTTGGCTGCTGCATAGTACTCTCGCCAGCAATGAATGGCTCTAACACGTAAAAAATCCGGTGCCAAGAAGAAATTGTAAAGAGCATTCAAACATCAAGAGCCGTGAGTACAGTTAGCCAGCACGTCACTAGCCACCACAACGTCGCCACTGCCCAACCAACTTCACGCATACAGATATGTATCAGGGCATGGGCCAGTTAATTTGTGGGAGTGTTTTCAATAATAATCCAAGTGTTATACACCTGTGTTTAGAACCATAACTTTTATCCTAATCATGAACCTATGCAGGATCCCCTCCTAAGTGTTCAGAAAACCGAGTATCCTGTTTCTAACGAATTGGTGATTTCTTTCTGTGTATTAAATGCGCTAAAATTCAGTGCCAAACTGTGTAAATGTTACTATCTAAAATACCCGCTTCACAGGTGATGAAAAAGGCACACAAGTTAAACTTAGTTGAAATGTAATTTAGCCTTGACTGATATCATGAACGACTTTTTTTTTCTTTTTTTGAGGTCAATCGAGCTCAGTGATGAGTAACTTGCTTTGGCGGATGAAAACATAAACTATTCCAAGTGGGGCTAAGAATTAAATTTAGTTGAATTGAATCTTACTACTGAAATAATCATACACTAGCGATACAGTATCAGTTTATGGGTCCCCACCATAATTTTCTCGTATTAGAAAGGTAATTAGAATATTATTGCTACTAAAGAAATCTGATACAGTTCTATAAATGGGAGTATAAGCAGTGTAATTGTGGTATTATTTAATTTTATTTGTGGTAATTTTATGTTAGTTTAGTTAGAAACTTTTTCACATCCAACTTTAGTTCAGTGTTTCCTGCAGTAACATCTCAGTACTGAGCCACGTAATGATCGTGATTGTAACTGTTATTATTACGAGTGAGGTACAATTTTGCTTTCTGTGAGTACTGGTTTGTGCAGTAATGATAACTACTGCTACTCACAACTTAAGACTGCCCCGTATTTGTGTGTATCCAGTGTCGTATACAAAGGGACCCTTAATGATACTCACTTCAACAACTAATATTAATTTTTCTTGAACATAATATTTCAAATTAATGTGCCTAATTGGGCTGGCGACCGCTCGATTTTTCATTCGTATATGAACTTTACTACTTTCGTTATCCACAAAGTAAAAGCCTGTTTAGTTTGTCTATTAATTACAATGTATTCAAAATTACTGTCAATTAGATACACGCACGGTCAAAAATTAATGTTGGTTTATGTCACAGCAAGCGAGTGTTATACATTCAATAGGTAAAGTCTTGATTTGAGTGAGACGTTTCAATTAATTTACGTTTAGTACGATAACTATTCGAAAGTGTTAAAGTCAGATACATTATTGTGATACTGAGTGTTAATTATAAAATTACACAGATAGCCAGTCACCACAGTGCGCACTGCACCTTCAGTACAGCGCAGATTATTCATACATTACTTTACTGTTTCTTCTTTTACGTAACTGTTGTTTAATGTATAGTTCTGTGTATGTTGATATTGTGTGGTAGTGGATATGGCATTACGTAATGTTATTCACATTAAGGTGTCACATTTCCGAGATTCATCCTAGCCCCAGCCATATTGTCATTAGAGTGTAGGTTAGAGTGAAGGTAACGACTTGTTTACTCCTCTCCTATTGTGTTTTGATTTAACATTGAAAGTGCACTAGCTTGAGGGCATTATCTTATCATCAGATACATATTGCATAATTAGTTCCCACAGCGATTTCTGTCGTATCTGTCTGACGCCCCACGGTCAATATAAGGTCGTTCCTAATTAGGAGCAGACGAATAAGATTAACGGCATAAAAGAAGCTTATTATTACAAACTTGCTCCATCGTAAAAATGTTCCTGATCATTCGAGGCTGGTGAACTCGTCAATTGCGAACCGTACGGTCGGTCACCTGGATCTAGTAGCTAATTGGTTTCTGAAGGGCTCCTAACTGGAATCAGCGTGTGCGGCACTCCGGAGCGGCTCATTGCCAACACGCTTCACAAAAGAGTTCCATTTCAGGACCCCCGTGCGCATTTTCTCTTGTCTTCCCTTCTTCAAAAAATGGCTTTGAGCACTATGGAACTTAAACATCTGAGGTCATCAGTCCCCTAGAACTTAGAACTACATAAAGCTATCTAACCCAAGGACATCACACACATTATTGCCCGAGGCAGGATTCGAACCTGCGACCGTAGCAGTCGCGCGGTTCCGGACTGAAGAGCCTAGAACAGCTCTGCCACCGCGGCCAGCTTCCCTTCTTCATCCCAACACTTGGGCTCTGTCGCATTCCTAGTGTCCCTGCGTTCCTGAGCTTCAGACTGCTGTCTGTCAGTTGTTTGAACGTAAATGTACGTAAATGATGTTCATCAGTTGTGTCCTAGCGTTAATACCAGATGTAAACAGATGATCTCTAGTTGTATCTATGTGCAAAACCAATAATCCTGAAGGCAGCTCCCGAGAATCTCAATTCCGAATGCGTGCATTATCAAATAGGTTCAGGATACAAGATTAAAGCTCAACCCATCCAAAACCCACGCAGCACAGATTGATAGTCCAAGGGTCACCAGCCCGAAATATCGGAGACAAATACCAATATCTCTCCTTCAGAAAAGAGTCTATGAGTAATAATAGATGCAAATGTAAATTTGACTAGCCACATAACTGCAATGTACAAGAAGGCATGAGCATCTCTCCATGCCCTACATAAATACAAAAATCTCTTCCCTCTTTACCTTTAGCTTGTACAAACGCCTATACTTCCAGTTATTGATTACACCGATGTTATCCTGCTAGACGTTTCTCAGGAAGCTCACGGCATCTGTCTCTGGCTAAGAATGTGTTCGTTACATCAGTGATGTTCGACTCTTTGATCGTTATTTCACCGTTATATATACAGCTATCCTGGCTGCATACAGACACGCGCAGAGATTCTCATACCCTGTGTCTTCTAAACGAACACTTTTCTTCGTATCTCTCCTCGACCTTAACGTTCTTACCTGAACAACAGGGGAGGAACACCCGCTCCCTTCAGAGCAAAATCCTAACTGTCATCCTCTACCGTTCAAACATTTTCTTGAAGTCCTTTCAGTAGCAGGAACCTGCATTATATTAGAGAACTGAATAACGTCTCCAACTTCTTAAGACAGTTAATCACATATTTCCTAAAGCTACAATATGGATTACCATTGCCCCTGTACGCACTCGTTAGCCTTGTAAATCCTTCTTCCCAACCAAATCTTCCTCGTTTCTCAGTATTCTTAGCTGGCGCAGTCTCAAAAAAAATTGTTCAAATGGCTCTGAGCACTATGGGACTTAACTTCTAAGGTCATCAGTCCCCTAGAAGTTAGAACTACTTAAACCTAACTAACCTAAGGACATCACACACATCCATGCCCGAGGCAGGGTTCGAACCTGCGACCGTATCGGTCGCGCGGTTCCAGACTGTAGCGCCTAGAACCGCTCGGCCACTTCGGCCGGCGGCGAGGTCTCCTTACATTTTCTACAGCCAAAACTCGCCATGTCAGAAAACATCTACCTTGTACATCTACAGATTCTTTTTATATTTGCTACTATTATTATTGTTATTATTGTCGTTATTGTTGTTATTACTGTTATCGGCAACAGCTGTAGTAGTACAACATTAACTTTCTTACTTCATAGTCAGTATTATTTACTGACACCCGCCACTTCAGGCACTGGATAGTATTTGTCATATTGAAATTGTTGGGAAACTACGATATAAAAACGCTGCTATATGTGTGAAAACCTGGCCCGATATAAGACAGGGCCTGAGGGCCCTAATCAGATCAGATTAAATAAATAAATATATGATCACATTAAATAAATAAATATATAAAATGGTGTTCGATCTCCCGCCAGTTTGTGGTCCATGCGGTCGCCAGTGGGTTAACAGTGACTTACGTTCTAATCTTGTGGGTACCGGCTAGTCATCGTAGTTTTCTTTGCCTGGCCTCATTTAAGACGAGCGAAGTTTTCTTGTTCAAGCGAGAGTCGTACATTAGTACCACATGCCCGTAAGATTGTTTCCGCCTTTTCCGCTCAATGGAATTAAATCGTTTGGTCAGATAACACAGTTCTTCTAATTTTTCGCGCATTCAAAGATACGAAGGCCTCTGCTGTCGGAAAGAGATGTGCAGTTCGACTGAAGAAGCATTTTTTACTCTTTTAACATTATGACTGTAAAGAAAATTGACGGAGATTCAATGGTTACAGAAAGTTACTATTGTTTACTCAGTACAAAGGTTTTCTTAATAATCAACGTTTCTTAATGTAGCTTCCTTCTCATCTTCATATTATTTCAGTATCTGTATTGGTCTTTTGTACGCATGTGTCCACAGACACTGTGAATTTCTTATAGAAGTAATAATTCTGTGTAGGTTGTTGTAGCTTGTTATTTTATTTTAAAATTAGTATTTTATTTCAGAGTTTAGAAGTTACCTAATTTCGTAATTTGGGCATTATCAAGCCACTACACAGTCGTGGAGCCTACATCTACAACCACATCTTTATGGCTACTCTGCAAATCACACTTAAGTCCCTGAAAATAATTCCCTATTATTCACCCTTAACAGCGAGCGCAACAAACGAACACCTGTATCTCTCTGTGCTAGCTCTGGTTTCCCTTATTTTATTATGATGATCGTTTCTCCCTTCGTAGGTCGGCGTCAACAAAATATTTTCGCATTCGAAGAAGAAAATTGATGATTGAAATTTCGTGAGAAGACCCCGCCACGACGACAAATGCCTTTGTTTTAATTATGTCCAGCCCAAATCCTGTCACGTCCGTGACACTCTCTTCGTGTTTCTCGGTAACACGGCACCTGCTGCCCTTCTTTGAACTTTCTCGCAGTACTCCGTTGATCCTACCTGGTTAGGATCCCGCATCGTGCAGCAGTACTCCAAAAGAGGACGGATAAGCGTAGTGTAGGCAGTCCCTTTAGTAGACCTGTTGCATCTTCTAACAGTTCTGTCAATAAAACGCAGCTTTTGTTTCGCGTTCCACACAACGTATTCTATGTGTTCTTCCCAAAATGGTTCAAATGGCTCTGAGCACTATGGGACTCAACTGCTGAGGTCATTAGTCCCCTAGAACTTAGAACTAGTTAAACCTAACTAACCTAAGGACATCACAAACATCCATGCCCGAGGCAGGATTCGAACCTGCGACCGTAGCGGTCTTGCGGTTCCAGACTGCAGCGCCTTTAACCGCACGGCCACTTCGGCCGGCTTGTGTTCTTTCCAATTTAAGTTACTCGTAATTGTAACTTTCAGGTATTTAGTTGAATTTGTGGCCTTTTGGTTTGACTGATGTATCGTGTAACCGAAGTTTCACGGATTTCTTTTAGCACTCATGTGAATGACCCCACAATTGCCAGTTTCCGCACCATACGGATATCTATTCTATATCGTTCTCAATTTGTTTTCATGTTCTGATGACTTCAGTAGACAATAAACGATACCATCATCTGCAGACAACGTTAAGATGGCTGCTCAGATTGTCTATTAAATCGTTTACACAGATAAACACAACAGCAGAGGGCCTATAACACTACCTTGGCGAACGCCAGAAATCATTTCTGTTTTACTCGATAGCTTTCAGTCAATTTCTACGAACTGTGACCTCTCTGGCTGGAAATCACGAATCCAGTCGCATGACTGAGACTACATTCCATAAGCACAAAGTTTGATTACAAGCCGGTTGTAAGGTACAATGTTAAAAGCCTTCTGTAAATCTAGAAATACGGGAACAATTTGAAATTTCTTGTCGATAACACTCAGTACTTCGAATGTGTAAAGAGCTAGTTGTGTTTCACAAGAAAGATGTTTTATGAATCAGCGTTGACTATGTGTAAATAGTATGTTCTCTTCGATATCATGATAATACTGAATATCTTCCAAAATCCTGCTGCATATCAACGATGGTGATAAGGGCCCTTAATTTAATGGCTTACTCCTCGGTACGTAAAATAGAAGAAACACAACCCTTAAGCCGTCTTTATCATTGTGACAACATACAACACTTTAACATACGCTAGGGCGAGTAAAAACAGACATTGGCTACGCCAAATGTGTTTTCACTCTAACAGTTGCACTAAAATTTTAATGTGCTGTTTTCTGGCAGAGTGATAAAACCGGTATAATGGTTAAGTTTTCTTCTGTTTTACGTATGGTCTTCACGTCTGAGATAGTAGCTTCATAAAGGCCAATAACTGAAAATAATCTAATTGCTAAATTATGAAATAAAATTATTGCAAAATGTGACAACAGCTTATTCAGAGAAATGACTTCACTCATGATTAACGTTGCTTTTAGTACATTTAATCATAACACTTAAATTATTTTCACAATATGTAAAGGGATGGCGAATTTTCTAGTTACTGTGCTTACCGATGTACCCAAATACCCCCTGATAAATAACCAGCATATAATACTAAGATTAAAATGTAAATTACGTGCTACGGTCGCAGGTTCGAATCCTGCCTCGGGCATGGATGTGTGTGAAGTCCTTAGGTTAGTTAGGTTTAAGTAGTTCTAAGTTCTAGGGGACTGATGACCACAGATGTTAAGTCCCATAGTGCTCAGAGCCATTTTTTTTTTTTTTTTTGTAAATTACGGTAAAATAAGATTAATGTGAGTTTGTTGCGAGCGCTCATTTCCTTTGAGGGCGAGGACCGGTTTTGAATAACACCAGCGGCTAACACAGTCCTCTCAGGTTTGTTTATACCGACTCGACCCACTTTTCAGCGCTTCTCGATTGCCAAGGGCCGCGCGAGATTAGCCGAGCGGTCTGAGGCGCTGCAGTCATGGACTGTGCGGCTGGTCCCGGTGGAGGTTCAAGTCCTCCCTCGGGCATGGGTGTGTGTGTTTGTCCTTAGGATAATTTAGGTTAAGTAGTGTGTAAGCTTAGGGACTGATGACCTTAGCAGTTAAGGCCCATAAGATTTCAAACACATTTCAACATTTTTTTGATTGCCAAGGACCATATTACAAGGCGTACAACTTTGCTTCCGCCGTCTGCCGATAGGTGGCGAGATCGGTAAGTAGCGGTCGAAAGAAACAGTTCGCAGACGTCAGGCAGTTAGCTTGTACCTCGGTCAACATAACCTCGTTCAAACATTAGTCGATTTGTGTCTGCATCATCAAGTTGTTCTTCACTGAAAATGTCAGTTTACAAGCCTAATTCTCGTCATTTGCGCGAGGTGTCAGTGTTTTGTTTCAGTATGAAGAAAACAGCGGATGAGTCTCACCGAATGCTCTCAAGTACGTATGGTAAGGACGCTATTAGTGAAAGAACATGTCATGAGTCGTTTCAATGCTTCAAGAACGGTGATTTTAACGTCGTAGGCCGGCATAGCGGTGGAAGAGAGAATGTTTTCGAAGATGCAGAATTGGAGACATTACGGAGTGAAGACTCGCATCAAGCTCAAGAAGAATTGGCACGCTTAGTGGGAGTGACACAGCAAGCCATTTCAAATCGTCTCAAGGCTATGGGCATGATTCAGAAAGAAGGAACTTGGGTCCTGTGTGAGCTAAAACCAAGAGACGTTGAACAGCGTTTGTGTGTTTGTGAACAGTTGCTTCAGAGGCAAAAACGGAAGAGATTTCTGCATCGCACTGTGACCGGGGACAAAAAATGGGTTCATTACGATAACCCTACACGCAAAAAATCGTGGGGATATCCCGGCCATGCTTCCACGTCGACGGCCAAACCGAATATTCATGGCTCCAAGATCATGCAGTGCATTTGATGGGACCAGCTCGGCGTCGTGGACTATGAGATGTTAAAACCAAATGAAACAATCACAGGTGCTCGTTATCGAACGAAATTAATGCGTTTGAGCAGAGCATTAAAAGACAAACGGCCGCAGTACAGCGAGAGGCACGATAAAGTGATCTTGCAGCACGACAACGCTCGACCCCACGTTGCAAAAGACGTCAAAACGTATTTGGAAACATTAGAATGGGAAGTCCTACTCCACCCGCCGTATTCCCCACACATTGCTCCCTCTGACTATCATCTGTTTAGATCAATGGCGCATAGCCTGCCTGGCCGACACTTCCTATTTCATCAAGAAGTCACAAATTGTATCGATTCGTGGATCGCTTCAAAAGAAGAACAGTTTTGTCGACGCGGGATTCGTACACTGCCAGAAAGATGGGAGAAAGTAGTGGCCAGTGATGGAAAATACTTTGAATGATACACGTGTAACCAATTTGTTTCATTAAAGCCTCAAATGTTGGGGAAAAAACTGTGGAAGCAAAGTTGTACACCTTGTAGGTTTATACAAGAACTTGAGACACCCTAACAACCCCTTCAGCCTGAATCTGAGGTACCACGACCATAGCCACAATTCGAAGCATAACCGCCAAAACACACTTTCCCTTATCGAAAATTAACCATCTATGAAACGATTAAAACAAGCTCCCAAACAACGCTATAACGGGGATCCCCTGCATTGCAGCATGTCTGACCGGAACCGCCAGGTACACTCATAGAGTCTACTAGTCGACTTCAGCGGGGAAGCCGAACGCACAAGACACAAAGAAATCTCACTATACACAATATGTGCAGGAATTGAGAGGGAAGAAGACTAGAAAAACAGAAACGAAGTGCTCGGATTAAAAACAATGTAAGACAAGGATGTAGTCTTTTCCTCCTACTGTTCAATCATATATCGCAGAATGGTTCAAAGAGGTCATCAGTCCCCTAGAACTTAGAACTACTTAAACCTAACTAACCTAAGGACATCACACACATCCATGCCCGAGGCAGGATTCGAATCTGCGACAGTAGCGGTCGTGCGGTTTCAGACTGTAGCGCCTTTAACCACTCGGCCACTCCGGCCGGCAAGTATCTGTTAGATGGGATCGTATTAGTGAGTGATCGTACCCAGACGACAGACAGTCTCAGGTCTGCATCAGCCGGCCGTTGTGGTCAAGCGGTTCTAGGTGCATCAGTCTGGAACCGCGCTACGGTCGCAGGTTCGAATCTGGCCTCGGGCATAGATGTGTGTGATGTCCTCAGGTTAGTTAGGTTTAAGTAGTTCTAAGTTCTAGGGGACTGATGACCTCAGATGTTAAGTCCCATAGTGCTCAGAGCCATTTGAACCATTTGATTCAGTTCTGCACTCCGTGATTCCTAGTTTTAATAGGTGATAATAGAACTTTTTGCGATGATCACCACGCTAGAACGGGCGTGGAGGGTCTGCCCTTAACAAAAATTGTTAGGTTAATGTTTCGATCCGTATTTCTTTTCCTTTACTTCATTCCTCTTGGAATTTTTCTTTTAAGTGGCTTAATTTTAGGATTTAGTTATAATAAATTTTACCGTCTTAGATTTCGCAGGCAGTTGCTAAAGCAGCGGCGTAGCGTCATTCAGCTTAATTGTGTCGATGGGGTTGCCTGTCCTGTAGACACCTAGGAATCCGTGAACGGTTGTCCCTGTACAGGCATACTTTTCTAGTGCTTGATAAAGGTGCGCGGGTGGCACTAATGACGTCTTAGAGGCCCTCTTTGTCGTTTTATTGACGCTTCTGTCAGTGGTGCACACCGCATGATCACGCCACAGTAGACTGCGAAACAGGACGGCTGCAGAAGCGTAAATACCCTTTGCTGTTCCGGATCATATTCATATTTTAAGCCGTGGTTTTGAATGGTCCCCAGTAATTTCATCCTGTTACCAGTGTAAAAATGGCAGTCGCGCTACACTCCAAACGAGTCAGCTCACATTCAGTGCGGTTGCAATCCCACGATCCCCTTAGAAAAGGGTTGAATCATCTGCGGGTGTCAGCAGCGACGACGGTTGTCAAGGACATCGCCTTGTTGCACCCTACACTGCGAACTGTCGTTTTCCACCGCAAAACCAGTGTAGATGAAGGCCCCAGAGGGAAGGATAGCCGCGTTGATGTCATTTATGCCACCTCCTGAAGTCTTTTTGTATCGTTTCCTAGCAGCGGCGGATTTGAAATGTTTCTCCCGCTTACCCATGGGAAAACTGCATGATTTCAACGCCTAGAGCGTCTAAATCCCAGTCAACAATTAACACACTTAATAAGTCATTACAACCGTTATACGACATACACAAAAACACACCAGGATCAATAACATGTGGAGGACACACAAAGGACATAAATTACATTGAACGTTGCCGCCATGGTACAAAGGCTACCGAGGCCAAGAGACTGCCTGAGGAAAGAAGTGAAGCACCCGCAGGCCGTGGCCTACGTGAGCGACAGAAGCGACCGACAGCGAGCGACGTCTGGATACGCGACACTCCAGCGACAAGCAGCAGTATCGGGCGAAAACCTCGGGTGTTCTGCGTGCGAGCGACCATGTCGCGCTACAAGATGGCTGCTTAGAGCCAACCAGCTGATTCTATAAAACGGTACCGCTAAACTGTAGAATACTGTAGCTGGAGAGTGATCTTGTTGTGATCTTCAGTCCTGAGACTGGTTTGATGCAGCTCTGCATGCTACTCTATCCTGTGCAAGCTTCTTCGTCTCCCAGTACCTACTGCAACCTACATCTCTTGGTCTCCCTCTACGATTTTTACCCTCCACGCTGCCCTCCAATACCAAATTGGTGTTCCCTTGATGCCTCAGGACATGTCCTACCAACCGATCCCGTCTCCTAGTCAAGTTGTGCCACAAACTACTCTTCTCCCCAATTCTATTCAGTACCTCCTCATTAGTTACGTGATCTACCCATCTAATCTTCAGCATTCTTCTGTAGCACCACATTTCGAAAGCTTCTATTCTCTTCTTCCTCAAGCTATTTATCGTCCATGTTTCACTTCCATATATGACTACACTCTATACAAATACTTTCAGAAACGACTTCCTTACACTTAAATCTATACTCGATGTTAACAAATTTCTCTTCTTCAGAAAGGCTTTCCTTACCATTGCCAGTCTACATTTATATCCTCTCTACTTCGATACCGAGCGAGGTGGCGCAGTGGTTAGACACTAGACTCGCATTCGGAAGGACGACGATTCAATCCCGCGTCCTGCCATCCTGATTTAGGTTTTCCGTGATTTCCCTAACTCGCTCCAGGCAAATGCCGGGATGGTTCCTTTCAAAGGGCACGGCCGACTTCCTTCCCCATCCTTCCCTAATCTGATGAGACCGATGACCTCGCTGTCTGGTCTCCTTCCCCCAACAAACCAACCAACCAATCTACTTCGACCATAATCAGATATTTTGCTCCCCAAATAGCAAAAGTCCTTTACTACTTTAAGCGTCTCATTTCATAATCCAATACCCTCAGCATCACCCGATTTAAATCGACTACATTCCATTATCCTCGTTTTGCTTTTGTTGATGTTCATCTTATATGCTCCTTTCAAGACACAGTCCATTCCGTTCATCTGCTCTTCCAGGTCCTTTGCTGCTTCTGACAGAATTACAATGTCATCGGCGAACCTCAAAGTTTTTATTTCTTCTCCATGCATTTTAATATCGACTCCGAATTTTTCTTTCGTTTCCGTTACTGCTTGCTCAATATACAGATTGAATACCATCGGGGAGAGGCTACAACTCTGTCTCACTCCCTTCCCAACCACTGCTTGCCTTTCATGTCCCTCGACTCTTATAATTGCCATCTGGAGAGTAAGGCTACAAAATTAAGTTTACTTAAGAAAATAAAGCGAAAAGGAATGCTGTGCATGAAATTTACAAAGGGAGGAATCTCCATGGAGAATTTCATAAAAATTATCAACTACGAAGGTAACCAGACAAATTCTTCGAATACATGTGAATGAGCAGAGGAGCATTCGACTATTTCATCAATAAATTAAATACGGATGTTTTTCACATGATCAAGAACTTCTAACAGCCAATAAATGCGAAAGAATGACTGCCTACATGACTAACTACCCTAGAAACGCACATAAATACACAGATTAATAACCAAGATTAATTTCTGGTTGTGGTGCAGCGGTTGCGATGCGGCTCGTGATTATGTGTTTCGAAATGATCCTAGGTTCGATTCCGCGTTCTTATTATATTTTAACTGACTCAGTTACAATTCTGTATACTAAGTTTTATGTATACTCTTTACACTGCATCGTCCTCAGTTCTATCCGGTTTCTTATTATATTTTAACTGACTCAGTTACAGTTCTGTATACTAAGTTTTATGTATACTGTTTACACTGCATCGCTAAGTATATTCTTGAGGTCTTACCAAAGAAATCGATCTTTATCCATCCCAGTATATCACACACATTAAATTCCTAATAAGTTATAATGAACCATGAAATTTTACAGGTATTTGATGTTGCGAACGTAATTCATCAGCAGTCAGTGTTAAGGTCAAGCGCTTTAATTCATCTAAGTAGTATGTAAAAGTAAAGCACACAAAATTTTTGAAAAGAAAGTCAAACGTTTTGTGTAATAATTTGTCTTAAAGTATGAAATAAAAAATATTAGGAAAACGTATGGTGCACCTCATTTTCTGTTCATGATTTCGAGCATCATTCAAAAGCACGTAGAACGTTTCTGTGATCTACTTATTTCTTTTATACAAATCATTTCATAAAATATTTGACCGGTTTCTTTCATTTTTTTATTTTCAAGTTTTATGCAGAATGCATGATCTTACTGACTCTTCGTTTGCCTTCCAAACGTTTTCTGTTCTCGAAAATCCTAACTTTGGTACTTGATTTGAAGGAAGTCTTTCTGACATTTAAATACCGCACCAACGTATCTTTTCATGTGAAAAATAGCTAGGCCTCGAACAGATGAAATTTTTGACACTTCATTTACATAGCTTGGTAGCAGCTTTTCATGAAATATTTCAATTTTTCCTCAACTCACTAATTAAGTTTTCATAAATAACCATGATTACTTTTAAGCAATTAAATATTTTCATGCAAAACTAGACCTCACGTTTGTCTCTTTGATGCCCCGTTTACCTATTTCTCTCTCTTTGTTTGGATATGAAAATTCGGACAAAACCTCATGGTTTAATTTTTATAGGGAGTCTTTTTTTCGCTCTGCTCAAACGTTTACAAAAACGTATCGAGTGTTAATCATATGACAAAATAGTCCTTTCTGCGTGCTGTCATTTCCAAAAATCGTCATTTAGAGCTTTTGCCAGACCTAGTAGATTATGCAACGGACACGAACGTCGTCAGATGTTGCGTGATCACTGTGAAAAATACGAAGACGTCGCATGAGAAAGCGTTGTCAGCATCTAACAGAGTCTGAAAGGAACCTCATTGTGGGTATACGTTTGGCCAACAGGTCGAACTGCGCAATATCTAGATTTTTGGGGCATTCGGCTGTTGACAGTGACCCAATGCTGAACTGAATGGGAATGTGACGACAGGCATAGTCTAACACCATATTTTCAGGTTTGTCGTACTGTAGTTAGTAACAATCCTTTTTTTTATACACACATCAAAAAAGTTTTGCATCACCCTGGTTCCCAGAACTCCTGAAGATAGACGTTGACTGTGGATGTTGTGTCACAGACACAGTCCCTTTGACTGTTCAGAGATGTCACTAAACCCACCCAAAGATGTAAACAAGCATGCATGACCAGCGCCTATTAGACGGAGGGGGTCCAACAGCCGATCAGTTCCAGTCATTCCGCCAGCATGGAGGTACACGGCTCATGTTGTCTGTAGTTCAACAGTGCCTAGACTGTCAATAGCGCGGTTCGTTCGCGTTCGCATTGTTATTTTCTGCCAGGAAGGGCTCTCTACAAGGGAAGTGTCCAGGCGTCTCGGAGTGAAACAAAGCGATGTCGTTCGGACATGGAGGAGATAGAGAGAGGTAGAAACTGTCGATGACACGCTTCGCTGAGGCCGCCGAAGCCCTACTATAGCAGTGGATGCCCGATACCTACGGCTTGTGGCTCGGAGGAACCCTGACAGCAAACGCCACCATGTTCAATAATGCTTTTCGTGCAGCCACACGACGTCGCCTTACGACTCAAACTGTGCGCAATAGGCTGCATGATGCGCAGCTTCACTCCCCGCGTCTATGGCGAGGTCCATGTTTGCAAACACGACACCATGCAGTGCGGTACAGATGGGCCCAACAATGTGCCGGATCCACCGCTCAGGACTGGCATCACGTTCTCTTAACCGATGAGTGTCGCATATGCCTTCAACCAGACAATCGTCGGAGACGTATTTGGAGGCAACCATGTCAGGCTGAACGCCTTAGACACACTGTCCAGCGGGTGCAGCAAAGTGGAGGTTCCCTGCTGTTTTGGGGTGGCATTATGTGGGGCCGACGTACGCCGCTGGTGGTCATGGAAGGCGCCGTAACGGCTGTACGATACGTGAATGCCATCCTCCGACCGATAGTGCAAGCATATCAGCAGCATATTGGCCAATTCGCGCCCCCATCGTGTACATTTTGTGAATTTCGTCCTTCAGGATAACGACATCGCTCGTCTAGTGTGGCCAGCATGTTCTCCAGACATGAACCGTATCAACATGCCTGGGATAGATTGAAAAGGGCTGTTTATCGACGACGTGACCCACCAACCACTCTGAGGGATCTACGCAAAATCGTTGATGAGGGGTGGGACAATCTGGACCAACAGTGCCTTAATGAACTTGTGGATAGTATGCCACGACGAATACAGGCATGCATCAATGCAAGAGGATGTGCTACTGGGTATTGTTCAAATGTGTGTGAAATCTTATGGGACTTAACTGCTGCCGGCCGCGGTGGTCTCGCGGTTCTAGGCGCTCAGTCCGGAGCTGCGCGACTGCTACGGTCGCAGGTTCGAATCCTGCCTCGGGCATGGATGTGTGTGATGTCCTTAGGTTAGTTCGGTTTAAGTAGTTCTAAGTTCTAGGGGACTGATGACCACTGATGTTGAGTCCCATAGTGCTCAGAGCCATTTGAACCATTTGAACTTAACTGCTAAGGTCATCAGTCCCTAAGCTTACACACTACTTAACCTAAATTATCTTAAGGACAAACACACACACCCATGCCCGAGGAAGGACTCGAACCTCCGCCGGGACCAGCCGCACAATCCATGACTGCAGCGCCTTAGACCGCTCGGCTACTGGGTATTAAAGGTACCGGTGTGTACAGCAGCCACCTCTGAAGGTCTCGCTATATGGTGGTACAACATACAATGTGTGGTTTCCATGAGTAATAAAAAGGGCGGAAATGATGTCTATGTTGATCTCTATTCCAATTTTCTGTACAGGTTCCGGAACTCTCGCAACCAAGGTGACGCAAAACTTTATTTTACGTGTGTAGATAGTTAGAAGACACGAGACGCAAGACGAATCGTGAAAGCTGTTCTACAGAAATCATGAAAGAGACACTGACAGCTGTTGTGTGAAAGAAAATACGACGTAGGAAAGCTATTATTCAGTTCAACATTCCTAAACCACGTCTTCAGAGAGCACTTCAGAATAGATTTCAAAATAAGAGTTTTCAAATTGTCAAATCAAAGGGACAATTTTGTCGTGGTTTCTCGAAGAACTAGGAGTTACAGATTGTCGGCTATTTAAAAGGAATGGAAGGCAAATTGTTTGGACTGACAATGAAAGAGTTCAGAGCTTTAGCTTTTCAGTTTCCAGAGAAAAACAAACTGAAGCGCTTGTTTAGTAAGGAATTGAAAGGGCAGGTGAAAACTGGCTTGATATTAATTAGGAAGCAGCAGGCTACCTACGGTGCTTGTGCAATGGGATTCAATCGTGCAAACGTGTTCAAGTTTTTTGGGCTTTTGATAAAAATTGGTGACAAGTACAAGCTCTCTGATGGTCGCCTTCATAACTGCGACGAGACTGGCTTATGTGTGAAGTCAAAGGATCATTGGAAGATAATTGCTCCCCAAGGAAAGCGTCAAGTAGGCGTTCTTACGTCATCACAGAGAGTGGAGGAAACGTAACAGTAGCAATATGCATTTGTTCTTCCGGTGTCTACGTGTCTCCTAAGTTGATCTTCACTTGATAAAGGATGCAGAAGCAGTTAGCGATTGGGCGGAAAGCATTGAATCAGGCTGGATGAGCATCGAGATTTTTATCAAGTGGTTCAAGAAACTCGTAGAAGTTTCCAGGTCAACCAAACAAAATATGGTACTATTGATTGTAGATGGGTAGTCAATCCACGTGATGAATCTTCATGTCATTGACATGGCAAGAGAACTTGGTGTGGTTATGTTATGTTTTCCGCCCCATTCTTCTCATAAGCCCCATCCCGTTCATGATTCCCTACTGAAGCTACTTAGTTCACAGTTCGAGCAAAAAATTCGAAAGGGGCTCAGAACACTTCCTGGAAAAATTATCACTCCATGGCAAGCAGCATATCTTTTTGACTCTATACGTCTAGATGCTGCTACCATGATATCTGAAGCGACTGCAATTTGGTCTGTCAATACGAGTATTTTCATTGGTGTAGATTTGTTAGCACCAGCACCAACTGATAAACCTATGTACGACAAGACACCAACCTACCAACTTTGTCTGAGACTGTCGTAGAACCAGTAGTGACTCCTGTCTCATAATTTGCCGGAACAGACTGCGCCACTAGACAAGGTAGGCCTGTTCAAGAAACAGCTCACCCTTCGAGTTCCACAACATTTCCCAGTGTTTCTCCACAGCACGTTGTTTCCATTCCAGAAGTTGATGCGAAAGTAAGGAGACCAACAAAAAGAAAGGTTCGATTCCCTAAAAGTATGACCTTCAGGCAGCTGTTGAAACTATAACAGGAAAAGCAGGAACAAAATCAAAAGACCAAAAAGAGACAGAAATTGATCCCTGATAAAAGGAAAAGGTACATCGAAAATTCGAATTTATGCCCTAATTCATTGACATTCTGCCACTTGTAAACTCTCATATGCTTATTGTGTTTTTACAGATTTTTAGGAAATATTATTAGATTTCGAAATTAAACTTATAAGGAAACATAAATTAACAATAACTCTTACAATATCTCATATGTTTCCGTTCTGTCCCAGGTCTGAGGCACAACGGACCTGTTGTCAAGCTTTTCTTAATATTTTTATGGTGCTCGTCTGTGTGTCTTTGCATCAGATTTGTTTGCTTCGTTGTTTAAAGTATGTACTAAATGTCATGCAATTGTTTTAGCTTCTTTTCTTTGCCACTTTAATTGACCTGTGGCCATTTTAATGTTATCATTACCGTCCTAGTCCGAATTCCGCTATGTTGTGAACAGTAACGGTCCGATTGCTCTTTTGGGGCACTCTCGAAGTTACTTTTACATCTGACCAAGTCGCTTTGTTAAGAACGATTTGTTCATTTCTGTCTGATAGGGTGTTCTGAATTCAGACACAAAGCTGGCCTAAAAGGCAGTTCGTTGCATTATGTTCAAAGGATACTGCCTTATTTAATAGATTGTTCCATATCTTGCTGGTACAGCAGTGAAATGGGAACAGTTCACGTAACGCGTGTTTGTTAGATGTAGGCGGCCTAATATACTGGAACACAATTATGTTGCTTTCAACGCTAGACACAAAAATCTTTAGCGTTTAATGTTGGAGAATATATCCGCATACACTTTTGTAGTTGGTATCTGTTTTACTAAAGTCCTTCTGGGGGTTTACGTTTTGTGGAAGACTCTGCTTGTATTACAAAGACACAATGAAGCGACGAAAGTCTTGGGTTACTTCCTAATAATGTGTCGGATCTCCTTTTGTTTGACGTAGTGTAACAATTCGACGTGTCTTGCACCCAACATGTCATGCTGCATCTATACCCGTCCACAATTCTGAAGATGTTGGCGGTGTAGAGTTTTGTTCACGAACTGATCTATCTATTACGTACCATAAATGTTCGATGGTATTCATGTCGTGCGATCTGAGTAGCCAGATCATTCTCTCGAATTGTCCAGAATGTTCTTCAAACGAATCCCGAACAATTGTGGTCCGGTGATAGGGCGCAACGTCAGCCATAAAAATGCAATTATTGTTTGAAAACGTCAAACCCATGAATGACTGCAAACGTTCACCAAGTAGCTGAACGTAACCTTTTCCAGTCGATGATCGGTTCATTTGGATCAGAGGACCCAGTCGATTCCATGTAAACACAACCAACACCATCAAGGGCCCACCACCAGCTTGCACAGTGTCCTGTTGACAGCTTCGGTCCATGGCTTCGTGGGGTCTGCACCATACCCGAACCCTACCGTCAGCACTCGCCAACTGACATCTGGATTCATCCGACCACGCCACGGGTTTCCAGTTGTCTAAGGTCTGACCGATACGGTCACGAGCCCAGAAGAGGCGCAGCAGACGATTTCGTGCTGTTAGCAAAGTCATTCGCGTCGCTCATGTGCCATCGCAGCTCATGAACGCCATATTTCGCCCCACTGTCCCAACAGGTACGTCGTACATCCCACAATGGTTTCTGCAGTGTTGCTTGTCTGTTAGCACTGACAGATCTAGGTAAACGGCGCTGCTCATGGTCATTAAGTGAAGGCCGTCGGCCACTGTATTGTCTGCGGTGAGTGGCAACGCTTTAAATGTGGTATTCTCGGCACACTCTCGACTCTGTGGACCTTGGAATGCTGAATTTTCTAAGGATTTCTGAAATAGAGTGTCTAATGCGTCTAGCTCCAAATACCTATCCGCCGCCGGCGGGAATGGCCTAGCGGTTCTAGGCGCTACATCCTGGAACCGTGCGACCGCTACGGTCGCAGTTTCGAATGCGGCCTCTGGCATGGATGTGTGTGATGTCCTTAGGTTCGTTAGGTTTAAGTAGTTCTAAGTTCCAGGGGACGGATGACCTCAGATGTTAAGTCCCATAGAGCCATTTGAACCATTTTTGAACCTTTCCGCCTCCAAGTTTGTTAATTCCCTTCGTGCGGCCATAATCTCGTCGGAAAACCTTTTCACATCTCCTGATTACAAAAGACGGCTCCGCCAATGCACAGCCCTTTTATACCTTGTGTACGCGATATTGCCGCCATCTGTAGATGTGCATACCGCAATCCCATTACTTATCACCACACTGCACGAGAGTGAGTTTGACATGTTTTCGTAAAACCCACATTCTCGTTGAGTCAGAAATTTCTTCTGAGGTTAAAATTGTGTGCCGTACCGGGAATCGAACCCTGCAGTTCTGCCTTTTTTGGGCGCGACTAACGGCCCTCCCACACCACTCCACTTCCCCCAACACCTCTTCTCCTACCTTCCAAACCTTACAGAACTCCTTCTGCATACACTGCAGGGCTATCATGCCTGTAAAGATGTATGTTACGGAGTAAAGTGTTAACCACAGTCTTTAGTGTTATTTCCAGGTTTCAGATCGTCAAATACTCCGCTGTGGAGTGCAATTTCATTCCGGAAAAATATACTTATGCTAGTTTTCTTGCCAAACCATGTATCAGCCCAATTGTACCATTTTCACGGTGTTTCTACTTTACTGGAATTTGAATATACAAGATATTTTGTGTTAACATCTGCGATTGAAAATTAGACTCAAAATATTTTTGATCCATCGTGATCTTCATTACGTATTGGATACCTTGCCATCCTCTGCGACCGATGTTGTTTGTAAGAGTGGTTTAACAATTGAGGAGAATTATTTCTTCTCACTTTAATTTCGCTCCACGTATCCAATGCTGTCTGTGCAAAGCGAATGTCTAGAGTGTTTCGCGACCATGACTAAGTAACTCAACGTTGCCCTAAGGTCAGAGCAGACAGAAATATAATATTGGTGTTGTTCCTCATTTTTGGATCAATGCCCTTTTCATCCCATATTTCATTGTTTACTGGATTGTAATGTGCTTGAAAAACAGGACGAGGAGGGAACAAAATGGCGAGAAATTATTTCAGATGAGAATGGTGAGTGTGGCTTCCATGAAATGTCGGCAGACGTTACTAGCGCCACCACAGCTTACGTCTTCGGTTTGCTTACTCTCATGAATATTCAGCCTTCGCAAATTCCTTTCTACGTTGGTATCTCATGAAATATTACACCGCTCGTGAATGCACACGGACATCTGAGGAGAGTCTCGGATTTGAGGAAATTAAACGTCAGCTTTAGGCGAGATTCTTATGGAGGACGGCGGTCGGTGAATTTGGCTTACTCCGCTCCCCGTACCAACCATCCATCAGGATCTCTGAGTGCCCGAGAGAGAGGGGGGGGGGGTGGAGGGGGGCAGTGGAGGGTAGGGACAGCTAACATTTCATTCAGTTAAGTAATTTTTATGCAGTCAGTTACTGCTACTTGTGTTGTGGAACTCTGCTGGAGAAATAATTGCTAGACTGATCTGCAGAACACCATTATGTGAATCGAATTTGGTACATTATTATGTGAATTTAATTTGGGTCGCCACTTGAATGCACCTACCTCTTAACTACACTGTAAATTTGCTTCATAATGATTAGTAAATAGGCCTCAATTTGGGAAAAATAATGAAATCTTGGTATATTATGAAGAAGATAGCTCGCTATTCACACACACACAGACACACACACACACACATACACACACACACACACACACACACACACACACACATGAGCCCTGTCTCTGGCTGTGTGAAATCTTCTTGGTTAATTCTGGAGGAGAAACAGTTTTGGGAAAACGTTCTGAAAATATACTAATAATCATACACATGTGATCTAAGCTGGGCTAGAAAAGGCTCGATAGCAATTCTATAAACAACAGGTGAGTTATTAAAAATCAGGAATCCGTTGTACTGTACATTTATTCTTTTGATTATTGATGCAGACCAAAATCGTGCTAACACTAGCGAAACAGCTGTTAAGCGAATCTCTTTTGTACATTCGTAACACTTTGATTCTTCAACCATCAGTTAATGCCTTTAAGTTTCGTAAAGGGAATCACAACGTCTGCAAGGACCTGAAAAGCATCACGTATTGCGTTTCATCTTATGGAAGGCGAATATTATGTGTCTCTCGCCGCAAGTAAAGGCCTGAAATTCTTCGTAACAATTGACTTACTTCCTCTGCTCGTTTTTCAGACGTGGCCGTTGCTCTCTGTGGCCTGCCTAAACTCCTAATAAGCAGTTCCTCCTCAAAGCTCAGCGACAGTTCTAGCTGCTACATTTACACTCGACGAACTAAAAAATTCTTTTTAAATAGCAGCAACTAGAATAGAGCTTTGCATCCGAGGCCGAAATTGACTAACTTACCACGCCAATTTTTTATGTGCGCATAATACAGGATGTTCGGAAATTACCACATTTTCGACTTATAACCATGAAAAGATCGCAGAGAGTCAAGTCAATGACATGCTACTGATATGAATGATGAATTGTTGACGGGAAGAATTAATACGTTATCTTCTTCTTCTTCTTTCGTTTCACCGTACTAAGCCGTATGTAAAATCAATCAATTTTTAATGTTCTGTGCCCTTCTATTAGTCCAGTATTGTTTCGTTCTTTCTGATCTTACATTCTTTCCTTCTTCAAAGATTTGCATTGTTCGTTTGGCTTTCATTTTGACTTGTAACCTCTCTGTCTTGTCCTTGGTTTTTTTTTTTTTTTTTTTTTTGCAAATTTACCTATGAGCATATTTTCTGTGATTTGGAATTCTCTTAAATCCTCTGTTTCCTTAAACCAATTTGGTTGGGTTTTTTTGTTGTGGGAAAAATTTTTTGTTTATTTGTTTCGGTTCTTTTTGAGGATATGCCCATAAAAAATCAGTTCTTCTTTTCCTAATTGTGTCTGACAGTTTTTCAGTAGTTTATTAAAGATTCCCTTCTTTATGTGAATTAGCTAGTTGTTGTGGAAACTGAGATCAAGGATTTTTATTAATATCTTACTTTCTTTTATGTCTCCAGCTTTCAACAGGACCGTGGTTGGTGACGGCCAATGTTTCGGCTGCATACAGAGACCCCAGTTTGATTGCTGTATTGTAATGTCTTATGTTTGCGTTCCACGAGGAGAACTTTGTGTTATATGTGTTTTTGGTAAGTTAGAACGTCAGTTCAACTCTGCTTCTTCTAGATTCCATTGCCTTTGTAGGGCATTCCAACTGATCCATTCTTCAAGCTATTTGAATTCCTTACAGTTCCCTATTTTTTGTCTTTCCCCATTAAAATTGTATATTGTTATACTGTGCAGTGAATTTTCAATGAAACGTTCCACGGAGTGTGCATGTAAGAAACGAAAAAGGTCTTCTGATATTGTGAGTTATCTAAACGATTACAAGATTGGCGATGGTCAGCTGTGTCATGTCATAGCATATACAGATTTAGCTGAAATAATAAGAACCGATATGAAATAACACGAAGACGTTAAATCGGAATTCGGGAATGTAAACACAAGGCAGCGATTTGTTGGAATAATTCCAATAACCTGCGTGCATTTGTAAAGAAAATCTGATGCAAGACGCTAGTACAATTAATTTTAAAGTAATGCTTCAGCGCTTAGAATTCTTATCAAAATACGATTAACAGCAGGCGTTGAAGTAATTCAGGGACACACTGCAAGGATCGTAACAGAGATGCTCGAAGAATTTAAATGGCAGTCCTTCGGAAAAAAGGACGTATTTGCCCTCGCGAAACTTCGTTGGGCAGGAGTCATGAATATAGAGTAAGAGATATTAGAGTGCTTACAAACTTTTTCTCCTTAAATCACTCGCAAAGAATGGAAAATCGCTAACACCGCTATGACTCATCCTCTCCAATGAACTGTACAGCGGTATGTGGACTATACACGTCATTATAGATGGGACCTGCTCGTATAGCATAACGCACAGCATGCTGGCTTGCAAGACAGGTAGGTGAGCCGGACCTAGATCGAGTGCACGCAGCGTATTAATATCGACTGAGGTACGGTACACTATGTGTAGTTTCTTCTCGTTGTTCACTTCGCTGAGAACTTCTCCTCTCCGTATAGACAATGAATTGTTTCATCTTTGGCAATACAGTCTAAGACAGGAAGAAAATGAGCTGAATACGATGGAAACCAGTAAATGTGATGCACATGTGCAGACAAACAAGTGATTGCAATTCCATAAAAACTGGATGATAGTTCAAGAGAAAGAGCTTCACAAATTGTGTTCAAATGTGTGTGAAATCTTATGGGACTTAACTGCTAAGGTCATCAGTCCCTAAGCTTACACACTACTTAACCTAAATTATCCTAAGGACAAACACACACACACACGCCCCAGGGAGGACTCGAACCTCCACCGGGACCAGCCGCACAGTACGTGACTGCAGCGCCTTTGACCGCTCGACTAATCCCGCGCGGCTTCACAAATTGAGCACGTCAGTAACGCGCTGGTCCACCTCTAGCGCCTATACCCAAGCAGTTAATCGGCTTAACATGGGTCGATAGAGTTGTTCAATGCCCTAGTGAGGGATATTGTGTCAGATTCTGTCCAATTGGCACTTTAGATGGTCAAAATTCCGAGCTGGTTGGAGGACACTGCCTATAATGTTCCAAACGTTCACAACTGGGAAGTGTAGTGTCGTGGAATAGTAAAGAGTTGGAAACGTGGAATATTGTCAAAGTTTCGTTGCCTATGCCGAGAGCCAGAGGCAGTAGGTTGGCCAAGAGGTAAGAGGATTGCACATGTATCGGAATGTGTCGTCACGCAGGGGCAGTGGCCTGGTTACACACAACAGGCGAGAGAGAACTGCTTAGCACGCGGGTTTGTGTTAGATGGAGACTTTCGTAGAGTGTAAGACAGAGGTATATCGTCAGCTGTACTGCATTTCATAACTTGGCTTAAGTCTGCCGTAACAACACGTAAATCTAGTACGACAGATAAATCAGCAGTATAAGTGGAACGAATGCGTTCATTACAAACGAGCGTGACGTCAGGACGTCGCTCGTGCTTCCTTTAAATACGCCAGCTTTGATAGCAACAAGGCACTCGCAGTTAGACTTGCGGTTAGATGTGTACTGGGACGCTGGGTAGCATTCACCTCGGTGATCGACATGTTAATCTTTAGTAAGGAGATGTTCCAGTAAGGGCGGACCATCCAGCAGCAGACATGAAGGGACAGTACCAGCTCTGGTCCTCTCTGCTGCCGCTGTCAGTCATCAACCCAGGATTAGCAGACATCGTGGCAGACTCGCTCGCCGCCAATGCTGACCACATCAGTGAGCCGTCGTCGAGATCGTGCGGGGCCTAGGCCCTGTGCATCCGCCGTCACAACCGGGTGGGCTGACGACGCTGGGGAACTGCAACCCGTTCCGCCTGTCCACTGTGGACGAGCCACCAGGAGGAGCAGGGAAGAAGACGGGATGGGACAGAGTACACTCCACACTACAAGAACGCTTCTCGTGCTGACAGCGCCGGTACTCCAACCCGGAGCCTCCTGCGCACAGAGGCCTGCTGTCCGCCACTGAGCCGGCCGGCCAGCCGCGCGTCGCCAGCCACGCGCGGCCGGATAAGGGTGTTCCACCGCTACATCACAGCATGCGGCGCCGCGTTAGCAAGACTGGTGCAGCCCAGAGCTGGTGTTATGGCTCCGAGTCAGTGAGGACTCGGGGAAGGTCGTTGATATCACGAAGCTCAGCCAGCCTGTGTTACGCGGCCACATTGTACTCGGCAGGAATAAAGGTGTCACGAATCAATAATGTTTCTTTGGCGTTTCTGACGCGTCCACAGTCATTTCCTAGCATCCTGTCAACTGGAGAGGTCACCGCTCGGCTTCCAGTCCACCATAGGCGACTGGGACCACCGGGGCGCCTACAGATTTGACACTACAGAAGAAATCTGGTGATTTTGCTGGCCAAGGGATGGTTTGACAAGCACAAAACAAAGACTCGCCATGTGAAAGTGGGCATTATCTTACTGAAATGTAAGCCCAGGATGGCTTGTCATGAAGGCCAAGAAAATGGGACGTAAAATGTCGTGAATGTATCGCTGTGCCTTGCGACGTGGCGGTAAAATAAAAGTGCAGTTGAAGAGTTCTCACGAATGTACATATGCAAACGCTGGTTAAAAAATGTTATTGAAAATTTTGGCTCTCGCGCATGTCTCAGGGGATGCTTCCCACACTTGGTGCATTAGTACACTGTTCCACGCCCATGCATTAGTTATAGTTTTTGAATTAATTATTCATTCAGACATGAGTACAGTTTATGCTAGGGAACAAAAATTAGACGATTATTATAGCAAAATCATTTTTCACGACATAGTTCAAACGCTATTTATTGGCGTCCTCCTTTTCTTTTACGCAATGAAATTAGCACTGGTGAGACGGTTTACAGTTTTACTTTAATAATAATTTGACTCGGAGCCCTCAATAGCAGTAATGCAGGCTGCTATAAACGAAAATTACACATTCAGTTCGAACAGAATGAGAAGTCCCACTGTCCTCTTTGTTCTAGCAGTTTTGGCGCGAAATCACAGATCGCCACATGTTCACTTACGACGATGTATACCTCGTAATTCGTACTCACACAAGTAATCGTAGCACTTCCAGTTCACCAAATATATGCTTGCACACTTGCACTATTAAACAATACTTATCAAACAATTCTTATTCAAACGACCACATGGGCCACTCAAAAGTGGGGATTGCTCGCCACCCATCAGCTCCCTGACTGCCGAACGACTGACCAATGACTCACCCTCTGGCCAAGATAGCCGCTCGCTTATATAGGCTCGGTCGTCAACCCCCTTCTTATACAAGTACTAATCTCACCAGTTAAGGTTATAAATTTTGATACATACATCGCTCGACAGAAATAAGTACACCATCGACACCGCGCTAAAAAGTGCACCTTATTTACTATGTTACATTATTTTCTAGGATTATTCTGTCGCCCGTAAATCAAGTTTTAGCTTTTGCAAAATTTCGCCACTTAGCGCAGATTTCTTTGTTTATATCAATGCTGTAAATTTTTAACATAGAACTGTATATAGCACCGTTTTTAGACGTAATCTACAGCGATCCATACAATGTGCTGCTCAAAATCTTCATATCGATAATAATTAATTAACTATGGGCGATAAATGTTAATAATATTTTGCAAATAATGAAAACTATTGGAAGTTAAGTGTATAGTATAACTTTACTAGTTTAAAATACGTGTGATTGCACCCAAAATATTATGTAGTGCCGTTCTTTACGTCATGAATTTTCTATTGAATTTTATAAACAATTTTCCCTCAAACTTTGCTTATTGCTCTTTACGGGCTTAAATATTTATGAATCTTAACATATGACTATGGCACTCGATCCGCTATGACGAAACGTTTTTAATGAGTGCTCGCTCATCCCTGTAAATTGTTATTTACTATTTTTATTAATCTTTCAGTATTCGTGATATTAACCGATTTTGAGGTTACTATAACTTTTGCGTCTCGTGACTTGAAATAAAGATCGATCTTTCA
Source organism: Schistocerca serialis cubense (assembly GCF_023864345.2). NCBI lineage: Eukaryota > Metazoa > Arthropoda > Insecta > Orthoptera > Acrididae > Schistocerca > Schistocerca serialis. The sequence goes on from NC_064642.1 coordinate 230,571,411, forward strand.
GAAGGTGCATATTGCTGACCACAATCCACTGCCGCATCTCTCTTCACCGTAAGTTACACAGTCTTCGCGTAATGCGCGAAAAACCAAACAATGCCCCAAGCTGCGGGCCACGTGGCCGCCCGGCGGCGGAGACATCCCAGCGACCGTTGCAAATCTCGCGCGGGCGCGCCACGCGCTTCCGCGAATCGCGCATCATGTCGCGCCCTCGCTCTCCACAAAGCAATCCTAGCATACTAGACCTATTCGTCTAGAAACGGGGGTTTGTACCGTCACAGCCTGAAAGGCGCTACGACAATGGCCAAAGAGTTTCTGCTATGAAATGAAATGGCAGCCCAGACCATCACTCATGGTTCTCGGGCCATATGGCAAGCGGCGAGTTGGGATCCCACATCCGTCCTGGGCGTCTCCAGACTCGTCTTCAGCCTGGAATCAGATTGCAGTAGAATGGTCTTCAGTGATGAGTTCCGCTTCGAATTTATTACCCTTTTTCATTTATTAATCCTATAGTTTAACTGCAAGTTGTTACACTATTTGTTTTGCAAGATCGATGTGTCTAGAGAAATGTTGTCAATAGCAGCCCTGATGGTTACCATAATTCTTATTATAAACTGTCTGAGGAAGAGTTAGACTGTATGAAATTACAAGGGGCTACAGGGATCCTCAACCTTTTCAAGCTAGATATCTACTACAGGCATTTAGAGATCTACTGATATAAAAATTCATCGAGGTTCAAGCAGAAAACAACACTGTAGCCAAAATTAATCATTTTAATTACACAAGATAAATAAAACTTAATTATCTCTCTCCGAAAAATTGTAGGCCTACTACTCGATTTTCAAGATTGTATATGTGAAAAATATTAAAATATACACTAACATTAATGTTGAAAACAGTTTAGTGCGTTACTTGGTTTTGCACGTCATTGGCCATTTTATTGTAATGTGGTGAATAAATGTGTCAGGCTCAAATTTACACATTCTGAAAGACTAGGATCAGTCAGTTTATTTCCACACTTATATCTCGCTATGTTCATCTTTGAAAACGCTGTCTCACGTAGGCAAGTTGATCCAAAACAGATAAAACATAACATGTGACTTTTACAATATTGGGATGGATTTTTACAGTCACTAATTTCCAAAAGCTATCTTCATTGTATTCTAACTTTAAGGATATGTTATTTTGAAATGGAGTTATTTCCTCTTGAAATTCAGTCTCACTAAAAGAGAGGTGAGTAGTACCCACTTTGCTTGAAATACCTTCCACATCCTGTATGTGAAAAAGTTGAACTATGACAACTAAAACGGGTTCCATTGCCTCGAAATCTCGAAATCGGTTTTCAAACTCTGTCTTCAGTGCTGTCACGTTGGCTTTATCCATCTATGCAGCTTCTTGATCCAATGCCGTCTGTTCTGACTGTATGTAAGGAAAGTGTTTCGATAAGGTGAAGTATTTAATTGAACATTACCTTCGTCGTGCACATTGTTGTTTCTTCGAAGCACGAAAACAAAGACTTGTTTCTCCATCCCCCCCCCCTTCCCCTTCCCCTCCGCACAGCACACCGTACCTCATCCGGCTGCAAACACTGAGTGCTCTTCCTGCTCACAGTAACCCCGCTCACGACGCAAGTTATAGTTCACTAATAGTAACTTCACCACGCAGGACGTAAGACCGTTGCTTGGAGCAAGCGTTAAAGGCGTGTAATGCAGGTGAAGGAGAAACAGGCGGAGGCCATGTTGTAAGATTTTCTACATACAACTTCCATGTGAAACACTCATTATCATCTAACTAGTATTCCACAAAAAGAGCTCACTTAAACAGGTTTCGGACAAAGATTTTGAAAGATTGACTCATAAAGCCACGACAGTCGACTGGTCAATCGCGATCGACGGGTTCAGCACCCCTGCACTAGAGTATAGCTGTATAAGAGATTTGCCCTGAAGAATAAATTAGAACATCCGCTTAACATCACGGTACTTTATTCTGTTTAAAGGCTAAAAACTTTAATAATGTCTGTAATTGTCTTATAAATAACCCAAAATCGTCAGATTGAGACCAACCAGCTTATCGTGACTACTACAATGAACTTCCCATCAGTATCACTTCTACAGGACAAGGTACTAAATGCTAATCACCGCAAAAAATCCGAGGATGTATTTTATGTTACTTCTTAAGCTAAATAACAACTCCGGTTGCAGCTTCACTTTCTAGAGAGGTTAGTATCGATCGAGAAGCAGCAATGGTAACCACGCAAGAGGCCAGCATGAATGTGGTGTTTAGGTGGTTTTTCACGCTCGCGCGGATTCATGTTTGGCTCGTTCCTGAATTCTTCTCAGAAATACGATAAACAAACAGTTAAACTACGATACCACAGAACAAAGTTTACATAATTCACAAACAGATGGCTCATACAACTTCCCTAACACGCCCTGGTGTACCAAAGGGTGGGGTGGTACCTTCCTTCACTGGTTGTCGTTTCGACCGTTTCTAGATCGTGCGCCCTGTCCACAACACGTACCTGGTAATCCCGCGGCGGTCGTATTGTTCTGCTTCGCACTGCTGCCGGCTTGCCTGAAATTATGTATCGAAATATGTAAGAGAGTAAGGGAAGCCACTCAACGTTAAGCACAACACTGCTCTACGTCTGGTATGAACATCTATATTCTGAGACGATATGGAAATCACAGGTTGCACTGTTTACACTCCAAGTCGTAAATGTTTATCCCAATTGAAGGTCTTGATAATTATCTGTCCACAATATCACTCACACGAGCGTACGGGTACCGAACATGGCGCGAATGTTTGTTGGTGATGCGAAAGCCGAATAATCGAACGAAAGTTCTTACGCTTGTCACGCCTACACAAATATTTGGTACCAGTCCTCCTTGACACTAGTAATGATATTACACTTGTAGGTAGGCTGTTTAGGGTCTGCCACGTAGCTCTGTATGAAAATCACTGGCTGTGCTGTGTGCAGTCTGTGGCTAGTTTGCATTGTTGTCCGCCATTGTAGTGTTGGGCAGCGGCAGCTGGATGTTAACAGCGCGTAGCGTGGCGCAGTTGGAGGTGAGCCGCCAGCAGTGGTGGATGTGGGGAGAGAGATGGCGGAGTTTTGAAATTTGTAATACTGGATATCATGAACTGCTATGTATATTATGATTTTTCAACACTATTAAGGTAAATACATTGTTTGTTCTCTATCAAAATCTTTCATTTGCTAACTATGCCTATCAGTAGTTAGTGCCTTCAGTAGTTTGAATCTTTTATTTAGCTGGCAGTAGTGGCGCTCGCTGTATTGCAGTAGTTCGAGTAACGAAGATTTTTGTGGAGTAAGTGATTTGTGAAAGGTATAGGTTAATGTTAGTCAGGGCCATTCTTTTGTAGGGATTATTGAAAGTCAGATTGCGTTGCGCTAAAAAATATTGTGTGTCAGTTTAAGCACAGTCATGTATACTTGTTCAAAGGGGACGTTTCATATGTCGACCCTTCGCCGAGGATACCTCACTGGAATCTTCTGATTTTTTCTTGTAGTTTGTGTAATTAGTGTAGCTTTTGTTTATTGCCAGCGCGTAATTATAGAGAGAATTTCCATTGTAGTTGTAGTTTTTCATTGTTGTGCAGTAAAACAGTTGTGGCATGCATGTAGATTTGCACCAAGTATTTCGCAGCTGCGCTTGCAATTAAGTAGACATTATTTCCATTGCTATGTTATCTTATTTTGTTCTTCAAATTGTGCTTTTCTGTGTTATCGTGTGAAATATTGTGACAATTATGGTGTGTGAAAAACGTAATACTAGGCTCCAAAGTAAACTGAGAAATGACAGTGAAGAGGAAAGCAGTGTGTTAGCGCCACAGAGTAATGAATTAACTAATGTTCAAAGTAGTAATTTGGTAATTGCGCATAGGGAAATGGAGTTGGCGGCAAACAATGGTGTTGACAGTGAAACAATTAGTGAACCGGGAAGCATTATCGATCGATTGGTCGGCAACAGCTCGCCTCAGGAATCCGAAATGACAGGAAACAATCTCGCAAATACTGTAGATTCAGGATTTGGGTCCTCACCGTTTTCTCAAATAAGTCAAGACATTTTCTGCTTGTCAAAATGTGAATGTTGCCGGTGAAAATGCACTGCCGAAAAGCATAGAGGAACAGATTCCAGACACTAATACATTATTATTGCAATTAATGCAACAAATGCAACAAAATCAGAGACAAACACAGCAACAGTTAGACACAATGGAACAAAATCAGAGTCAAACACAGCAAAAGCTACAAAAGTTAGACACAATGCAACAAAATCTTCAAAAGTTAGACACAATGGAACAAAATCTTCAAAAGTTAGACACAATGGAACAACACCAGAGACAAACACAGCAACAGTTAGACGCAATGGAACAAAATCTTCACACCACGCTCGAACAAACACGTGAAGATTTGACTACTGAGTTACATAAAATCGAATCGAAATGTCAAAAAGTCTGTAACGACGTAAAAACACAAATTAGTGAGCATTTTAAACCTATTTTTTCTCGGCATGAAAATGCATTACAGAATCACGAAGCAGCCATAAAAGAACTGCAAATTATTGTTCATGAAAATCATGAGACCTTGCAAGCTAAAATTGACTCAGTTGCATCTACCGATTCAGTTACGCAACTTGCAAAAACTCAGGAAAACTTAAAGGACACAGTAGAAAGACACATGGAGGAAATTAGTACATTATCAGAGAAAGTAGTTGAAATTTCGGATCAGCTAAATAATTTATCTACGAAGGTAGATGATAATCTGAATGACACAAAACCGGTAGTCTTTAATGACACAGAAGAGTGCGAACAAATTAGGAAATTTAAACAAAATCAGAATCAAATTAATACGCAACACCAAAGAGAAATCCGCGAAGAACAAGATCAGCTGACACAGATAATACAAGAATTACGTATTTCAGAGGACACTCGCTCCCCAATACGGGAAGAGGGACATAGAAATACGGAACAGTCACAAAATAATAACACAGCGCATTTCGGAAATTATGAAAGAAATTGGCAAGGTGCACTGAATTTTGAAATGGAACCGCCGAAACGACGTAACAATGACCGATATGCGACTCGCCGACATGATGACTTTGACTATAAGCTGTTCATTACTACACGTAAATTCAAAACATTTAAGAATTCTGGCAACGACATTCATCCACAAGCATGGCTCCATCAATTCTCTCATTGTTTTCCTCCCAACTGGTCGTTAGAACACAGATTATAATTTATGTGTGGCTATTTAGAGAATGAACCAGCTGTAAGAATGCGATCGGTCATACACGATTGTCACAGTGAAGGAGAATTTTACCATGCCTTCCACTCAGCATATTGGTCTCAAGCTACACAAGACCGAGTAAAACATAGCATCATGATGATGAAACACTTTGAACAATATGAATTTTCCAGTCTTGTCAAATATTTTGAAGACATGTTGCATAAGAATGAGTATCTTTCAAACCCTTACAGCCCCTCAGAACTCATCCGCATTTGCTTAATCAAATTGCCTGAATATTTACGACATACTATTTTAGCAGGACGTTGCAAAGACGACATTGAAGCTTTTCAGGGACTCTTACAAGAATTAGAAATTGACACTGATAATCACGGAACGCGAAAACAGGAACACAACAATTACAGGTCACATCCGTCACAATTCCGCGATGAAAGAAATAATAGCTGAACACGACAGGGCTATTCTCACCACACAAATCGTGACCAAAACAGACGCCACCCATATGACAACCACTGACAGAGTAATAACAGTTACAGTGAAAGCTCGCATTTCCGTAGTAATGAATGTGACAGAGATAACCATAGAAACAGACAATATGGGTACCAAAACAATTATTATCAAGGGAGACAGAATAACTTCAGACGCAACGGTCCACCACGCAGTTACGATTCCAGGAGAAATTCTCCACCACATGACAGAGAGAAAAGAAACTATGTAAACTACCGACATAACGACAGATCTGAATTTCATCAGAACTGGCGGGATTCTAACAGAGCTGGGCCCTCTCGGCAAGGCGAATTTGTAGAAGTTAGGTCTCCTAATCCCAATAACGACGCACGCCAACAAAGAGTCAGACAATGACTCGCACAGCAGGCAGCCGCGTGCGCCGGCTGGCTCAGAGAAAAATAACATAGACGCTAACCTTGAGAAAAATTCCAGTATTCTTTACCGACGTGTACTGCATGATAATTGCATTCAAGTTCAAACTCTGAGTACTATGAAGAGTAAAGGATTGCACCACATTTCACATGTAAAACCGTTTATTGAAAGATAATCTGCTTTTTAACTTTGTCTTTGCCATAAAACTTTTCACTTCACATTTCTAGTATGCTTTGTCAGACTTAAGAAACTGTTAACATGCAACAATGTTTGAAGTTAAATATCCAGTCTAGAACCTAGGGAACATTTTTAAACAGAAATTACGATTGCATTGTTATAGTGAACAGACGACACAGTGTTGTATTTGTACAGTCTTGCTTGTTAGTTGCACGATTATGTAACGACTATCAGGCTTACATACTTAGGACACATACTGGTACTGCTAATGAGATTTTAATGCAACATTTTGGTTTACTTGAAAATACATTCTGGATTTAAAGTACTTTCAGTGAGATACCAGATGACATAGTGGTTAGTTTATGTGACAGCTACACGATTTTATCACGACGCTACTAATGAGTGACAATTTACAATGTTGCTTTTGCGGTGTTTCTGTTTTATATCTGCACAGTTTTTCTGTTATATTCTGGAAAGTAAAAGATGTTTTAGTAGTAACTTTTGTGGTATAGCTACAATGAGACAGCCTTTTCCGTAGCACAACAATACGTTACAGTACAGTACTTTCTTCATCACAACAATAAGCGTAATAACTACGATATCTATACACAAAGCATTTCACTTTTGTTTATCATGTTGACTTCTGCAGAACTTAGCTTTCGGAGGACGATAACTATGAGACTTCCACAGAGATTATCTTACAACATGACGCACAGTTTAGCGCTACAGTACACGTATTTGAGTGATTAATTTCGCACTTAAAACATTTATTTTTTTAAGATATTTGAAGTACAATGATACAAGGGTTTTCCGTGGTATATTTCATTCCATTGCTGTAATCTGTAACACCTGAGGGTATAATTACATTAATCCTCAGGGGGGTACACGCCTACTTTGTGTACCATGTGTTTGGCAAGCACAAGGAGCCCTAGCTAATATGGTATTTGCTTATACAACTTTACGCATCAGTACCATATTTCTCTAACACACAAATTACACAGCTATCTGATCATTTAACTGAGAGATACAAACTTTTTTACTACGTCAGTGACACATGTTTACGCAATTACAGAGTTGGATTACTTCACACTTACGAAATTGTATTTTGTCTGTACTTTGTGAACTGTTCATATTTTTTCAAACCCATTGTGGTATTATGAGAGCTTTGAATGATATATTTGGTATGGGATCACGATTTTTTAAGTATGTTTGAGGCAGATGACACTTTTGACATGAGCAAATAATTTTTTTTAGGTTTTTAAATTATTGGAGGAAGCTACGACGATTTTGAGAGTTGACTGAGGTGTTATGATGTTATTATTTCGATGACTATGTGTTTTATGCTGTTGCGGTATGTTTATGATCAATATGCTAATGCTATATGAGTTATTTGATTATGCTACGTATCTGTTATAATGAAATATTGAAGAAGTGTCGACGAATGAGGTAAGGAATAATGAGTAGTGGTTAGTGACTCTGGTTTGTAAAAAAGGTTGTTGGAAACCAAGAATCGTACTTTAAGAGTTATGAAATGTATGTAAATGCGTGAATGTATTACAATGCTGACGAAAATTTTTTGGACACTGTTATATCAATAGGATTTTGTTTCTACAGTTTTGAAACGCAAATTCTCGACCTGTGAAATTTTTATATGAGACTGTCACTGTAGTGAAAACTGGTGTCGTAAATATTTCGGTACGAAAGTTAAGTGACTACCTGCACGTAATGCGTCGTGGGCACCCAGCTTCCTGACAGTCGCCTGGAAAAAAGCCATTAGTGTGTGCCTTTCAGAGGCACAGGTGGAGAGAAAAAAAGAGGCCATTATCCTCGCTATTGACATTTCTTTGTAGAAAGCATCGCAAATATGACACGCTCAAACTTGAAAACATATGATAACACTGTGGAGCTCTTAATTTATGATATTTACTGAAATGCCTAATGAAACGATGAGAAACATTTCACCACTATTGTCTTGCTGGTTGAGAGAAATACCATATGGCTTGCTTTATGTATTTATTTGCTCATTTCGTTTAATATCTAGTTTCTAGCTGCACTGCAGCATTGGTTAAAATAAAATTTTATAAATGTACTAATATAAATATTTTCTGTCTACAGATCGAGTAAATAATAATTTTTTTCAAAAAAAATGAGGGAGCACAAAAAAGACATTTACCTTCACAGGAACTGCATTCATAATTTTCTTTTCAAGTACTTGGTAATTTATTTTGTAGAATAAGTTGTGGTGCACCACTTTAATTACATAGACATTAAGATGTGAATAGACATTTCCCTTATCTGCATTGTTGTCTTTAGTGTAATATTTTTTTCTGCTTGACCTTTGTCATGTTCAGATATAAGTTTTTGCACTTGCTGCTTCTGTTTGGCAGGCATAGTGCTACTAAATTTCACTTTGTGTTACTCTTCTAAGCCAGTTTACTACTGATTTATTTTTCTTGTTTGCTGCACATTGCCTTATATTAGTTGTAATATTGTTGCTTACTTTGCCAATTTGTATTTTTTTTGTCCTTTCTATTTGTATTAATTGTTTTATGCAGCCGCATTGCCTCGTCCCTTAGTTTAGCATCTGAGCTCAGTAGATTTATGTTAGCTTAAAATGGGGTAGGCTATATAAGAGAACGAGTTGTGATGAATTGGAAGAAATGCATTGAGAAGCTATAAGAATATGGTTTGGCCAAAAAAAAAAGTAATTTGAAAGATGATATGAGCAAAAAAGTAGGGTTTAGGGACATCAGGTTTAGGTAGGATTTTCTTGGAAATAAATGATGAGGTAAGATAATGGAAAATAAATAATGAGGTAAGAAATATGTGAACATATAAATACAGAAAGCATGCTTGGATAGGATTTTTTTGGTGGAATCAAATGTTGAAATAAGATGAAAGATCTATGGAATGAAGTATTAGGTTGGACTGCAGTACCAAATGTTACACTGAAAACAAACCCTGCCCTTTCCTCTTGTGTTATTCTCCTATGTGTTTCTGTACTCTTGTATATTTGTGTTTTTCCTGTCTTTATGTGTTTAGCTGATATGAGTTATGTTGTGGAATTTTTCTAATATTATGTTTTTTTCTTTGTAAAGATGCATAGACATTATTTATTCTGTTTTGTTTTAATGCTTATGTGTGAAGCTGATGTTTCAAAAGTTATTCTGATCTTTTATGTATGTACTTATGTCATAATTCTTGTAACACTGATGTACACGTTTATTTCTATTCTTTTGTAAAGCCTGTTTTACTACAAATATTATCTGTATTGTTATGTTCTTTAATGATGTATTTTGCACCTTTGTTATTGTATTCTTATGTTATAAAATTGTAATTGACACCAGTTCATCAAATTAAGTAACTTGTAAGTTACATTTCACTGCACACGTTTCTGTTGGTCATAGTATATGGACAATGTAGGGACTGATAGTGTTTGCACGTGTATTAATAATTCAGCAAGGGACTGGATAACAGCATTGCTGGTTCTAAGGACATTTCAAACAAATTTTTTGTGAGTGGACATGTGGTGGTTTATGAACTTGCTATATTCACCGCAAGACTCTTCGATGGTGATTGTGCACCTGCAAAGTCACAACAGATGGCTGCTGGCCGTCTCTACAAGGACTACAGTGGGTCTGCACCTTTGATGGCCCACCAGTACAATTATTTCTACAAGGACTACAGTGGGTCTGCACGTTTGATGGCCCACCAATCCCATACTCTCTACCAAGACTATAGTGGGTCTGCTCTGTGATGAACTACCTACCATTATTTGTAAAACTTTGACTGACTCTGCTGTGGGTCTGCGCTGTTGTGGCCAATTACCTGTCTGCATGCCAAGAGTCAGCTCTGTCTTTCCGTTGGAAGGAAAACACTACTTCTTCAAGATTGCATGGAAATCCACTACTTCCGTGTGCATTTTCTTTTGCTGCTCAGACTTTGAAAAAAATCTTCAATTTTACTGTGATGAATGATCAGGACAGTCTTTATGGACTGTGAGAAAATTTTAGCTTTTGACCAACATTGTATCAATAAGTGTGTGCATTTGATATCTTTGTTATTGTAATTATGAAAAATTTCTTCAAATCATTTTTGGCCACTGCCCAAAACAATTTGTAAAATTTTTTGTGGGGAGCATGGGGGCTATGTAACTAGGCTGTTTAGGGTCTTATATTGGTAACGCCACGTAGCTCTTTGTTGTCTGACATTGTAATGTTGGGCAGCGGCAGCTGGATGTTAACAGTGCGTAGCGTTGCGCAGTTGGAGGTGAGCCGCCAGCAGTGGTGGATGCGGGGTGAGAGATGGCGGAGTTTTGAAATTTGTAATACTGGATATCATGAACTGCTATGTATATTATGATTTTTCAACACTATTAAGGTAAATACATTGTTTGTTCTCTATCAAAATCTTTCATTTGCTAACTATGCCTGTCAGTAGTTAGTGCCTTCAGTAGTTTGAATCTTTTATTTAGCTGGCAGTAGTGGCGCTCGCTGTATTGCAGTAGTTCGAGTAACGAAGATTTTTGTGAGGTAAGTGATTTGTGAAAGGTATAGGTTAATGTTAGTCAGGGCCATTCTTTTGTAGGGATTATTGAAAGTCAGATTGCGTTGCGCTAAAAAATATTGTATGTCAGTTTAAGCACAGTCTTGTAATATTTTTCTAAGGGGACATTTCACACTGATTATAGAGTTAATTATTCAATTGTCAATTCTCAGTTGTACGAGCGTCCGCGTAACCGTCGCGGCGCTGCTGATTGTTGATAATGCGGAAACACGGTGATCGAACGCACGTACTCACACTCTCTAAAAGACACTGGCACTTAAATGGTCTCTTTTGTGGTAAATAGTATTACTGATTCACTTTAGCTCATTCTTGGAGACCGAACACGGCGCGGATGATTGTGGTATGACACGCACCGAGAGGATTCACAAATACGTTATCGGCGGCACTGCTCGTGTTTAATTACTTCTTCACGCACTTTCCTCTGAATCATTTCCATATTCCATCACTTTACTGTAATAGCACTTGTAGCAAAACTTCAACTTCCATACTAACAATGCCTCTCATATGCAGAGCTGTCCACAGAACAACATAACAGTTCGGTGTCCCGTGCTCGACTCGACAGACGCGGCTGCCCGCAAAGATACTCCACAACTAAGCCAGCGATATGACAACACGCTTACAAAAGTTAAAAACTAGAATAAAATTCGACAGATTTTGGAAAAGTGGACCACTCGCTAGAAGGGGAAGTAACTACGGAAAAGGAAAAAAGGTCTTTGGAGCTGTAAACGCAGCTGCAACTGTACCCACCGAGAGGCAACACCTAGTATTTAATTTGGGAGTTAGTGAAGTGTAAGAGGAGCGAACGGCAATATGATGAATCGGGAATGGTACAGAAAAAGCGCTAGTGATTTCTTACAGGACAGAGGGTTTGGCGTCCCTGAAAATTTATCATAATTAACTGACGGCAGTAGAAAAACGATTCAATGATAAATATGTGTCTGCAGGGTGTTCAAACAGCTCTCGAACGTTCAATGCACTCTAAATTCCGTGCGAATCAGAACTTCGTATTTTCGAAGTTTAAACGACCGCCAGAGAGCGAGGATGGTCATTGACCAGGACACCATCTTTTCCCAGTGCTGGAGGAGCGTTTGCACCTTCACAAACTGGCCACCGCGTGAGGACCAAGCTCGGAGACAGACTTGTTGTAGTAGCACACGTGGGTAATCCATGCCGTTGGTGGGGCATTGATCAGGAAAGTTGGATTAAGTGTTGATAATATTATGGATACCTGACTCCTCAGCTTCCTAGGCTTAGAACCGCAAGTATAAGATCACATTTTGTTACCTTGTTACATGTTAAGTCGGCACTACGATTCGACCAATTGAGCGGGTAGAATAAACTAACTACTGATTATAGACATGCATTTAGTTCGTAAATGTGGCGTCAAGAGCAGTCTTATCAATGTTGTCTGATGATGTTTCCTGTCAACGTCCGGTGGCGACCCCCTAGTGTTACCATATGCTAATGTATCTGGTTTTACAAATTATTCTGTTACTAAATAGTGCGGAATTCAGAAACCAAAACGACAGACGCAGGCAATATGATGGTAATATGTGAGGTGGCGCACTTTGACCCAACAACAAGTCACGTCCTAACGAAAAACAGTCCCAAGATACACTGCACCATGCAAATTCCTGGCGTATTTCGATACTCTTGCTTCCTGTAACTTTAACACGTTTTGGTGCAATGGTTTGTGTCCGAATTCAAAACTCTGGATCTTTAATTTCAAGATCTACACTACATTATCCGTGACAAAAGAGAGGCAGTTGAAATTACGCATTCCAATCAGAGAAACCACACATATTTATCTTGCAGCTTCCATAGTGATGTGAAATAGCAGCGATGTTAGCTGACAAGAACTTAACGGAGCAAAATAAATATACATACAGTTTGGGTAATATATGACGCTAGCTTCCATAATCTGACATCTCTTTTAGCTGTAACCGACAGACAGCTATTGCGCAGCATTATGGTACCACTCTTCTTCCTCCATACCGATAGAGGTGGCCTCGCATTAGGGAGTATGTCAGTTCTGACACGCGTCCGACCGTCCAGATTTAGGTTTCCAGTGATTTCCTCAAAATTGTTCCAGGTTGGTGCCTGGATAGTTTCTCTGAAATGGAACGGCCGATTTCCTTCACCATCCTTGAGACAATCCGAGCTTGAGCTCCGCCTCTAATGATCTCGATGTCGACGGGACGCTAAACCCAAACCTCCTTCCTTTTTTCGGGAGGACGACGGTTCAATCTCGCGTCTGGCCATCCTGATTTAGGTTTTCCTCGATTTCCTTAAATCGCTCTAGGCAAATGCCGGGATGGTTCCTTTGAAAGGGCGCGGCCGACTTCCTTTCCCATCCTTCCCTAATCCGATGAGACCGAAGACCTCGTTATTTGGTCTCTTCCCCCAAACAACCCAACCTTCTTTTTTTCCCCAGCTATCTCCTTCTCTTGCGGATGTTCGCATCAGCCTCTCAATTGACTCAAGTTCAGAGTATATTAGGCTGTTAATTTTAGTTTTATCGGGAAATCAATATTACATGTTCTTGCAGTGTCTATCTATTTTCACACTCCCGTTCCTGGACACTTAAAGAATGTTAATTCTGTCCAAGTGAGATCACACGCTATAGGGGCCTAACATAAATCTTCTGTGAATGTGCAATGGTTGATTGAAATAACGGTTCTGAATAATAAATTGCATCGGACTGCATTCCATTAATGTTCCTCCCTGCACATTATTTAAAAGCTTCAGTTCTCTAAGAGTTGTTAGAGTTTCCAAAGAATTAACATTTAAAGCTGTTCGTAAATATTTCCCCACACTCAGTTATTAATACTCATCAATTCCAAACTTCAGATCAATAATCACTGCACCCTACTATCACTTCAGTAGCACAAACTACCAATCACAAGCGTACCAACGCTGTAACCAATTTTTCCATATTTTCTGAAGACACCTTCATATGAAATTCGCCGTATTCCCCTAACTATCTTGAAGTATTTTAAAGTAATCCAAATTCAACATTAATTCAATAAAATACTGGTCTGACGCAAAATATAGTATTTCGTCAGTCGATCAAGGAAACCTAGCACTTATGGCGTATATCAATGGTAATTTTGAGGGAACACGTAAGTAACAATTGATATGGGCTGTGCTTACTCCGTGCAAGTCTAGCGGATGTTACAAAGTTAAGTTTTTATTCTTTGACTCACGTTCTACTGAGTATTTTGTTTTGAGTTGGAAAAATAAAATATTATGAGGTGTGGGGTTGATCTGTTATTCTGTTATTGTGTGCAACGGATTAATGTGAGATGTACCCTTTACCCTGTGGCTCCTGAAAGATGCAATTTCCACCCCCACACTACTACAGAAGTCAGACAGACGCTCCTAAAGTTCTAAAGTGAAATGCCTGAAAAACTTTCAGCAATAAATATCTTCTGGAGTCGTCCGCTGTAAGGAAATGACACAAAAATTCACAAAATTTCTTACGTATCTAGTGGGATACTTGGGTACTGGAGTAGTGCTAGTTAGTGTAAGAAAAACATAAAAGTAACGAAAGTTATTACTTCTTTTGCAAAAATTCTAAAAAAATCACACTGGCACTTTTAGTTATGAATTGAACAAGTTATATCCTGGTTCTTTTCGGAATGTGAAGTTACCTCTGAAGGAAAGGATTCGCTAATGAAATTTCTATACAAAGTTTAAGATGGTTGTTGACTTGGCAGAATGGCTGAGAGGCACGCCTACTCAACTTGAATAATTATCCTTTAGAATGTTGCTAAGTATGGTCGAGGCTGTCGCGTGTGAAATGCAGTGAAGTGTACTGTTGTGAAGGAAATATGGGGCTCGCAATAGCTGTAGCACATAATACCGTAAGCTGCGATGACTGCTGTCTGCGCCGCTCCCTGCTGACAAACAAGATAACTCTCGTTCTATCAGGATTGACCTTCGCCAATCAAACTCTCCCTATGCCTTGATGAAGTCAAGGATTCCTATTCGCCCCTAGTCTAGCTATTGGTGTGGTACACCAGTCAGATAACCAGTCCACTGCGATGCCACTCAAAAATTCGCTCGCAGGCGTTTAACTATAACTCTGTCCGTTCACACCGCACAATAAGACTGTCGGCCAACACAGTGAACAACGCGTAATCGCAAGGGCTCAATATA
Source organism: Schistocerca serialis cubense (assembly GCF_023864345.2). NCBI lineage: Eukaryota > Metazoa > Arthropoda > Insecta > Orthoptera > Acrididae > Schistocerca > Schistocerca serialis. The sequence goes on from NC_064642.1 coordinate 230,586,460, forward strand.
GAATCGTCCTTCGATTCGCTCTCGACAGAGGTGCTCTCCCAGTGAAGTACTGAAGAGAGACTTGTTCCTCACTCCAAGAGCGACAACGGAATGGCGCCTCTCCACGCCAGACGTGAAGAGGGATATCTTTCGGTCTCTTCCATTATTCCTTCATCTCAAGGCGTCAGAAATATCGTCTGCCAATCAGCATTGCTCTTCTAAAACGAGAGAATGACGTTTCGTTTAGGGCGACCAGTCCAGAAACCTGTAGCATTGGCGTTTGGCGTTTGCTGTCTGCCTGTGAATATCTCTGAAACTGCATGCTATGTGTAAAGAATGCGAGGCTGGCCACTCCCTCACAATGTAGCGGAATTTGCTTTTAAGCCGAACATGGGGTCGTTCCCCCCTTTCACTCGGGCCCACGCTGTCCGCTACACAGGCGGTCACCCCCCGTCATAGGCTGGGTCGTCCTCTGAATGGATCGGGGTCCCGTTGTGCGGTTTCTCTCCCGAACTAAAAGCTTCTGTGACTGTCGTGTCTGGAATGTATGTGTGTACGCCAGCCTCGAGTATTTCAACAATGGTGTACATACTTGTTAATTGCATATCGTTTACATGAATTCATACAACATTGACTTTATCTTATCGAGTTTGGGTTCGAATGAAGCGTCTTGATGTGCGTAATATGATTGTGAGGGCGGAATACGTAAGCAATGAAGGTCAGGAGACCACGACATCTTACAATATCTTACGCAACTTTATAAGTAGCTTTAATTTGTTGCCTACGTAACTGGTGATCCCCGAGAAACAAGTACAGCTCTCGTAACGGCAATATTGTGGGGTTGTTGTTGTTGTGGTCTTCAGTCCTGAGACTGGTTTGATGCAGCTCTGCATGCTACTCTATCCTGTGCAAGCTTCTTCATCTCCCAGTACCTACTGCAGCCTACATGCTTCTGAATCTGCTTAGTGTATTCATCTCTTGGTCTCCCTCTACAATTTTTACCCTCCACACTGCCCTCCAATACTAAATTGGTGATCCCTCGAGGTCTCAGAACATGTCCTACCAACCGATCCCTTCTTCTAGTCAAGTTGTGCCACAAACTACTCTTCTCTCCAATTCTATTCAGTACCTCCTCATTAGTTACGTGATCTACCCATCTAATCTTCAGCATTCTTCTGTAGCACCACATTTCGAAAGCTTCTATTCTCTTCTTGTCCAAACTGTTTATCGTCCACGTTTCACTTCCATACATGGCTACACTCCACACAAATACTTTCAGAAACGACTTCCTGACATTTAAATCTATACTCAATGTTAACAAATTTCTCTTCTTCAGAAACGCTTTCCTTGCCATTGCCATTCTACATTTTATATCCTCTCTACTTCGACCATCATCAGTTATTTTGCGCCCCAAATAGCAAAACTCCTATACTACTTTAAGTGTCTCATTTCGTAATCTAATTCCTTCAGCATCACCCAACTTAATTCGACTACATTCCATTATCCTCGTTTTGGTTTTGTTGATGTTCATCTTATACCCTCCTTTCAAGACACTGTCCATTCCGTTCAGCTGCTCTTCCAACTCCTTTGCTGTATCTGACAGAATTACAATGTCATCGGTGAACCTCAAAGTTTTTATTTCTACTCCATGGATTTTAATACCTACTCCGAACTTTTCTTTTGTTTCCTTCATTTTTTGCTCAATATACAGATTGAATAGCATCGGGGATAGGCTACAACCCTGTCCACTCCCTTCCCAACCATTGCTTCCCTTTAATACCCCTAGACTCATATAACTGCCATCTGCTTTCTGATACGCTAAATATGGAAGAAGCAAACAAACTTCTACAAATCACAAGCGAAGAGATACAATGGCTAAAGTAAGAGACTGAAGTTTTGGAGCTTACAACGCCGAAGGATTATCGCAGAATGAATCGCATGAATTGCGAGTCCCGCTACTAGCAGCCACGCAATGCGCGTAATCGTGCTCATTACTGACCACGTCACGGCTGTAGTTAAGAACGCCCCCATTCGCATCTACGCAACCAGACATATGGTTTGCAGTTCTACAGAATATCTTCGAGCAATAACGCATAAACGAGGACCGTGAAAAATCATTCAGTTAGCAACCTGGATCAGAGGACAACAGCGATAGACTCCGATGTATCCTACATCCGCTGCTCCGACAGCATACAGCACACTTAAAACGTCGTTCGTCATTCGCTGCATGAAATTACCTGGCCATCGACTTTCCCTGGTGATGTACCAGGAAAAACGTGGAGGCAGAGCTCCATCAGAATTTTGGAGACGTTTAAGCTCTGAAGTCGGCTCTGGTGATAACAGTTTCCTCGCCATGTTCAGCTAACATTAACCGGGTAACAAGGACAGCCTCTTGACGTGCTACCGTTAACAGCTGACAGAGCTTTTACTGTCATGCAGTCGTAGCGTCCGTTAAACATCATCGGCCATCTCTGCAACGGAAGCCGATGGTGACTCATCAGACAGGTTAGAAGAATCGAAGTGCAAGCGTACTGTCATATCGCTGGCTTGGTTGCGGAGTATCTTTGCGGGCAACTACGCCTGTAGAGTCGAGCGCGCGTCACGGAACTGTTATGTTGTGTAGTGTGTAGCTCTGCATGTGAGAGGTATTGTTAGTATGGAAGTTGAAGTGTTGCTACAAGTGCTATTATAGTAAAGTGATGAAATTTGGAATTGGTTCAGAGGAAAGTGCGTCAAGAAGTAATTAAAAATGAGCAGTGCCGCCGATAACGTGTTGTGTATCCTCTCGTTGCGTGTCGTACCGTACAGTGTCAATCATCCACGCCGTGTTCGGTCTCCCAGAATGAACTGATGTGAATCAGTAAAAATTAGTTACCATAAAAGAGTGCAGTCAAGTGCCAGTGACTTGTAGCGATCGTGAGGACGTGCGTTCGATCATCGCGTTCCCGCATTATCAACAATCAGCAGCGCCGAGACGGTTACGCGCACGCTCGTACAAGTGAGAACTGAGAACTGAAAAATTAATTTTACGAACAGTGTTAAAATAACATTACTAGTGTCAAGGAGGACTGGTACCAAATATCTGTGTATGCGTGGCGAGCGTAATAACTTTCGTTGGATTATTCGGCTTTCGCATCATCAACAATCATCCGCGCCGTGTTCGGTAGGCGCACGCTGGTGCAAGTGATATTGTGGACAGATAATCATGAAGACTGTCAAAAGGGATAAACATTTACGATTTAGAGTGTAAACAGTGCAACCTATGGTTTCCATATCGTCTCAGAATACACAGCTCTACAAAATAAATTTTTTTTTTCGTTGCCAGGGAAGTTTGAACGAAAATGGGATATTGTTATGATACTCATTCCGAGTATATTTGTACTTTTTCCAAATTGGCTCTGGTTTTGAGATATAGGTTATTTGTGGAAATGAGAGTTTCATGTGGATAATATCGACTGCAGGGTCCATATATGGTGTAATGTATTTGCTACCTGTTTTTTAATTAGTGATATTGTACTATCTTTATTAAACAATTGTGCTCAGGGAGTGCATCTGTGTGGTTGAGGATTACATCATGCAAACATCACACTGTCAGCATGTGTTCAGTCCTGTTGTGCGGTGCGTGTGTTGAAGATATTGAGGGTTGTGCAGATTTGAATTCGGCGGTACTCGACATTCATTTGTTGGCCGAGGTAATCCCCGCAACAGCCGATAGGTAGCGTTCAGTGTAAACAAGAAAAATGGCGATGGTCGAAAGTCACACACATGTGCAGTGCAGCTTCAAGGAGATAGAACCTTTTCATCGTGACGTAGCAAATAAGAGGTGAGTATTCATTTCACACAAAACAATTAATGATGTTTGTTGGATGTGATTGACATGCAAATACAAGAAAGTTCTGCATAATATGTAGTATTTGTGCAATTTTGTTTTAGGAAAACATGAGTTCTTCACGCCGTCTTTGCGTGAACCATTAAGATGAGTTCTGCTACATTTGTGGTGAATACGTTCTTCAAAAGAACAGGAAGAATATCACTCCTTTTGTGAAGGAAGCGTATCTGGCATATTTCGGAATTAAACTTGGAGATCAAGACAAGGCGTGGGCACCCCATGAAGTTTGTAAATGCTGTGTGGAGTGCTTACGGCAGTGGACAAAACGAAAAAGGAAAAGCTTAAACTTCGGAGTGCCTATGGTATGGCGAGAGCAGAAGAACCATACAGATGATTGCTATTTTTGCATTGTTAATGTGAAAGGTTTTAATAGGTTCAAAAAACGAAAGTGGGAATATCCCGATTTGGAGTCAGCAAGAAGACCGGTGGTGCACAGCAACGATGTTCCTGTACCAACCTTCACAACATTACCCACGCTAACATCATCAGATGACGATGTGCACGGCGAGGAATGTACAAGTAGTGGTTCGGAATACGAAGGACGTGAGACACAACCCCAACAGTTCGACCAGAAGGAGCTCAGTGACTTGATACGAGAACTCAATCTTTCAAAGCAAGCATCAGAACTCTTAGCATCCAGGCTTAAGGAAAAGAACTGTCTTCATCCAAGTGTTAAAGTAACAGCTTACCGGACGAGAGAGGAAAACCTTCTTCCATACTTCAACCAAGAAGAGGTTATAGTGTATTGCAGCAATATACCTGGACTTTTACTTGAATTGGGGCTGCCGAAATATAGACCAGAGGACTGGCGTCTCTTCATAGACAGTTCCACTAGAAGTTTAAAATGTGTTCTCCTACACAATGGCAATCGTTACGCATCTATTCCAATTGCTCACTCAACAAAACTTTGTGAAGCATATGCTAACATCAAGATGGTTCTGCAGAAAATTCAGTATATGCAGCACCAGTGGTTGATTTGTGTTGATTTGAAAATGGTGAACTTCTTGCTTGGACAACAAAGTGGATACACAAAGCACCCATGTTTTATCTCCATGTGGGATAGTAGGGCAAAGCACGAACATTGTAAGCAGAAAACATGGCCTCCAAGGGAACATATGGCTGTTGGTGAAGCAAACATCATTAATGAACCTCTGGTTAGTAGGGACAAGATTGTTCTTCCACCATTACATATTAAGTTAGGACTAATGAAGCAATTCACCAAAGCTTTAGACAGAAATGGTAATTGCTTCACATACATCTGCAATACGTTCCCTGGACTCAGTAGTGAAAAACTTAAGGCAGGAATATTTGATGGTCCTCAAATTCGCAGGCTCATCAACGATACCAATTTTACAAGTGTCATGACTGTCACTGAAGCATCGGCCTGGAACAGTTTTGTCGCTGTTGTAAAATGTCTTTTGGGCAATCATAAAGCTCCAAATTACGAGGAACTGGTCAAAAACATGCTCACTAACTTTCAAAACTTAGGAGCTAACATGAGCATAAAATTGCACTTCCTTCACAGCCACTTGGATCGATTTCCTCGTAATCTAGGTGATTTCAGTGAGGAACAAGGAGAGCGGTTCCATCAAGATATGAAAGGAATAGAGGAAAGATATAAAGGAAGATGGGACAGGCATATGATGGCAGATTATTGCTGGAATCTGCAACGTGACTGTTCTGAAGAGACCTATAAAAGGAAAGCGTGCAGGAAGCGGTTCGTCACGGACGGAAAATGATATACTTATAGAGAAACTTTTCAATTATGTTTTATACGTGGACAAATGCCTATCAGGTTTTCATAGAAGCTATTTATAAAGATTATTTTCTTTTTTCATTGTAGTTTGTAGCGCTCGAGTTCAGTATTAGCATTTTTTTCTAATTTTTGGAATAAATCATGCATTATCTCAAAAACTAGAGCCAAACTGGATAAATGGTTGCTATATTCGTCCTCAGCACCACTAACCCATCCTAAAGCCACTCAAATATCCTTGGCAAGAAAATGAGTGTTGACCAGTGATAGAGATGTTCATACCAGACGTAGGACAGTGTTGGGTTTTAACGTTGAGGGGTCCCCCTAAACCCGCTTGCATATGTGGGTACATAATTTCAGGCAAGCCAGTAGCAGTGTGGAGCAGAACAGTACGACCGCCGCGGGATTACCAGGTATGTGGTGTGGACAGGGCGCACGGTCAATAAAAGCAGAAACGACAAGCAGTTTAAAGTACCCCACCCATTAGTACTCCGGGGCGTGTTACAGAAGCTAAGCTGTGCAGCCACAAGTTGTAGGCTAAAGCCAGAGAACGCTGAGGGGATGAGAGAGCTGCAAGCCACGATGGAAAAGATGGCTACTCGCCTCCGTAACAAGGAACGACAAACTTCCAACAGTAATAAGACGCAGTCACACTCCAAACAGGATGAAGCTAACGCCCAACGAGTTTTGCTGGTGCCACAGGCGTTTCGGCCCACGAGCTACGAGATGCACAAAACGTTGTGGGTTCCCAGATGACGAGGTTAGCGTGCTGCAGGCGTCACGGGCTGCGGGACTCACGAACGGAGCCGTAAAAGAACGAACAACCAAGCGACATTCGTAGGCTTCAATATGCGCATTAAAGGTAAGGTCCGTGGAAACGTGCTTTACACTATTCCTTTATGCCATTCAGTGACATTCTGGAAGAATAAGCTAACACTGCACAGATTACAAATGGCCACAACTTCCCGATAGACACAGGTTCCGAAGTGAATACCCTGCCGGCCTCGAACTTGTTTACAAAGGACAAGAGTGAGCCTTTGAAATTGCTAGCAGTTAACAATTCAAGCATAAACACGTACGGTTCTAAAGAGCTCACAATTGATATCGGTTTATCTACCGGTTATAACTAGAGCTTTGTAGTGGCAGATATTTTACAGCCCAATTTAGGTGCAGATTTCTTGTCTCCTTTTGCACTCTCCGTGGACTTGGAAAATAACTGTCTTACTACCGGATCACATAGGAGCGTGATAAAGATCCTCGGTGCAGTGGAACAGAGGTTGTAATAGAAGTAGTCAGTAGCTCAGGTATACGGCCTCTGCAGCAAGAAGCCACCAAGAGTCCAGTAGTGAACCACAACACAGTGCATTATATACGCACAACACCAAGCCCGCAAGTGCCCGCATATCCCACGATCAAGTTACTCAAAAAATCAAATCGCTCTGAGCACTATGGGACCTAACATCTATGGTCATCAGTCCCCTAGAACTTAGAACTACTTAAACCTAACTAACCTAAGGACATCACACAACACCCAACCCGGGCGCGGGAAGCGAGAACGCTACTGCACGACCACGAGCTGCGGACGATCAAGTTACTGGCAGCACTTTTGTGTGACCATCAATTAAAAAGAACGCCAGGGAGTGGACTCGCGCATGCCTACAACTTCAGTGCTGCAAGGTAAGACCACATGTGCATGCGGGAATGTGGAATTTCACAGTATCACCAGCAAGACACTTATGACATTATAACACTCAGAGTTAAAAAGAAGACTTCCGCTGTGTCATTTGGATAGCAATCTCCACTGATGATGACAATCTAAGTAATTACCACTTATGCGAATTATGCAATCAATACAGTAATAGCGGATAACACGCTTAATCAACGCAGAAACAACAGTTAAGCAATGTGACCGCCCGTATCATAGTCACGATCTGTGGCTACAATGTGTTGCAGACAATATAGACTGACCACAATTACAATGATGGTTAGACTAAAATCAAACCAATAAAGTAAAACCAATATAAAATGCATAAAAAACTATAGATAGTGAACAAATTTAATTCACATATAAGACACATGACGCCCCCACAAAATGGTCTTCCCATGAACAGTCTTTATCTTCATTGCCCGCGATTGCCCTCATCGTTTGTTGGTGCTGAAGAACATGCTGTAATTAAAATACATAAATAATTATAAGTGAGAAGTGCGTGAGTACAGTAGCGACGCCCGTCGGTGCCAGTTGTCAGTTTTCCGATCAGAACTGGCCACCGCCTGCCAATATTGCTGTGCCCTGGTTCCAATGAAGTGCCCAGCAGTGCGTGGTATGGGACACGGACATCTGGCAAATTGCTCTGTACACTGTGGTTTTAACCTTGACTTACCGATGCATCGTTCATCTCGTCCCTCAGATACCTGGTAATGGTTTAGAAAGAGTACTTGCACAGCTGGTAGACGAGATATCTAACAACCTTTCATCGTGGTTTGTAGTAACACGGTCCTGCTATTACTATGCGCCCGCTGTTGCATACTCAATTTTGTCTCTGTATAATTTCACACTGTATGAATGCATTCACAGATCTGAAGATGGCAACCACGATTGCCGAAACAGGTAATCGACAATAAAGGTTGTTTACAAGCGATCTAAGCTAAGAACTTCACTTTCTCTCAAATAATTACTACAGACCACCCCTTCCTACTCAAGATGAGTAAACTAATCCTCAAGGTGTTTAATCTATGTTTCCGTATTAATATTATTAAACACCTTGCTTAGGCGATGTTCAACAGCATGCAGAAACTTTAAGAAATGTGTGACACAATGCTGTCCGTAATGTTGTTATTTTATTTTGCTACCGGTTTCTGTTCTGAACCATCATCAACGGCAGCTGCACAACATAGAAAAGTGGACAATGTGACAATGGTAAATGAAATACGAAAAACCGGAAAAGTATAAAACTGATCAAAATACTTATTAAAATTATCATATATGTATCAAATGCCATACCTGCTTTAAGAATACGTTATCAACAGAAAACTATAATTGCCAAAATCATATAAAATCTAAAGTTGTAACAGGATAAAAATATGATGGATCATTGATACAAGGGCGACAGGTGGTATACAACAATGCAAGTCAAACATTTTCGAGGTCAAGATGACAGAATCCAAAGAAGTCGCCACTAAATAATTAAGCGATAGTCAGATTACAAAACTGAAGTATTAATAGTTCTACGGTTGCCTGAGATTACATAAGAACATCAATAAAATAAAAAAATGTTCAAATGGCTCTGACCTCTATGGGACTTAACTTCTGAGGTCATCAGTCCCCTAGAACTTAGAACTATTTAAATCTAACTAACCTAAGGACACCACACACATCCATGCCCTAGGCAGGATTCGAACCTGCGACCGTAGCGGTCGGGCGGTTCCAGACTGTAGCGCCTAGAACCGCTCGGCCACCCTGGCCGGCCAATAAAATAAAATATAAAGTAACAGATAAGCAAGACTGTTTAATGTAAGAATACAAAATATTTTACAACCGATTAAAAAAAAACATAAGCATGTGAACTACAAGCTACAGATCTGTCTATGAAATTAAAATCACTGAAGCCATGTCAGACGAAAGCAAACATTAAATTAAAATCGTAGGAAGAAAATACAATTTTTAAGAGGGAAGGGAAATATAAAATGGATGTAGAATATGTAGATGCAAAAGATTTAGCATTTTGTACATACGACAAAATCTAAGTAAAAATTTTTATGAAGAAATATTTTATATTCTTACATTGATCAATCTTGCTTATCTGTTACTTTATATTTTATTTTATTGGTGTTTGTATGTAATCTCAATCAAGTGTAGAACTGTTAATACTGGAATTTTGTAATTTGATTATCACATAATTATTTAATGGTAACTTCTTGTGATTCGGTCAAGACGGTCATCTTTGAGCGCGAAGTTTCTTGACTTGTGCTACTATACATCACTTGCTGCCCTTGTGTCAATGTGCTATATTTTAATCTTGTTACTATTTTAGACTTTACATTATTTTTACTGTTATGATTTCCTGTTGGTAACTTATTTTTAAAGCCCGTGTGACCTATGATACATCTGTGATAATTTTTGTGAATATTTTGATCGACTTTATACTTTTTCGGTATTTCTTATTTCGTTTGGCGTTGTCACATTGTACACTTCTGTTTGTTGTACAGCTGCCGTTGATGATGGTTCAGAATCGAAACCCGTAGCAAAATAAAATAACATTATTACTGGCAGCACAGTACCATGCATTTTTAAAATAATATTATTAAATACAAACGCAACCCTGTCTGTTATCTTTTCACGGCTAAACTGCTTAACTGACATCGATAAACTTTTATGGCGGGGTAATTTAATCCCTGAGGAAGGATATAAGTTTTTTTAAAAAAAAAAAAAAAGAAAAGAAAAAGAGAAAAGATCTCTAAGATCGTGAACTAGGAAATGGAACACCTTTCTTACATTTGTGAACAAAAACCGTGTTAAAAATTGCTAAATTTTTTGCATAATGCACACGTTGTGTATTGTATAGGTTCTTCAGTAACACGATGCATAGAGGCACACTCCTGCCCACGCTCCGTCACTCGGCAGCGACTCTGCTCGTTAGTCCATGACGTCAGTTTTTAAAAAAAGGTCGACTGAAACTGAAACATGATATACCAACGGCATGGAACTCTATTTACGACATTTTCCGAAGATTTCTTTTAAATAAAGCTCCCAAAATTTCTGATCCTGGTATTGTGTAAAGAAAGTCGATCATTTTAAGCTTAAATGATGCCGACTAGGAGATAATGCAACAGGCGATACAGATTTTGAAAGTTTTAGGTCAGGTAACTGAAGAGTTATTATTAAAAAAAGCAGTTCCACTGTCAGAAATGAGGTTCTTGCGAGATTAATGAAGACGCGACAATCACTACCCTTCAAAGACAAAAATAAAGAATTTCATCAGGAAATAGATGAATAGTCAACTGTCTGCCTGACGGTTTGTAAGAGTAGTTTCCGGCTACCTCCGACAAAGAATTGATTATACAGATAATTCTGCTGGATGCCGATTCAAAATGCAAGAGTTTGCAGAAAAGTTCGCTTCCAGGATTGCTATGCGAGGTTTATAACGAGAATGAAGGCATTTTTTTATTCTAGAAGAAGAAAAACACCTAATTCTTTAACCAGTTAACACCGTAACTGGTGAGGTTCCTTCAATGCGATACGATTGCGACGAAACCATCGGTGAGCTCGGAGGCTGTTACGACCCGGAATATCAGGCGACTGTCCAACTAGACAAATCTTTGTCTGAGGCATAGTTGTTTAGAAGCAGTGGTTTCTTAAGTAGATGTGAAACCAAGAGACTGCTGCACCCGTCGCTAAACAGTTGATTCAGAAACTATTATGTACCCGAGCTACAACTGTGCCCTTTGAACGCACCTGTTCAAAAACGGGACAACTATGCACAGAGGAAAGAATCGGATAAAACCCGACAAATTTTATTTCTCAGTCATAACACGGACGGATTAATTTTCCCTTCTTGGATACATGTATTGTAATACTGTCTGTAAATAAAGACTCCACTAATTAAAGTAATTTCTACACCTACTTCTACATGTATACTCTGCAAATCACATTTAAGTGCCTGGCAGAGGGATCATCGAACACACGTCAAAATAAATCTCTATTATTCCAATCTCGAACAGCGCCCCGAAAAACACTTATATCTTTCGGTGCAAGCTCTCATTTCCCATATTTTATGATAGTGATCGTTTCTCCCTATGTAGGTCGGCGTCAACAAAATATTTTCGCATTTGAAGGAGAAAGTTGGTGATTGAAATTTCGGAGAAGATTTCATCTCAACTTAAAACGCCCTTATTTAAATGATGTCCAGCCCAAATCCTGTGTCATTTCAGTGACACTCTCTCCCATATTTGGTGATAATACAAAACGTGCTGCCCATCTTTGAACTTTTTCGATGAACTCCGTTAATCCTATCTGGTAAATATCCCACATCGCGCAGCAATATTCTAAAAGAGATTGGACAAACGTAGTGTAGGGAGTCTCCTGTAGATCTCTTACATTTTCTAAGTGTTCTGCCAATAAAACGTAGTCTTTGGTTTGCTTTCCCCACAACATTTTCTATGTGTTCTTTCCAATTTAACTTGTTTGTAATTGTAATACCTAGGTATTTAGCTGAATTTGCGGCCTTTTGATTTGATTGATTTATCGTGTAACTGAAATTTAACGGATTCCTTTTAGCTCTCAAGTGGATGACCTTACACTTTTCGTTATTTAGGGTCAATATCCAATTTTTGCACCACACAGATATCTTTTCTGAATGATTTTTCAAATTGTTTTAATCTTTTGATGACTTTGCTAGTCGATAAACGACAGCGTCATCTGTAAACAACTTAAGACAGCTCAGATTGTCTCCTAAAACGTTTATGTAGATAAGGAACAGCAATGGGCTTATAACAATACCATGGGGATCGCCAGAAATCACTTCCGCTTTATTCGATGACCTTCCATCAACTACCACGAACTGTGGTCTCTCTGACAGGACGTAGATTAAATTAGATTAGATTAGATTAATACTAGTTGCATGGATCATGAATATGATATTTCGTAATGAAGTGGAACGAGTCAAATTTTCCAATACATGACATAATTAAGATAATTTAACAACATAATTAAGTTAATATAACAACTTTATTATTTTATTTTTTTATTTTTTTCTTCTCCAAGTTCTGGAAGCATCTCGCTATATGGTAACACTAGACACATACAATGTCCCGACGCTCAACACTGCGTATTACTTTAGTGGGATATATGCAGCCCATCAACCATTAAAGAGCTAAAACTTCCCAAATTGATAAAACATTTGCAGAATTTTGTTTTGATACTTTTAACTTTTAGTGAAGACGAAATGTAGTACTTTTTCGAAAATTTCAAACCTACAATGGATGTAACAGAGACTTATTACTCCTCTTACTACGTCCTTCCAAAACAGGATAAAATCAGTTACAAATTAAGCTGACGAATGATTCTGTTTGTGTGGAGAAGTTAAGCAGTTATTGTCAGTTCATGGAGACCGGTGGCTGTGTCCTGTCTTCGAGTTCCGCACGGCGTCATCTTTCAGCCCATGCCGTCCTGACCTGCCTCGATACAGAGGGTGTTCGACTGTTGCATGGATCACTCACCCACTGAAAACGACTGGTCACGTGTTGCCGAGAGACTCGCAGACCATCACTCGTCAGTCACTACGTTTGACGAACTCTTGAGTAGAATTTCAGGACCATAGAATGACGAATCCATATCTGTTATCCATACTCGTTTCCACTCGATGCAGATCTGAATTGACGCCTTTGTTGCTGCCAGAGATCGCAGCCCTGTGTACTAAATACCTCACCCACAAATTTAATTATATTTTCATATTATACGGTATATCCGTAACAAGTGAAACTTAGTTATTTGCTATTAGTTCTAATGTCGCAATTGAAGACATTGGAAAAAGGGGCTAACCCTCAAACGTAAAAGCTAAGAAATGCTGGGCATGGGAACTATCAAAACTGACATTGGTCTCACCCGTAAGTATCACATTAGGATACTACGGGTGGTACCCAGAAACAGATGGCAACACTTATCTTTTATATTTGAGGGGTTAGCCCGTTTCTCGGCGCATGTCTTCAGTTGTAATTGTCAATATTGTATAAACGATACGCTGACAGGGATTGTAACTGAGCACAGTCCTGAATGGTTACCAATTTTCACCCAAAAATAACTTTCCAAGATGTTCTCTTAGTGAATACCGCGGCTGAATGATTACCTTTTCACCTTTCTTCAGCCCGATATTTTTCTCAGTCGATAATGACCAAGAGGTTGAATTGAATGTTCTCTCTCTTTTCTTATAATGTTTTCTTGCTAATAATTAGTAGTACATAGTCAAAAAGATATGCAAAATTATATAACGAGTAATATTGTTGAACTTCACGTACGGAAGTTCCTATTAAATCACCTTATTCGAAGTAAAAATGTAAATGCTTATCTTAATCAAGCTAGCTGATTCATTTCGTGATAGTTTTTTTCGATAAGAAAGGACAGACGTGGCACAGATGTGAAAATTCTGAGCATCACAGACATGGTGGCCTTAAACGTTACTGTTGCACTCCATGATTCAGCTAGAACACTAACATCTTTCTTTCAACACTTCGCGCGAAATTACCGTTTTCTTCCCCGACACTGTAGTCTGTAGCTGAATTTTCAGAGGTTCGTAGAATACATAAGTGCCATTAGAGTTATCTCTATAAACAACGGACAAACATTTATTTCATGGCTTTAAATATATAAGCCCTACTTCTTCAACATTGATTTGTCAATTTCAGTTGTACCAAAAGAAATGAGCACAATTTGTCACGGAAATAATTCAGATTATAACTCCTACGTGAACTGTACGGTCTTTGTAGTAGGTACATATACATTCAAACTTCACAAATATTACGAGAATTGTGAGGCCCTCCTGACATGTATGTACACAATGGAACTTCGTAGATACAAATTCAGCCAATTCACAGCGTGATAGATCTGCTAATTTCATCCATAGTTCCTATATGTAAATATACTGTGCACATGTCACGCGCTGCGGAAGCATTATGTTGATTATAAAAAGATATTTGGGCAAATACCAACTGCGAGTGGGATATGGATATACACGGTGTTTCAAAATTGCACCGACAAACTTCGAGGGGATGTAGGTACCTTGAGGAACAAAATGAAGATAGGAACTAGAATCGGAAAACGTCATCCAACGACGCTACAGAGCGTCGAAGTTACAGGACAGAGCACCTATATAAGTAAATATATACAGAGTGCTTCATTGATGATGTTACAAGCTCTCCAGGATTATGGAGAACCATAGAAGTATCAATTAGAGTTAAGGGACTCTAGTCGGAAAACGGACGAGTCGAAAGTTACAAGCGAAAATCGTTCTGATACTTGTGACAGTGGGAAACGTGTACCTGTTCTGCAATTCATAACATTGCACGGTATGCAACTTCCAGAGGTGGTAGTATGGTCCAAAACAAAAATTTCCAGTAAACAAGGGCTCTAAAATGAATACCTGAGGAGCTTTGAGCACTCGTTCGTCTTCGCTACTGTGAAACACGTCTCCTCCAATGAACAAGCGCTCATAGCTCTGAAGGTATGCATTTTAGAGCCCCTGTTTACTAGAAATTTTTCTTTTTTGGTCTATACTACCACCTCTGAAAGTTTCTTACCCTACCGTCTTAGTAACAACACTGTTGGTACATAAATTTCACTGTCAGAGTTATTAGAACGATTTCTGCTTATAACTTTCGACTCATTCGCTTCTGGACCAGAGTTCCTTACCTCAAACTGATACATATACCACGGAATCTCTCTGTGTATACATACATATACAGGGTGAGTCACCTAACGTTACCGCTGGATATATTTCGTAAACCACATCAAATACTGACGAATCGATTCCACAGACCGAACGTGAGGAGAGGGGCTAGTGTAATTGGTTAATACAAACCATAAAAAAATGCACGGAAGTGTGTTTTTTAACACAAACCTACGTTTTTTAAAATGGAACCCCGTTAGTTTTGTTAGCACATCTGAACATATAAACAAATACGTAATCAGTGCCGTTTTTTGCATTGTAAAATGTTAATTACATCCGGAGATATTGTAACCTAAAGTTGACGGTTGAGTACCACTCCTCCGCAGTTCGATCGTGTGTATCGGAGAGCACCGAATTACGTAGGGATCCAAAGGGAACGGTGATGGACCTTAGGTACAGAAGAGTCTGGAACAGCACATTACGTCCACATGCTAACACCTTTTTATTGGTCTTTTTCACTGACGCACATGTACATTACCATGAGGGGTGAGGTACACGTACACACGTGGTTTCCGTTTTCAATTACGGAGTGGAATAGAGTGTGTCCCGACATGTCAGGCCAATAGATGTTCAATGTGGTGGCCATCATTTGCTGCACACAATTGCAATCTCTGGCGTAATGAATGTCGTACACGCCGCAGTACATTTGGTGTAATGTCGCCGCAGGCTGCCACAATACGTTGTTTCATATCCTCTGGGGTTGTAGGCACATCACGGTACACATTCTCCTTTAACGTACCCCACAGAAAGAAGTCCAGAGGTGTAAGATCAGGAGAACGGGCTGGCCAATTTATGTGTCCTCCACGTCCTATGGAACGCCCGTCGAACGTGTACCTCACCCCTCATGGTAATGTACATGTGCGTCAGTGAAAAAGACCAATAAAAGGGTGTTAGCATGTGGACGTAATGTGCTGTTCCAGTCTCTTCTGTACCTAAGGTCCATCACCGTTCCCTTTGGATCCCTACGTAATTCGGTGCTCTCCGATACACACGATCCAACAGCGGAGGAGTGGTACTCAACCGTCAACTTTAGGTTACAATATCTCCGGATGTAATTAACATTTTACAATGCAACAAACGGCACTGATTACGTATTTGTCTATATGTTCAGATGTGCTAACAAAACTAACGGGGTTCCATTTAAAAAACGTAGGTTTGTGTTAAAAAACATACTTCCGTGCACTTTTTTATGGTTTGTATTAACCAACTACACTAGCCCCTCTCCTCACGTTCGGTCTGTGGAATCGATTCGTCAGTATTTGATGTGGTTTACGAAATACATCCAGCGGTAATGTTAGGTGACTCACCCTGTATAGGTGCTGGGGCCTATAACTTCGACACTCTGTAGCGTCGTTGGACGACATTTAGGACACGGGTTTCTATCTTCATTTTGTTCCTGGAGACACCTTGTACACCCCCACGATGTTTGTCAGTGTAATTTTGAAAAGCCCTGTATATTACTAACATTTCGCAAGTCGTCATTGTCTTCTTCTTCTATATTGAAACTACCTCTTATTACGAGTAACACGTCGTTATTTCTACTGAATACATATTGGAAGTAAAAGATTTCGAACTGAAGTTTATTCCCCAATAGAGAATCGAATATCTCCAAAAGTAATGAAATGATGAGGATGGGTGTAGAATATGAGAATAAATGGGATTTATAAGCTGGTACGTGTCAGTAATATTTCTGTTTGTGAAAATGTGGGGCATTTGCGTAAATTCTTCTTCTTATTTTGCTGTCGCCTTTTTCCCACTTGTTTTTCGTAGGTTCGGCGTGGCTACTATCGGATTTGGCATGGTTGGCGTGGGGGGGGGGGGGGTGGTCGGATGCGCTTCCTGCTTCCACCCCGTTCCCCCTGGGACAGATCAGTGTACCCCAGCTGTCTGTGTCTCATGTGATTCATGAAATAGTGTGAACTTGTGTCAAATGGCTGCGAGTCGTGTTACTGAGGCGGGACGTGGGGACCAGCCTGGTATTCACCTAGTGGTATGTGGAGAACAGCCTAGAAACCATATCCAGGCTGGCCGGCACACCGGCTCCCGTCGTTAATCCGACTGGGGCCGGCGCTCCTACCCGAGTCCAGGAAGCAGCGCATTAGCGCTCTCGGCTAACCTGGCGGTCGTTATTTGATACCGTAAATACATAGGAAAATTCCTTGCCTTATTCCCATATGGTTGTGGAGAATCACTCGTGGTCTGAAATTATTTGGAGGTAGACAAAAGCACAAGCCATCCCGTCTTCTCAAGCTGATATCTCTAAGTCTCCCTATTATCTGTTTCTACGTACTCTCTGTGGACACAGTGATATAAGTACTGCGTTCTCCTTCTTCTTCTTCTTCTTCTTCTCCTTCTTCTGCACTTCATATACTACGCCCTCGGCTGGTATAACGTCCACCTCTTCCTCAATCTAAATCTGCAACTACACTCGACAAACCACATTTCGGTGTTTGGCAGAGGGTAGTTGTGGTACCACTGTTATCTCCCTCCCCCCTCCCCTCCTCCCCTACTCTTCTACTTCATTCGCCAAACGTGTTCGGGAAGAGAGACTGGTGATAAATCGTCGTATGAGAAATTTCTCTGATTTTTCCGTCACCGTAACTTTTTTATCACCCTCCGGACCCATATATATCTAGTTGCCATGCGTTTTATTCAGGATTAATTTCAGTGTACACCTGGAGTCACATAGTGTATTATTAGAACAAATCAACTAAAAGTGGCATAATTACACGTAAAACAATTAATACATAAAGTAGTTACAGTTTAGTACGAATTCTTTTGTTATATATTAACCACTTGTTATTGAGGAAGTTGAAACTTTATCTACATCTTCGTTTGACACCCTACTATGAAGTTGTGTACGGTTCTGTATAAGGTTAGAATAGGGTTTCCACATTCGTTGGGACTTCGTTTCCCGACAACATCCGTTCTTGCAGCAACTTCGTGGTCTTATGGTGCCATCGAGGGCAGCAGAGGAAAATACGCTTCAAGTCTTCTTCGGAGCAACTGTCACAGCAGGGAAATAGGGCGATGTTGGGTCGATACTGATGTTGATTGAGCCTGTCGTGATTAAATGTTTGGCTGGTATTGTCGCTTGTAAGTTTGTGTTGCAGTTACTTCTATCGTAACAACGGGGACTGACTGGAGACAGCTGCTACATAGTATTTTCTCTTGCTTTCTTTCGTATGGCAGGCGTAGGTTGTCCGTCCACTGACTGCGAGTTTACGTCCTGATGGTACATAGGTATTTTGTCATATTTCAATGAACCGGAGTACGTTGCTTCCTTACCCCAGCCATTTTTGTGGACACATCATGAGAATTATACGGGATGACGTAATTTATCACCGCTCTCATAATTATAATGGTAACTTCTTCGCGATGCACAATATCAAGCTTGTAGCGTCTGATACTGTAGCTTGAAGAGTACCTCCTTAATGTTCCGTGCTTTGTGAGCAATTCGGCGATGACACATGCTGCTATTCCTTGGATCTTCTTTATCTCCTGTATTTCCACTTCACGTCACTCCAGACTTCTTTATATTTTACGCTTGTACTTTCGAGTAACTAATCAACACTCGTTAATCAGTAATGGATCCTTTACGTATTTGTACAAACTTGTTAACATTTTACTGTATCAAGCGCTGGTCCTCTGCAGGTTTTACATTTCTTTACAATTGTTGTTTCCCTATATTATACGACAACATCATCTACATCTGCATCATATTCTGCAAGTCACCCAACAGTGTGTGGCAGAAGGTACTTCTGGTACCACTAACCAATGCCGGGGGAAGAATGATTGTCAGCAAGCCTCCGTATTAGCTCTAATTTCTCGAATGTTCTCGTCATGGTCATTTCGTTACACGTATGTGGGAGGAAGCAATGTTATCCAAGTCTTCCCGGAAAGTGCTTACCCGAAATTTTAATAATAAACTTCTCCGTGATGAACATCACATCTCCTTTCTTGTGATAAAATTTGTTGAGCGCTGACTAAACGATCCTGTGTCGAGACGCGTCGCTCTTGGCTGGATCATCTCTATCTCTTCTGTCACTCCTACCTGGCAGCGTCCCATATTGATGACCAGTGCCCAAGAATCCATCAAACAAGCGCTTTATAAGCCATTTCCTTAGTGGATGAGTTACATTTCCTTAAGGTTTTCGCCAGCCGCGGTGGCCGAGCGGTTCTAGGCACTTCAGTTCGGGACCGCGCGACTGCTACGGTCTCAGGTCCAATCCCTTCTCGGGCATGGATGTGTGTGATGTCCTTAGGTTAGTTAGGTTTACGTAGTTCTAAGTTTTAGGGGACTGATGACCTCAGATGTTAAGTCGCATAGTGCTCACCTGAAACCGCGCGACCGCTACAGTCGCAGGTTCGAATCCTGCCTCGGGCATGGATGTGTGTGATGTCCTTAGGTTAGTTAGGTTTAAGTAGTTCTAAGTTCTAGGGGACTGATGATCTCAGAAGTTAAGTCCCATAGTGCACAGAGCCATTTGAACCATTTTGAACCCATAGTGCTCAGAGCCATTTGAACCATTTGAACCTTAAGATTTTCCTGTGAATCTCAAAGTGGTATACGCTTTTCCCTCTATTTGTTTTATGTGTTCATTCCACTTAAGGTCACTCTGGATAGGTACTCTTAATAATTTTACAGTAGATACTGTTTCCAGCGATTTCTCATCAATTTTTTTGGAGATCTGTGGTTATGTCCTATGGGACCAAACTGCTGTTGTCATCGGTCGCTAGGCTTACGCACTACTTAATCTAACTTACTAACTTACGCTAAAGACAAGACACACACCCATGCCCGAAGGAGGACTCGAACCTCCGACGGGGAGAGCCGCGAGAACCGTGGTAAGGCGCCCTAGACCGCACGGCTGCAGGTTCTCATCAGTGATGTAGTTGTACAGCAGTTGCTTTCTTTTCCTATGTATGCGCAATATGTCACATTTATTCATTTTCAGGGCAGCTAATTCTGCAAATCGGTACTGTCGTCTGCCTATTGTGTTATAGACAACCGCCTCACCTGCGAACGGTCTTAAAGGGCTTCCATCGCTTTCTACCGGGTCATTTATATACATTGTAAACAAAAAAGGTCCTATCACACCTTCATGGGGTACTCTGGAAGTTGCCTTTACATCTATCGATTTTGTCCCGTTAGGGACAACGTGTTGATTTTTATCCGCAACGATGCCTTGAATCCAGTTGCAAACCTGCTCCGATACGCGATAAGCTCGTATTTTCTTCACTAACCGGCAGTGCTGAACGGTGTCCAATATCTTTTTGAAGTCAAGGAGCACGGCATCTACCTCTACAGCACTACGGATAGACCAATCATGGAGGAACAGAACGAGCTTTTGCGCATGATCTCTGTTCGCCGAATCCATTCTGATTTTTACAGAAGAGATTTTCGTTCTCCAAAAACGTCAAATTACATGAGCATGAAACATATTCCATAATTCTACAAAAGAATGACGCCAACGATAGAGGCTTTTTTCAGTCGGTTGGTACGCTTCGTCGCTCCAGCGACATACGCTCCGTTTCATAGGCCTGATGTTTGCTGCTAGAAGAGAGTAAGTTGTTTTGCGTGATCGTTGTAGGATATTATAGGTACGTCATCTGGTCCTGATGCCTGTCCACTACCAAGCGACTGCAGTTGCTTTTCTGTACCGTAATGGGTTATCTCATTTTCTGTCATTTCGAAGAACCTCAGACACATTCAGACGTTATGAATCACATCATGGGTACACATCGTGAACAGCAGCGACCCTGTAAACACTCCTATTATATGTTTAGTAACCCACCTTCAGATGTGAAGATTTCTGAGCATTAAGAATGACGTGCTAAGTTCTTAATGAGGAAACCTTTAATCCACTCATAAAGCTGGTCTGTTACTCGGCAGGCCTGCAGTTCTCTCAAAAAGAGATTTGTATCGAATGCCTTCCGGAAGCCATAACAGTGGACCTCGATGTCTACTGCCCTGTGTACGCCACGGACGAACCAAGCGAGCTCCGTTTCATAGGCCTGAAGTTTGCGAACTCCACGTTGGTTCCTACTGCACATATACACACTCTACAAACGTCATAATAGGGGAGAATGAAACGTGTTTCATATTTCTGTAGTAAGAAGGCGTCAGAGATACAGGCAAATAGTTCCAGAATGAGATTTTCACTCTGCAGCGGAGTGTGCGCTGATATGAAACTTCCTGGCAGATTAAAACTGTGTGCCCGACCGAGACTCGAACTCGGGACCTTTGCCTTTCGCGGGCAAGTGCTCTACCATCTGAGCTACCGAAGCACGACTCACGCCTGGTACTCACGGCTTTACTTCTGCCGGTATCTCGACTCCTACCTTCCAACTTTTCAGAAGCTCTCCTGCGAACCTGCAGAACTAGCACTCCTGAAAGAAAGGATATAGCGGAAACATGGCTTAGCCACAGCCTGGGGGATGTTTCCAGAATGAGATTTTCACTCTGCAGCGGAGTGTGCGCTGATATGAAACTTCCTGGCAGATTAAAACTGTGTGCCCGACCGAGACTCGAACTCGGGACCTTTGCCTTTGGCGCAAGTGCTCTACCATCTGAGCTACCGAAGCACGACTCACGCCCGGTACTCACGGCTTTACTTCTGCCCGTATCTCGTCTCCTACCTTCCCAGCAGGAGAGCTCCTAAAAAGGTTGGAAGGTAGGAGACGAGATACTGGCAGAAGTAAAGCCGTGAGTACCGGGCGTGAGTCGTGCTTCGGTAGCTCAGCTGGTAGAGCACTTGCCCGCGAAAGGCAAAGGTCCCGAGTTCGAGTCTCGGTCGGGTACACAGTTTTAATCTGCCAGGAAGTTT
Organism: Schistocerca serialis cubense; assembly: GCF_023864345.2. NCBI lineage: Eukaryota > Metazoa > Arthropoda > Insecta > Orthoptera > Acrididae > Schistocerca > Schistocerca serialis. The sequence continues at coordinate 230,608,348 of NC_064642.1, forward strand.
CAGGCAAATAGTTGTTAGAATCTGTCGTAAACGCCTTCCTGAAAACGCAGATGGTCTGCGTCGATGGTGGAAAGTTTCGTCACTTCAACTGCGCTGTTACGGGGCTGCGTTTGGATAGACGGAGTGAAGAGTGCATGATGGAATCGCCTACAGTAAGTCGACCACAGTTGAAAATACTAAAGTCACTATAATAGAAAGCAAATTGAAATTCCCAGCAGAAGTAGCCTTGTTGGTCCCCACTACATGGCCCAGTCACGTTAATGTGATCACCGCCTCTGATCAACGTCAACGTGCAATAAGCACTCACATACAGCAGCACTATCAGGGAGGGTATACGATGTGTGTCGCCTGGGGGAAGGGAGGACACGGAAAACGAAGTAGTCGTTTAAGGTGGAAACAGCACAACATATCTGATGTCCAAAAGAGCATTATCATTGACTTTAGGGCAAGAGGTGGAAGCGTTTATGAAACAGCGAAGTTGGTAAAGTGTTCCCATGCCGCCGTGATTAAAAGTGTACAGTGCATTAAAAAAATGCGCTATCTTAAATCAGCATTGAGGTGACTGTGGTGCACCACGTGCCATAGATGAGAGGGGTCACCGAGTGCTGCGGAGATGTGTACGGCCGAACAGACGTGCAACTGTTGAGCAACTGACCACCCAGGTGAACCAAGTGGAGTGCCTCTTCAACGACCGTCCAGCGAATGTTGCTGCGTGTGCGCCTCCGCTGCGGGTGCCCGGTGCATCCACCCAGGGTGACAGATTTTCGACGGCGATGAAGGCTGGAATTTGCACTCCAATACCGCAGCTCGACGTCACTGAATGGTGGCAGGTGGTCTTTCCAATTGAGTCACGTTTTGTACTCCATCGGACAGATGTCCGTTGGCGTGTATGGCGTGAACGTCTGAAAGCAAACACCCTGCAACCATCGTCGGAGCGTTATGGTCTGAGGAATGGTTTTGTGTAATTCCTTGGGTGATCTCCTCATTCTGGAAGGCACAATGGATCAACATTAGTATGCATCTATCTGTGGGGACCACGTCCACTCCTACATGCAGTTTCTTTTTCTTTGGCACGATGGCATCTACCAGCAGGACAATGCAACGTGTCATACAGTTCGCAGTGTACGTGCGTGGATTGAAGAGCGCCAGAGTGAGTTTACCGTACTCCTCTGGCCACCAAACGCCCGGCTTTAAACCCAATTGACAATCTATGGGCCCACCTTAATTGCGGTGTTCGCACCATGAATACTCAGCCGAAAAAACGTGCAGCTGGCCACGGAAATGGAGTCGGCATACCTTCACATCCCTGTCGGCACCTTCAAGAACTTCACTGACTCTCTTCCTGCACGTTTTGCAATGGTCCGCACTCCAAAAGCTGCTTATTCAGGCTTTTGACAGGTGAACACCTTAATGTGACTGGACAGTGTAGTTTTTATACCTTTTTATTCATCTTCTTATGTCAAGTGAGTTGGGATTATTATCCAAACTTTCTAAGCCATTAAAACTGTAGGATTGTTTTTAGTTAGTTTAGTGGTTCCATTTTATTTTCACAGTCGACTAATAAAATTTTTAGAATAAATTTACATTACTTTTAGAATGACACACCTGCAATCTGTCCCCACATAATCACACTCTCTAACAAGCTACCGAATGAGTCACAGCGTGTCTGTGCCATATTCTGTTCACAACTCATAATGCAGTGGTAAGACAATCGAATTCCAAAGAAACAACGACACACTGAACAAGAGTCGTTAAATCTTTTCATCACGACCTACTCTTTAACATCGTCACAGTTTTGTGGTAGTCTAGCAAACATAGACTAAGACAGAAGTTAGTAATTACCACGATACAGCTGATATGATAGTTTTATATTTTTGAAAATTCTGTAGAATCTTTGTATTGAAAAGTTCAAGATATTTTGAGTTTGACTGCTGTCCTTTTTAATTAAACCTTATGAAAGGAGAAACACTTTACTTACTGACAGTATTGATTGCAAGGCTTTCATCATGTGCATTTGATTCCTTATACTTCACTGAATTTAAGTAAGATGTTAGAACAATGGATGGGTGAACACGTTAATGTTTTACTCAGCCATTAAGAATTACAGTAGTTAGAAACTTAAGTAATGCACATTAAATTTCATAGTTGTGAAGTAACACTGATGATTTTGCAGATCTCTGTACTCTTAATGAAATAAATGCTTAATAAAAGATGTTCTTACCCAGTAGGATACAAATTATAATATTAATGACTGGGTAGTTTGCAGTCAATTAAACACGTTGAAGTTATCTGGTACACATTCATTGCCGGCCGAAGTGGCCGTGCGGTTAAAGGCGCTAGTCTGGAACCGCAAGACCGCTACGGTCGCAGGTTCGAATCCTGCCTCGGGCATGGATGTTTGTGGTGTCCTTAGGTTAGTTAGGTTTAACTAGTTCTAAGTTCTAGGGGACTAATGACCTCAGCAGTTGAGTCCCATAGTGCTCAGAACTATTTGAACCATTTTTTTATACATTCATTATCGAATGCTAAAAACACTTACCGTCACACTGTTACAAAAATGAAGTGGAGCAAATTACAGCTGTTACCTTTTATGGTCAGTGATGGAGTGATTTATAAAAAATTGTTCAAATGGCTCTGAGCACTATGGGACTCAACATCTGTGGTCATCAGTCCCCTAGAACTCAGAACTACTTAAACCTAACTAACCTAAGGACATCACACACATCCATGCCCGAGGCAGGATTCGAATCTGCGACCGTAGCGGTCACGCGGATCCAGACTGAAGCGCCTAGAACCGCACGGCCACACCGGCCGGCAGTGATTTATACTCAGAAGGAACCTCTTGAGTGAGAGGTCGCAAGTTCAATCTTTAGTAAGACTCATTCGAAAGTTTTCTGCTAGTAATTATGACATAAAAAAAATATTAGCTGCTAATAACTCACCATGTGCATCAGAAAGGCGACAGAAAGTAGTGTCCGGCTAGTGCAGAGACCAACCTTCTACGGGATGTATGTATTACAGTTCACAAAATGGACGTCGTCGACATTCAAGAAATGTTCAAAACAAACCTTTAACTTGCACCATGAACACCGAATGAAAAATGACGCGCCACATTGACCACAAAGATTCGCACCACACAGATCGAACGCGTTTGCTTGGGAGTTACAAATCGTTCAGCTAGGTATCCACTCGTGAAGAAAGCACATAGCATGATATTGATGTAACGGGGTGATGAGAACTGATGGAATGTGATGGCATGAAACCGAATGTGAGACAGCCTGACGTGTGCCTTATCGTGAAATTGGCTATCCTTTAATGCGTGGCTCCAGGTAGTGCCATAATATGTTGTATAGACACAGGAAAAACAAACAACCAATGGCTGAATTTACCCAATGGCTGCACGTGGTATGAATTGCAATGTCACACACTCTTCAGTAGGGACAGTTTTCTCCAAAGGAGTATAATTTTTACACACAGACCAGGAATCAAACAAAAGTAAATTGTTTTGACCAGCTATTGGCCAAAAGCGGTGCTCATACCACAGTTGTAGTTCTTTGACGTCCATTTTCCTAGTCTTGCTCTGCTGTGCCATAAATATACCCTACTGCACTTGCAAGATCACGCACACAAGAAAGAATCATAGGGGGCAGAGCACCTCCAACTTCTCGCAGTACAATAAATAACTTCCCAGCGAATTTACTCTCCAGATTAACAGTCGGCATAATTGTATAAGAATGCGTCAAGGCGCTGATGTTAGTTGAGCTTCATCCATCTCTAGTGGTATCTCTAATTTCCAGAGTTCCTTTCATATGCATTTCTTCTTCGAAACCTGATTGGTTGGAGCTGAAAACAAATTCCCTATTTAACTACGTGATAAGTTTCTTTATCTCATCTAGAAATTCCTCAGTTTGGTGTGCATCGTCAAGTTGACGCATTGCTTGAAATTGCGTTATCTTACGTCTTTCAACTCTGGAGCACTGTTTGAAGTTATGTAAGCATCTACCGCTTCCATTGCAACCACAGTAATCTATTTTGTGCGTAGATTGATGTGCATGACGTAGTAGGTCACTATCATGCGCTTCCCGTAAATTACGTTTAGCATCCTTGAAACGAGCCAACACCAGTTTTTGTAACAAGTGCTTCTTATTGTCCCTTGAATATCCGTAGTATTTCTTATGCACTACGCAGTCATATTGCCGCGTATTTATTCGAAGTCTGTTCATAATTGCTTTTTTAATTACGCTGTTTATGATCTCCTTTGAACGTAATTATGTTTAGTACCCGCTCCTTGAACAACTGATGTCCTTTAATACGCTTCACCACGGACAGAATTTGTGGCTGCTTGGAGAATAGACTACACGGCTCGACACCCTTTTCAATATCACTTTCATTTGTTAAGCACGTATCGTCAACCTTGTAGTCGCCATTAGGAAATTTGTGGTAAGATCTTGTAAGGTGGCTATAATTTCGCACCTTACAAGAACTCATCCACATTCTTTTCTGTGATCTATAAATATAATTAGATATCATTTGATAGGTTGTACATCGTATATATGGATATTTAAAGGAGACTGACATTGTCACGTACGCCTTATAAATAACTGTTAATGCTTATTGCATGAAAGTGTCTTTATTATAGGCCGGCCGAAGTGGCCGTGCGGTTAAAGGCGCTGCAGTCTGGAACCGCAAGACCGCTACGGTCGCAGGTTCGAATCCTGCCTCGGGCATGGATGTTTGTGATGTCCTTAGGTTAGTTAGGTTTAACTAGTTCTAAGTTCTAGGGGACTAATGACCTCAGCAGTTGAGTCCCATAGTGCTCAGAGCCATTTGAACCATTTTTCTTTATTATAAAAACGATGTAATGAATGATTGCCTATACTAGTAGAGGTTGGAACGCCAGTGGAAATGAAACGGCAGGCGGAACTCAAGCCCTTGGTGGAAGGCCCACACAGGTGTGGTGGTTCAGCTACACAAAGGAAGTGCCAAGATGGACAGTCTGGACACCTGAGTGCGAAGACACAATACTGAGGTGGCCGGCCGCTATCGGCCGCTATTGTAGTAGGGCCGGAAGGATAACCGATAATACTTCCAAACTTTGCAAATCTTGGACGCAGGTGAGAGGAACGGAGTAGTGGCACCTCGGAAACCAAGCAGACTGGGTTATTTCCAAGGATTTTTAGTCAGAAGCGTACCATTGTACGAGTATAGGTTTTTCCTCGCAAACTTTCCGCGCTGGACGAGTTGGTAGGAGTTCAGAAGAATCTGTAGAGAGGGAATATGATTCGTTTTCGGAATTACGGTGATGGGGAGCTGAACCTTGCTGGGATGCCAGCGGTGGAGAGACGAGGTCTTCCGTTGTGAGCGCCAATGTGCGATGGTCGGTCGATATCAGCTTTGTTGCTAGGGACGGACTTGCTGTCTTTGTTCTCAGGAGAGTTTATAGTTCGAACAGTTAGGCACTGTACTGTTGCGAACCTATACGATTCCGGACTTCTCCTCGAGGTTGGAAGTTGTCGTTGAGCACGCAGTGTTCAGTAACTGAGAGCACTTCCTCTGCCTATATTTACGTTGAGACGTTATCTGAATTCCGTCCTTGTGGCTGGGAGTTCGCGTTTCTCGTCTGTAGAACACAGAGAGGAGAAGACAGTATTAGAGTCTATTAGTCAGAGGACCGCCTTCTCCGTCCTAGTGTTTGAAAGAGTTTATTTGTGGCTGGAGTTCTTCCATCGTCACAGACGAGTACGAGAACCATCATTTTGACGCAGCGGACGCAGTACATACAGTGATATCGCAAATTGCTTCCGCTTATTAGGGCTATAAAGCTAAACAGCTGTGATCACGTTCCACACCACCGTAGATCATCTTTGAAAGTAGTGTCTTCTAGTGTTTGGCACGTAGATGATGTCAATCATTTCGGGTTATTGATATTAGACTGCGCAGTCATAATAAGGGGCAGAGTTGGTCAATTGATTAGTAATTTTTCTTAGGAAATGTAAACTTTGTAATATAAAGGATTTTTTTAAAACTACAATAAATATATAAGCATGAACAACGTTTATCATTTAGTAGGATTAGTTGCCTTCACCATCCATTTATGTTTAGATTGTAATTTATAGAATTAAGAGATCCTAAGGTCTGCTTCAGAGGGTAGTCAGACAGGGCCAAATCTTTATTTTAGCGTTTATTATTCTCCGTTGCGCACATTCATTTTACACCTGCCTGGAGTAGCATCTTGGGATCTTATGGGACCAAACTGCTGAGGTCGTCGGTCCCTAAGCATGCACTTAATATAAATTAAACTAACTTACGCTAAGGACAACACATACACCCATGCCCGAGGGAGGACTCGAATCTCCGAGTGGGGGAGGGGGGGGGGGGAGCCGCGCGGACAGTGGTGGTTCAAATGCCTCTGAGCACTATGGGACTTAACATCTGTGGTCATCAGTCCCCTACAACTTAGAACTACTTAAACCTATCTAACCTAACGACAGCACACATATCCATGCCCGACGCAGGATTCGAACCTGCGACCGTAGCGGTCACGCGATTCCAGACCGAAGCGCCTAGAACCGCACGGCAACACCGGCCGGCGCGCGGACAGTGACAGGACGCCTCAAACCACGTGGCTACCCCGCGCGGCAGTAGTCGCCATATGCACTGTCCGCACAGTTGAGCTTGTTCGACACCACGTGCAGAAACGCTAATATTACATCTACCACATAATGCTATGTTTGCTTCGTTTGTCGTTGGCATTGCTCTGCATTGTTTCCAAACCACTAGCACTGTAGCACTGTTGTGAGTTCCTAAGCAGTTCATCTACGCTCCGTAGCCTCATGCTGTGCTCACCATTGGATACCTCCAGACCAATCCCACTCCCTGTTGCCGTTAGCAGCCAATACTGTGGTTGCATTGTACATACCTGCATGTGGGACTTCGAATGCCATAAACATCATTGGCCTTTTGCGACCTTGCATTCAAGGGGTTCCTTGTCAGTTCGTTGGTGCCCAGACACTATTGCGTCATAATGTAGAACTCACATTCAGTTTGCACGTTCTTTCTTGCGTATCTCTTAAGGTGCAATTATTATTCTAACTGCAGTGCTCATTACGCGTTGTCTGTCAGAGGCTAATAATAACTGTCTTGAGCAAAATGTAGCTTTATTTTGTCTATCTTTGTAAGAACTTCTATTATCTCGCTCGTAGTGCACAACAGCGCATACCTTAATACTGCTGTGATGTATGGGACCCCTAACAGTATATGACCGTATAACAAGAAGTGTGGTGCCAACGGTCGCAGTCTTGTATCGCAGATAACACGAAAGACATATCTTCTTCAATTTTGGCGTTAATCCAGCCGCTTTTCCCCTCTCTGCTATTCTTCATCACCTTCGTCTTTGTTCTGTTTATTCTTGAGCCATCTTCTGCTCCAAACAGCCTATCCCAACTTCATCCAAGTCTTCTTCGCTCCTGACCAGAAGGGCTGTCCCGTGTGCGAAATTAAACACTGCTACCTGTACCTCTTGCATTTTTGTTCCCATTCCCAACATTTCTTTCACCTTCTTAGTCGCTTCTTTGACGTACAAACAGAATAAAAGTGGTAACAACCTACAACACTTTCAGCCATTCTTGTTATTATTATTATTATTAGTATGGTTCATCAGTCATGTCACCGGTTCGCTGTAACCCGCCACCAATTCCTCTCCTGTGCCAACTTCTTCTTCCCAGAGTAGACTTTGTACCATATGTTGTCCATCCTCATCTATTTGTGAGATGTATTCAAATTACTGTCTTCCGCTACAATTTTTTACTCTCTGCAGTTCTTTCTATGACTGTGGAGATATTTTAGATCTGCAATACACCTACATTACTGCTCTGGAATTCATACTTAAATTCCTGGCAGAGGATTCTTCGAAACACCCTCAGACTCATTTCTGTACCGTTCCACTCTCTAACAGCGCATGGGAAAAATGAACACTTAATTCTTCTATACGAGCCCCGATTTACTTTATTAAGATTATCATTTCCCCTTGTGTAGTTTGGCGACAATAAACTATTTTCACATTCAGAGGAGAAAGTTGATGATCTCGCCGCAACGGAAAGCGCCTTTGTTTCAATTATTCCCCGATGTTTTAACACATGTCCTATCTCAGAGTAGGAATATATCCGTGGAGTAAGCGTTCAGATGTGCAGGACAGAATGTTTGTCGCCAAGATATGTGGACTCCAAATTTACGTGACTACGGTGCGGCGTAATCATTCTGCAGATTCTGAACGATATTACATCGCTAGACAGAGAGACATCGTTTAAAAGTACTGTACAATTTGTACGTGCGTTCATGTGCAACTCAATAATTCGCATTCGATATCGGGAATTTACTTTGTTTAAGGCTTTGAAGAGATAAACGCAAGGGTATTTCGCTTGTTTTTTTCTGTTGTAATAAATTATGCTAATTTTGGAAAACCTTTCACAGTGTGTCAAATGCGTGTGCCGACAAACATATAATTTGGAGCTATGACATCAGCTGTTTATCCAACTTTGATTTTTACGGATGAATTTCTTTTGTATTTTACTTCCTGGTAGTATGTGTTCAGTCCTAGCTGTTGAACTTTAGAGAAACTGTAAGTAGGCTGTTTAGGTTTTTACATTGGTAACGTCACCTAATGCTCTGTATGGAAATCACTGGCTGTGCTGTGTGCAGTCTGTGGCTGGTGGGCATTGTTGAAATAGTCGCTATTGTAGTGTTGGGCAGTTGGAGATGAGCCGCCAGCAGTGGTGGATGTGGGGAGAGAAATGGCGGAGTTTTGAGAGCGGATGATCTGGACGTGTGTCCATCAGAGACAGTAAATTTGTAAGACTGGATGTCATGAACTGCTATATATATTATGACTTTTGAACACTATTAAGGTAAATACATTGTTTATGCTTTATCAAAATCTTTCATTTGCTAACTATGCCTATCAGTAGTTAGTGCCTTCAGTTTTATTTAGCTGGCAGTAGTGGTGCTCGCTGTATTGCAGTAGTTCGAGTAACGAAGATTTTTGTAAGGTAAGTGATTTGTGAAAGGTATAGGTTAATGGTATAGGTTAATGTTAGTCAGGGCCATTCTTTTGTAGGGATTATTGAAAGTCAGATTGCGTTACGCTAAAAATATTGTGTGTCAGTTGAGTGTTGATCAGAATAGGTAAAGAGCGAAATGTTCAGTTCTGTTCAGCTGTTTCAAAATCAAATAACCTAAGGGGTTTACCAGCACAGTAATTCACTAATTTTTTTAAGGGGATGTTTCATGTCGACCCTTAGCCGAGGATACCTCACTGGAATCTACTGATTTTTTCTTGTAGTTTGTGTAATTAGTGTAGCTTTTGTTTACTGCTAGCACGTAATTGTAGAGAGAATCTCCTTTGTAGTTGCAGTCTTTCATTGTTGTACAGTAAAACAGTTGTGGCATGCATGTAGATTTGCACCAAGTATTTCGCAGCTGCGCCTGCAATTAACTAGATATTATTTTCAGTGCTATGCTGATGTGTTTTCTTATTTTCACTCTTCAAATTGTGCTTTTCTGTGTTATCGTGTGAAATATTGTGATAATTATAGCGTCTGAAAAACGTAATACTAGGCTCCAAAGTAAAATGGGAAATGACAGTGAAGACGAAAGCAGTGTTAGCGCCACCGTGTAATGAATTAACTAATGTTCTACATAGTAATTTGGTAATTGTGCATAGGGAAATGGAGCGGGCGGCATATAATGGTGTTGACAGTGAAACAATTAGTGAACTGGGAAGCATTATCGATCGATCGGTCGGCAACAGCTCACCTCAGGAATCCGGAATGACAGGAAACAATCTCGCAAATACTGTAGATTCAGGTTTTGGGTCCTAACCGTTTTCTCAAATAAGTCAAGACACAAATTTGTGAGCATTTTCAACCTATTTTTTCGCGTCATGAAAATGCATTACAGAATCACGAAGCAGCCATAAAAGATCTGCAAACTATTGCTCATGAAAATCACGACACCTTGCAAACTAAAATTGACTCTGTTGCATCTACCGATTCGTTTACGCAACTTGAAAAAACTCAAAGAAACTTAAAGGACATGGTAGATACGGTTTCAACACAAATGGACACACTGAAACTTGGGTCAGGAAAACACACTGAGGAAATAAGTTCACTATCGGAGAAAGTGGCCGAACTTTCGGATCAGTTCAGTAACTCATCTACAAAGGTGGATGATGATCCGAATGACACAAGACCTGTAGCCTTCACGGACACTGAAGAGTATGAACAAATTAGAAAATTCAAACAAAATCAAAATCAAATCAATACACAGTATAAAAGAGAAATCCGGGAAGTACAAGATCAGTTGGTACAGGTAATACAAGAATTACATATTTCAGAGGACACTCGCGCTCCAATACGGGACGAGGGACACAGAAATACGGAACAGCCACAAAATAATAACACAGAGCACTTCGGAAACTATGAAAGAAATTGGCAAGGTACACCGAATTTTGAGATGGAACCGCCGAAGAGAAGTAACAATGACCGATGTGCGAATCGCCGATATGATGATTTTGACTATAAGCTGTTCATTACTACACATAAATTCAAAACATTTAAGAATTCTGGCAACGACATTCATCCACAAGCATGGCTCTATCAATACTCTCATTGTTTTCCTCCCAACTGGTCATGAGAGCACAGATTACAATTTATGTGTGGCTACTTAGAGAATGAACCAGCTGTAACAATGCGATCGGTCATGCACGATTGTCACAGTGAAGGAGAATTTTATCATGCCTTCTTCTCAGCATATTGGTCTCAAGCTACTCAAGACGGAGTAAAACATAACATCATAATGATGAAACATTTCGAACAATCTGAATTTTCCAGTCTTGTCAAATAATTCGAAGACATGTTACATAGGAATCAGTATCTTTCAAACCCATACAGTCCCTCTGAACTCATCCGCATTTGCTTAATCAAATTGCCTGAACATTTACGACATATTATTTTGGCGGGACATAGCAAAGACGACATTGAAGCTTTTCAGGGACTGTTACAATAATTGGAAATTGACACTGACAATCGTGGAACTCGAAAACAGGAGTACAACAATTACAGGTCACATTCGTCACAATTTTGCGATGACAGAAATAATAACTGGACGCGACAAGGCTATTCTTACAATGTAAATCATGATCAAACCAGACACCACCCATATGACAACCGTTGGCACAGTAGTAAGAATTACAGGGAAAGATCACCTCTCTGCGGTAGTGACTATCACAGAGACAATCAGAGAAACAGACAATATGGGAACCAAAATAATTATTATCAAGGGAGACAGAAAAGGAATGGACAAGGTACAGGGACACAGTACTAGAAGTGGCTAAAGAATGTCTTGGAACAGTAGTGTGTAAAAGTAGGATGAAGCAAACAGCTTGGTGGAATGATACAGTCAAGGCAGCCTGTAAAAGGAAAAAGAAGGCGTATCAAAAATGGCTACAAACCAGAACCCAGGTAGACAGAGAAAGTTATGTTGAAGAAAGAAACAAAGCCAAACAGATAATTGCAGCATCCGAGAAGAAATCGTGGGAAGACTTTGGAAACAGGTTGGAGACTATGGGTCAAGCTGCTGGAAAACCATTCTGGAGTGTAATTAGCAGTCTTCGAAAGGGAGGTAAGAAGGAAGTGACAAGTATTTTGGACAGGTCAGGAAAACTGCTGGTGAATCCTGTGGATGACTTGGGCAGATGGAGGGAATATTTTGAAGAGTTGCTCAATGTAGGTGAAAATGCGATCAGTAATGTTTCAGATTTCGAGGTAGAATGGGATAGTAATGATGATGGAAATAGGATCACATTTGAGGAATTGGAAAAATGGTCAATAGATTGCAGTGCAATAAAGCGGCTGGGGTCGGTGAAATTAAGTCGGAACTCATCAAATACAGTGGAATGTCAGCTCTTAAATGGCTACACAGGATAATTGAAACGGCCTGGGAGTCGGGACAGGTTCCATCAGACTGGACAAAAGCAGTAATCACACCAATCTTTAAACATGGAAACAGAAAAGATTGTAACAACTATAGAGGTATCTCTTTAATCAGCGTTGTGGGTAAAATCTTCTCCGGTATTGTTGAAAGGAAAGTGCGAGTATTAGTTGAGGACCAATTGGATGAAAATCAGTGTGGGTTTAGGCCTCTTAGAGGTTGTCAGGACCAGATCTTTAGCTTACGGCAAATAATGGAGAAGTGTTATGAGTGGAACAGGGAATTGTATCTATGCTTTATAGATCTAGAAAAGGCATATGACCGGGTTCCTAGGAGGAAGTTATTGTCTGTTCTATAAGATTATGGAATAGGAGGCAAACTTTTGCAAGCAAATAAAGGTCGTTACACAGATAGTCAGGCAGCAGTTAGAGTTGACGGTAAATTGAGTTCATGGTTCAGAGTAGTTTCAGGGGTAAGACAAGGCTGCAACCTGTCTCCACTGTTGTTCATATTATTTATGGATCATATGTTGAAAACAATAGACTGGCTGGGTGAGATTAAGATATGTGAACACAAAATAAGCAGTCTTGCATATGCGGATGACTTAGTTGTGATGGCAGATTCGATTGAAAGTTTGCAAAGTAATATTTCAGAGCTAGATCAGAAATGTAAGGACTATGGTATGAAGATTAGCATCTCCAAAACGAAAGTAATGTCAGTGGGAAAGAAATATAAACGGATTGAGTGCCAAATAGGAGGAACAAAGTTAGAACAGGTGGACGGTTTCAAGTACGTAGGATGCATATTCTCACAGGATGGCAACATAGTGAAAGAACTGGAAGCGAGGTGTAGCAAAGCTAATGCAGTGAGCGCCCAACTACGATCTACTCTCTTCTGCAAGAAGGAAGTCAGTACCAAGACTAAGATATCTGTGCACCGTTCAATCTTTCGACCAACTTTGTTGTATGGGAGCGAAAGCTGGGTGGATTCAGGTTACCTTATCAACAAGGTTGAGGTTACGGATATGAAAGTAGCTAGGATGATTGCAGGTACTAGTAGATGGGAACAATGGCAGGAGGGTGTCCACAATGAGGAAACCAAAGAAAAACTGGGAATGAACTCTATAGATGTAGCAGTCAGGGCGAACAGGCTTAGATGGTGGGGTCATGTTACACGCATGGGAGAAGCAAGGTTACCCAAGAGACTCATGAATTCAGCAGTAGAGGGTAGGAGGAGTCGGGGCAGACCGAGGAGAAGGTACCTGGATTCGGTTAAGAATGATTTTGAAGTTATAGGTTTAACATCAGAAGAGGCACCAATGTTAGCACTGAATAGGGGATCATGGGGGAACTGTATAAGGGGGGCTATGCTCCAGACTGAACGCTGAAAGGCATAATCAGTCTTAAATGATGATGATGATGATGATGATGAGGAAGACAGAATAACTTCAGACGCAACGGTCCAGCGCGCAGTTACGATTCTGGGAGAAATTCTCCACCACATGACCGACAAAAAAGAAACTATGTAAACTACCGACAAAACGATACACCTGAATTTCATCAGAACTGGAGGGATTCAAACAGGGCAGGGCCCTCTCGGCAAGGTGAATTTATAGAAGTTAGACCTCCAAATCCCAATAACGGCGCGCGCCAACAAAGAGACAGACAATGACTCGCACCGCAGGCAGCTACGTGCGCCGGCTGGCTCAGAGAAAAATAACATAGACACTAACCTTGAGAAAAGTTTTAGCATTCCTTACCGACATATACAACATGATAATTGCTTTGAAATTGAAGCTCTGCGGACTAGAAAGGGTAAAAGATTGCACCACATTTCACATGTAAAACCGTTTATTGAGAGATAATCTGTTTTTTAACTTAGTCTTTGCTATAAAATTTTTCACTTCACGTTACTAGTACTCTTCGTCACACTTAGAAACTGTTAACATGCAACTATGTTTTAAAATTAACTATCCAGTCTAGAACCTAGGGAACATATTAAGACAGTAATTACGAGTGCATTGTTATAGTGAACAGACGACACAGTGTTATTGTGTGTGTGCATTCTTTCTTGTTAGTTGCATGATTATGTAATGACCATAAGGCTTACATACTTAGAACATATACCAGTACTGCTAATGAGATTTTACTGCAACATTTTGGTTTACTTGAAAATACATTATGGATTTAAAGTGCTTTCTGAGAGATACCAGATGACATAGTGGTTAGTTTATGCGACAGCTACACGACTATATCACTACGCTACTAATGTGTGACACAATTTACATTGTTGCTTTTGTGGTGTATCTGTTTTATATCTGCACAGTTTTTCTGAATTCTTCTGGAAAGGAAAACATGTTTTAGTAGTAACTTTTGTGGTATAGCTACAGCCTTTTCTGTAGCACAACAATATGTTACAGTACAGTAATTACTTCATCACCGCAATAAGCGTAACAACTACGATATCTATATGCATAGCAATTCACTTTGTTTATTACGAGGTTTTGTACATTGGCTTCTACAGATCTTTACTTACGGACAACGATAATGACGACACTTGGCACATTTTTTACCCTTAAGTAATGACAGAGATTGTCTTACAACAAGACGCACAGTTTAGCGCTACAGTACACCTATCTGAGTGACTGATTTTGTACTTCAAACATTTATGTTTAAAGATTTTTGAATTACAAAGATACTAAGGTTTTCCGTGATACATTTCATTCCATTTCTGTAATCTGTAACACCTGAGGGTATAATTACATTAATCCTCAGGGGGTACATGCCTACTTTGTGTGCTAAGCGTGTAGCGAGCGCTAGGAGCCATAGCTAATATGGTATTTGCTTATACAACTTTACACATCGGTACCATATTTCTCTAACACAGAATTAAACAGCTATCTGATTATTTAACAGAGAAACAAACTTATTTTTTTTACTATGTCAGTGACACATGTTTACGCAATTACACAGTTGGATAACTTCACACTTATGAAATTGTGTTTTGTCTGTACTTTGTGAACTCTTCATATTTTTTCGGAACCATTGTGATACTATGTGAGCTTTGAATGATGTATTTGGTAAGGGAGCATGATTTTTGAAGTACGTTTGAGGTAGACAACATTACTGAAGGTTTTGAAATTATTGCAGAAAGCTACGACGTTTTTGAGATTTGACTGAGGTGTTATGATGTTATTATTATGATGACGATGTGTATTATGCTGTTGTGGTATGTTTATGATCAATAAGTTGATACTATATGAGGAATTTGATTATGCTACATATTTATTATGACGAAATATTGAAGAAGTGTCGACGAATATGTATATGTGTAATAAGGTAAGGAGTAATGAATAGTGGTTAGGGTCTCTGATATGTGAAAAAGTATGTTGGAAGCCAAGAATCGTACTTTAAGAATTATGAAATGTGTGTACATGCATGAATATATCACAATGCCACCGAAAATTTTTTGCACACTGTTATATTTACAGGACTTTGTTTCTCCACATCTGTAACGGAAATTCTCGTCCTGTGAAATTTTTATATGAGACTGTCACTGTAGCGGAAACTGTTGTCGTAAATATTTTGGTAAGAAAGGTAAGTGACCTTGACGTAATGCGTTTTGGGCGCCCAGCTGAGAGATAGTCATCTGAAAAAAGAAAGCCATTAGGTGGAGAAAAAAAGAGGCCATTATCCTCGCTATTGACATTTCTTTGTAGAAAGCATCGCAAATACGACATGCTCAAACTTGAAAAAATATGATTACACTGTGGAGCTCTTAATTTATGATATTTACTAAAATTCCTAATGAAATGATGAGAAACATTTTACATCTATTGTCTTTCTAGCTGAGAAATTTTTTTTGCCTTTGGAGACGCCATTTGCCTAGTGAATGACGTTTCATATGTTGCTTTATATATACATATTTGCTTATTTGGTTTAATTTCTAGTTTCTAGCTGCACTGCAGCACTGGTTAAAATAAAATTTAATAGATGTACTAACATACACTACTGGAAATTGAAATAAGAACACCGTGAATTCATTGTCCCAGGAAGGGGAAACTTTATTGACACATTCCTGGGGTCAGATACATCACATGATCACACTGACAGAACCACAGGCACATAGACACAGGCAACAGAGCATGCACAATGTTGGCACTAGTACAGTGTATATCCACCTTTCGCAGTAATGCAGGCTGCTATTCTCCCATGGAGACGATCGTAGAGATGCTGGATGTAGCCCTGTGGAACGGCTTGCCATGCCATTTCCACCTGGCGCCTCAGTTGGACCAGCATTCGTGCTGGACGTGCAGACCGTGTGAGACGACGCTTCATCCAGTCCCAAACATGCTCAATGGGGAACAGATCCAGAGATCTTGCTGGCCAGGGTAGTTGACTTACACCTTCTAGAGCACGTTGGGTGGCACGGGATACATGCGGACGTGCACTGTCCTGTTGGAACAGCAAGTTCCCTTGCCAGTCTAGGAATGGTAGAACGATGGGTTCGATGACGGTTTGGATGTACCGTGCACTATTCAGTGTCCCCTCGACGATCACCAGTGGTGTACGGCCAGTGTAGGAGATCGCTCCCCACACCATGATGCCGGGTGTTGGCCCTGTGTGCCTCGGTCGCATGCAGTCCTGATTGTGGCGCTCACCTGCACGGCGCCAAACACGCATACGACCATCATTGGCACCAAGGCAGAAGCGACTCTCATTGCTGAAGACGACACGTCTCCATTCGTCCCTCCATTCACGCCTGTCGCGACACCACTGGAGGCGGGCTGCACAATGTTGGGGGGTGAGCGGAAGACGGCCTAACGGTGTGCGGGACCGTAGCCCAGCTTCATGGAGACGTTGCGAATGGTCCTCGCCGATACCCCAGGAGCAACAGTGTCCCTAATTTGCTGGGAAGTGGCGGTGCGGTCCCCTACGGCACTGCGTAGGATCCTACGGTCTTGGCGTGCATCCGTGCGTCGCTGCGGTCCGGTCCCAGGTCGACGGGCACGTGCACCTTCCGCCGACCACTGGCGACAACATCAATGTACTGTGGAGACCTCACGCCCCACGTGTTGAGCAATTCGGTGGTACGTCCACCCGGCCTCCCGCATGCCCACTATACGCCCTCGCTCAAAGTCCGTCAACTGCACATACGGTTCACGTCCACGCTGTCGCGGCATGCTACCAGTGTTAAAGACTGCGATGGAGCTCCGTATGCCACGGAAAACTGGCTGACACTGACGGCGGCGGTGCACAAATGCTGCGGAGCTAGCGCCATTCGACGGCCAACACCGCGGTTCCTGGTGTGTCCGCTGTGCCGTGCGTGTGATCATTGCTTGTACAGCCCTCTCACAGTGTCCGGAGCAAGTATGGTGGGTCTGACACACCGGTGTCAATGTGTTCTTTTTTCCATTTCCAGGAGTGTAGATATTTTATGCCTACAGATCCAGTAAATAATAATTTTATGATCTACTTAAAAAAAAACCAGGGAGCACAAAAAGACATTTCCCTTCACAGGAATTGCATACATAGTGTTTGTCAGTGACTGCGTAACTTGTTTCGAAGAGTAACTTATCGTTATGCATCACTCTAGTGTGAAAATGTGACATAGTTATTAGACATTTCCTATCTTTTTCTGCTTGAGCTTTGTCATATTTAGGTATAAGTTATAGCATTTGCTGCTGTTGTTTGCCAGGTATAGTTCTACTGAATTTTACATTGTATTAATCCAGTTTTACTACTGATTTATTTTGGTTTTTGCTGCACATTGGCTCATATTAGTGGTAATGTTGCATTTGCTTTGTTAATTTAGATATACTGCTGCTTGCTTTGCCAATTTGCATTTTTTTGTCATTTTTGTTTGTGTTTGTCGTGTGTTGCTGCATTGCCTCGTCCCTTAGTATATATATCTGAGCTCAGTAGATTTAAGTTAGCTTAAGAGGAGGTAGACCATATAAGAAACTAACTATGAAGAATGGGGAAAGAAAGTATTGAGAAGTTATATAAAAAAGATTTGGGGAGAAATGAGTATTGTACAATGAGAAATATTTATTTAACAGGGTTAGATAGTATTTATTTATTTATTTATTTTTTTTTTTTTATTTTTTTTATTTTTTTTTTTTTTTGCAGGAGCAGATGTTGAAATAAGAGGAAAAATCTATGGAATGAAGTTTTGGGTTGGACTGCAGTACCAAATGTTACATTGAAAACGAACCCTGTCCTTTCCTTTTGTGTTATTCCACTATGTGTTTGTGTACACTTGTGTATTTGTGTTTTTCCTGTCTTTATGCGTTTAGCTAATAAAATTTATGTTGTAGAATTTTTCTAATACTAAACTACATTCACTATGATGAGGAATACTGTTATCCTCAAATATAATTTGCATTAATAACATGTTATTTACTTTGTAAAGATGTTTAGACATTATTTTCGAAAGCTATTCTGATCTTTGATGTATTTACTTATGTCATAATTCCTGTAACACTGATGTGTATGTTTATTTCTATTCTTTTGTAAAGCCCGTATTACTACAAATGTTATCTGTATTGTTATGTTCTTTAATGATGTACTTTTTACCTTTGTAATTGTATTCTTATGGTGTAAATTTATAATTGTATAGACACCAGTTCTTCGAATTAAGTTACATTTCACTGCACACACTTCTGTTGGTCATAATATACGCACAGAATGTGAGAAGTTCGGACTGTTAGTGCTTGTACGTGTGTTAATAATTCAGCAAGGGACTGGTTGACAGCATTGCTGGTTCTAAGGACATACCAAAAACTTTGTGAGTGCACAAGTGGTGGCTTATGGACTTGCTATATTATCTGCAAGACTCTTTGACGATGATTGTGCACCTCCACAGTTGCAACAGATGTCTGCTGGCCGTGGGTCTGCATCTTTGATGGCCCGCCAATACCATTATTTCTACAAGGACTGCAGTGGGTCTGCACCTCTGGTGGCCTATCAATGCCATAATCTCTACTAGGACTACAGTGGGTCTGCTCTGTGATGACCTACCTACCAATATTCTTCAAAACTTTGACTGACTCTGCGGTGGGTTTGCTCTGTTGTGGCCCATTACCTGTCATCATGTCAAGAGTCAGCACTGTTTTTCCGTTGGAAGGACAACACTACTTCTTCAAGGCAGCATGTAAATCCACTACTTCTGTGTTAATTTTCTTTTACTGATCAGACTTCGTGCAATGAAATTATACTGTGATGAATGATCAGGACTGTCTTTATGAGAACAATTTTTGCTTTTGACAAACAGTGTCTCAATAAGTATGTGCATTTGATTTCTTTGTTACTGTAATTATGAAAAAATTTTTGAAATCTGTATTGGCCACTGCCCAAAAGAATTTGTAAATTTTTTTGTGGGGGCATGGGGGCTATGTAAGTAGGCTGTTTAGGTTTTTATATTGGTAACGTCACCTAGCGCTCTGTATGAAACTCACTGGCTGTGCTGTGTGCACTCTGTGGCTTATGGTCTTTGTTGAAATATTTGCTATTGTAGTGTTGGGCAGTTGGCTGTTAACAGCGCGTAGCGTTGCGTAGTTGGAGGTGAGCCGCCAGCAGTGGTGGATGTGGGGAGAGAAATGGCGGAGTTTTGAGAGCAGATGATCTGGACGTGTGTCCATCAGAGACAGTAAATTTGTAAGACTGGATGTCATGAACTGCTATATACACTCCTGGAAATGGAAAAAAGAACACATTGACACCGGCGTGTCAGACCCACCATACTTGCTCCGGACACTGCGAGCGGGCTGTACAAGCAATGATCACACGCACGGCACAGCGGACACACCAGGAACCGCGGTGTTGGCCGTCGAATGGCGCTAGCTCCGCAGCATTTGTGCACCGCCGCCGTCAGTGTCAGCCAGTTTGCCGTGGCATACGGAGCTCCATCGCAGTCTTTAACACTGGTAGCATGCCGCGACAGCGTGGACGTGAACCGTATGTGCAGTTGACGGACTTTGAGCGAGGCATGCGGGAGGCCGGGTGGACGTACCGCCGAATTGCTCAACACGTGGGGCGTGAGGTCTCCACAGTACATCGATGTTGTCGCCAGTGGTCGGCGGAAGGTGCACGTGCCCGTCGACCTGGGACCGGACCGCAGCGACGCACGGATGCACGCCAAGACCGTAGGATCCTACGCAGTGCCGTAGGGGACCGCACCGCCACTTCCCAGCAAATTAGGGACACTGTTGCTCCTGGGGTATCGGCGAGGACCATTCGCAACGTCTCCATGAAGCTGGGCTACGGTCCCGCACACCGTTAGGCCGTCTTCCGCTCACGCCCCAACATCGTGCAGCCCGCCTCCAGTGGTGTCGCGACAGGCGTGAATGGAGGGACGAATGGAGACGTGTCGTCTTCAGCGATGAGAGTCGCTTCTGCCTTGGTGCCAATGATGGTCGTATGCGTGTTTGGCGCCGTGCAGGTGAGCGCCACAATCAGGACTGCATACGACCGAGGCACACAGGGCCAACACCCGGCATCATGGTGTGGGGAGCGATCTCCTACACTGGCCGTACACCACCGGTGATCGTCGAGGGGACACTGAATAGTGCACGGTACATCCAAACCGTCATCGAACCCATCGTTCTACCATTCCTAGACCGGCAAGGGAACTTGCTGTTCCAACAGGACAATGCACGTCTGCATGTATCCCGTGCCACCCAACGTGCTCTAGAAGGTGTAAGTCAACTACCCTGGCCAGCAAGATCTCCGGATCTGTCCCCCATTGAGCATGTTTGGGACTGGATGAAGCGTCGTCTCACGCGGTCTGCACGTCCAGCACGAATGCTGGTCCAACTGAGGGGCCAGGTGGAAATGGCATGGCAAGCCGTTCCACAGGACTACATCCAGCATCTCTACGATCGTCTCCATGGGAGAATAGCAGCCTGCATTGCTGCGAAAGGTGGATATACACTGTACTAGTGCCGACATTGTGCATGCTCTGTTGCCTGTGTCTATGTGCCTGTGGTTCTGTCAGTGTGATCATGTGATGTATCTGACCCCAGGGATGTGTCAATAAAGTTTCCCCTTCCTGGGACAATGAATTCACGGTGTTCTTATTTCAATTTCCAGGAGTGTATATTATGACTTTTGAACACTATTAAGGTAAATACATTGTTTGTTCTCTATCAAAATCTCTCATTTGCTAACTATGCCTATCAGTAGTTAGTGCCTTTAGTAGTTAGAATATTTTATTTAGCTGGCAGTAGTGGCGCTCACTGTATTGCAGTTGTTCGAGTAACGAAGATTTTTGTGAGGTAAGTGATTTGTGAAAGGTATAGGTTAATGTTAGTCAGGGCCATTCTTTTGTAGGGATTATTGAAAGTCAGATTGCGTTACGCTAAAAATATTGTGTGTCAGTTTAGTGTTGATCAGAATAGGTAAAGAGCGAAATGTCTGAGTACGTTCAGTTCTGCTCAGCTGTTTGAAAATCGAATAATGTAAGAGGTTTATCAGCACAGTAATTCATTATTTTTTGTAAGGGGGCGTTTCAAAACTAAAATATTAAACACACATACACATTGAAACTTCCTGGCAGATTAAAACCGTATGCCGGACCGAGACTGGATCTGGGGA
This sequence comes from Schistocerca serialis cubense, assembly GCF_023864345.2. Taxonomy (NCBI): domain Eukaryota; kingdom Metazoa; phylum Arthropoda; class Insecta; order Orthoptera; family Acrididae; genus Schistocerca; species Schistocerca serialis. The sequence continues at coordinate 230,629,929 of NC_064642.1, forward strand.
CCTTGGCCTTTGGCGGGAAGGTACCGCTAGAAGAGATTCGTACTGTGGCAATTTAAATAACTAGATTGGTTTGGAGATCTGTAAAAGCGGGAGATAATGACTCAGAGAGCTATATTTAAATCTTACGATACAGCAAGCTTCTGTAATACGACTGAAATGTTGTGAACAGGCTTGGAGAACCGCCATGACCCTGTCAGCCAGCGATTTCAATCCTGTGGCTGCTTGCAAATCGGAGTGGTCATCCAGGTCCCAGAAAAAACATCCTTTTTTTTTTGGTCATCAGTCTACTGACTGGTTTGATGCGGCCCGCCACGAATTCCTTTCCTGTGCTAACCTCTTCATCTCAGAGTAGCACTTGCAACCTACGTCCTCAATTATTTGCTTGACGTATTCCAATCTCTGTCTTCCTCTACAGTTTTTTCCCTCTACAGCTCTCTCTAGTACCATGGAAGTCATTCCCTCATATCTTAGTAGATGTCCTATCATCCTCTCCCTTCTCCTTATCAGTGTTTTCCACATATTCCTTTCCTCTCCGATTCTGCGTAGGACCTCCTCATTCCTTACCTTATCAGTCCACCTAATTTTCAACATTCGTCTATAGCACCACATCTCAAATGTTTCGATTCTCTTCTGTTCCGGTTTTCCCACAGTCCATGTTTCACTACCACAAAATGCTGTACTCCAGACGTACATCCTCAGAAATTTCTTCCTCAAATTAAGGCCGGTATTTGCTATTAGTAGACTTCTCTTGGCCAGAAATGCCTCTTTTGTCATAGCGAGTCTGCTTTTGATGTCCTCCTTGCTCCGTCCGTCATTGGTTATTTTACTGCCTAGGTAGCAGAATTCCTTAACTTCATTGACTTCGTGGCCATCAATCCTGATGTTAAGTTTCTCGCTGTTCTCATTTCTACTACTTCTCATTACCTTCGTCTTTCTCCGATTTACTCTCAAACCATACTGTGTACTCATTAGACTGTTCATTCCGTTCAGCAGATCATTTAATTCTTCTTCACTTTCACTCAGGATAGCAATGTCATCAGCGAATCGTATCATTGATATCCTTTCACCTTGTATTTTAATTCCAGTCCTGAACCTTTCTTTTATTTCCATCATTGCTTCCTCGATGTACAGATTGAAGAGTAGGGGCGAAAGGCTACAGCCTTGTCTTACACCCTTCTTAATACTAGCACTTCGTTCTTGATCATCCACTCTTATTATTCCCTCTTGGTTGTTGTACATATTGTATATGACCCGTCTCTCCCTATAGCTTACCCCTACTTTTTTCAGAATCTCGAACAGCTTGCACCATTTTATATTGTCGAATGCTTTTTCCATGTCGACAAATCCTATGAAAGTGTCTTGATTTTTCTTTAGCCTTGCTTCCATTATTAGCCGTAACGTCAGAATTGCCTCTCTCGTCCCTTTACTTTTCCTAAAGCCAAAATGATCGTCACCTAGCGCATTCTCAATTTTCTTTTCCATTCTTCTGTATATTATTCTTGGAAGCAGCTTCGATGCATGAGCTGTTAAGTTGATTGTGCGATAATTCTCGCACTTGTCAGCTCTTGCCGTCTTCGGAATTGTGTGGATGATGCTTTTCCGAAAGTCAGATGGTATATCGCCAGACTCATATATTCTACACACCAACGTGAATAGTCGTTTTGTTGCCACTTCCCCCAATGATTTTAGAAATTCTGATGGAATGTTGTCTATCCCTTCTGCCTTATTTGACCGTAAGTCCTCCAAAGCTCTTTTAAATTCCGATTCTAATACTGGATCACCTATCTCTTCTAAATCGACTCCTGTTTCTTCTTCTATCACATCAGACAAATCTTCACCCTCATAGAGGCTTTCAATGTATTCTTTCCACCTATCTGCTCTCTCCTCTGCATTTAACAGTGGAATTCCCGTTGCACTCTTAATGTCACCACCGTTGCTTTTAATGTCACCAAAGGTTGTTTTGACTTTCCTGTATGCTGAGTCTGTCCTTCCGACAATCATATCATTTTCGATGTCTTCACATTTTTCCTGCAGCAATTTCGTCTTAGCTTCCCTGCACTTCCTATTTATTTCATTCCTCAGCGACTTGTATTTCTGTATTCCTGATTTTCCCGGAACATGTTTGTACTTCCTACTTTCATCAATCAACTGAAGTATTTCTTCTGTTACCCATGGTTTCTTCGCAGCTACCTTCTTTGTACCTATGTTTTCCTTCCGAACTTCTGTGATGGCCCTTTTTAGAGATGTCCATTCCTCTTCAACTGTACTGCCTACTGCGCTATTCCTTATTGCTGTATCTACAGCGTTAGAGAACTTCAAACGTATCTCGTCATTCCTTAGTACTTCCGTATCCCACTTCTTTGCGTATTGATTCTTCCTGACTAATGTCTTGAACTTCAGCCTACTCTTCATCATTACTATATTGTGATCTGAGTCTATATCTGCTCCTGGGTACGCCTTACAATCCAGTATCTGATTTCGGAATCTCTGTCTGACCATGATGTAATCTAATTGAAATCTTCCCGTATCTCCCGGCCTTTTCCAAGTATACCTCCTCCTCTTGTGATTCTTGAACAGGGTATTCGCTATTACTAGCTGAAACTTGTTGCAGAACTCAATTGGTCTTTCTCCTCTTTCATTCCTAGTCCCAAGCCCATATTCTCCTGTAACCTTTTCTTCTACTTCTTCCCCTACAACTGCGTTCCAGTCGCCCATGACTATTAGATTTTCGTCCCCCTTTACATACTGCATTACCCTTTCAATATCCTCATACACTTTCTCTATCTGTTCATCTTCAGCTTGCGACGTCGGCATGTATACATGAACTATCGTTGTCGGTGTTGGTCTGCTGTCGATTCTGATTAGAACAACCCGGTCACTGAACTGTTCACAGTAACACACCCTCTGCCCTACCTTCCTATTCATAATGAATCCTACACCTGTTATACCATTTTCTACTGCTGTTGATATTACCCGATACTCATCTGACCAGAAATCCTTGTCTTCCTTCCACTTCACTTCACTGACCCCTACTATATCTAGATTGAGCCTTTGCATTTCCCTTTTCAGATTTTCTAGTTTCCCTACCACGTTCAAGCTTCTGACATTCCACACCCCGACTCGTAGAACGTTATCCTTTCGTTGATTATTCAATCTTTTTCTCATGGTAACCTCCCCCTTGGCAGTCCCCTCCCAGAGATCCGAATGGGGGACTATTCCGGAATCTTTTGCCAATGGAGAGATCATCATGACACTTCTTCAATTACAGACCACAAAAATGGCTCTGAGCACTATGGGACTTAACTTCTGAGGTCATCAGTCCCCTAGAACTTAGAACTACTTAAACCTAACTAACCTAAGGACATCACACACATCCATGCCCGAGGCAGGACTCGAACCTGCGACCGTAGCGGTCACACGGTTCCAGACTGTAGCGCCTAGAACCGCTCGGCCACTCCGGCCGGCTTACAGGCCACATGTCCTGTGGATACACGTTACTTGTCTTTAATGCAGTAGTTTCCATTGCCTTCTGCATCCTCATGTCGTTGATCATTGCTGATGCTTCCGCCTTTAGGGACAATATCCCACCCCTAGGACAAGAGAGTGCCCTGAACCTCTATCCGCTCCTCCGCCCTCTTTGACAAGGCCGTTGGCAGAATGAGGCTGACTTCTTACGCCGGAAGTCTTCGGCCGCCAATGCTGATTATTTATCAAAATTTAGGCAGTGGCGGGGATCGAACCCGGGACCGAAGACGTTTTGATTATGAATCAAAGACGCTACAAGTCGAGAAAACGAGCATCGAATGCCCTGGGCCCCCTCTCCCTCGCGTTATCTGCAGCAAACTGAATCGAATCAGATGTGGGACGGGGAGTACAGCTGCCGCTCTTCAGAGCTGGGGATGTTAAGACTCCCCAAACTGTGACCGCAGCAGACGGTACTACAAATCGTTCAGGCCTGCTCCATACGACCTTACGCTGGATCCCTGGTAACTGCATCAAGCTGGTTCTAATGCAGTTGAATGCTTGAAAGCCCTGGGCGCTTATCTTAGATTTGTTTACTTTTTTTGTTTAAACACTTGTTCACAGTTTCTTCCTTTGTAATAATTAGTGTATTTATTGTTGTCCTGGAACCTCAAACACAAAATAAATAAATAAAATCGCACATAATCAACTAGCCATTTGATAGATACTGGTTGAAGAGTTTCATACCCTGACTTTATGAAAATAACTATCCTGACTCGGAGGCGTTGCCTGCAGAAAATGATTCACTGTCGTGAAGATTATTACCTGTAGCTGAAAATTGCTCAAAATGTGTATATATTGAACGAGATGACTGGCAGCACGCACTCTCACTGCCAAATTTGTGCACCTCTTGTCTCGTAAATACCGTGATGTTATAATTAAAGCGCAACTGCTTACGGACGTACAGTATGGGTTGTATTTACCTCATAGCAGCGAAAACTTGGTAGATATGGTGATGCGATAATGCAGAACCAATTTACCCCTACGATCACCAGGCGCTGATCTGACGCTGTACACCGTTTTAAGACGATATGACATCCATGCTGTCATTTTACTAGCTATAACGCTAGCGAACAGTGTGGCCACCGACAAGAGAGACCGTGTGCTGATAGTGAAAACGTAATATGAGAACGGCAACAATTATAGAGCTGCATTGAAAAAGTGTAGCCGAGTGAAAAGTCTGGGGAGAGATCTGATGTCATTAAATGGTTTAAAAAAAAGATAGTTATGTAATTCGAAAGCACGGGTGAACTTGGTGTAGCACCTGGAAGAGGAAGGCGCCCTATCCTGGTGGAAGTTATTGGTACGAGGCTGCCGTTACTGTAATTGACCGTGGAACACATGTCCCCCGTAGTGTTAGTGATAGTGCAGTGTCACGAGAATTGTCCATCCTATAGTCAACAGTACGGAAAGTTTTGCGATCTATTTTACATTTGTACCCGTACAAGATCCAGACGGTGCAGCAGCTGAAGCCTCATGATCCGCGGCAAAGTTCGGAATTTTCTTTTCGGCTTCTGGTACGGAATGAAATTGATGCCATGTGGTGACATCGGGTCGCGAGACACATGTTGCAGTACAGGTTGCAGTGAGTACACAGAAGTGCCAATTTGGGGTACTGTTATACCTCGTGTTCTTTACGAAGAGCTATTGTACTCGCAGTGTGTGACTGCCTGGTATGGATTTGCAAGCAGCCTCGTTCATCCTTCTTTGAAGAAAATACATCCAGAGGGCCTGCCAGGTGTACCGTGACATACGCAAGTTATCGAGACCTCCTTACACAGCATATGATACCTCCTTTGGAACAGCACAGCTGTGTACGCTGATCAGCCAGAACATTATGACTACTTACCTAATAGTCGGTATGTCTACCTTTGGCACGTATAACAGCGGAGACGCGTCAAGGCATGGAAGCAAAGAGACCTTGGTAGCTCGCTGGAAGGAGTTGGCACCACACAAAAGTAACCTAATTCCCGTAAATTACGGGGAGGGAGGAGGGGGGTGATGAGCACTGACGCCACGTTCAGTCACATTTCAGTGTCCGATCGGCTTCAGATTTGGGCGAGCTGGGGGCCATAACTTCAAATGGAACAGTCCGCTGTGTTCCTTGAACCAATCTGTCACTCTCCTGCACCTGTGACATGGCGAATTATTTGTTAAAATATGCCACTGCTATCGGTGCCATGAAGGGGTTGTCGTGGTCTGCGACCAGTGTAAGTTATTCGTTGGCCGTCAGGACGTCTTGCACGAACTCTACTGGACCCATGGATGCCCACTTGAATGTTCCCCAAAGCATAATGGAGCGGCCGCCAACTTGTGTCAGCCCTGCAACACAGGTGTCACGGACCTGTTCCCCTAAAAGGCGACGGACTCGCTCCCTCCCATCAGCGTTATGAAGGAGGTATTGGGATTCATCAGACCACGCTCTGACACTGCGCCAACGTCCTGTGCCGATGCTCACATGACCATTTCAGTCGTTGTTGCCGCAGTCGTGATGTTAAGATTGGCACACGCGTGGGTAGTCGGCTGCGGAGGTCCATCTTTAGGAGCGTCCGCTGCACTTTGTGTTCAGACTGGCTTGTACTCCACCCAGCGTTAAACTCTTGTGTTAGTTCCGCCACAGTTCGCCGCCTGTCCTGTTTCACCAGTCTGCCCAGCCTGCGATGTCCGACATCTGTAATGAGGGGTGGCCGTCCAACCCCACGACTTCTGGACGCGGTTTCACCTCGGTTTGCCATTTGTTGAAGAAACTCGCCACAGCACTCCTCGAACACCCGACAAGTCGTGCAGTTTACGAAATGCTTGTGCTGAGACTACCGGTCGTCACAATTCACCCTCGGTCAAACTCAGACTGATTGCACGCCTTTGCGATTCCAAAGAAGGGCAGCACACTCACTGATACTACAAGCATCGTGCGTGTGTCTGAGTAGCAGTCGTTCGTCGCCAGGTGACGCTGCCATCACCTGCACGAGTTTATAGCGATAGTAGGTCGGTGGTCACGATGTTCTGGCTGATCTATGTAAACCATGGTTTTCATGCAAGATGGGACAACACCTCATGTCGCTCACTTAGTGAAAGATCTGCTTAGTGCAATCCTCCACGAACATGCTATCTCCACAGGCTTTCCAGATACACGGCCTACAAGATCACCCGATCTGAATCCATGTGAATTTTGGCCCTGGGGATACCTAACAGAACGGTTTACCAAGGACATGTTCGGTTTCTACGTGACCTGAAAGCCAGTAAACAGTAACACGTTGCTCAGATTCCATCCAAATTGCTGCGAGCAGCTGTTGATCACTACGTTTTACGGACTCAGGAATTCTGCAACGTCTCCTGTGCTCATATTGAATAAATAGCGTAAGCGGCGTTTAATAATAAAATCAACATTATGCCTTTCTGAGTTGTTTGACGTTTCCTGCCCACGTCCCGTTGCTAATACATTAGACATGGATACATTTCTATACGTCCTTCTTGCATTCACAGCACCAGACTTGCACCTGGTGGCCATACTTCGAACAAATTTTTTTGCACCATTAACGCATTAGAATATCAACCAAGTTTCGCCTACATACGATAATTACAGCCCACACTGAACCTCTGCAAGTAGCTGCAATTATTTCCACTGGTATATAGCCATACAATCTGTTGAATCCTGCCTAGTCGTCCAATATGGGGTGTCTAGGGAACCTGCTGCCTCGGATCGCTAGACAACAATTCTAACAAATCTTATTAATGAGTTTTTATAACAATAAGGTAAATGACAATACTTAACTTTGAGAATTACGTAAACGTGTCGCAAGCAAAGGGCGACATACAAAATAATCAAGGCTCTTCAGTATAACAATTCCAAGTTGAGCTACAGAGAATGTACGAGCAAAGTAATGAGCTTTGACGTTTCTATTCAGGTCGCTGGTCTTGAAGCTTCTCTTAGAACTTGGCCGGGGGCAGTGGGGCGCGGGTCATATGTTCTGTTCCCATAGAGGCCACTGCGGTCGCGTTGTCGTCCTGGAGTGAGGTCGGTCAGCGTACAATTGGCTGATGTATAGTCACAGCCTCTCTGTTCTATCCTTCCCGACTGGCGTGCAAGCGCTTGACTTTACGCCATAAGACAGTCGTATAAATTAGTCATGCTTCGGGAACCAAATGGGAACCACGGAGGGAAGGTGGCATTCTTTTCGGGAAACAATATTAATAATATTTAGAGAACCGGCATTTGAAGCTGACCGCCGTACGATTCTGCTCCCGCCAATGTACATAAGGACCACGAAGGTAAGATACGAGAAATTAGGGCTCACGCGGAGACATAGAGACAGTCGCTTTTCCCTCGCTCTGTTTGCGAGTGGAACAGGAGGGGAAATCACAAGCACCTTACGGCGGTTTGCGCAATATCTTTGTAGATGTAGATATATTAACTCTTCAGCATACTGTGCCTCGGTGGTAATCAAAAATGTTATAACTATTATTAGATCTTCGCGGTTACTACTTTAAATTTGTAGGGGCAATAGTTGGCACCATTGCAGTTAACAATAAATAAATACGTGTACGTCTCGTGAAGTGACCACGACGAGAAAATTAGAGAAATCAGAGTGCATACGAAGGTTGACAGGCAGTCGTCATACCCACGCACCATTTTGGAATGGAACAGGACTCGTAGCAAAAGAACCCGCCACCACTTGCGCAGGTGTAGACATAAGCAAAGTTACAAGCACTAATCTCAGAGTTAAGTACTCGCCACTGCGCTCTGTTACTAGCAGCAAACATTTTTTGTATCTTTTGAACCGTTCACGAAGTATCGAAGATGTCCATGCAGTTTGCAAAGCACAAGTGAGATGGCCTTGGCAGCGGTTGCGCTGACATCACAGTGATGAGGTCCAGTGACGTCATCTATCTCCGGTTATTTTAGACCATGCGCGAACAGCGACGCAGCCCAGTGACCGGCTAACGTCGGAGCGCCGCGGGAGATCCTTGCCGCTGCTGTAACTGAGGTGAGTCACTTTAACAGCCGGGTGGTAGCGAGTCTAATTTACATATTACATGAGTGTGGCGGCTGGCGCGGCCGTCTGACTTGGCTACTGAATAGCAGGCGTCCACCTCCTACCGACAGGGTACTGTGTCTGCATGTGCCGTGTGCTTAGTTGCACTGAGTGTGCAACGTTAAACGACGATTCCTCTGTTCGTATGTAAGCACCGGTGTGTTGAACATACCGATACCGAACGTTGGCTGTGACGTCATATGTGTGGAGACAGAGTACAAAACAGTAATAATACTTATTTGGCTTCTGCAGGGTGGTTGAAAAGTTCCGCACATCAAGGTGTCTTCAGCAGATTGAGTTTTTGACAGGCACCTGCGTTTCCTCGCTTCTGGTGTCACACTGGAGGTCGCACCATAACTTCACTTACGAAACTTAAGGACGTTTTCCCGGTACGAACTTTTTTCTACACAACTGTTATGTTCTTTGCGCCGATCTCTGTGCAGCACTCTTATTCTTCCGCCGGGAGCTGTAGATATTTGTCCGAAAACTGGGATTTAAAGTTGTAACTACTGTGTGCTCTTGCCAACGTAACGAAGTACACGCTGAAAATTAACGTCTGGTCTTTTCTGTTCTCTTGTGTACGTGTAAGTGTGTGTGTGTGTGTGTGTGTGTGTGTGTGTGTGTGTGTGTGGAAGAGAGATAGAGAGAGACAGTGTGCATGTAAGGATCTTTTTATTTTTCTATTTGTTTGTGTGCGTGCGTATGTGTGTGTGCGTGTGCGTGCGCGTGTGTGTACAACAATTAAATAAACTGCAGCAAGAAAAAGGAAGTTTTTATTTACGAAACCAACATTTCTGTGCTTCCTGCACATGATGCCCACACAAACAAAATTGTTAAGTATATAAGTGTTCATAGTATGTGCTTCGTTTCATTATGTCATGCACACTGTTAATAATGTATGTTCAAAATAGGTGCCCCGTTCAGTAACGCATGCACGAAACCGTTTTAGCTTGTCTGTGGCCGCTTTGCGGATCACGTTGACACTAATGGTATTAATCTCAGTTGTTACGTTAATCTTTAATTCCGCCAGTGTGCGTGGCCTGTTTTTATGAACCCTTCCTAGCCCCATTGGAAAAAGTGCAGAGACGTCAACTCGGGGGAAACATAGAGGTCATAGTGCTTTAACACGATGTGATCAACAAGCAGTTCGCTTAAAAATGAGTTGTTTCAACAGATTTGTGAAAAGTGGCACCAGCCTGCTTAGAATCAAAAACACCGTCCACTGCTTCAAGAAGCGAAATGTGTAATGACGTCTCGGGTACATGACACTGTGCTCTGTAGCTTCCAATGAAAGTAGGCGCCACTATTCGATCACCTGTTACAGCACACCACACTCCCTATTCTGACATTGGGAGGTGTTATCATGAACGTAACGTGAATTTCCAGTTTATCAAATTATTGTATTCTGTCTATTCCCGTACGCACTAAGTAGTGGAGGAAACACGCTCCAGTTCTGCAGTTCTAAGCAGGTCAACAAATGACGAAACCATTTTCCAGAACGCTGGACGCTTTTCTTTATCCTACGCATCTTTTAGTTGCCATGTAGACTATGAACAAGACATGCACTAGATTTTAACTTCTGCATTCCTTTCTGAGCACTACCATACGAAATCTGAGAGTGAACAGTTTCCTCAAACTTTGGGCTACCTCAGCATCACATCAGTCAGTTTAGCGTTCTTCACAACGTCCGACCTCCCAGTTCACTTCTTGTCTGCAAATACAGTGGCGGTCGAAATAATAGAGCCACCTCTATTGACGAGATTAAGAACTAGGATATCTATTAGTTCGCGAAATCGCCACGAGTGCCGTGTTGTCAGTCCCTTGTAGACAACATCAGGGAAGACGTTGCTGCTATCTTTAGTCGTCCGAAAGGAAGCGTTTGAGCTAGACGTGTGAAAAGAGGCATAAAGGTAAGAATCTTATGGGTCAAAATAATAGAGCCGCTTTACACATGTGCCTTTAAATTGATTTTTATGCAGTTGTTTTGTATGTAAATTGACTTGTGGTTTTGTTTACATTCGTCTAGATGGGCAGAGCAAAGCATACCAGTGAAGATGAGCGTATAGTAATGTTCCGGATGTTCAAAAGTGGGATGTCCATGAATAAAATAGCCAATGTCTTGCACGTTTCGCGAAAACGAGTCCAGAACGCCATGAGACGGTCAAAACAAACAAAGCCGCAGGTGGAGAACAGGGGGCGACCTCGTGTAACTACTCCTCGCGTAGACAGACTCATCACTAGGGAAGTGAAGAAAGACCCATTTTTGTCAACACCACGACTGAAAGCCATTTTGTTTAGCGACGAACATGATGTTCAACCATCAACCTCAACGATTCAAAGACGACTGAGATCTGCAAAATTGAATGGGCGCATTGCAAGAAAGAAGCCACATGTTTCACAAGCTAATGTTCGGAAAAGGTTAGCCTTTGCCCGGAGAAATGAACAAAAACCTAATACTTGGTGGAGGAACATCCTTTGGTCCGATGAATCCAAGTTTAATAGGTTTGCCTCAGACGGAAAAGTCTATGTGCGCCGCCCACCAAACCAGGAATTTAATCCCAAGTACACTTTAAAAACTGTGAAATACGGTGGCGGAAGTGTTATGGTATGGGGATGTTTTTCGTGGTACGGCATTGGTCCAATACACCGTATCAACGGCATAATGAACGCAGAAATGTACAAAGACATCTTGGCAAATGTGATGCTGCCTTATGCTGAAGAGGAAATGCCGCTGAAATGGAAATTTCAGCACGATAACGATCCAAAGCATACTGCAAGGACCATAAGGCAGTTTGTTCAAGAGCACAATATCGAAGTATTAGAGTGGCCACCTCAGTCCCCTGACGCATCACCCATTGAGAACTTATGGGAGATCTTAGACAAGAGAATTGACCGCTCAAAAGCTACATCGTCAGAAAAACTGTGGGAAGAAATCCAGAGAGCCTGGTATGCGATCAGTAGTGACGAATGCAGGCGTTTAGTAGACTCTATGGGTAAGAGGTGCAGGGCAATCCTCAAAAATAAGGGTTACCCCACGAAGTACTAATGCAGTCCTATGCAAAAAAGACTGTTCCTGTACGTTTCATAAGACTGAGATCAAGTACAATATATTTTTTTGACCCTGTGGTCTGGTATTCTTTTGAATATTATCGATTATTACTGATTATTTTGTGTTGTGTTATCGATATAACAGACTATAGTACAATGTGACTCGGTTGTAATGGTTTCCATCATAGTTCAAACATGTCAAGTAATAAATGTGCACTTTATTCCAAACCTTTGCCAGGTGGCTCTATTATTTTGAACGCCACTGTATGTAGTGGTGGTAGTAGTAGTAGTAGTAGTAGTAGTAGTAGTTGATCCAATTTCCCGGACAGGGTGATTAATCTAGTTATTGTTCAGCTGTTCGGCACTCTGGCATACGGATATTGCTCATAAAATGCGTCTGCAACACCTGATTACGAACGACTGCCAAAATATTGTCAAATAACGGAGACTCGTAACTTTTGGGAAAACGATACTTTTATCAAGCGATGTATTGAGAAACGCAAGCCGTATTTCTATTCATTTTATATATTATTTTCCATATAAAATATGCAATTATTGAACCTCTTCATAAGAAAAGTGATGAAGAAGGTGTAAATATTTATCGTCCAAATTCCTTAATGACATCTAGTTCCAAAATATTCGGAAAAGTAATGTACTCAAGAACAGTCTCCCATTTAAGGAGAAGTCATTTACTTAGAATAGCACGCTTTGCATTCCACTAGGAATACTCAACAGAGAAGTCTGTTCATAAATTCACCTATCAGACATTACAAAAATTAAATAATCTGTCCAAGGTAAGAAATATCATTAACTATCTCCTCCATTTCACGTAGTTCATGTTACACTATCACAAAAAATTAATTTTTAAGGAACTGACGGCTTTACACAAAAGGAGTCTTACAGGGTTCAATTTTGGGTCCTATTTTTTGTATATGAACGACCTTCCACTTAACATTCAACAAGCTGAATTATTACTTGTTGCAGATAATATTAGTGTTATCATAAATCACGTTAGTGAGAAAGAACCAGAAGAGATTGTTAATGATATTTTTCAAATAATTATGAAGTGGTTCTCTGAAACTTCCTAGACATTGAGAAAACACACTACGATCAACGCTGTACAACAAATAGAGTCAAACCAACGATTCATGTAGCACATTAACAGGAGTCTCTTAATAGGGTCGAATGTTCCAAATTTTTGGTTGCACATATTGATGAAAACTTCAACTGCAAGAATCATATACTGAATTTCTCAGAAATAAGGTCAGCTATTTTTACTGTACACGTAATTTCTAGTCTTGAACACGAATGAATGAACCTCCTGACATATTTTGCATATTTGCAATCAATAATGTCTTATGTACGAATTTTCTGGGGGACCTCACCACTTAGAAAGAAAGTATTGACTGCACGAAAGTGAGCAACAAGTGTAACAGGTGGTGTTGCCTGTTATCATCATGTTGAATGAGTTCAACATTTCAATTGCACCATCACAATGCATACACTCCCAAATGGAATTAGTCGTAAATAACCCATCACAATCTGAGAATAATAGTGATGTCCACAGCTACAGCACTAGAGAAAAAACTACATTTATTATCCACTACTGGAGCTGCCAGTGGCTCAGAAAGGAGTTCCATATGCACCAACAATAATGTATCATCTTTAAACGCATACCCAACAACAAGAAAGTCTGACAGGTAGCAAAGAAAGTCTTAAATCCAACCTAAAACCATTTCTCTTGGACAAGTCCTTCTATTCCACAGACGAATTTCTGTTTGAAACCTCTTAGCCTGCACATTAAAAATTTGTTTTTAAATGTAGTTTTTTCTGAGAGTTTCATTTTATTTTATGAATGTTCTGTTCATTTTACTCATGGAAACCGCATCATAACTTTGCACTTTTTTCATTATCTCGTTTTGAAACTTTTTGGACTGATGGGTTATATCGTGATCCAGGAGCATCTTAGATATACTACTAACTTAACCAACTACTATTAACATACCTTATTTTACTGTTAACGTGCCATTTTTTTCCAAATGCATGTACGTGTCAGCGTTTTAGATTTTTTTTAAACTTTATAGCGTAAGGATTTTTCAGTTCATTATTATTATTTTTAAAATTAATATTTTCTTCATATGGAGGAGGATTACCTTATTAATGGGCAGTGATCGATAATATCAGATTAATTGTCATGGGAACTGTATTTGCTGTTTCTCATAGAGGCTTACATGTGTAGAAAATGTGGTTAATACATCATGTTATTACTTTGCTACATTCATAGTGAGGATTATTTGTTATGAGTACTTTTTAGAACTGAGTGTGGAATGATTCATGATTAAAACGCATGCAGACTGCGAAACTTAAAAGCGGCAGCTTGACTCTGGTATTCTGCATCTCTTGTGTGTATTGTCGCCCCAGAGCGCAGCGTCGGTCAGGCAGTAGCACGTGACGCAACTGCTCCAATCAGTAGTGGTTCCAAGTCCAGGCAGTCTGAGCTAGCGGCCACCGCATACATTATGGCGCCGTCAGAAAGGCGGCAGCCCATTGACATAATGGTAGCAACCCACTGCCCCGAATCGGTGGCTGGCGAGTTGCTTCCATGGGCCAGTGCTGGCCCATTGAGACGGCAGCTCCAGATTTCATGGTCTCAGGGCAGATTGCCCTTATTCAGAGTCGAACTGTGGTCCATGAGCACATTCCAGATGATAGCCGAGTGATGCAACCCTGTGGTAAAAGAACTGCAATACTAACAGAAGTGACATTAGTGTAAAATGAGTAGTTATTTGTACGCTTTTGAACTGCGCTTTTTGGGCTTTGTCATGCCTTGCGGTATATGTACTTAACACTTCAGCAGCTGTGGGTGTGGAAAGGGTTAGGCCATCTACCACCTGGATACTGATGTATCAACTATTCCCACACCCTACCAGGCTGACTTGCCTCACAACACTGCAAAGACTGTGCTATATTGTGTAAAGCGCAACACCCACAATTTCCTGCTGCAGTCACTGCTACAATTCACCTCCAGCTTCCACGCATATGACCAAAAGGGGGCGCTACTTATCGCTTTATTATTGTATGTGGAACCAGGATTTCGAAGGAATATTTGGCTGTATTTATTTACATTGCTCCCTTCACTGCGTTTCAATGCCTGACTCTCACCTGCCATTGATGTGTCTTGCTCTTGTGTACAATTTAGTCATTATATCTCATTGCTGTAGTTTAGTGTTTTTATGTTCGCTCATTTGGGTGATCATCTTAGCCAGTCTCTGATTAAATTTGATGTCACCACATCCCTTGTTCTTTTACTTTCATTCTGAGATGTTTGTTTCAATGGTGTCTTCGCTGCTGTCAGTTACCAGTGCATTAATTTTTTTATCGTCTCTGATGTCTGGATATCTTGGATCAAGTTTCTGGACTGTGTTAGAATCAAGATTTTGCTGTTTGATTCTATATGTACTGCAAAGCTGTAGGAATAGTTGTGGTTTTGGAGTAAAAACCAAAGTCTCACTGGAAAGCGAAATCAGTTCGCTGCAAATGGAAACTGGACGCAGAAATACGCAAACCAAAGTACCATTGTTTGTTATTTCTTGTATACGTTGAAATTCTCTTAGGAATTATCAGCAATGCAGTCTGCTCGTAGCTTCTGAGTACCAACGAATATTTTTGTTGGGCATTATGGACGTTGGCTACGTCAGTTATTTGGTTATGTTCATAATCTCGATTAGAATGTGCTCGCGGTATTCAGAGGACAGGCACGTCTTCGTTTAGACTGATGAAGCTGGTACATAGCACTTTTTTGTGCACTGAACTCCATACGAATGTGGTAAAATTACAAATAGTAGCCATAACAAAGGGGACAATTTTGTAGTAAATAAATAATACGCCAACACAATAAATATACAAAATACTGTTCTGAGGTAGACAATATCGTTTCATACTCCCGGTCCACTAGCTTACAAAGCATGGGATATGTAACATATTTCAGCATAGTACTTGTGGAGTACAGTTTAAATTCTGAAATATTCCAGATGATGAAATTAACAAGGTCGAAACTACTTGTAGCATAAAATATTTTAGTAGATATGTGGTCATCACCAGTGTTCTGCCAAAAGGCAGGTTTTCACATGGTAGTTCTCCAAGCTGTCCGGTCTTCTGCCATCCTCTTCAGGTCTGCATAATTTCCTCTTTCCTTTATGTCGTCTGGTTAAACCAGAGGTTGTACAGAGTTTCAGGGAGAGGATAAGGGAACAACTGACAGGAATTGGGGAAAGAAATACAGTAGAAGAGGAATGGGTAGCTTTGAGGAATGAAATAGTGAAGGCAGCAGAGGATCAAGTAGGTAAAAAGACAAGGGCTAGTAGAAATCCTTGGGTAACAGAAGAAATATTGAATTTAATTGATGAAAGGAGAAAATACAAAAATGCAGTCAATGAAGCAGGCAAAAAGGAATACAAACGTCTCAAAAATGAGATCGACAGGAAGTGCAAAATGGCTAAGCAGGCATGGCCAGAGGACAAATGTAAGGATGTAGAGGCTTATCTCACTAGGGGTAAGTTAGATACTGCCTACAGGAAAATTAGAGACACCTTTGGAGAAAACAGAACCACTTGTATGAATATCAAGAGCTCAGATGGAAACCCAGTTCTAAGCAAAGAAGGGAAAGCAGAAAGGTGGAAAGAGTATATAGAGGGTCTATGCAATGACGATGTACTAGAGGACAATATTATGGAAATGGAAGAGAATGTAGATAAAGATGAAATGGGAGATACGATATTGCATGAAGAGTTTGACAGAGCACTGAAAGACTTGAGTCGAAAGAAGTCCCCAGGAGTAGACAGCATTCCATTAGAACTACTGACGGCCTTGGGAGAGCCAGTCCTGACAAAACTCTACCGTCTGGTGAGCAAGATGTACGAGACAGGCGAAATACCCTCAGACTTCAAGAAGAATATAATAATTCCAATCCCCAAAGAAAGCAGGTGTTGACAGATGTGAAAATTACCGAACTATCAGTTTAATAAGTCACAGCTGCAAAATACTAACGCGAATTCCTTACAGACGAATGGAAAAACTGGTAGAAGCCAACCTCGGGGAAGACCTGTTTGGATTCCGTAGAAATGTTGGAACTCGTGAGGCAATACTGACCTTACGACTTATCTTAGAAGAAAGATTAAGGAAAGGCAAACCTACGTTTCTAGCATTTGTAGACTTAGAGAAAGCTTTTGACAATGTTGACTGGAATACTCTCTTTCAAATTCTAAAGGTGGCAGGGTAAGATACAGGGAGCGAAAGTCTATTTACAATTTGTACAGAAAACAGATGGCAGTTATAAGAGTCGAGGGGCATGAAAGGGAAGCAGTGGTTGGGAAGGGTGTGAGACAGGGTTGCAGCCTCTCCCCGATGTTATTCAATCTGTATATTGAGCAAGCAGTAAAGGAAACAAAAGAAAAATGTGGAGTAGGTATTAAAATCCATGGAGAAGAAATAAAAACTTTGAGGTTCGCCGATGACATTGTAATTCTGTCAGAGACAGCAAAGGACTTGGAAGAGCGGTTGAACGGAATGGACAGTGTCTTGAAAGGAGGATATAAGATGAACATCAACAAAAGCAAAACGAGGATAATGGAATGTAGTCGAACTAACTCGGGCAAAGCTGAGGGAATTAGATTAGGAAATGAGACACTTAAAGTAGTAAAGGAGTTTTGCTATTTGGGGAGCAAAATAACTGATGATGGTCGAAGTAGAGAGGATATAAAATGTAGACTGGCAATGGCAAGGAAAGCGTTTCTGAAGAAGAGAAATTTGTTGACATCGAGTATAGATTTAAGTGTCAGGAAGTCGTTTCTGAAAGTATTTGTATGGAGTGTAGTTATGTATGGAAGTGAAACATGGACGATAAATAGTTTGGACAAGAAGAGAAAAAAATGGTTCAAATGGCTCTGAGCACTATGGGACTTAACATCTATGGTCATCAGTCCCCTAGAACTTAGAACTACTTAAACCTAACTAACCTAAGGACAGCACACAACACCCAGCCATCACGAGGCAGAGAAAATCCCTGACCCCGCCGGGAATCGAACCCGGGAACCCGGGCGTGGGAAGCGAGAACGCTACCGCACGACCACGAGATGCGGGCGACAAGAAGAGAATAGAAACTTTCGAAATGTGGTGCTACAGAAGAATGCTGAAGATTAGATGGGTAGATCACATTACTAATGAGGAGGTATTGAATAGAATTGGGGAGAAGAGGAGTTTGTGGCACAACTTGACAAGAAGAAGGGACCAGTTGGTAGGACGTGTTCGGAGGCATCAAGGGATCACAAATTTAGCATTGGAGGGTAGTGTGAAGGGTGAAAATCATAGAGGGAGACCAAGAGATGAATACACTAAGCAGATTCAGAAGGACGTAGGTTGCAGTAAGTACTGGGAGATGTAGAAGCTTGCACAGGATAGAGTAGCATGGAGAGCTGCATCAAACCAGTCTCTGGACTGAAGACCACAACAACAACTATTATGTCGTCTATCATCTTGTATCTCCTTCTTCCTCTCTGTCTCCTCCCAGAAACCAATCCTTCCAAAGCATCAGCTAGCAAGCACTCCCTTCTCAATGAATGTTCCAACCTGTTCTTTTTCCTTTCCCTTACAACTTTCAGCAGACATCTTCTCTCACCAACCCTTTGCAATACTCTTTCATTACTCACTCTTTCCATTCAGCTTATTCTCTCTATTCTCCTCCACATTCACATCTCAGATGCTTCTAATCTTTTTTCATCTTCTCGTCTCAGCGTGCATTTTTCTGCCCCATATAGTGCCACACTCCAGACAAAACATTTGCCAAGCCTTTTCCTTACACCTTTATCTAATTTGCCACATAAGAGTCTCCTCTTTCTGTTGAATGCCTCCTTCGCTATGGCAATTCGAGTTTTCACCTCCTGATGACTCTCAAGTCTTCAGTTATTGTGCTTCCAAGATATTTAAATGCACTTACTTGGCTAATGGTAGATTGTCCTCCTTTAATATTGGGCGGTCTGCGTCTTGTACTGATGGCCATACTCTTTGTTTTTGCTGTGTTTATTTGCATCCCATATTCCACACAAGCTTCATTCAGATCTTTCAGCATGTTATTCACTGTCCGCTTACTTTCTACCACTAATAACATGTCATCAGCAAATCTTATATATTCTATTCTCTTTCCACCAATACATATTCCTCTTTTCCCATCTAAGCCTTTCACAATAATCTCTTCTTCAAGGTATGCGTTAAACAATAGTGGAGAAAGGCAACAACCTTGTCTAACATCTCGTCCAGTGCTGCTTCCTTCTGACATTTCATTTCCAATCCTTATCCTTACTTTCTGGTGTAAATATAGATTCTGTATCAGTCGTCTCTCTTTCCAATCTACTCCTTTCCTCTTCAAAATATCCATCAGCTTGTCCCACTGAACTCTGTCAAAAGCCTTTTCTAAATCTATAAAAGCAGCAAAGATTTCTCTACCTTTTTCCACATATCTTTCCCTTATAGTTCGTAACAGGTCAATAGCATCTCTTGTCCCTTTTCCTCTTCTAAATCCGAACTGCTCCTCTGAAATCCCTCTATCCAGCTTGCCATGTAGCCTCCTATTCAACACTCTCAGCAAGACTTTAACTGCATGAGAAATTAGATCATTTGGTAATAGACATAAAAACGTCTTACATAATATTTTACTAAATCCTCAGACGTGGCAATTACAAACATGACGCCAAATGTTTCACAAATAATTAGGATTATAAGAGCTTGAAACTCTACTGTCCGTTGGTCAGAGATAAACTTCAGGTGCAAGATATGCTGTGTGTTACTCTATGGAGGTAACGTACAGCAGTGTTTGAATGGTAGGAATGGTCTTAACATAGAACTACCTGACAGTATCGAAATTACAAGTTGTCACAACAACAATTAAATTCAACAATATTTTTGGTGATAAGTTTTGTTTCACACTATCTGCTATAGTAGATTGGCCAGTCTTCTATGTTCTTCACAGGCATGAAAGAACCTCCAAACAAAAATATAAAAACTGGAAAAGTTGGGGGGCTTATTCCCTTACAC
Source organism: Schistocerca serialis cubense (assembly GCF_023864345.2). Lineage (NCBI taxonomy): Eukaryota > Metazoa > Arthropoda > Insecta > Orthoptera > Acrididae > Schistocerca > Schistocerca serialis. The sequence goes on from NC_064642.1 coordinate 230,649,617, forward strand.
AATTAAGGCACCCTATTATTTGTATGTAATCATTGATTTAAGAAGCCACATTTTATAAAGACTTATGAAGAAACAATATACAGAGTGTACCATTTATCTTGACTACCTCAGAGAACTTTTTCTCTATAGACGTAAAATAAAATGAATGTACGAAGGAAATGCTTTTAGCTACCTGGAGGACATCAACCAGCATGACTACTTTTCTTGTAACATTGTTCTTTACGAAGATATGAACAGCAGTACTTTTTTAGTTATCTCTCTGTATTTCTTATTTGGTAATCGCCTTTATCTCCACAAGAACTACTCAAAAACATATCACATTGTACCATTTCCCATAAACGGTATGAAAAACTTAACATTAAACTGACGTCAACTCTCTTCAACTACGGGTCAGTGCAGGTACCTGTGGTAACATGATTGACAATTCATACAGTACAACTAGTGTTTAAATACAGGTATTAAAATTATTGAAGTATAAAACTGAATGGAGACTCGTATAGTTCTCTGTAGCTGTATTTTTTAAGACCATTAGAGACCCACACAACGGATCTCGCCACTTTTAAGTTGCATCTTCTGGTGTAAACCTCTACAGAAAATACTTTTTAAATTAATACTTTGATAATGGGGAATTCAAGTCATCTTAGATATCTTAAAGTACTGAATGAATAGGCTTAAACGTGGAAGAAAGTATTACGCATCAGTTTAGGAAATTAGACGTGGATTACATAAGCCCCACACAGAATGAGCCTATATACATTTAAAAAACAAGATTTATAACGTCATACCAAAAGAATGTTACTTAAGAATGTTATGTCATAAGGTATAGGAAGTAGTTACAGAATGACAGAGAGTACAGTTGGCGTGACTAGGCGAAGTTGTCAGCCTTCCTCAATTGATAAGTACCATCATCAATCATTAGTGTCATGTCTAAAAGCGAAAGAATAGAGTTAGGGATTATAAACTGATCATTGATTGAAAAGCAGTGAAGCAGTAACTCAGGTGAAAAAGGAATGGGGAGTGTCACCATGTAACGTGGAACAACTGTCACCATGTAACGTGGAACAACTGCCAGGCAACAGACAAGGTCCCACGTAAATGTTGTCCAGGAAGGTATTGGGTCCCGTCGCGATTGAAAGATAAAATAAAGTAAATGATGAAAAGTAATAAAATTAATGCATTGAGATCTTCTGAAAATTATTTTAACTCTTTTGAGTGCCACCAACGAAGCTTATGCTGCCGGTCAAACTTGCCGAATGCTGACAAGCTTATGTGTGTTCGTCACCAATCCTATTAGCGTGTCTTTAATCTTCTTTTGCCTTGCTTACCATATCAACCGCAATGTCAGAACGGTCTCTCTGATGCCTTTACCTTTCCTAAAGCCAAACTGATCGTCATCTGACACATCCTCAATTTTATTTGCCATTCTTCTTTTTTTTACAATTCGTTTCGGCCTACTAGGGACCATGGGGCTCGTCTTAACTCTCAGCTAGAATCTTCTGCGTTTTCTTGGCCCAGTATGCCTTCATCTTCTGGCTGTGAGCCTGCTTCCTCTCATCCGTTCACTTAGGTCTGGTGGTGCCTGTACACTTCTTGCTTGTGAGAGACAGTGGGAAGACTTCCCACAAGATGGCCTCTGAGGTGTAGGGTTGGGGCCTTGTATGAAGTAGTCTGTTTCTTGAGTCGCTTGTAGAGATCTCTTGAATTGATCTTCTTGAAGTCTTCTTCTGCCTGTAGTATTTGAGACCTTATAGATGATGCTCGCTGTTGTTTCTCTTTGCGCCATGAAAGCCTGATGGTTGGGCTCATCTTTGCACTGATTCCATCTGATCCATGCTCTACGCCTTTCCTCTATAGCTTGATCACATTCTGTGGTCCACCAGGGGTGCTTGCCTTTGTTTGTTGAAGTAGGTATAGTTTCATGAGCGGCATCCAGTACAGCCTTTTGAAGAGTAGGTCATCCTTGTTTCTGTGTGTTCTTCTAAAGGGTGGTCTGGAAGTCGCAATCCTTATCGCTCAGCCGGTGGGTGTTAAAACTTCGTTTTCTTGAAACCTTTGGGGTATTGTGACCTCTTCTCAAAGGTTGTAGGCTGGTATTAACTAGGGAGAGATAGTGGTCATAGTCGAGGTTTGCTACCCTCAATACCTTGACGTTTTGTATTTCCTTGTGGCATCTCCTGTCAATAGCCACATGGTCTATCTGAAATTCACCCAGCATGTGATTTGTATCCAGGTCATGGCCTTCCTTGGTAGTCACTTGAATGCAGTTGATTTTAGGACCAGGCTGTAGTTGTCACAAAGGTCTATGAGGCGCTCGCCATTGAAAGGTATGTGCTAAGGTCTGATCAGGGTAGCTCCAGAATATAGTATTTAGTTGCCAACCGCAAGGTGGAACGAGTATAATATCTTTGAGTAGGAGGTCCTTTGATGGTTAAGAGAGCCGGGCGTGTGCAGTAAAAAACCGAAGAGTCGCAGTTAGGTGCCCGGAGGAAGCAGACGTGTGGTTACAGCTGTAGGGTAGGTCGTGCTTGCTGCCCCAAAACCTACCGTAGCACGAAACACTCTTGCAAAAAAATTTTCCAAACGCTTACTGTGTCAAACCTTGGACATACAAATCCTAACCCTGAATATTATCTAACAAAACCAATTTGAAATCATTATATATCTTCTCTCATTTACGTGCTAAGGTTTGGTCTGGGGCAGTGAGCGCGAGTTACCTTACAGCTGTCACCACACGTCTGCTTCCTCTGGGCACCTAGCTGCAATTCCTCGGTTTTTTACTGCACGTGCCCGGCTCTCTTAACCATCAAAGAACCTCCTACTCAAAGATATTACACTCGTTCCACCTTGCGGTTGGCAACGGGGCAACTACATACTATATTCTGGAGCTACCCTGATCAGACCTTAGCACATACCTTTCACCATTTCTGTTGCTCCTCTTGTGGGCTGGGTAACAGCCTATATCCTGCAGTACTTCTTTTCCCTGCCAACGTGTGCATTGACGTGACCTATGAGTGTGATGGTGTTGGGTAAGGGATCTTGTCTAGGGTCTTTTTGAGGGGGTCCCAGTAGTATTCTACTGCCTTCAGATCTTTCCTATTGGTGTCACTTGTAGGTGCATGGAAGTTGTCTATTCTGTATGCTCTATTGCAGGACTTCAAGGTTAACGATTCAAGGATAACGAGGAGGTTCTGCCAGGGGGATATGAATTCTAAAACATGGTCGACCATTCTGTGATGTACAGCAAAGCCAGTACCCAGGTGTGGAACTGTCTTCATCATTCTTTCACCTGGGTTTCCTTCATAGATCCGGTATCCTTGGGATTCCATTGCATCATCATCTGGGAACCGAGTTTCTTGTAATGCTGCTATCTTGATGTTATACTTTTCTAACACATCAAGAGTGTTTTTGAGTTTACCAAACTTTAACAGGGAATTCATTTACACTGTAGCTAGTTTAGTGATGTCCCTTTCCTTTTAGAAATTCTGATGGAATGTTATCTATCCCTTCTGCCTCATTTGATCTTAATTCTCGCAAAATCCTGATTCCTGGGTTGGGGGGGGGGGGGTGGTTATTTGGGGGAAGAGACCAAACTGCGAGGTCATCGGTCTCATCGGATTAGGGAAGGACGGGGAAGGAAGTCGGCCGTGCCCTTTCAAAGGAACCATCCTGGCGTTTGCCTGAAGCGATTTAGGGAAATCACGGAAAACCTAAATCAGGATTGCCGGACGCGGGATTGAACCGTCGTCCTCCCGAATGCGAGTCCGGTGTACTAACCACTGCGCCACCTCGCTCGGTTAATTCTCGCAAAGCTTTTTTAAATTCTGTTTCTAGTACTGGATCCCCCTGTCTCTTCTGAATTGATTCCTGTTTCGTCTCCTATCTCATCAGACAAATCGTGCCCTCATAGAGGCCTCATAGAGGCCTTCTCTTTCCACCAATCCGCTCTCTCCTCTGCATTTAACAGTGGAATTCCCATTGCACTCTTAATGTTACCACCCTTGCTTTTATATTCACCGAAGGTTGTTTTGACTTTTCTAAATGCTGAATCAGTTCTGCCGACAGTCTTTTATTTTTCAGTTTCTTCACTTTTTTCATGCAACCATTTCGTTTTATCTTCCCTACACTTCTTATTTATTTCAAATGCTAAGTGACATGCATTTCGATCTTCCTGAATTTCCCTGAACATTTTTGTACCTCTTTCTTTCATCGATCAACTGAAGTATTTTTTTCTGTTCCACATGGTTTCTTCACAATTAGCTCCTTTGTACCTATGTTTTTTTCCAAGTTCTGTGATTGCCGTTTTAGAGATGTACATTCCTCTCCAACCGAATTGCCTATTGAGCTATTCTTTGTCGCAGTATCTATAGCGTTAGAGAACTTCAAGCGCATCTCTTCATTCTTTATACTTCCATATCCCACTTCTTTGCCCATTGATTCTTCCTGGGAAGTCTCTTAAACTTCAGCCTACTCTTCATCACTGCTAAGTTGTGACCTGAGTCTATATCCACTCCAGGGTACACCTTACAACCCAGTGACACCAACACAGCAGCTGCCAACACAAGCTTCCAGCGTCCAGTGCACTGACGAAGCGTGTGCGGAGACATCCGTCCGGGTACTGAGACGGTAGTAACGTAAATCGTCATCTTGCTAGGTTTGACCAGTGTGTATTTTCCTTGTGTCTCCTTTTGTTTACTGCAACATATTGATATGTTACGTAACCCCTAATACATGCACTGTGTTCTAGTACAGTAGAATGAAAATCAGTTTTGGGTTCTGTTTTTAAAAACCTCGCATTTGCGTGAATGTTACACTGTGATGCGTTTTTGGAAAGGTCTTAACGACAGGATGTGGATTACCGAACCAAAAATATGTGGGCTGTTGTTTAAAAAAGACATACTGCTCTTCATATCGTCTTAACGAAGAAAATTACAAGTCAGGCAACTGCACTGATTAATGTCCCGCTCGTAGCTAGACAACATTTGCTTCGTAATTCTTTTATTTTACATTATTAGGGTCTTCAAGATAAACATAAATATTTGAGACAATACGCGCAGATAATTTTCTAAGGTCCTTATAATAGACCGTTAGGGTGCTCCCGAGGTTAATTTTTCACTTGTCGGTTTCGCTCCCTTAAGAACATGTTGAATTCTATTTGTCAGAGACTTCTACATCCAGTCACAAATCTGGTTCGATATATGATAAACTCATATTTTGTTCACTAAGAGGCAGTGTTTAACTGTATCCAGGGAATTCTGCAAGATAAGCAATTCGGCATCAGCGTGGAGACCATTGTCTATGACGCTCTGGGTCTGAACAACGAACAGACTAAACTGAGTTTCATTACTAGCTTTTCATTACCAGAAGGCATTTCAAGGTAATACTTATTTCCTTCTCCAGTGATTGTCTTTACGAGAGCAGGCATTTGATTAGCTGCTGATTTGGCTCCCCGTAACTCTGCGAAATGATAATTGGTTGCTTTAGCTATTCTCAAAGGTTGCCAAAAACTGCTGCGTTCTGACCTTGGCGCTATTTACTGAACAGTACACGAAAGCGTGCTTGCTGGAGGTGGACACACACACGTTCAGCTACACTTACATCAATAATCAGCAGTTCACACGCAAGTCTTTGGTACAGTGTTCGAAACCCCACACAGAAACTGTATCTCTGGCGTATCACTCTCGTATAACCCATGCGAAAAATGAACTAAATCTTGCTGTGCGAGCTTTGATTTCTCTTGCTTTATCACGAAGCTCATACATGTATATGGGGGGCAACTAAATATTTTGGCATTTAAAGAAAAACTTCGTGTTCTGCCTTACGGCAGGTCTTGTCATGGGGAAAGCCTCGTCAGAGAGGTCCACCACATGAGCGTCTAGGGAAGTGATTCCAGGGGTGGTTTCCCGTTGCCTTCCACTGGTGATGATGAAATGATAATGAGGACAACACAATACCCAGTCCCTGAGCGGAGAAAATCTCCCACCCATTCGGGTATCGAACCCGGGCCCCTTGGGGTGACAGACCGCCGCGCTGACCACTCAGCTGCCGGAGCGGACTTGGCATTTAAAGCGCATTTGTTTTAATGATTGCCGTACCAAGTTGCTGCTCACATCCATGATACTCTCTCCCCACTTGCGTGATGATACGAAACGAGCCGCGCTTTTTTGAACTCTTTCGATGTCCTCTGTCAGTCCTGTCTAGTAAGTATCCCGTACCGCGCAGGACTACTCCAGTAGAGGAAGGACAAATGCAGTGTAGGCAGTCCCTTTCGTAGATTTGTTGCATCTTCAGGTTTTCTGCCAATAAATCGTTCATATTTAAAGAAAGACGGCGTTTTATTGCTAAGAGATTAATAACATTGCTTTATAGCTATACGAGTAAGCACAGTCTGCATCGCCTATTTTCACTGATGTTCTCTGCCTCGCCCGATTTTGGTCATATTCAGGTTTAAATTGTGAAAAGGATGACGGCAACCACTGGCATCAGTTGGTGCGCTTCGTGAAAATTCTGTGCTTACATATTCATCGCGGACCGTCATGCTAGGACTCTGCGAGGTGCCGGGATGGAGAGCTGTAAAGTTCAACAAATTTCGAAACAATATGTATCATAATACCGATACACATTACTGCCTCCCCTCCCCCTTGAGTTGGCACTTTTTTAATCACCGCAACAGATAAAAACTATTTCGCTCTGCTGGTGGTCTATTCAAGAGTTGGCACTCTCGCCATAATTTAATAATGACATGAATAACTAATATGTGTCAATAGTGTCTGAAAAGTCACTAGATGGTGTTGTAAACATAGAAATAGTAGACAAAATTAGTATAACAATTATATTTATTAACTTGAACATTTTGAAATACTTCAACATGTGACCCAGTAATTGAATACAAAATACAGGCACAGGGGTGTAACCGAATGAACTGATGGCTAAGTAAAATTGGAGTCCAGCGGTGTATAATGGTCAGCCAGAACATTAAGACTACCAACCTGCTATCAGTAACAACTCGTCCAGGAGACAGCAGCGTCACCTGGGGAGGAATGACTCCTAATCAGACACACGCACGGCGCATGGAGTATCAGTGGGCGTGCTCTCCGTGTGTAGAATGCGGAAGGAGCGCGATCCATCTGAGTTTGACCGAGGGCAGCTTGTGATGGCCTGGAAGCTCGGCACGAGCATCATTTCGGAAACAGCACGACTTGTAAGGTGTTCGAGGCTAGCTGTGGTATTTGTCTTTAATATGTGCCGAAGCCAAGGTGAAACCATGTCCAGAATCGCGGCCTTGGGCAGCCACCTTATCACGGATGTCGCACGCTTGGCATACAGGTAAAAGAGAACAGGCGATGAACTATCGCTGAATTTACATCAGACTTTAATGCTGAGAGGAGTACAAGTGCGCCTAAACACACAGCGCTCCGAACGATCCTCATAATGAGCCTCAGCATTCGACGACCCATGTATGTGCCAATGGTAACACCACGACGTCGGCAACTACGGCTGAAATGGGCATGTGACAATCGGAACTGGACATTGTCGCAGTGGCAGAGCGTTGTGTGGTTTAATGAATTCCGATACCTTCTTCACCAAGCCGATGGGAGGGCGAGAATCCATCGTCTTCCAGGGATACAGCTTCCTTCACACCCGTACTGCGGGACGGAGACAATCTGACAGCGGCTCCATTATGCTCTGTAGAATATTCACGTGGACATCCATGGGTCCATTGGAGCTCATGCAAGGCTCGGTGACGACCAATGAGTACCGTGCACTGTTTGCAAACCACGTACATCCCTTCATGATGATCACGTTTGTCGAAAGCAGTGGCATTTTTCAGCATGATAATGCGCCATTTCAAAAGGCCAGGAGTGTGATGGACTGGTTCGAGGAACATAATGGCGATTGATGTGCTGACCTCTGGCTCGCCAGATTTGAACGCTACCGAACACAGCTGGTACCGGCATGTGATTGAATGTGGCATCAAAGGTCATCGCCCCTGCCCCCGACCTCCCCTCACTATCTCCCAGGAATTTACGCAAATTAGGGGACTTTTGTGTGCAGATTGGGTGCCAGCTCCCTCCAGCGACCTACCAAGGCCTCATTGCTTCCATGTCATGACGGGTCGTCGCTGTTGTCTGTGCCGGCTATTTGGCAGGTGTTCATAGCGTTCTGCCTGGTCAGTGTAATTACAGCACCCGATGATCTGCTATGAGTGTGTGCAAATTTGCCAAGAGAATAAACAAGTACTCTATCACACAACAGTGGTCAAATAGGGTAACTCATCTTAGAAACCCACATGCAAGTGTGTCTGCCACGGGAGCGAAGCAATGAGCACGTCAGAACTAGCACTTCTGAAAGAAAGGATATTGCGGAGACATGGCTTAGCCACAGCCTGGGGGATGTTTCCAGAATGCGATTTTCACTCTGCAGCGGAGTGTGCGCTGATATGAAACTTCCTGGCAGATTAAAACTGTGTGCCGGACCGAGACTCGAACTCGGGACCTTTGCCTTCCGCGGGCAACTGTTCTACCGACTGAGCTCCCAAGCACGACTCACGCCCCGTCCTCACAGCTTTACTTCTGCCAGTACCTCGTCTCCTACCTTCCAGGAAGTTTCATACCAGCGCACACTCCGCTGCAGAGTGAAAATCTCATTCCAGTACGTCATAATAAATAAATAAGTCCCTACTTTGCTGGTGCAGTGAATACTTGCCAACTGTGAGATCGGCTCGTGTTAGGCAGCTTTCTGCACAGGGTTGTACTGCATGCTGTCCTCACGAATGCTGACCTCCATGATGATCTCCGCCTGCGATCGTGACCCAATGAAACGCGAGATAGCTAAGCAAGTAAACAAAAAATGGTTCTGAGCACTATGGGACTTAACATCTTAGGTCATCAGTCCCCTAGAACTTAGAACTACTTAAACCTAACTAACCTACGGACATCACACAACACCCAGCCATCACGAGGCAGAGAAAATCCCTGACCCCGCCGGGAATCGAACCCGGGAACCCGGGCGTGGGAAGCGAGAACGCTACCGCACGACCACGAGATGCGGGCAGCAAGTAAACACTCTCGACCGTTGATTCCAAATGGAATCTATCAACCTCTGTCCATTCCACCGATATAGTGATCACTTCTAATTACACCTTGTGATATCCGCTATTTTTGGCTTCATTAAAACATCAAATAGGCAGATACTTGTTTATAAAGAATGATTAATGTATAATAAGGCGTCGCATAGCGACGGTGGAGTATCCTAAATGATGTAATTCGTCGTCTTTGGGCGGCAACATAAACAGAAGAATACGGATAGATATGCGATCCTTCACTATTTTGTTCTCTGGAGAACAAGTGAAGCCTTGAGCGCTAAACACTTGTACTGTTTTTCGTAAGTAAGACGGACGCAGATTTGTGGCGGTCTGATCTAATTTTTTACTAAATAAATAAAAACGTGTTCCGTCTAAGTTTGAGTGAAGTGTGAAAAGAAGAACTGTTATAACTTATCGTGACGACGCACGAGCGAGTCAAGATGACAATGGCTATATAAAAGAGCGCTCAATGGACACGAAACGGACATAAAAATCTACCGTCATTGTAGTACTAAGCTTAAGGTGCGATATATGTTATAGTTATAATAAATATTTGTTCTGGAAATATTGGATCATTTAGCAGTGCTCATTCCTATCATCTCCTCAGTATTATTTTCATTTTAATTATGCATTTTGCTAAGATTACAGACACCAAGATCAGCAGTCCAATGTGCGTGTTACATTGACAAAAAGAAAACTGTTTTATCGTCTTCTTGCATCAGCTTTATTATTGAATTTCCCTTTTGTGTCATGTTATAGTTGTTTTTGCGCCCTTAAGAACTTTCTGGTCCCTTAGGAAATTGTTTTGTCATAAGAATAACTTCACGACCGGGTATGATCGTATCTATGATCATGAAGTAATTAGAAAGACGATAATGCAATTTCTTAATCAGTAGCACGCTAGCTGTGACTACTTCAAGCCACGCGAAACTGGAAGTAAAGACTATTCACATTTCATAATGCAATATTTTATGACAATGGTCAATCCATGATTCTTACGCCAATTGTGATTGATAAAGCAGTAAGCGAAATCTCAAATTCCAACTTTTCCATTGAATAACAACATCACTTTTATTTTGTTACATCACAACCTCTACCTCGTCCCCTGGTGGACCAGAGGTGACTTAGGTGACTTCCACGACCTCTTTCTCTCTTGCAGCCCAGATGAGACTCACCGGAAAACTCCGCTCTGCGCACCTACATAGAAAATGAGTGCGCCATATCACCTCCACGCTTCGATACTTCCAGTTGCAGTTCTGCACGGAATCGTACCCCAATGATTTCGTGCAGTTCGCCACAGACAATCCCGCCAAAACAGCACGAACAATGCTGCACCAATGGTGGGCTTTGCAGCCAAATTTTAGCAACGTGCTTTTACGTCAGCCCATCAACTCAAATCAATTTGCGGTTTTTAAGGCGTGTGCGGAAAGACTGACAAGTGAGAACTGCACCCGAGAAATGCGAAAACAGCGTGTGGGCGTGGACGCCGCTCCCGCAGAGTCAGACATCTAAGTCTGAGAAAGCTGCCCCCAAAATACAACTACCAGGCGCCGAACCGGGACTGGCTGATTGTTCCCGGTAGTAAAGCAATTCTGCGAGGGGCCAGCTAGTCGTCTCTAACTTGTGCCGACTGTGTGTGTCATCTCCATACCAACAGATACAAAGGCGTGCCGAGGTAGGGTCGCGAAAGGCTGCCTTTGTCGGCGACTCGCTGTCCACAGTGCCAGGTCGTTCCAGGAACGCAATGCCCGATCTGCCGTGACCCTTGTCAGCGCACCGCTGCGCAGAGAGTCACCTCAAGCACCCACAGCCGTAAATGTAGAGAATAAACCAATGCCATCACCCCAATAATTTAATAAGAGCAAAGAAAATTAGAGTTCTCATTATCTGATCACACGTTATTCCATGGCCTTACACAACCCAGCCTCACCGAGAACATTTCGAGTGGGTGTCAAATTGGAAAAATGAAAAAAAAAAAAGAAATGGAATGCGACAGGCCAGTGAGGGCCTGACATCTGGCAACTCTGCATGACCATCACGGCATGCTCGTCCCTACTGAATGTATTTCTTGCTCACGTGTCGTCTTCGCAGCCATTACCTAACTGCTAAAGATCATTTCTTCTCTAATGACTGTTTTGTCTACGTTTCTTTTGTTCGAACTACCATTTCTCTGTTCCACGAAACTCCAGTGAGCGTGTATCATTTATCCAACAAGTGTATATTACATGTGCAACATCTGCGTCTATAGCTCTTTCATCTGGCATTATTGATCAACAATATTTAGACCTATCAGGAGAATGAAAACTGGCGTTCTACGGATCGGAGCGTGGAATGTCAGATCCCTTAATCGCGCAGGTAGATTAGAAAATTTAAAAAGGGAAATGGATAGGTTAAAGTTAGATATAGTGGGAACTAGCGAAGTTCGGTGGCAGGAGGAACAAGACTTCTGGTCAGGTGAATACAGGGTTATACATACAAAGTCAAATAGGGGTAAGGCAGGAGTAGGTTTAATAATGAATAAAAAAATAGGAGTTCGGGTAAGCTACTACAAACAACATAGTGAACGCATTATTGTGGCCCAGATAGACACGAAACCCACGCCTACAACAGTAGTACAAGTCTATATGCCTACTAGCTCTGCAGATGACGAGGAAATTGAAGAAATGTATGACGAGATAAAAGAAATTATTCAGATAGAGAAGGGAGACGAAAATTTAATAGTCATGGGTGACTGAAATTCAGTAGTAGGAAAAGGAAGACAAGGAAACGTAGTAGGTGAATATGGATTGGGGGTAAGAAATATAAAAATTAGAGGAAGCCGCCTGGTAGAATTTTGCACAGAGCACAACTTAATCATAGCTAACACTTGGTTCAAGAATCATAAAACGAGGTTGTATACATGGAAGAAGCCTGGAGACACTGACAGGTTTCAGATAGATTATATAATGGTAAGACAGAGATTTAGGAACTAGGATTTAAATTGTAAGACATTTCCAGGGGCAGATGTGGACTCTGACCACAATCTATTGGTTACGAATTGTAGATTAAAACTGAAGAAACTGCAAAAAGGTGGGAATTTGAGGAGATGGGACCTGGAAAACTGAAAGAACCAGAGGTTGTAGAGAGTTTCAGGGAGAGCATAAAGGAACAATTGACAAGAATGGGGGAAAGAAATACAGTAGAAGAAGGATTGATAGCTTTGAGGGATGAAGTGGTGAAGGCAGCAGAAGATCAAGTAGGTAAAAAGACGAGGGCTAGTAGAAATCCTTGGGTGACAGAAGAAATACTGAATTTAATTGATGAAAGGAGAAAATATAAAAATGCAGTAAATGAAGCAGGCAAAAAGGAACACAAACGTCTCAAAAATGAGATCGACAGGAAGTGCAAAATGGCTAAGCAGGCTATGCTAGAGGACAAATGTAAGGATGTAAAGGCTTATCTCACTATGGGTAAGATAGATACTGCTCACAGAAAAATTAAAGAGACCTTTGGAGAAAAGAGAACCACTTGTATGAATATCAAGGGCTCAGATGGAAACCCACTTCTAAGCAAAGAAGGGAAAGCAGAGAGGTAGAAGGAGTATATAGAGGGACTATACAAGGGCGATGTACTTGAGGACAATATTATGGAAATGGAAGAGGATGTAGATGAAGATGAAATGGGAGATACACTGCGTGAAGAATTTGATAGAGCACTGAAAGACCTAAGTCGAAACAAGGCCCCGGGAGTAGACAACATTCCATTAGAACTACTGACAGCCTTGGGAGATCCAATCCTGACAAAACTCACCATCTGGTGAGCAAAATGTATGAGGCAGGCGAAATACCCTCAGACTTCAAGAAGAATATAATAATTCCAATCCCAAAGAAAGCAGGCGTTGACAGATGTGAAAATTACCGAACTATAAGTTTAATAAGTCACAGCTATAAAATACTAACGCGAATTCTGTACAGACGAATGGAAAAACTGGTAGAAGCCGACCTCGGGGAAGATCAGTTTGGATTCCGTAGAAATATGGGAATACGTGAGGCAATACTGACCCTACGACTTACCTTAGAAGCTAGATTAAGAAAGGGCAAACCTACGTTTCTAGCATTTGTAGACTTGGAGAAAGCTTTTGACAATGTTGACTGGGATAATCTCTTTCAAATTCTGAAGGTGGCAGGGGTAAAATACAGTGGGCGAAAGGCTATTTACAACTTGTACAGAAACCAGATGGCAGTTATAAGAGTCGAGGGCATGAAAGGGAAGCAGTGGTTGGGAAGGGAGTGAGACAGGGTTATAGCCTCTCCCCGATGTTATTCAATCTGTATATTGAGCAAGCAGTAAAAGAAACAAAAGAAAAATTCGTAGTAGGTATTAAAATCCATGGAGAAGAAATAAAAACTTTGAGGGTTCGCCGATGACATTGTAATTCTATCAGAGACAGCAAAGGACTTGGAAGAGCAGTTGAACGGAATAGACAGTGTCTTGAAGGGAGGATATAAGATGAACATCAACAAAAGCAAAACGAGGATAATGGAATGTAGTCGAATTAAGTTGGGCAAAGCTGAGGGAATTAGATTAGGAAATCAGACACTTAAAGTAGTAAAGGAGTTTTGCTATTTGGGGAGCAAAATAACTGATGATGGTCGAAGTAGAGAGGATATAAAATGTAGACTGGCAATGGCAAGGAAAACGTTTCTGAAGAAGAGAAATTTGTTAACATCGAGTATAGATTTAAGTGCCAGGAAGTCGTTTCTGAAAGTATTTGTATGGAGTGTAGCCCTGTAAGGAAGTGAAACGTGGACGATAAATAGTTTAGAGAAGAAGAGAATAGAATCTTTCGAAATGTGGTGCTACAGAAGAATGCTGAAGATTAGGTGGGTAGATCACATAACTAATGATGAGGTATTGAAGCGTATTGGGGAGAAGAGGAGTTTGTGGCACAGCTTGACAAGAAAAAGGGACCGGTTGGTAGGACGTGTTCGGAGGCATGAAGGGATCACAAATTTAGCATTGGAGGGTAGTGTGAAGGGTAAAAATCATAGAGGGAGACCAAGAGATGAATTCACTAAGCAGATTCAGAAGGATGTGGGCTGCAGTACCTAACTGGAGATGAAGAAGCTTGCACAGGATAGAGTAGCACGGAGAGCTGCATCAAACCAGTCCCAGGACTGAAGACCACAACAACAACAACAACGTTTAGACCTACTAAGCCTCGGGAATTTAGTTCCATGGAGTTAGATTTCATCACTGGGTAAGCTGAGTGTACTAGTGCTGAAGCTGCACATCTGATAGCCACACGCAGTAACAGGGAAGACACAAGCTGTTTGCAGAGAACAATACTGGAGGCAGCAGAAGTTGTTTACAAGTGAACTACAGTCCAAGCGAAAGCACAAGTTGTTTTCAGATGTTGTACAACTACATGGAAAACATGAACAGTTTACAAGCGGAGTACAATTTTGGGTGAAACACTATATGCTTACAAATGGCGTATACTACTAAGTATGGCACAAATTATTTACAAACAGAGTATAATATTGGGGAAAATTACAAGTTGTTTACGAGTAGGATACAACACTGGGTAAGGCATGAGACGTCTATAAGCGGAGTAAGGGAGAGCCGGGCAAAGTAGCCAGGCTAAGGTCTTTATATTTTTTAAGCTGATTAGCAATAGGCAGAAATGCAGATGGGCCAGTGATTATAATCTACAACTACTGACGCATGATATAGAATATATGTGTGATGTCCGTTCTTTCACAGATGTCTGAAAGAAGAGACATCACATATAATTAAAATGAGGACGACCAACTGATCACTTCAGTACGGATGTGTACCACGGTTGAACTCTTACGGGAATCAGCAGAATTCCAGGAGTAGAGAGGATAATAGGTATGAGTCACTACATTAGTAGTGTGTAGATAAGTTGAAAATTTGGGTCTGACAGGAGTCGTGCCAGGCTAGTCCATGCAGTTGTGATGGCCACTATGCGCGGATGGCGCAATGGTAGTAGTAAGCAGGACACATGGGTTTGAGTCCTGGTTTGGCGCAAATTTTCAACTTTCCCCAAAGATTTAAATCAACACCCACTGGCAACTAATGTCATTCATTCCCTCGTGTATTGATTAATACAGAATAATTTAATCATCTTAGGATGAAATTAAATACTTAAAACAAATCATTTTTCTAAAATGGCATATAGTCACTTTGTCGGACAGAAGTGGGCTAAGTGGCCATTTGGTTTTAAATTCAAAAATAAGAAATAAAGAAAACTGTTTTAACAAAGAACTCAATACAGTTTATTGTGAAACTTGATTCGAATTACACGTTTCACAAATGGAAATCAAAACTTTGTTCCTCAAATCCTTCATGAGCGCGGAGAGAGCTAAATTGGTACTTAATCCAGTGCTCGTCCAGTCTCGAATCTGAAGACTTTTCTTCACAGTACATGCACTCTGTGATTTCATCCTTGTTGACAAAAAATCTTCTAGGCTGGGTTTCCTGCTGTTCGCAAGCTCCTTTTTCCTGCTTTTCTGCTCTTCAGCTGCTTTCCGTTTTTCCTTCATTTTCTTTTCTTTTTCTTCGCTCTGTGTGTTTGTCGCTTCTACATCACCATTGTAAGTGCTTGCTGCAAGTATCTCCACAGAGCCAGTCTTTCGGCTGGTACTTTTATGTTTCCCCCTACACAAAAGTTGCCAGACACCATGTAACTTGCGCGCGTGGCACACAATACTCATTAAAGCCTGTACTATGGTATGTGAGTGGGGTTCACCTTACAATACAGGATTTTTGTATAGATATTGACCGCGTGTACCTGAATGGTGGCAAATCAGACTTACACCCACTCTGTAATAACAATGATACGTCAAGCAAGTCCGAAATGCAACTACACGTCAGGACGGACAAAAAGCAACACAGAAGATGCTACCAATTTGTTAATAATACGGTCGCCAGCCTAATTAGGCATTAACTGAGTTTCTTCCCTGGACAAGTTGGCAGATATTCGTGCAAAGCAACTAGTAGTAACACTGCATAATATAGTAGAATTTTAGAACCAGAAAATCTATTGAACTGATATTTGCACGTTCTGTAATGATATAAGAAAACCATAAATACATAACACTGCACTATAATGAACACTACAAAACTTCGTACTGTCTATTGATCTGATTAAAATCGCGCATAGGTTACCCTAGAAATAGTAATTTCGAGCCACAGACAAAATGTCAATTTTAATAAAGATAAAACACTGATAAATTTTGACTTTTATATTGACTTTGACTTTTGCTGGTCAAATCAATTTAGAGCGCTTCAGAATTCAAATGAATAAAAAAGGGGGGGGGGACCCTGAAACTGTTGTGATCACTGTATTAAAAAATTTGATTACTGAAATTATTATGCGCTCAAGATTTCCAGTATATGAGTTACTACTCTTTTTATCGCATTTACTGCTCATTTAAATACCTTTATATCTGTCTCCAAATAATTAAACTTCTTTGCTATATCAATATTAAAGTTATCTTCCAACTTTGTCAGACCTTCGTTATTCATTTACTGGTTCATTAACAAAATAGTTCTTTAAACACCATTCTAACATAGCTAGGTCTGCAGGTAATTATTATTAACACAAACTTTAATTTTTCATCTCGGGAAACTCGGATTGCACAACATTTGGAAAGGACCCTGTCTGGGTTAGTTGAGAGGATAATTAAATGATAGGAAAGTTCTGGTAAAATTTAAGTTGTTATTAAGTTGTTATTGAACAGTATGGAACAAAAGTAACACTGGTCCATACGAATACAGTACTAAAAGTTTCAACCTGTTTGTATCGATGCAGCGGTTGGCATGCGGCGAGATGGCGAGGCACAGAGCACACATACAACCACAGCTATGGCTCTTGATGTGTCGGCACTTTAATTCTTCCTGGCGTCGCAATACTTTTCCATTTAGTGCCTATGGAATTTTGCCATGCTGTGTGGGTGTTGGAACGGCATTCCCGAGGCTCAATGAAACTACGTCTTCCAGGAGAGCCTCCTCGCTCCAGAAGGTGTTGCTCAGACCAATGCCAAACTCCAACTCCAACTGCTGAGCCCATTGTGCCGTGCAGCGCCCGTGCGCATTTTCCCGCGCTCGCCTGCCATCCACCTTTTACCGCTCCCTTACAGACAGGGTATTCACCCGAGGTTTTGCATTCTACATATCCTAACACATTGCCTACATATGGACCAGACGCACATTTACAATTTTAAACATCTTACAACAGTCTCAACATTTGTTACATTTCAGTTCTATTACAATATTGCTTGACATTTGACATAAACATTAATATTCGCATTGAAATTTGTTTACAGTTTTCTTAACACAATGACATGAAACAAAAAAGAAATGAAATCAGAACATCGATTACACTAATTTATCGAAAAATCAGATGCAAAAAAAATTTACTTATATGTACAATAGTACAGCGTTGTTGTTGTTACAACCACTGCTGATACGGCCAGTTTGCCTGCATCGACGCCTTTACACGAAAGCTGTATATCTTTTAATAGCATGACCGAACTTTCTGTTATTAATGTAGAGTTATGGAGTCAAAGTATGACACTTTCAACACAGCTTACAATGGCCACTTTGCCCGCCATGGCCACGTTACCCACCTGTCCCCTACAATAGAGAGGCGAGCACAAAATTTTTATTGGTTGCTTTGAAAGCATCATATGTAAGCAGTCGTTTTCTGAACTTGGTAAGATTTATTGTACCATTAACTAATTTTCAGGCCACTGCATGCACAAAGTGAGATTGAGGTGATACAGGAAAAACCGGAATAATTGGATATAGTCCTGCCACATTTAGAATAATTCAGATATTAATAATGAACCGTGTAAAATTAAGGTGTCAGATTCAAAAGGATGGAATTATTGCCCATCCGCACACTAAGTTAATGAATATTTAATTTAGATTAGAAATTGTCGGTAGTATAACTAAGCTGTTAGTGTGTAACACTAATAGCATCTTTTCAGCACTCACAAAACAAAGCCAATTAGTGTACAAGCACCCTTAAGTGAAAACAGTTTTTAGAAAGTAGCACCAGAACAACATATCTCTGTGAAGTCAAAATAATAATAAATAATTTCAATTTTCCCATACAACATTGATCTCTGATTATTAGATTGACTCTGAGCAGAACCACATAAAGCATACTGATATAATAATTATGTCACATGTAACTATTGATAAAATAGTAAACCACTCTTTTGGTTAGTCCACATGGTTGGATACTGAATACATACAGTTAATTCTAGCAGTCAAGTGCAACACTTTGTAAAACGAATGAACTTTGAGTATTAACTATTAAGCAGCTCTTCCTTGGATAATTGTCCGTGAGAACTGTTTATATCTAGTTACTGTCTTTTGAAATCAAATTGGTAAACATGAATATTTAATAACACTTTCTGCTAAATGACTCTTGAGAAAATTTACTACATCAACATTTATGTGATATTTCATTAGTTTCCAAATAATTTTACGTCAAAAGAAAGTACCTTTCTTTTCCAGCACTGTCTTTCACTCAGACGTCGTCGTCCTTCCAGTTGGATCACAAGAACAAATATCATTAATTTTCAGAGCAAAATGACAAAAATTTTCAGTTCAAACCACAGTTTTCAGCTATGGCGCAACTGGCAAGCCTCAAACTCTTGATCATGTCACACACGTAGCAAATGAACAACTAAGTCCATTGGCGACTTGGAAAGTAAGTATCTGAGCTTTTGTAATTACAATCTTGCTGTGTGGTCCAAGTTCTCTTCAGAAAACCACTCAAATTTCAGAAAAAAACACATTAATTGCTCAGACCTCAAATCTTTAGTATCAGTGCCTGACCACTACCGGTATCTTAAAGTGTTTTCTCATGAAGTTCGTGTGATTCCTGTGCGAAAATCTTACTCCAAAGTTTTAAATGCTCTGTTGTGTTGAAATGACCTGACAACCTTGCGCAATGAATGCTGTCTCTATGATTCAATGTAATAAAACAAAGCTTTTCAAATGTACTTTCTCTCTCACAGGACATAAAAATTAAACATAATTTCTCATAAAAATTAACGTTTTCAAATTTATCACCACATAATATCCTTTACAAATCAAATAAAAATGTTCAGTTGTCTTAAAACATTCACATGACTTAAAATACAAAACTGATCTTTGAACCCTTTACCAACATATCAAAATAATTGTATGTCAAAAGAAAGTAGATTCTTTTCCAGCGGTCACTCTTTGTCTCTGGCAATAATTGGCGAGTCTATCTTAATATTGGCACCAAGTCCACTCACACATTCATCTCACACTTTGTTCTCAGTATTACAGGCTTCATTCATGCTTAACGCAATTCATTGATATGTTACAACTGTTTTAAAATATTCTCTAAAGATTATTGTTAGTGACACTGCTATAGTTTTAGCACACTTAAATGAAATAGGTTACAGCTCAATGATCTACCCATCTTATACTTGATGTAACTGCGATCTTAGAGCAGAATTAGTAACATGAAAGAAGCAGTAAAATTTTGTTTAGTAGTTGTCAGGCAGCAACAAAGGGACTGGACACGTGCTAATTCTGACGCTTGCTGCAGACTGGATCAACGGCGCCCATGTTGTCAGCAAGTTCGCGGTGCAGCCGGCAGCTGGCGGTAGTGCTGAGCAGAGGCCGCGCCACTACGGCTGCGGCAGTGAAGGGAACTATGGCGGAACCGACGGAGGAGTGGCTGAGGGCGAAACCTTTTGAGGAAATGCCAGGGCCCAAACCACTGCCTATCATAGGAAACACCTGGAGATTCCTGATGCCTTCAGGTAAGGGCGAGGTCTGTTCTCTCTACCTTGTGAAGAAGCAACGTCTCCACTTCTACATGGCAGCTAATCCAACAATCTCTTTAACACTACTTGGATCCCGCAGCCTACATCTTATATAGTCTTCATAACATTGACAGATCTCTTCAACTTTGAGGTTACTAGGGATGCACCCACAATAGAGATAACAGGGCAGGAAATAATAGTACTTCAGTCTTTTTTCAAACCTCACTCATACACACTTCCAGTTAAGTATGTTCACATTATTGCATCCTTTCTATCCACCATTCCATTGCATGTACCCATAATCAGTACTCTTTCATGTATCTGCCACCATATTGCACATGTTCCCAAAGATCAGTCCCTTATCCTTTCATTTATATCCTCTTCTGATGTGCCTGAAACCTGTCCTCAGCCACTACACTGACGACACCGTATTCCACCTTCCAGAACCCTCACTGACCCTTTGGCTCTAGGTCAACCAGTTTGCCTCCAGGTGAGACCAGGGTTTTCTAAAATTAACCCAACCAATAACTTCTGCTCAAAGAATGCTACCACATCATTTACATTCATACTATCCACTTAACTAATCCGCTGAACACCTCACACTAACCCTGACTATAAACTAACTCCTTTTACTAATCACATAAAAAACCTTATACAGGGTAGTCCTTTGATCGTAACCAGGCCAAATATCTCACGAAATAAGCGTCAAACGAAAATACTACAAAGAACGAAACTTGTCTAGCTTGAAGGGGGAAACCAGATGGCGCTATGGTTGGCCCACTAGATGGCGCTGCCATAGGTCAAACGGATATCAACTGTGTTTTCTTAAATAGGAACCCCCATTTTTTATTACATATTCGTGTAGTAGGTAAAGAAATATGAATGTTTTAGTCCAACCACTTTTTTCGTTTTGTGATAGATGGCGCTGTAATAGTCACAAACATATGGCTCACAATTTTAGACGAACAGATGGTAACAGGTAGGTTCTTTAAATTAAAATATAGAACGTAGGTTCGTTTGAACATTTTATTTCGGTTGTTCCAATGTGATACATGTACCTTTGAGAACTTATCATTTCTGAGAACGCATGCTGTTACAGGATGATTACCTGTAAATAATACATTAATGCAATAAATGCTCGAAATGATGTCCATTAACCTCAATGCATTTGGCAATACGTGTAACGGCAATCCTCTCAACAGCGAGTAGTTCGCCTTCCGTAATGTTCACACATCCATTGACAATGCACTGACGCATGTTGTCAGGCGTTGTCGGTGATCACGATAGCAAATATCCATCAACATTCCCCAAAGAAATAAATCCGGGGACGTCAGATCCGGTGA
Source organism: Schistocerca serialis cubense (assembly GCF_023864345.2). NCBI lineage: Eukaryota > Metazoa > Arthropoda > Insecta > Orthoptera > Acrididae > Schistocerca > Schistocerca serialis. The sequence continues at coordinate 230,670,865 of NC_064642.1, forward strand.
ACGTGTGGGCCATGGTATGGTGCTTCGACGACCAATCCACCTGTCATGAAATATGCTATTCAATACCGCTTCAACCGCACGCGAGCTGTGTGCCGGACATCCATCATGTTGGAAGTACATCGCCATTCTGTCATGCAGTCAAACATCTTGTAGTAACATGGGTAGAACATTACGTAGGAAATCAGCATACATTGCACCATTTAGATTTCCATCGATAAAATGGGGACCAATTATCCTTCCTCCCATAATGCCGCACTAGACATTAACCCGCCAAGGTCGCTGATATTCCACTTGTCGCAGCCATCGTGGATTTTCCGTCGCCCAATAGTGCATATTATGCCGGTTAACGTTACCGCTGTTGGTGAATGACGCCTCGTCGCTAAATAGAAAGCGTGCAAAATATTTTTCATCGTCCCGTAATTTCTCTTGTGCCCAGTGGCAGAACTGTACACGACGTTCAAAGTCGTCGCCATGCAATTCCTGGAGCATAGAAATGCAATCGATGTTGATGTAGCATTCTCAACACCGACGTTTTTTAGATTCCCGATTCTCGTGAAATTTGTTTGCTACTGATGTGCAGATTAGCCGCGACAGCAGCTAAAACACCTGCTTGGGCATCATCATTTGTTGCAGGTCGTGGTTAACGTTTCACATGTGGCTGAACACTTCCTGTTGCCTTAAATAACGTAACTATCCGGCTAACGGTCCGGACACTTGGATGATATCGTCCAGGATACCGAGCAGCATACATAGCACACGCCCGTTGGGCATTTTGATCACAATAGCCATACATCAACACGATATCGACCTTTTGCGCAATTGGTAAACGGTCCATTTTAACACGGGTAATGTATCACGAAGCAAATACCGTCCGCACTGGCGGAATGTTACGTGAGATCACGTACTTATACGTTTGTGACTTACAGCGCCATCTATCACAAAGTGAAAAAAGTGGTCCAACTAAAACATTCATATTTCCTTACGTACTACACGAATATGTAATAAAAATGGGGGTTCCTATTTGAGAAAACGCAGTTGATATCCGTTTGACCTATGGCAGCGCCATCTAGCGTGCCAGCCATAGCGCCATCTGGTTTCCCTCTTCAAGCTAGACGAGTTTCGTTCTTTTAGTTATTTCGTTTGATGCTTATTTCGTGAGATATTTGGCCCGGTCACTATCAATGGACCACCCTGTATAATAGACTAATACTACAAACTATCCGAATACTAGGATTACATTCCTCCACCATACTCATCTTCTACAAAGTTTATTCTCTCTCATGCCAATGTCGCTTGAATTTCCACTACACCAAAAGTTTGTCCCACATACCACGTTCTTAGATGCCATTTATTCTGTCTGACATTTCACATCTATCTGTCATTTGTCCGTCTTGAGACCAATTTTTTCATCAGTATTGTGAATCGTTTGTTGCAGGACCCACCAAGAGTAACAATTGCAAACTACCTCCGCAAATATTAGCTGGATATACACCAATCTCTGTTTTCCTCTGTATCTTTTACCGTCTACAGCTCCCTCTAGTACCATGGAAGTCTTAACACTTGTCCTATCCTCCTGTGTCATCTTCTTTTCCTTTATATTCCTTTCTTTGCCGACTCTGTGGAGAGCCTCCTCATTCCTTCCCTTATCAGTCCTCCTAACTTTCAACAATTATCTGTAGCATCACATCTCAAAGGCTTCGATTCTCTTCTGATTCGGTTTTCCTACAGTCCATCTCTCACTAGCTTATAGCTCTGTGCTGTAAACTTACATTCTCAAAAATTTCTTTCCCAAATTAAGACCTGTCTAGCAGATTTATCTTGGTCATGGCTGATTCCTGTATGATGTTTATTTTCATCTTATCTCACACACTGAATGCCCCTGGAATTCCTACACTTCATGCAAACTTGATAGTAGCCACCCCATCGTTCCATCCCTGATTGTCACCTTTCGTGGTCTTTTTGCACACACTCCCCACAATGAAATCTTAACCACTTCATCCTACCTGACCACAAAATCCGCCCATAGAGCTGCCCAGCCTGCCAAATTTTAACACTCTACTTCTTTCTCCATGTCAGGGCTTATTTTCTCACCACGCTACTTACCTTTCTCAACAGCTTGGTCTGGGATCTTCCATCATTTCTATCCCACGCCCTTTCCAAGAGGCTTATGTGTATGCTATTAAATATTAAAATTTCAGCTCCATGAAGGTAACATTCAATCAACGTCAAATTTATATAGAGTATACTACATCACTTGATACGCAAATGATCAGCATCTCAGCGAGACTGCGCACAGGAAGCAGAAATTATGCGAACAGTGATCTGTGTATAAAGAAAGTGGTTGTATGTGAGAAGACAGCATTATTCCTCATACCAGCGTACCCTATCCAGACTGCAGTTTATAGGTCCACGATATTACTGCTTGTGCTGGATGGGAAGTCATGCAAATACCTGATCAATGGGTTCAAATGGTTCAAATGGCTCTGAGCACTATGGGACTTAACTGCTGAGGTCATCAGTTCCTTAGAACTTAGAATTAATTAAACCTAACTAACCTACGGACATCAAACACATCCATGCCCAAGGCAGGATTCGAACCTGCGACCGTAGCAGTCGCGTGGTTCCTGACTGAAGCGCCTAGGACCGCTCGGCCACCACGCATTGGGTTCAGGAAGGCGATAGTCCGCGCCATGACAGGTCTCAATGGCACCACTCGGCTATAGCCCTATTAAAATTTCTTACTAGTTGATGGCTGTCAATTGCCGCTACAGTGTTACCACATCGGCTGCCGCTCGGTTAAACGCGAAACGGAAACACAGCAGGTCACTTCATAATACTGCAGAAGTGCTGTTACGTGCAACGTGGAGCAGTGTTGGAAGCAGCTGCCGACGGGTATGACGAGAACGCCAGTTTTTTCTGGCCACAGGCAGAACATCGTAATGTGCAATTTATCCAAGAAAACGCCTATGAACAATCTACGGCAGAACTATCAACCGCGTTCGCTTTGTTCGAAGTTCTTAAAGCTGACCTCTAAGAGCAAACTCAAGACAGAGAAAGTTCAGTTTCAGCTCTAAAAGTAAAATGCAATTTCTCATTTTAGTCTGTTAGCGGAAACAATCATCATACTGGTTACACGAGCCGACGCGATATCAGTCGATGAGCAGTCCTGGTTGCCACTAGGTTGCAGGTTATAAGCGACACAGGCAGGTTCCGGACGAAAAATAAAAGTCATAGGAAGAAAAATGTAAACACAAATGAGAAAGTCCGTACGATTATGAAAATGCGGAGGCAAAGGATAAGAACTAAAATAACCACATTTAAACAATTAACTGACTAAAAATAATAGTCAAAGTCGTTTTCATAAACAATTAAAAATAAAAAAGTTGTCATGTAACAAGATTCGAAGTAATAGCCTTCTGCACATCATAACAGTAATTTACCCACTATTCTACAGCACTACATACATTTTTGTCTCTGTATTTTTCTTCCCCTAGACATCTAATCGCAACAATGATTCGCTACTTTCAAAAAGTTTCTCATGCAATGCCGTATGAGGCTTATCTCCTGTAGGTCGAATCGTACCTTGTGCTAAATGATCCAGTTGTGTTTGGATAGTGCAGTATATGAGACGTGAGTATTTCGTTACCATCGTTGTCTTTGTGTTATTTTTCATGTGGTTATCGTGTCTGATGAAATGCGAAACAAAAGGGCCAGACCCAGGATTCGGAATCAAAACACATCAATAAAGAAAGCCAGACAAGGAATTGGAAATGAAATGTCCATTTGTTGTGGCAGTTCGGCACTGGTGAACAGTTCTGGGGCGGGGGGCACGAGAAATACGGCCTGCTCCGTGCAGGCCGAAGGGAATTCAATATGTAATTGAAATGACACCCACTGAAAATCTCTAGGTTTTTCGTCTGATACCGAAAGTTTGCATGAACTTAAACGCCCAGTCAAGGATTATTAACCCCCTCTGAAATACACTGAAGAGCCAAAGATACTGATACACCTGCCTAATATCGTATAGGGCCCCCGCGAGCACGCAGAAGTGCCGCAATATGACGTGGCATGGTCTCGACTAATGCCTGAAGTAGTGGTCGAGTGAAATGACACCATGAATCCTACAGGAACGTGGGGTGGAGGCATCTTCTGAACAGCACGTTGCAAGGCACCCCAGATATGCTCAATAATGTTCGTGTCTGGGGAATCTGGTGGCCATCGGAAGTGTTTAAATTCAAAAGAGTGTTCCTGGAGCCACTCTGTAACAATTCTGGACTTGGGGGTGTCGCATTTTCCTGCTGGGATTGACTAAGTCCTTCGGAATGCAGAATGAACACGAATGGATGCCGGTTTGTAGACAGGTTTCTTACGTACGTGTCACCTGTTAGAGTCGTATCTAGATGTATCAAGGGGCCCATACCACTCCAACTGTGCACATCCTACACCGTCACAGAGCCTCCCCCTCTTGAACAGTCCCTTGCTGACATGCAGTGTCCTTGGATTCATGAGGCTGTCTCCCATACCCGTACACGTCCATCCGCTCGATACAATTTGAAACAAGACTCGTCCGACCAGCCAAAATGTTTCCAGTCATCAGCACTTCAATGTTGGTGTTGACGGATCTAGGAGAGGCCTAAAGCTTTGTGTCGTGCAGTCATCAAGCGTACACTAGTGGGCCTTCGGCTCCGAAAGCCCATATCGATGAGGTTTCGTTCAATGGTTCCCACGCTGACAATTGTTTTGGTCCAGCGTTAAAATCTGCAGCATTTTGCGGAAGGGTTGCACTTCTGACACATTGAACGATTCTCTTCAGTCATCGTTGGTCCAGTTCTTGCAGGACCTTTTTCCGCCTGCAGCGATGTCGGAGATGTAATGTTTTACCGGATTCCTGATATTTACGGTACAGTCGTGAAATTGTCGTACGGGAAAATCCCCACTTCATCGCTACCTGGGAGATGCTGTGTCCCATCGTTTGTGCAGTATAACTTCACGTTCAGACTCATTTGAGTATTGGTAACCTGCCATTATAGCAGCAGTAAACGATCTAACAACTGCGTCAGACACTTGTTGTCTTATATAGGGTTTGCCGACCACAACGCCTTATTCTGTCTGTTTACATTTCTCTGTATTTGAATACACATGCCTATATAAGTTTCTTCGGCGCTTCAGTGCAATTACTCGCTGCCCGCAGGTGACGGCTGTTGACAGTCTTACGATCTGCAGGGTAAAGGGCTGTGGCATATGCGCCACGGCCCGTTTGTCTCGTAGGCTTCAAGGTGTTCGGGCGCGACACTGAGCACTCAGATTGAAGCAAATCAGTTCCCCCGCATGAGGTGTCAACTGGCAAGTAATTTTAATCGGTCTATAGTGCCGAAGAGGACAGACATACTGTTCGCTCGATTGGAGAGGATCGTACAGCCACCCTGAATCAGAAGATGAGCTTGTTTGCACCAGGACAAGTATCCACGCGCACGGCGCGTGGATCATCTTGAACTGTATGCACGACTACCACTGTTTTTGCTTCCCTACAAGTGGAAGCAAAGAGCGGTGCACCCAACGACAGTCTGGTTACAAGAGTGGTATCCCGTGACGGAAGATGCTACTGCAGACATGGATATTGTTAACGCATAATCCGGGGAGAGGTTCAGAAGATCGACAACTGGTGCGGTTCGCTGACAGCTGATGATCGACGTAAATAAATGTGTTGTTGCATAAATAGGTAGAGAGATCCATTATTGGGCGATTACACTATTGGCAATAAATCACTGCAATCACATCCGTCAAAGAGTTCTGGGAGACACCAACTGGAGAGAGTACGGCCGATCTGCTTGCATGAAAAGCAGGCACCAGACTGAAGTGCATTGGAAGGATTCTGACAAAAAGTAATTAATGAACTGGAGAAGTGGCTTACCAATACTCGTTAAAGCAATTCTTGAGTGTTAATCTTCGGTCTGGGGGCCATACTCAGGCTTTATATGGGAGTTCAGAAAGACCTACATCTACATACAGATACTCCGCAAACTACCGTAAGATGCGTGGCGGAAGGTAACCTGTAACACTACTGATCGTTTCCTTTCCTGTTCCACTCGCAAATACAGCGAGGGAAAATCGACTATCTATATGCCTCTGTACGAGCCCTAATTTCTGATATCTTCGTGATCCTTATGCGAAATATATGTAGGTGGCAGTACATTCATTGTGGAATCATCTTTAAGTTCCGGTTCTCTAAATTTTCTCAGTAGCGTTCCCCGAAAAGAACATCGCCTTCCCTCCAGCGATTCCCCTCCGCAATACTTTTGTTTTTCGAGCCCACCGGTAACGCGTCTAGCATCCCGCCTCTGAATTGCTTCGATGTTTTCGCTTAATCCGATCTGGTGTGGATCGTAAACACTCGAACAGTACTCAAGAATAGGTTGCGCCATCGTGCTGTATGCGGTATTTTTCACAGATGAACCACACCATCACGGGTTCGTTTTAAAAGCGTTATGGAGATGCTCGCCAAAATGCCAATGATAGACGCTATTAGAAAAATATTGCGCTTGATGGGAAGTGTTAATGTTAGAATTATGAGAGCGTATGTTCCAAGACGAGTTAACTAACTTGTTATTTCCTCACATTCACTTATCGCAAAATGATGGCGTGAAAATCACATAAATTAGAGCTCGTGTGGAGAGTTCAAGACATTATCGCGCTCGATTCGCGAATGTAATAGAAAAGAGAGAAGTGGTAGAAGTACAAGAAATACTCTTCACAACAGTTGTAGAGCTCTGGATGTGGATGAGTAGCCTCAGAGGAGGTCAGGTGGCCGACGCTTTTTGTGGATCGTACAACATGTACATCAAAAAGTCCAAGGCCAGATGAACTCGGGTGCTACGAGACGTTTTTAAAACGTGTGGGCTGTGCACCAGTGGAGGCCTCCGAATAACGGAAAAGTTAGGGATGAGGGCAGAGGGAAGATCGAGGAGGAGGAGGAGGAGATTACTGTTTAACGTCCCGTCGACAACGAGGTCATTAGAGACGGAGCGCAAGCTCGGGTTGAGGGAAGGATGGGGAAGGAAATCGGCCGTGCCCTTTCAAAGGAACCATCCCGGCATTTGCTTGAAGCGATTTAGGGAAATCACAGAAAACCTAAATCAGGATGGCCGGAGACGGGATTGAACCGTCGTCCTCCCGAATGCGAGTCCAGTGTGCTAACCACTGCGCCACCTCGCTCGGTAGGGAAGATCGAAAGACAGACCTTTTACAGCATAATGGGTCATAAGAATGTCTAGATCACTGTAGCTGAAGAGGAAGAAAACAATCTTCTCAGAGTAATGCTTGGCTGTTCAGATTGACAAGAAACGGAAGCTAAAAACTTTTGGTAGTTTTATGTAATAGCTAAGAAGCGTCTAACCGGTTAAACATATAAAATTCTTTATGTTAGAACTTCAGTTTCAAATAAACCGTGCAGACTGAAGGACAGTCACAGTCATATCCTTTGCATTGTATTGTATGGAACTGGGGACGTAAAAACGACGCAGAGGCTTCGTCTCCGCCGTAGCCCGCAGTGGTACACAACCCCAAAATAGGCTACAGTAGTCCACTCACCCCACCGCCGCCGCCCCACACAGAACCCAGGTTTATTGCGCGCTTCGGCCCCCAGTGGACGCCCCCCCCCCCCTCCCCTTACATCAGACGAGTGTAACCCCTATGTTTGCGTGGTAGAGTAATTATGGTGTACGCGTACGTGGAGAAAGTGTTTGCGCAGCAATCACCGACGTAACTGAGGCGGAATAAGGGGAAACAGCCTGCATTCGCCGAAGCAGATGGAAAACCGTCTTAAAAACCATCCAGAGACTGGCCGGCACACCGGACCTCGACACTGATCTGCCGAGCGGATTCTTGTCGGGGACCGGCACGCCTTCTCGCCCGGATAGCAGTGCGTTAGACCGCACGGCTAACCGGGAAGGCTGTCATACCCTTATAAACACATTATTTTTTTTATATTTTATGAACAACAGCCAGGGCCAAGGTTTGTCTAAAGACGGCGTAGTCTATTGTAGAGTATTGAAACCACTGGTAACGCAGCAAGGTGGAGCATATCCACATGGTCTCTTATCCCTCGTACAGTAAACATATTATTGAGGTAGTAATTTATATTTTGCTCAAAATTTTTATTTTACGGAACTTGTGTGTACTACGTTTTTCTTCAAAAACTTTCGCGGCTTCTAATTTAAAATACCACTTTCTCCTAATATTCAATGCTTTCGAAATTATTTGAATTTACTTCTTAACTTCATATATAAGAACATAATAATGAATACCACTGAAACCCCTCTTCGTAAAAGCAAGACCAAATTAATTAATATCTAGAAAGGCATATTAATTACTGAGAGTCAAAATGAAATTTGTATGTCAATTATCTTAACGTTATTAACTAAACTTGGGTTAACATGAACCGTATGAAAGCCGTACAAAGAACAGATGGACAGAGAAAAATACTTGAGGGCGAAACAAGCCAGTGACGGTTTAATTCTCATTGTTGATAACGATAATGATGGTACGGTATTTTCGAATGTGTTACGTTTCGGATAATCATGCTTTGACGTGCCTGTTATTGAGTCAGTGCTATCAAAAGGCGAGGGTTACTAAACATTAACCTTATAATTCATCTAAACCTTTATGATGAATTGTAAAATTTATTAAAACGATAGAATTCCATTAGTAGCTGAACAATGAACATAAGAGCGTTATTACGTTATAAGGCTATATTATCGCCCACGCGCTCAAAACTCCATAATACGGTGGCCACTGTAGTCACATCCAATTGTAACTAGTAATGTGGCAGAAATTAAACGACTTCATTTTGACTTAAAACAGCATGTAGTTTCACTATCGAGAAGATCAGTCTTCAACGCAAATGTTCCTGGAAGGTGGAAAAAGCTTGCGCTCTTTTCATTTAATAGTGAAAGCTATGTCAAACCATGAAACGTACAAGGACTTTATCTAGAGTTTCCTAGGTTTCTACGAAAAAGAAAAGCAGGAAATGGCTGTAGTCAATAAGTGAGTGCGATGTAACGCTGCGAAGGATGCCTGTGTGTGTGTGTGGGGGGGGGGGGAGGTGGTTCCCATAGTCTGTATTATCGGCCTTCCAAAAGATTCCGCCAGATCCAGAGATCCAGTCTGCAAAAAGTCGGGACTTAGGGAACAGTGGTTTCGGAAATCGGCGGGACGAGAACCTAAGTTTCGCAACGGAAAGAAGAGTACGTAAATTTTCAGTTATTATATAATATTGTCTTTTAATACATTACAATCAAAATTGGTACGTTCGTGCAGCTGTGCTCACAAGTACTGTTCTATTCATCTAAAGTACAAACTTTAGGTTTTTAATGAAATATATTTTGCAAAAGTAAAATAAAAATGTCTTCGCGACTCATCTACAAAAAAATTCGAAAAGAAAAAAAAACACGCTCATCAATCGTTTAAATGTGAAGAAATATCTACACAAAAGAAGAACTTAATGTTTTTCCTTTCTTAAGAAAATTAGTGAAACTTTAAAACGTAAATTTGGTCTGTTTTGAACCTCCTTAGTGTTGTTACTTAATACACCTAAAGTGCATGCAGTTTTATTCACTTTGTTTGGTTTTACTGTGTTTCGAAATGATGAGGAGGTCCCATACTCCGAGGATCGTAGGGGACGATGCGGGAGACCCGCACCGCCGTACTAGGCAAGGTCCTAGTGGAGGTGGTTTGCCATTGCCTTCCTCCGACCGTAATGGGGATGAATGATGCTGATGCAAACGATAGAACACCCAGTCATCTCGAGGCAGGAAAAATCCCTGACCCCGCCGGGAATCGAACCCGGAACCACGTGCGCGGGAAGCGAGAACTCTACCGCAAGACCACGAGCTGCTGAATAAACACAGTTTGTATAAATCACTTAGCATCTGTATTCGCAGCGGCTGAACGATCTGGGAACGTCGACGGGCGTTGTGCACACATCTAAAAGTCACCTACCTCCTGTGTCATGGTTCTCACTACAAACTAAATCACTAAACGAAAAAGTTGGCGGGCGCCGTGAGGAATCACCTCCATGGGAGTATGGTGGGAAAGGGGTGTGTGTGGGGGGGGGGGGGGGAGGTGGGGGAGTAGGTGGAACACTTCCCAGAAGACTCAGGCTTTGTCGTAATAGTAATCAGCGGCTGAGTGTTTTAGGAACTACAGATGAGTAATGCGCTCAGGCGTCCCTTTAGATCATCGGCTGATTGCGAACTCCTGGCTCGCCGTTTTCTAGCTTTCTTAGTTACCGCCATCGATACTTTCAGAATCCCGATTCAGAACATTAATGTACTTGGCCGCTTATGACGTGATACGTTTTGTATTTCGAATTAGCAGTGCGGAGATTATGCGGGGCGGCTGATGACACCTCAAAAACTCTGCACATGCCGCGAAATTCGAATCACCTGGTAGTACTGCCTAACCAGCAGAGACCGCTATCAGCCTTGTTGCATTCATTGTTTGCGGTGTCACAATTTTAGGTTTTATGTGCAGCACAAGTCTGAAAGAGACAACTTCTAGTGAAACGTGCATGTAGACAGCACATCCACACTGCAAGCAATAAACGGAGCGCATACTTCTGCTACAGGCGGTATCTTAACAGAATAAAACGAAACGTACATCCTGACGAAAAAGCGGATTTCAGTAGCTGCATACACAACACCACTATTAATGGATATGTAAGCGACTAATCCGGGACACGGAACCCGAACTCAGTTGCAGGTTGCCTATAAAGGCTTTCAGGGGCAACAAAAATTTGATTTTCAATATTTCATATAAACATAATCAATTTAAAATGCTGGCATAATCTACTACGTCTTAATTACGAGGACTGTTCGGAAAGTAAGGAACGATCGGTCGCGAAATGGAAACCACAGTGCAAATCCGATAAAGTTTTGCACAGGTACAAACGCCGTGTGGCTAGGGCCTCCCGTCGGGCAGACCGTTCGCCTGGTGCAAGTCTTTCGATGGAATGACAACACCAGTCCCTGAGCGGAGAAAATCTCCGACCCAGCCGGGAATCGAACCCGGGCCCTTAGGTATGACATTCCGTCGGGCTGACCACTCAGCTACCAAGGGGCGGACTTCGCACAGGTGTGTTGGGCAGTGTCTTTAGTATGCCCGTCGATCGCGTTACGTTGTTCTTTTTAGTTCTGAGCACACAGGGAGCACATAAAGATACCTAGAACAACGGTGTATCCCACCAAGTACGAAGGCCTGGCGAGAAATTTCGTCTGAAGCTATGCAGACAACATTACATAACTGTCGTGTATTTTCTTCTTCAAGACAATTCTCAGCCGCAATCTGCAAGGGTAATGGAAATGTCGTGTGGCTAGGGCCTCCCGTCGGGTAGACCGTTCGCCTGGTGCAGGACTTTCGATTTGACACCACTTCGGCAACCTGCGCGTCGATGGGGATGAAATGATGATGATTAGGACAACACAACACCCAGTCCCTGAGCAGAGAAAATCTCCGACCCAGCCGGGAATCGAACCCGGGCCCTTAGGATTGACAGTCTGTCACGCTGACCACTCAGCTACCGGGGCGGACTGCAAGGGTAATGACAATGCTCCTGCATCGTTTTCAATTGGAAATGTTTGATTACCCATAAAACAGCCCGTAATTGTCTCCCTCTGAGTTTCATCTCTGCTCACATGAGCCGCTGGCTATGAAGACAACATTTTGGCACAGACAACGAGCTGTAGGCCAGCCTAGAGAATTCGCGGAAAGGACTGGCGGCTGCCTTCTGTAACGAGGGTACTGGAAAGCTGGTACAGCGCTACGACAAATGTGTAAGCAGGAACGGCGACTATATAGAGAAGAATATGGAAAGTCTAGCTAACTCTTGCAAATAAAACAGTTTTGATTTTCACTGTGGTTTCCATTTCGCGACCTATCGTTCCTTACTTTCCGAATATCCCTCGTAATTAAGAGGTATAATCTTATATGAATGGCTCAACGCAGTAAGACAAGTATTTCTGTTGTAAACTACATATGGTATGTACTGAGGCAGCGTAACTCACAGCACGGAAAAGCCCAGACACACACACACACACACACACACACACACACATATATATATATATATATATATATATATATATATATATATATATATATATATATACATTCAGCCATCTAATTAGTAATGTCATTTATGACGATACATATATAAGGACAACACAACACCCAGTCCCCGAGCAGAGAATATCTCCGAACCAGCAGGAACTCGAACCCAGGCCCCTTCGTTTAGCAGTTCGCGGCGCTGATAGGACTATATTCCGCCAGTAATTTAGAATGAAAGCACTTAGCGACTTGCAACTAGTTTCACACATAATATCGGACCTTTGCGACACATTTTCTGTCCGATACGCCCATAAAATGAAAGGAAAAAAGTGTATCGCTTACTTTATTTTCACTGTTCATGCAATAAAGCTACCGCATCGGGACTGACGTTTTAATTTATTAATTCTTTGCTACTGACCGTATGCGCAATGTATTTTGCGAACTGTTTGCACATATCCCAGTGAATGTACCTGCAGAATTATATTACTCTACGACACTTGCTTGATCAGATATGACGTCACAAACATTGAGATACGTAAAAAACTAGCTTTTACACTTACAAACTGTGAACTGTATATGTCTTGGGGCAAATATCCAAACTACGTTCATCCAGTATCTGAGAATGAGAGCACGTATTGACTTGCAACAAACTTTAAACATAATTTCAAACTTTTACGAAACTTTTGCTCGCCGGCTCCATCTGCAAAGTGATGAAGGAAAAAAAGTTTTAACAGAATATTCTCGGTTTACAATCCGCACCACTTCGAATAAAATATTCGAGCTTTCGATAGCTATCTCGGCCTTCGTCATCAGAAGTTAAAATCACTTGGCTGCTGGGGCTGCTACAATGCGTTGATCACATGAACAGTGTCCAACCTAACATTAAATTTACTGTCGAAATGGAGAGGCATTGCAAGCTTCCGTTGTTGGATGATTTAGTTGAGCGGAAGGTAGGAAATCTATGCATACTGACCGGTACTTAAACAACAATTTTCACCACCCTGTACACAAGAAAGCGGTCCTGAAAATGTTAGCACACAGGTAAAATATTGTTTCTGACGACGACCACCTAGAGCCTGAATTTCAGCGTTTCAAATGCACTTTCAGGGAAAGTGGTTACAGCAAGGGAAGAAATGCAATAGCATTCAGGTGCCACCGACGAAAGACGTCTCTAGAATTGGCGGAAGTGGCCAAGCCGGCTGCATTCCTTCCATGGTATGAAGCAACTGCTAGCAAGATATGACGTGTACTGAAGACACATGGATTGAGACCAGTGTTCCGACCTGCCCCCAAGATAAGAGGTACAGGTTGATAATTATTAAACTATATGAAAAAAAACGTAAATTAGTTACAAACTATGGCGCGCACTCACTTTATCCAAAATGTAACAGATACTCGGATGTTGGTTATGACATATTCGATATGCCTGCCATCATTAGTTATGATGTGGCGCAGACGAATAACAAGATTCTGCCTGACCTGCTGAAGTGTCAGAATATCAATACTGTCAATGACCTCCGGAATATCTGTTTTCACCTCGGCAATGGTTTTGGAGTTATTCCTGTACACCCTGTCCTTAATGTAGTCCCACAAAAAGGAGTCGCATGTGTTCGGATCTGGAGAATGTGGTGGCCAATCGGGGTCCACTCTAGTGCCCTCTGGCTACCCCAGAGCTAGAATGCGGTTCCCAAAGTGCTCCTCCAGGACATCAAACACTCCCTTGCTTCGGTAAGGTCGAGCTTCGTCTTGCGTGAACCACAACTTGTGAAATCCAGGTCACTTTGGATAATGGGGATGAAATTATCTTTCAAAACCAGAGCGTTGCACATCACACAGTCACCCGTTGAGAGTGAAGAGACTTTTCGGTCCGGAAATCTGGATTCTCAGTCCCCTCAAATGCGCCAATTTTCCTTATTGACGAACCTATCCAAATTAAAGTGGACTTCGTCGCTAAACCAAACCATGCATGCGCATACTAATTCCCATCGTGCCCCGCGGCCAACCGTGCAGTTTGAACGTCCAAGAGTAAACCGTTGAGAAGTTATGACGTTTTTTTCATGTAGCTAAATAATTGTACCCTGAATGTTACGCCCTGTTAAAGACAACATAGGTCTCCAAGTTATTGGCATGTATGATGTCACGGGACAAACTGTTGGCACTGCTGCTCAACGTTGTGCAGAGCATTCACGACCATTAAACGAAGGGAACTTGAAAAGTCGGCCATAGCTGAACACCGCCTAGAAAACAGGCAGAAAATAACCCCATTCGTTCCCGTGGCGGGACGGAGACGCAATGAGGCTGCCAACTTTCCTCTGTGCCGTCACTTCGGCCCTCTCTGGAAAGTTCCAGCGGCTACTTTTATATCTGCACGGAGCGGTCAGGAACAGTCTGAAAAGCTTTCAACGGTGTTGCAATGGAGACTATGTTGAGAAATAATGTTTAATAAAAAGAAACGAGGTTATCTAACATTGAGGTTAGTCAGTCAGGTATTCTGCGCATAAAGTCAACCAGACTGCCACAAGTGGTGTCACCAAACGTGTTCTTCGTTTGGTTTCCTCAATACGAGCAAACGTAGCTTTTGCTCACCTAGCTTAAATTTATCAGGTCCGAAATATTCACACTTTAGCTGGTAAGGAACATCTGAACAAGCGGTAACTCACGGGCCCACAGATGTCTCGCCATTTTAGCGCGTGCAAGTGCTTGAATTTGCTTACACAACGACCTGATTGGTTAACTTCAACGCTAAATAACTCGGAAGCGTATTTGTAAGTTTTTTAAAGCTCTTTCTGACCGCTCTTTACCGCGCAGTGTGGCCGCGCGGTTAGAGGCGCCATGTCACGGATTGCGCGGTCCCTGTCGCTGGAGGTTCGAGTCCTCCTTGGGGCATGGGTGTGTGTGTGCTGTTCTTAGCGTAAGTTAGTTCAAGTAGTGTGTAAGTCTAGGGACCTATGATGTCAGCAGTTTGGTCCCTTAGAAGTTCACACACAATTGAACATTGTTTTGACCACTCTTTATAAGCAGGACATCGTGCCAACTCCGGCAAGTCGGTGGTTTTATCTCTTGATGACGATGGCAGAGACAGCTACGGAAAGCTCGAGTGTGTTATTCAAAGTGGCGGGGCAGGTAAAACCGAGAAAATTTTGTTTAAAGCATGCTACCATGAAAGACTATGATGACACAGGAAAACAGTTTACACTGCATTTTCGGGTCTCATGCAATAAAACTGCAGCATCAGACATGACGTTCTAATTTCTTTCTTCTTTACTGCTACCCGTATTCGCAACACAGTTTGCAGACAGTGTCTGCACATAGCTCTGAATGCATCTGTGAAATTGTACCATTGTTTTTATTTATTTATTTACATGTCAAGTTCCGTAGGACCAAATTGAGGAGCAAATCTCCAAGGTCATGGAACGTGTCAGTACATGAACTTACAACATAAAAGTAATAACAGATAAAAATAAATGTTCATGAACCTGAAAAAAAGTCAGTCCATAAGTTTAAGCAAACGGTATCAGCAATACAATGAGAATCAGCTTAATTTTTCAAGGAACTTCTCGACAGAATAGAATGAGTGACCCATGAGGAAACTCTTCAGTTTCGATTTGAAAGCGCGTGGATTACTGCTAAGATTTTTCAATTCGACTGGCAACTTATTGAAAATGGATGCAGCAGTATACTGCACACCTTTATGCACAAGAGTTAAGGAAGTCTGATCCAAATGGAGGTTTGATTTCTGCCGAGTATTAACGGAGTGAAAGATGCTTGTTCTTGGAAATAAACTAATATTGGTAACAAGAAACGACAATAAGGAATATACATATTGAGAGGCCAATGTCAAAATACCCAGACTCGTGAACAGAGGTCGACAAGAGGTTCGTGAACTCACACCACTTATTGCCAACCGCCCGTTTCTGAGCCAAAAATATCCTTCTAGAATGGGAAGAGTTACCCCAAAACATAATACCATACCACATAAGTGAATGAAAATAAGCAAAGTAGACTAACTTACGTGTCGAAGTATCACCCACTTTTGATACCGTTCGAATAGTGAAAATGGCAGTATTAAGTCTTTGAACAAGATCCTGAACGTAGGCTTTCCACGACAGCTTACTATCTATCTGAACACTTAGGAATTTGAACTGTTCAGTTTCACTAATCATATGCCCGTTCTGTGAGATTAAAACGTCAGGTTTTGTTGAATTGTGTGTTATAGTCTTACTGTGATTTAACGGTAGTTTATTTTCTACAAGCCATGAACTGAGGTCATGTACTGCACTACTTGAAAACGAGTCAATGTTGCACACATCCTTTACTGGGCTTCACAATGCTGGTGACCTGGTACTCACTCCCCAACACTTCCTGCAACTGCTGGCCCACAGCTCTACCGTGGGAACTACCTAGCAGCAGAACCTTCTTTCTGCTAGACTTTGCAACTAACCTAGGCCTCCTAATTGCTGAGGACTGCTGCAAGTTATCTACATCTACGGCTACACGAGGCTCCTCTCCACTCAACTCTGACAGTTGGTTGTATCTATTGCATGTATGCAAAGTAAAACTGTCTGAATACCTCCTCTTCCTAGCTACGGACAGGTTCAGGAGATATGACACCATAATCAATTAGATGCTGGAAAAACCAGCTTTTGCTTAAAACGGAGCACAAATCACACACATCATACGCATCCAGTGTTTGACAATGTGAGCACTAAGCGACCACCAACAAATTTCAAACATTATTTCAGGCCTTTTCCAGATTTTTTTCTCTCTTACATGCTTAACGAGAAATATTTAACAAATTAACTCACTTGTAAAGAGCTGTTTCATACGTGGGAGTTCGATTGCTTAAAGAATAAGAGGTTTACTGGTTTATTACTGTTCTAGCAGCTGTTGATGTGTAGAAACAGGTAGCGAAATTGACCAATATTATTTTGGAAACGTTAAAACACCGAAGAGGTGAGGTGACTTAAAATATATATGATATTTGAACCTCTTCATGTCAGTCACAGTTACAATGTGGATGTACTTGCAATTCAGGATCATGTTTTCTAGAACGGAACACACTGTTCTGGGCTTGACTATGTCACAATGCGCACCTCTCTCGAAGGTGAATAGTTGTTTCACACAGCCTTCTCAACTGCAGACGGTATGGTCGTGTACAGTCCACACGTGAAACAAATACTCACAAGCACACATGTACACACATTATAAAGATGAACCTATGGCTTTGTGTTGTGTGTTGGTTCACGTTTCTTCCTATATGGACATCGCGAACCCGTGCGGTTGGAAGCAGTTTATAAACAACTAGATGATTGTCTGCGCAAGCCTGATAAATCACTTGTTATTGTTGATTCACTTTGGTCTTTTTTCAGTGTTCAACAGTTCTTCTCGTAACAAGCATATGCTTATTGTGGTGCACTGTTTCGTAACAGTTGTCTATTGTACAAACTGAAAATATTACGGAGAAAGGGACTATCAGATGAGGAGGTAGGGGAACTGATTGAGCAGTTCGCTGATTCTGAAGACCCACCTATTGGATTTGAAATTTCCAATGATGATGATAACGACGTAAAGGTCGCTGAAAGCTCAGAACAAGGCGAAGGTGATGATGACCACGAAGAATCCCATTACGACAAAGGAGAAGAACAGTTTAAAGCAAATTCTGCTGAATGTGACTTATTGTTTTCATGTAATGGGAACGAAATATGGCTACAGCCCCTCAGGCTGGAATTTTTGGTAGACAGACCGAATTTAATGTATTGAAAGAAGACTAGGGACTTACAATATATTCGATTAGGATCTGTGATAAAGAAGAGTCTTGTTTCATGTTGTTCTTTCGTGTACCCCTTATTGAGAAAGTGGACCAACAAGGAAGGTTGAATCGTTTGCAAGGACTGGATGAATATAGATTTCTGTAACATGAAAAGTTTCTTGGTGTTCTGGTTCTGACTGACGTTTGAGAGTCTAGAAGTGAAGACATCAGTCAGCTTTGGAATGTTGAGAACGGCCGACCGCTGTACAATGAAGTTATGTCTTTCAACCGCTTACATGTTATTCTGAGGGTGATGTGCTCTGACAACGCAGCTGCGCGATGTGATCATAGGTCAACAGATCAATCACAGAAGTTTTTGAGATGTGGGAAAGTACCCTGAAGGATGTTCACATTCCAGGATGGTACATGTCCATGAACAGTTGGTCACGTTTCCAAGTCGCAGTCCATTTCGACAAACATGCCATCTGAATCTGGTAGATTCGGAATAAAGTTCTGGTCAATTTATGACAGTGTAACAAGCTGTTGCTGGAAGCTGAAGGTGAGGAAAGAGGAAGAAATCAGAGCCTTGCATCTTGGAGAGGATGTTGTGAAAATCCTGGTGACTGAAGTTGAAAATTATGGACTTAATTTATTTTACAGATCTCGATTTAGTTCATTATTTGTTGCCGAAAGATCTGATAGGTACTATCCGGAAAAAAGGTTAACTGCCTGCTGATTTTACTACACCTAAAGGGCGTCAGGTATACTTCACATTATTTTGTTTTCAAACAGGTTCGATGAAAGCCTCTTACGTCCCTAAGAAACATGACGCGGCCTGATAACCAGAAGATTTTAACTTCAGTGACAAGGGCCACGAAAGCTTTCAGACTTACAAAAAAAAACAAAGTTGTTGCCGTTATCAGCTCTCTTCATGACCAGGCAACAGTATCTGCATCAGAATAAATGAAGCCTGAAGTTATAATGACATACAGTACCACAAAACGGGGCTTTGACACCGTGGACCAGAAGATGCGATGCTACAGTACGAAGAGAAAAACAAGGTGCTGTCCGTTGGTGGTTCTCTTGAACGTCGTCGACGTACGTCTAACGAATACACACGTAATTTGAATGAAACTGACTATCAATAAAAAAAATGAGCCGTCGTACTTTCGTCGTCAATTTGTGAAAGCAACTAGCAGAGGTAAGAAGTCAAGGAATTCATTAGTAGCACCGGATCTTGGAAGGGCAGCGTAAGATCTAGCTAAGAAATGGAGAAAATGGGCATATTGTGTAGCGAAGAAAGATAGAAAAGATCATATTACACGCATAAGTGCACCAAACGTGTATGCTCAAAACAGTCTGCTAGTTTCTGTGGACTCTACGCAAATTTGCTATGAGAATTATACTATAAGAACACTTGATGTAGAGTGAGAATAAACTGTATTTCCTTAAGAATTCACCAATAAAAGTATAAAAATTGTGTTTCTAAATGTAAACTTTAAATAAATAAAACTAGTTTGGTTGACGTTATAAATAGTCAAAATACCGTCAGTTTATGTAAATTTAAGCCGTACGGATGCGAGAGGTCCGATTGGTACGTAACTTTATACAGATATTTTCCTAAGCACAGGCTTACATGGAGCACTGTATTCTTATAGCAGCATTCCAATGCTCACAGAAATACAAGCACAATAACACAACAGTTGTTAATTTTGGCTTCGAGATAATTAGCAAAGTAATCTGAGAAACGTCCTGATATCGAGCGGCAAGAATCCTCTGTTGTGGTGTGAAGACCACCAGTGCGGGGTTATTATGCTAGGCTCCGCCATTATTACGTGCCAGTAGAAAACTACACCGCTCTTTAGTCTGCATAGCGGAATCTGGCTGCCTTGCCTCCGAATTTTAACACTTGTCTTAGACACTTTTTTGAATTATTTCGACGCCAGCATAGCAAGCGTAATATCACTATATTCGTCTTCTCAAGGGTTTTCGAATGTCGTTAAAGAATATACCGTTTCATTGAAAATTTTCGCACTGGTTCCAGTATCTCGGTTAATACAACGGTTAATAACATTAAACCTATAACAAAGTTACTTGCAACAGGGCGTACTACTGTTTTCCCGAAAATGTTTTTTATGATATTTTAAATCATTCACCAAATGAAAAAAGTGTTACGTCTTATAAGACGCTCCCTATATACGTTGCTTACCTTCATCTTAGATTAGCCAGTCGAAATTTTAAAGCATACTCAAAAATTTTAGATTTCCGGAATTGCTCGTTTACTTGCAGGAGACTACAAGACGACGGACATGGCCGAGATGATGTTCCAAATGCACCAGCAGTACGGGGACATCGCCAAGCTGGTGGGCCTCCCAGGGAGGCCACCGATGGTCTTCTGCTTCAACGCCAACGACGTAGAGAAGGTTCGTACCAGAGATGTAGAGAGGATGCGTAGCATCGAAATATAGCAGATACATACGAGAGACGCGGAGAGGGTATATACAAGAGATATAGAGAAGGTACATGTGAGATATGCGGGGTGGTCAGAAACAGTCTGAAAATTTTGCACAGTTGTTGCACGTTGGGTTGTACTGAGAAATAACTGTTTTGAAAAAAATTCGATACGTGTGCTGTTTCCTAGTTAATTAGCACTGAAGTTAGCCAATCCGGCTATTGCGCACGCAAATTCAATCATCCCGCCAAGGACGATCTCGTCAACGTGTCTTTCGTTTGATTTCCTAAAGTCGAGCAAGAGGGCGATACAAAAATTTGGCATCGGACGGTGGTGAGGATCGAACCCGACCCAAAGACTAAGCAGTCTCGTGCGCTCCGATCTACGCTATGGGAACAATTGACACTAACGGTGTTTGGCGGACAGCTCGAATTAGCGCACGCAACGGCTTGATAGGATAAATCCAGTGCTAATTAATTCGGAAACGGAGCAACATATCAAATTTTTTTCTTAACAATTATTTCTTAGTCCAACCCACCCTGCAACACCCTTACAAACTTTTCAGACTGTTTCTGATCTCCCTGTATAGAGAAGGTACGCGTAAGAAATGTTCAGAAGGTACACACAACGAACATGGAGGAAGTACGTACTAGATACACACCAGATATAAACAGAAATGTAGAGACCGTACATTCCATCGAAATATGAAAGTACATAGCAAAGACGCAGGGAAGGTTCATTCCAGAGAGATACAGAAGGTACATAGCAGAGATACGCACGAGAGAGGCGGGAAAGGTACATCTCACAGATATTGAGAAAATACATACCAGGGACAGTCAGAGGTAAATAAACAGAGATGTAGAGAAGGTATGCGCCAGAAAAACATAAAACATACACATCAGAGACATACAGAAGGTTCATCGCAGAGAGATAAAGAAGATACGCAGCAGGTACATAGAGAACGTTCATGCCAGAGAGATATGCGAGAAAGTACTCATACATCCCAGAAAAGCCGGCCGGTGTGGCCAAGCGGTTCTAGGCGCTTCAGTCTGGAACCGCGCGACCGCTACGTCACAGGTTCGAATCCTGCCTCGGGCATGGACGTGTGTGATGTCCTTAGGTTAGTTAGGTTTAAGTAGTTCTAAGTTCTATGGGACTGCTGACCTCAGATGTTAAGTCCCATAGTGCTCAGAGCCATTTTTGAACCATCCCAGAAATGAACCGAAAAGGCCTAGATGTGAGAATATTGGGAAGAAACGTTGCTAAGTGGAGAGTAGTAGGTAAGATGAAATAAAGAGGAGCAGGAATAGATAACTGCATCAAATGAACGTGGCGAAACAACGACAAGCAGGCATACATCATTGTCAGCAAGTCACTGAAAGTACATCGTTGGCTGAAAGTGGTGCTGCAAGCTGTACTTATCTCTCTGGACATATATTAACTACATAGAAGTAAGCGAGTAACTTGATGTGAAAGGTACTCATCCATCAATTCCGCCTTCTGTAAAGTCGCCTTAATAATGCCATGTCCGTCTCGCTAGAGGGCAGTCTACATCAGTGTATAAATCTGTCCCCTGTAGAACACTGTGAAGTACATGGCACAGAATATTTTGTACTGTCATAGATTCTTTCCACTCCATTTGCGTATGGCTCACGAGAAGAATGATGGCTTAGACGGCTCTGGGTGTCCTGTAATTAGTGTAACCTTGTCTTCGCGGTCCCTAAGGGAACATTGCGTACGGGTTTGCAGTTTAAATTCCTGACTAGATACTGCTTCATGAAATTATAAAGTAGAATATTGTCTGCCATGTCCCAAACATGGACAATAAAGGTGCCACAATATATTCCTTGAGTATGACTACACTTTTCTGTTTCTATAGGTCACTCTCCAAGCTGCATTCTCTCTTACAATAATCCTTCATGCAGTCACAAAATTCGTTTGATTCCCCATATAATAGCACTTTTATTAACAAGTATTGTTATGGGCTTATGCAAACGGGTTTCGGATATCAAGAAATTTGCATCTTCCCGAATGTCATGGGCTATGGCTTTTCACGTGTTCGATTGTTTCGGAATTCATGCTGGTTGGTATGAAGGAGGTCATTCACTTCGAAACACCTCATTACATTTAACCATAGAATATTTTCAGATCGTACGAAAAAAAAGTATGAAAGATATGTGGATCATTTCTACCCTTCTTGTAGATGGGTGTGACCTTTGTTTTCCTGCAAACTGCTGGATGCAATTTTTGTTCTTGAGACCCACGAAAAATTACGGTTAAAAAAGGGGCCAACTGTGTTGCCATTTATCAGTTTATGAATTGTATACGACAGAAAGGAAGCCTGGAGATTCTTTCACCTTTAGCGCTTCCAGCGGTTTCTCAACAGCTCTGATACCAATATCTCCGATATTTGTGTGGGCGCGAGAATTAAACTGAGGCAGTACTACTGGATTTTATTTTGTAAAATTCACGGATTCAGCATTTCAGGGATTCAGCCTTACTTTTTTTCTTTTGGAACACTGAATTTCAGTTTTTGTGTCATCATGAGTATCTGCACACTAACTCTGATGCCACTGATAGCCTTTTCATTAGACCAGAATTTCTTCATGTTTCGTAAGTGGCCTTTCAATGGTATACTGATACGGTAGTCGTTGGAGATTCAGGTTTGGCCATTTTAACAGCTAAATGCCATTAATTTAGTATTTTCCTACCTACTCTCGTATTTTACAAGCTATGTTTTACTCTAGTTATGTAATAGAGGCAATTTATTTAGAAATTTGTCTGCAGAGCTGTATGCAATGAGCAGTCTCCCTTATCCTATTAGACACAAGTCTATCCAGTGTTCAGTCAACCGTTCTTGTACAGAACATTATTTAAACTGCATTAACTCATACCAAATATAATCACCAAATAAAATTAGAACACGCAACACTAAATAACATAAACCAAAAGCCTATCTCAAGAAATGCGCTAGCATTGAAAGCAGACAAAGGGAATAGTTTAGTCCCAATGTATGAAAATGACTACACAAATAAGATGCATGGTTTCTTCAAAGTAAATATCATCACCAAAATTAAGCTAACCCCACCAACAAATCTGCAGCATCGACCAAAACAGTAGTAAAAAGCTGTAACACAATTTTGAGTGAAATATATGTTAATGAACCCACAGACACCTAAATTTTATCGACAGTGAAAGAGCCACAAAACTCAAATCCCAATTAACCCAACAGTGAACTACATAAACAGCCCAACAAACAAAATTAGCAAAAAAGAGAATCATCTATGTACACAGTATTACACGTACCAGCAACAGTTTAGAATAAAAAATTCGACAATTAGCAAACACCATTAAAAACATCTACATCACAGAACAAGGAAAATTAATATCCTTCGATATCACAAATCTGTACACCAACATTCTCATACGAGGAGTAAATGATATAATAGAAAACAACCTATTACCATAAAGAAAACTACACATTACAGAAATACATGAAATCACTGAACTACTAAAACTAATATTATACCAAAATTACTTCAAGTTTAACAACGAAATTTATAACCAACACGATTCTTGTGTCCTTCAGGCAGAGTTTTGCAATTGTCGCCCTCACAGCGATGAAACAATTCATTTGTGGCTGCTATTAGGGATCGTGGAGGTTTTGCCCACTTACGTTCCTTAGTGTTATATGAGAGGAAGAGGAATCAAATGAGTTTGTAATATAAAGCAAACTGAGTTTGGCTACATATTTTAAAAGTATAAATACAGTACAAAATGTACACAATAAAATGATACAGAAATTCAATGTAATACTAACTTAGAGTTTCCCCTCCAATTTGAAGAACAGAACAATTCTTGTGTGATCCCACTCTTGAGCCAACAACATGAAATCCCCCTAGGAAAACCATGGTGATTCATATCCACTCCATAGCAAGTAACGATCTGACTCCATTATCTATTGTTCATAATCGAGAGCGACGTCTCACTGAAAATCGAGAATTCACAATGTTGAAAGTGAGACCCATCAGAACGAGTAGTACCTGTGAAAGACAGAAAGTACCCCGTCAAGACCCAGCCCCA
The DNA here is from genome assembly GCF_023864345.2 of Schistocerca serialis cubense. Taxonomy (NCBI): domain Eukaryota; kingdom Metazoa; phylum Arthropoda; class Insecta; order Orthoptera; family Acrididae; genus Schistocerca; species Schistocerca serialis. The sequence continues at coordinate 230,695,251 of NC_064642.1, forward strand.
CAAACAGGACTTGCCTTATAACTAGAGTGATTGACTTCTGACATCAAGGGATACTTCAGAGACGCTCTTTCAGGTTTTATTCATACTTACAGAAGGTCTGTACCTTACGTCAATATCCCAAAACAGTATGACACCATTTCCAAAAAACTCGAAACAATTGCCATTGAAATTTTCCGAGTGCTGTTAAGTATAAGGCAAAAAAGCAAGAAGTACACAGCAATTCACCTGCTTGTCCTCAACTCCACAAAATCTCATAGAAAGGTATTGCCTAGGCACTTTGCGTTCTTAATAGCCAAACTCAGATTTGACCATAGATGTTTAAGTAAACATCTTCACAGTCTTCACATGGTAGAAACGCCGTTCTGTACTTGTGGAGCAGAGGAAGACCCAGAAGTTTTTCATTTCTATTCGATGTTTTTACAATAAATTTTAATGTTATGTGCATATTCACATTTTATGTGATAAGTAATTATAAATTTAAAGATTTCATTTTTATTAAAAAGCTTTGATTTCATATTTGTCACTTAATATCTCATTCCTTAATAAAGATGGAATTTAAATAAAAGTAAAAACAAAACATTACTAGTGAGATACAAACCACTGACTTTACAGTTACAAGTCTTTATGGCTACCCAGTCAGCCACGTGTGACTTTCTGAATAGCTTGGAATGTTTTTTCCTTAAAGTGCTTGGAAGTCTAGTATCAGATCAGAAGACGAAAACTGGATATCCATTACCACTCGCAGGTAAAATTGATGTGTCTGTGGGGTGGGTCAAATGGAACTTCTGGTTGATGATTGAGAGGCTGTTAATTTTGTTTGTGTGTTTCTCATTAATGGATTCTCATATGTAATTTATTTTTTCAACTGCTATAAGTAGTATATAAAAGAACAAGGAGGCCATTCGATTACAGAGTCAGAAATGTAAACATTACATCATATGGTTCAAAGCACCTTTTTTGGCATCCCTAATTTCGTATTTCATCCATAAGATGCTGCTGTTTCGTTGTACAAAGGAGCTAACGCGGGAATTAATATCAATATTCACTACTGCATATTCATTTATAGTCATCAACTCTAAACAATACTTGTTGAAGCCAATTTAGGAATTTAATTTCATTATTTTTGTTCTAACTTCTTTAAATATTTTAAGATCTCTCAAAACCTGATTAGGTAAGGGATTTATAATTTTAACAACTTGGTAAGGAAGTAACAGCAACCTGTTCTTGATTATCTGTTTAGAGATAATTGGCAAATTTTCAGGAAAAGTATGTACTACAAATGCTACATAGATGACACACTTTTATTATGTAATAAGTCTAAAGGGAAATTAAGTAATTTGACCACTGCTTTGAATTATGTACACCTAATTCTTTCACAATCGAACATGAAAATGATTAACCATAAATTATCTGGATTTGGCTACCTTTAAAAATAACGTTAAACATTTTCATGCTATTTTGAGAAAATCAGCACTGACTGACATCATCATTTATGCCAGTTCTTGCCACCCAATAAGACACAAAAAGTCTTTTTTCTAACAATGCTCAACAGAATGTTGAGATTTCCACTTACACTTGATCAGCTGAAAAAAATAGAGATTCCGAAGCAAATCGCTATTGCTAATGACTATGATTCAAATATTGTAGATGTTCTATATTAAAAAGTACAACCAAAAAACCCTAAATTGCCACCAGAACAAACATTTTCTAAAATCATTTACATGGAAACAGTATCCCATAAAATCAACAGACTTTTTAGAAATACTAACATCTTCATTGCCTTTCCAGCCGTCAATACCCTTCTAAATAAATTAAAGCATTCGACTGGAAATGATGACCGTTATTCTCGCTCATGGTGTATGAATTGACAAGTAGTGATTTCGAAAGAGTATATATTGGAGACACCGGACATAACTTTAAAAAGCGTTTTAAGGAACTCATGTCAGGAGTTCATCATAGTACTCACTTCCTTTCTTACATACGTCTTCGGCAGCTAACGGCTATTGCAACCACAACATCATCACGGCAACAGGGTCCAATAAATACATATTTAACTATTAACGGCCATCTGAACGACGTCTCCATGGTAACAGCGTCCTCTACCTTCATTTTTGATCATCCGCGGCCGTTTAAAGAGTCTTCAAGCCAATGGCGTATTACAGCATAATTTTTGGCTACCATTTGTCGTCGTGTTAATATTTCCATGCACACGGCGACGCTAGAAGTATCAAAAGTCGTCATCATCTGGCGTTCATTTTAAAATCTTTCATAAATTTATAAGAAGATTATTAAACAATTGTATTATCAGTTTTATCAGTTTGTTTTTACGTAACGCTATACATACAATTTTCCTATTGCTTTTACATTTTATTCAAAATTATAATACATTTTACGTAAGTTAAGTTTCTACTGGCTGTAGATGACGTAATGCAGCAAATGCGCCGGCCTTCGTACAGTATTTAACCCGTGGGGGAATAGTAAATAGCAGCAGTTAATGTTCTGATCACACGCAGCTGTTCACCACACTGTCAGCTCCAGCCAATTGATAAACGCCGCGCTGTAGTATTTCTGACCTTTCGTCTACATTGTGTAAAGCTCCAGCCAAATATCACACTACTGTATTTCTCTTCTCTTGTTATGACAGCTGACTTCCCAAACTAACAAACACTTTCATATCTTTACAGCGCTCATAATATTACGATGACCGATGAAACGTGCCAAAACTGGTCATTATAATAAATAAGATAATGTGCGATCTGTTTTTATTAACTGAGTAGAAGAATAAATGACTTTCATTACAGCACATTAACGTCGTCTTTAGCACAAAAAGGAATGCACAATATTGCAACCAAAAATTTTTGACACTTACTGACTGATATAATATGTCTGACAAACACAACAAAGTAAAACTAGAAAATAAATTGAAAAATTTTTTCTTTACAATTCCTTCTACTCCGTACAAGAATTTATATTGCTGTTTGTGTAAAAAGTGGCGGGTAGGAATTACTACCTCCTCACACCTCTTCGCCTTACAAAAGACACACATATGTGATAATCTTGTAGCCATATGTCCAAAATAATTTGTGATGTTTAAAAAATAGTTTATGATGTGAATATAAAATAACTCGTTGTACGTATTAGGATTTATCGTGGAAGTGATCCATGGAATATTAAACCGACTGACTATCTAAAAATAAAGACAGACTAAACTAAAGCTTTTTTATTTCAATACGGTAAGCGATTGATGCACTCACCAGTCTAGTTTATTGGCAGACGATGAACAGCCTACAGGTTTCCTGTTTCAGGTGTACCGCAATGAGGGCCCAAGGCCGGTGCGCGACACGGTGCAGTCCATCAAATACTACCGGGGAGTCACCAGGAAGGATTGGTTTGGTGATGTCCTGGGCGTCGCTATCACGTGAGTCCAACCACTGAACGTCACACCAGGGGCGGGAAACCAGCAAGAAGCAGCCTGCTCTTATAGGGTGTTCATTTTAACTGAAGACACTGAACTCTCTCGAAAACTAGACATCGTATCAAAAAATGTTATAATTACAATTTGTCTCGGAGGAGGACATCCAGCGATGCAAATTGGGGGGCAAATTTGAAATCTTCAATGGGAAACCACGGTTTTTATTGCGGATTAAGATTCTACGGCAGAATATACGTTTTGTCTGAAACGTTTCCCTCGTTTCGCTATAAATGGCGCTGTAAACGGAGAAATGGAAATGGGTACACCATGTAAATAACGACATGCTACTCAATGAACAATGATTATCCAATGGCTCGTGGGTCTCCACCTCCACGCTGCAAGGATAGGACAGGCTAGTATTTCATAACTTCCAATAGCAAAACCCCATTCGTAAAGTTGTATTCCTTCGATATATCGAACAGGGGATTACTCGGCGCGCCACTGTGGCAATGGCTCGAGGCGAACGCTACTCTGCTTTTTCAATTAGAGTAGGTGTTCAGACGTAGTACCGCCAACATCAGTACACTTAGTGCCCCACTTTTCATGGGACAGAATTATATCTGCGGGAATGACAGCACAGGCGTTTCTGATGCTGTCAATCATGTCGTCACGGCCTATTGGCACTTGCTGGTGTACCATACCTTTTAAATAAACCCAGAGAAAGAAATCCGGCGACGCCAAATCCGGCGACTTAGGGGACATATTAATAGGTCCATCTGTGCCGAGCCACCGACCAGTGTAAACACGGTCTAATTCCTCCCATGCTTCAATTGTGTAATCTGCTGGGCAGCCGTCGCTCTGAAACCACATACCTTGTCCAACGTCCAGGGCAACAACCTGCAGTAGTAACGATAGTTCCTGTTCCAAAAACGTTCGATATTGTCGTCCATTCAACGTGCTGTCGATAAAATACGGACCAATGAGTTTGTTCCCCATGATGCCACACCATACGTTAACCGACCAAGGATGTTAATTGTCAACTTGCCGCAACCATTGGGGATTGTCTACACTCCAGTAATGCATGTTAGGCAGGTTTAACGCTACCGTGGTTTGTGAGTCTAGGCTCGTCGGGAAATAGTGCCTTGTCCAAGAACGTGGGGGTCGTTCACATTTGTTGATGTGCCCATTCACAGAACATTATCCAGTTATGGTAAACGAAGCCATGAAGTTATTGTTGCAGTGACACGTGGTATGGAGGACATTTATGAAGATGCAGCATTGTGACTATACTACCTACAGACGGAATCGAAGTGTAATTGCCGGGCGCTTATACGCTGCCTCAGACATACAGGCGTTCACAGCATTCTAAAAGAAAGAGTGAGAGCGAGCTTTCTTTGGAAAACGCTCGGCATATAAGGCAACAGTAGCCTATACATTTCTCCTCCATTCTCCGTAAATCAGGAGCATTTCAATTTTTCTTCTGTGGTTGCAACATTCATCGTCCACTTGAGCGTCTATTATCCAAATGATATATAGGTTTGTGGGAGATAAACGCTGCTCAAGTAATGCAATGTTTAGATTCGCTCTCTGTTGTACGTCTGCACTGCAAGTGAACTGCGGTCGCAGTGTACTGTCTGTTATGATACGTCGTAGTTCGCTGCATGGTCACGATGGCGCGTCACGTAGTCTCCTGTTCAAAAAGTCGAAGGAATACAACATTGCGAATGGGGTTTCCAATTAGCAGCATGGCGGAGGTGGTTCCACGTCCCTCTAGATAATCAAAGGCCGTTGAGAAGCATGTCGTTCATTAGGATTGTGTGCCCATTTTTATCCCTCCGATTACAGGGTCACCTGTGGCGAAACGAAGAAAATGCTTCAGGCGAAACGCATCTAGATTTTGCCGTAGAATCTTAATTTCCTATAAAAACTGGGTCTCTCATTGAAGATTTCGGAGATGCCTCCCGCCACCCACGCTCGAGGTTATGTGGTGAGTCGAGTGTGATATCACTGGATGTACCCTTCGAGACAAATTGCAATTATGACTTTTTTTGATCCGATGTGTAGTTGAGGTGCACAAAGTCTTCACCTCAAATTACATCGAACCCACTGAAGACATCTGCAGTTTGTTTTCAGATAGGCGAATAGTGACTAGGGGCTTGTGAAACAAACCGCGATGCATTGCGCCAACGCTACTAACAAGTAAAATAGAACTCATTTGCTCTTAGTCCTACTTAATACGTCGTTATGTACAGTTTCTGCTATGACTGTTGTTAGGTGGCACTGTCTCCTAACTTCTAGCATATCAGAAAGTGTTTGAGAAAACTATTTCAGATGAATTTACGTACTCATGTTAAAGCGAACAGCTTTCATGGGCACAAGCTTGATACAACGATGGAACATTGCACGTGAGCTAGACCTGGCGGCGTTTACATCGCAGTAGCTGGTTCTGACCGCATTGCCTTTCAAGTTTAGCTACGTTAGTTGGACACTCTTGCGAAAAGTTTCGAAGATGACATTAATAAGCATTAGAACATTACGTTCGCCTTTTTAGAAGCTTCTCAATCCGGTTAAAAAAATATATCACTCCATTTGACAAACCATTGATAATAGCGTTAGCGTACTAACTACGCAACAAATTTACGTGTCACTCTGTATACTACATTTGATCGAAAACCACGTTTCGATATCTTGAATTTTAGTCCTACGCGACTCGCCCTGTATACCTCTATCCATTAAACATACACACACACACACACACACACACACACACACACACACACACACTCACAATAGGGAGCTTAACCTTTTCCACCTCAGATTTTGTAATCTGTTTTCGCCAGGACGAACAGTGGCCAGAAACCCATGAAACAAACAGAAATGCTTTGTTGTAACGTTATTAACAAAAGAAATTCAGCGATCAATATTTTTTTATTTTTTTTAAGAGGAACTATGCCACCAGAATATCAGATTTCCATGAGACAAATTCAGTTACATAAATATTTTGACTGAATCGAGTAACTGAATTTGCCTAAATGAAGTCTGATATTTTGGAGGAAAATTCAGGACGGAAGTTCAGCTAAATAACTCTCCTATCCCTTCATGAACGATGGCCCTTAACGAAGTGGGATGGTTTGAGTGTCTGAAAAATACAGATAGCCGCTCTGTAAATGCAACCACAGCGGAGGCGTGTCTGTGGAGATGACAGACTAACCCATGGTTCCTGAAATGGGACAGCAGCCTCTTCATCAGTTTCAGCAGGGGCAACAGCCTGGATGATTGGCTGTCCTGGCCTTGTAACATCATCCAGCATGGCACACAGCGGAGACAATGAGCTCTGACGTTTGTGCTCTACAGGAGCCCACGGCCTGGGCAATGATGCGAGTACTTGTCGCTGCGTTCTCTTCTGCATGATGAAAGACGCCCTGTTAAAAGCTGAGAGCGCGCGGCGTCTGTGGTGCACCGCAGTCAACCTTCCTAGCTGCTAACGTACCAAATTCTCGTAGCCTCCTTTGTACTCAAACGCAAGTGGTACATGTTGTCACAATGCCGAAAGCGTCTGACGACGGCGTTCTCTTCTCACTTTGAATGTGTCCAGCAGAAAACGAGAGATTTGAAAGTGATATGATCTGCGAGCTTATTTTATATCCAAACGGTACATTTCTGCCCATGGGTTCCTTATCAATACTTTATCTATAAAGTCCCATTACAGAAGCCTGCAATAGGAATTGTGAAATACCCTGTGCGTGGTGTCCCAGTAATGTTGCGACAAACTTCGAGTGGTTGTAGAGCATTTCATGACGAACAAATCGAGGACAGGAATTCGTGACTCGAAACGTCATCCAACGACGCTACACAGTGTCGAAACTCTAGGCACTGGCGCCTGCTACTAGGGCACCCCGTTGGCAGCAAACGTGACTTCGAATGATGACAGACCGTACGCAGAACGTCTCGAAAATGTTACTTGTTATTCAGTGATCGTGACTGACTGGCACGATCGCCGGTGGTGATCGTGCCAGTTGCGTAGAAAGGTCTTATCTCCTATGAATGCAATGCTCTGTTGCCTTGGTGGATGACAGTTTCGAACATAGATTCCCATGTGCAGTTTATTTTTCTCCTGGAACCCTCTAAAATCTCCACTGTTTTTCGGTGCACAGGAGGAAAGAAACTGGAATAGTAGCTGTGGAGGTGGTTGCATAACGAAATGCTGTTAACAAATTACTCAGTGCCATTATTCAGTCGTACAATTGTATGTTCACAAAAAGTAATAAATACCTCTGCAGAAACAGAAAAAGCAGGCTTCAGCAAGTGAACAATTTTCCAAGTTTTACACCTTTACACCTACATCGTATGGAATCGAGGTAGGAAGAAAATTGTTGGGGGAAAGTTCTCTTAAGATTTCTTTACTGACAGCCGATCTGCTTGTAGCTTTGTCACAGAAGAGGAAAAAATCTTGTCTTCAGCGAGACTGGAACGGACAGCTAACGCAATGTTTTACCTTTGAAGGGTAAATAGTCTACTGCTCAGCTAATGGACAACTGTAACAGACACAGCTACCTTGTAGTCCCAATAGGGGATAAGACGGATAATTCACAACTTGAAAGATGAGGTTAGCTGTAGTTTATGCTTGTAACAAGTTTCTGGAATCAAAAATATAAATTTGCTGCCTGTGCGTCTTCCCGTAATTCAGAATAATTCAGAAATGAGAAGAAAATGTTAAGTGAATATAGCAGGATGATTCTTTGTCACTCCAGGAAGCAAATCGATGGTCACACAGTTGCCAAACATACACTGTGATGTTGCCATGTGTCAGTCCAACAGTAGGAATAATACGTTTCCACAGCTGAGTTTTTTCTTGAGCACCTTGTACTTGCGTTTGAAAGAACGGAGAAGCTAGCCGTCGACTAGATCAAACGAATTGTCTAATTAATTTATTTCTGTTTCTGTAACTAGAGATCAGAGCTAAAGCGTAGTTATGAGTAGTTTTCATATTCACCAACTGCAGCATGAACACCAAAAATTAAGATCAGGAGGAATTATCTGAGTGGCCATAATCTTCAGTAGTTGTAATTATTTTTGTTTTTCTGTAACTTTTCTTAAATTTTCTGCGTTACCAGGAGTTATACTGTAAACATTATGAAGATATAACAATTTTTGTTCATTTGGTCATTATAAAGTTGAAAACAATTCGTTTAGGAATATTTTCATACACACTATCTTGAAAGCTACAAATGACGTTCGGTTTCATATCTACTTGCAATGATTACTGTTGTGGCGTAGCAAGACAGCCACGCCACGGAAGTAGCCGAAAGGCACGCGTTAAGCTCACGCAGATGGGCGTGAGGTCTGAAACAGGATACGTAAAGTATGCTATAAAGAAAAGTACGTAGCTTCTGGAATACTTAACTTTAATCCATACTTGTGGTACATCGCTCTTGACGATACAAGTGAGACTCTGTAGATACATGCAATGCTACTAATGGCACCTTGCTAGGTCGTAGCCATTGACTTAGCTGAAGGCTATTCTAACTATCTGCTCTGCAAATGAGCGAGGCTTCGTCAGCGTGCATCGCTAGCTACGTCGTCCGTACAACTGGGTCGAGTGCTAGTCCATATCTCGAGACCTGCCTTGTGGTGGCGCTCGGTCTGCGATCACACAGTGGCGACACGCGGGTCCGACAAGTACTAATGGACCGCGGCCGATTTAAAACTACCACCTAGCAAGTGTGGTGTCTGGCGGTGACACCACAATTACAACATAACTGCCGGTACTGCTTTGTCAGTAAAAGCGAACTTTGTCTGAAGAATAGACGTGTCGATCTGCAGATGGAGAGAAACCGAAATTTCAATTAGAGGTTCATTAAGCTGAGCATGGGTTGGAATTTCTATGCACCAATTCGCATTTGGTCATGTTTGCACTTCAGTTAGTTCCTGGTGGTATCACACTAGCGAAGCCTCTAGGCTACTGGAATCTTCATAGATAATTGTCAGAATCTTAGAACAGCTTTCTACTTTAAATAGTAACTTTATTTGTGGCTAAATTTAATTCGGTCTTTGATGCTAACTTTAATTTCATTTCATCTGCTGGTGATATGCAGAATGAGTCCCTAGCTGCTCTGAAAGTTATGTTGCCTGCGTTGTTAAAGTCGGCAAGACAGTATTATATTGGTTGGTAGTCAGAGCAGGCTACATACACATGCAAAGACGTTGGCGGTTGTACGGGATTATCTATTTTTAGTAACTATGATAATTCGTTACTTGCTAGTGTACAGTTATTGTGTTAATTTCAAAGACAGTTTGCATAACAAATCTTGTAGTCTAGTATACAAATGAAATGATGGTCACTGCACATATTTCACATGTCACAATTTGTTAAATAATCGGTACACTGTCACCTAACTTTATCTGTTCATAACTCTAGTGAGCGTTAGTACGTTCTGTATGATAGTTCCCAAGAGTGTAATACTTTTTGTAGTCTGCTTCCTGTCTACATCTAAATTTCGAAACACTACCTCCGCTTTCAAACACTACCTCTGCTTCGTAAGTTATAGCCTCTTAGCAAAATCTCAAAAAAATTGCCGAAAGCTGTGATGATGGCTGCTCCTCATTCTTTTACAGAACTAAATACACATCTACATTCGTCTGTGGGAATGGCTCGTTCTAACACTTTTACACGGGAGATTTCACCTTTGACAGTTTTTTGCACAATTATATTTTCATTTGACTCGCATTCGGTAGGACGGCTGTTGAAATTCGCGTTCGGCCATCGAGATTTAGGTTTTCCTCGTTGACTTCGACGTCGATGGGATGTTAAACCCTTCCTAATCTTCCCTCCATTGTTACTGTCGATTTACTTCCGAAAGTGACTTAGAATTATCCCGCTATATCCATTTGATATTTTCTCGTGAGTCTGGTAAAAAATGTTAAATGGTTCTCACTTAACTGATGACTTACAGCTAGCAAATTTGTGTTCCTGAGTTTAGGTAGCTTGTTCCAAGCAAAAATACAGCTAATCTCGTCTTTTATGTTGCAAATTACTTGTCTGTTGTCCGTCTTTGGGACAACAAGATAATGATGTTTGTTACAGTTCCCAGTTAACTCAGCAATAAGATGTTTGCCCTTCAAAGGGATGACTGCATTAGCTGTCAGTTCCATTCTTGCTGAAGCCAATGTTTTTACCTCTTCTGTGACAGAGCTACAACCAGGCAACTCGGCGATTGGTAAAGAAATCTTAAGGAAACCTCACTGCCATCAGTTTCCTCGCTAGCTTGACTCAGTACCGTGTAATTCTAAAGGTGAAAACTTTGGAGAATTGCACGCTAGGCAATCTTCCATGATAATTTTTAATTTTTTGTCATTAAACGATTTATTGATCTTATTGTAGCACTGAATATGAGAGCTGATCAACGAAGACTCAGATTAATTTTCTTCTCAGATGTTTATTACTCCATTTCAATGTTTACATGACCTTTTTCAAAGTACTCCTCTCCTACCTGCATCCACTTTTTATATAGTCTCTGTCAGTCCTCTAAAACGTCGTGTAGGTCATTCTTTGTTAGGTCCTTGAAAATCGCCCTTCTTTTCTTCGGCACTGCGTCAGAGTTCTCATATCAAATGTTCTGAAGCTTTGCCTTTAGTGACTAGAATAAATAAAATCACAGGAAGCAAGATCAGGGATCTAAGGCAGATGCGGTACACATGTAATATCGAACTGAGCCAGTAACTGCACGATTTGATTTGCGATGTAAAGCCGCACATTGTCATGGTGAAGTTGCCACCCAGTCTGAGAAACTACTGATACTCTCCTTGCAATATGCTTCCTTAGTTTAGCCAGCATTGATGTATAGTACGCTGCCGTGAAGCAATGTGAGCAGGAACTGCGTGCTGGTAAATCATTCCATGACAATCCAAAAATGTGATCACTATCACAGCAGAAACACCATGTCCACTTTGCACAGGAAAGACAAGTCGGCCTTCTTTGAAGTCCTTGAAGCACCTAAACACTGTTCAACGAGGTGCTTTTCGAAAGTTTCAGTGATCGTGTGGTTTAAGTGGACACACATTTTTATTACACCGTATTGCTCCTCTCATCACTGTCACTGTGTAGTATGCGAAATGCAAAGAGCGTCTGCAAGATAGAGCATTACTTTCAACTTACCTGTACGAGAGTGCTACCACCTATTGACATTATACATAAAAACCCGCTCCTTTCAAATATTCATGATACAGATAAGAAAATATGATGGAAGCTAAAGGAAAAAAATGCCTCAGTCTTTGTTCATCAGCGTTCGTAATTTGTTGACTGAATTTCGTTATGAACTTGCTGTGAACAATGCAGTAAATACGGGAAAAACCTTTTTTAGTCGGTCATTCACGACCTTGTCCACTGTGGTTGGGCAATCACGTGAATTAAGTAAGGTTAACGACCATGTCCTAGCTACCCTGGCGAAGATGTATAAAGTAATATTTCTCATGGATTTTCGCAATTTTTGAGTCTATTGATTGATGAGTAAGGAATGATTCTTTTCGACGACAGTGCATGGAGTGGCTTTAATAAAGGAATACGCAACTAAAAAACTTCGTTGCGGTGACCGAATGATACGATGCTTAGCCTGACACCTAATTAAGGATGGGAGGTACAGTCTGTTTGTGAGATGATGGAGCCATCGAATATGGAAGCAAAAATTGGTTGTGGTGACAGACTTGAATCATAGCCGGAGGTTTACCTTAGGTTGGAATATAATAGTTTGGCTGTGAGTTAGAGAGGCAAACGAATTTGAAAGCAAATAACCTGACTGTAGCGACAGACTGACCTGTAACTTAGCCCGAGGTCTGGTTAATTTGGAATGTGACAGTTTGGATGCCAGTTGGCGAATCCAGCGAAAAATCTAGAAGAACGTGCACAGTCCTCATTTGCGACACCAAAACAGTTACAATACCCTTAATAAACATTCATCGAGTGGTAAAGGAGTGTCCTTCCTTGAATTCACGTATTACCCAACGAAAGTGGACAGTCTGGTTAGTGACAGGCCAGTTACGTTATTTCCCTTATTTATTTCAATATCCTTAACGTACCTATCTGCTCTGCTATATTTTCATACTTTCGTAGTAGTCCTGTGACACAGTATGTGGCCGGCCGTTGTGGCCGAGCGGTTCTAGGCGCTTCAGTCTGGAACCGCGCGACCGCCACGGTCGTATTGTTCGAATCCTGCCACGGGCATGGATGTGTGTGATGTCCTTAGGTTATTTAGGTTTAAGTAGTTCTAAGTTCTAAGAGACTGATGACCTCAGATGTTAAGTCCCATAGTGCTCAGAGACATTTGAACCAACACAGTATGACTGTAGGCATGACCGTTTCGGGGCCGAAGATGCGTACTGTCTTGTTAATATTCGTGATGAATTGGAATAACTTCGTTTTATTAAAAAAATAAGACTTTTGTCGTATTGTTATCGTGATAAGTTGTACCTCATGTGTATTAGCAGAATGCTTTCTTCATAGCGTTGTTTCGTTAGTTCACTGAACACGACAGATGAACATCATAGATAAATTAATAAGCAGCAATACAGTCTCACACATTATCTAAAACATTTTGACAATGCTCGGATAGTTTTCGACTTCACATAGGTAGAAAGCTAAAAATGTGAGTTGACAGTATGTTGTTGGCAGTACGTGGTCTCCTTGCATCTTACGCTGTGTAACAAATAGTAATGCCTGCAGATTAGCGAAACAAAAGGACGAGTGGCCTCGCGAATTCTGTCACTGAATGTCCCTTGTCTTACCAGAGGTCGGTCAGCGATCGAGCTACTCGTACTCGTCGATGCTACGAAAAATCTCCTCGTTTCTTGGGCATCCTTTTGTAATACTGCTTCTCAGTCACTTTGGTTCTAATCTTTTCGTGCTTCCCCATAGACCATGATTCGCTTCCTGCAGTAAAACGATATTGATGTGATAGTTACTTGTTCCATAGATCAAATTCACGGTAAACGTTATTATGTGGAATGTGTTAGTGGAGCAAACATAGAATATTTATATACAACTAAAAAAAATAAAAGTGATATTTATATGGTTACATGCTGGACATCCACAGGTCTTCGGATTTTTTTTGTTTCTTTTATTACCTAATTGTTTCTCCTTAAGACTTCCTCTGAGGTATAGAAGGAGTTGTCAAGAAGCTTGTCTACATGCTGGCCATTTACAGGTTTTCTAGATTTCTTTTTATTAACTAAGTGATTCCACTCAATAATTCTTCTATGGTATAGGAGACGTTGTCAAGAAGAAACATGCTTAGTCTACATTTGAAAGCACTTTTGCTACCTGTCAGATATTTTATTTCATGGATAGATTGTCAAAACGTTTAATAGTGCATATATCACTTCTTTCCGTATCAAAGTTAGATTCATTGAAGGGTAATGCAGATCATTTTTTCCTTCATCAGCATTTTTGTTACTCTCAAACTTAGGTAAATTATTGATAATAAATTTCAAAAATGTGTAAATTAATTGTGAAGCTACGTAAAGAGATACCTGCAAGATGTACATGTCTGAATTCACACATAATTCTGATTACTTTCTTCTGTGCAGTTAATGCTTTTTGCGTAAGTGAGGAGTTACCTAGAATATTATCCCATAAGACATCAGTGAATGAAAAATGCAAAATACGATAACTCATTGACTTCTATACCCTAAAAGTTGGCAATTATTCTTATCGAAGATGTAACTCAAACTAACTCTTTAGCAAGTATACAATATGTTTTTTCCTGTTTTAGTTTTCATCAATGTGCACAATTAAGATCGTAAATTTTCTACTGTGTTTATTATTTCTTGTTGGTACATTAGGTTAATAGAAGGTGGAATATTTCTGATAGTGCAAAACTGGATGTCAAAGTTTAAAGCTAGTCCATTTGTATAATATAAAGCAAGAACAGTAGCGGACCAATTATCGAACCATGTGGGATGTCCACTGTTGGTTGGTTGGCTGATTCGGGGGGGGGGGGGGGGCGGGGAGGGGGGGGGGGACTGAACAGCGAGCTCATCGTCCCATCGGATTAGGGAAGTACGGCGAAGGAAGGCGCCGTCATAGGATTAGCCGAGCGGTCTAAGGCGCTGCAGTCACGGACTATGCGGCTGGTCCCGGCGGAGGTTCCAGTCCTCCCTCGGGCATGGGTGTGCGTGTTTGTCCTTAGGATAATGTAGGTTAAGTAGTGTGTAAGCTTAGGGACTGATGACCTTAGCAGTTAAGTCCCATAAGATTTCAAACACATTTGAACATTAACACACATTTGGCGAAGAAAATCGACCGTGCCCCTTCACAGGAACTGTCCTGGCATTTACCTGAAACGATTAAGGAAAATCAAGGAAAACCTAAATGAGGGTGGCCGGGCGCAGGTTTGAACCGTCGTCCTCCCGAATGCGAGTCCACTGTGCTAACAACGGCGGCAACTCGCTTGGACGTCCATTGTAAATCCTTCCGATGCAAATGATGTGATGTCCCTCTTTGTATTTCTCAGATAGCCTTATTTCTGAAATAAGAACTAAGCCAGGCATTTTCTGAACTACATATTCCGTAAAAACTTTACTTCTCTAACATAATACACTCCTGGAAATGGAAAAAAGAACACATTGACACCGGTGTGTCAGACCCACCATACTTGCTCCGGACACTCCGAGAGGGCTGTACAAGCAATGATCACACGCACGGCACAGCGGACACACCAGGAACCGCGGTGTTGGCCGTCGAATGGCGCTAGCTGCGCAGCATTTGTGCACCGCCGCCGTCAGTGTCAGCCAGTTTGCCGTGGCATACGGAGCTCCATCGCAGTCTTTAACACTGGTAGCAGGCCGCGACAGCGTGGACGTGAACCGTATGTGCAGTTGACGGACTTTGAGCGAAGGCGTATAGTGGGCATGCGGGAGGCCGGGTGGACGTACCGCCGAATTGCTCAACACGTGGGGCGTGAGGTCTCCACAGTACATCGATGTTGTCGCCAGTGGTCGGCGGAAGGTGCACGTGCCCGTCGACCTGGGACCGGACCGCAGCGACGCACGGATGCACGCCAAGACCGTAGGATCCTACGCAGTGCCGTAGGGGACCGCACCGCCACTTCCCAGCAAATTAGGGACACTGTTGCTCCTGGGGTATCGGCGAGGACCATTCGCAACCGTCTCCATGAAGCTGGGCTACGGTCCCGCACACCGTTAGGCCGTCTTCCGCTCACGCCCCAACATCGTGCAGCCCGCCTCCAGCGGTGTCGCGACAGGCGTGAATGGAGGGACGAATGGAGACGTGTCGTCTACAGCGATGAAAGCCGCTTCTGCCTTGGTGCCAATGATGGTCGTATGCGTGTTTGGCGCCGTGCAGGTGAGCGCCACAATCAGGACTGCATACGACCGAGGCACACAGGGCCAACACCCGGCATCATGGTGTGGGGAGCGATCTCCTACACTGGCCGTACACCACTGGTGATCGTCGAGGGGACACTGAATAGTGCACGGTACATCCAAACCGTCATCGAACCCATCGTTCTACCATTCCTAGACCGGCAAGGGAACTTGCTGTTCCAACAGGACAATGCACGTCCGCATGTATCCCGTGCCACCCAACGTGCTCTAGAAGGTGTAAGTCAACTACCCTGGCCAGCAAGATCTCCGGATCTGTCCCTCATTGAGCATGTTTGGGACTGGATGAAGCGTCGTCTCACGCGGTCTGCACGTCCAGCACGAACGGTGGTCCAACTGAGGCGCCAGGTGGAAATGGCATGGCAAGCCGTTCCACAGGACTACATCCAGCATCTCTACGATCGTCTCCATGGGAGAATAGCAGCCTGCATTGCTGCGAAAGGTGGATATACACTGTACTAGTGCCGACATTGTGCATGCTCTGTTGCCTGTGTCTATGTGCCTGTGGGTCTGTCAGTGTGATCATGTGATGTATCTGACCCCAGGAATGTGTCAATAAAGTTTCCCCTTCCTGGGACAATGAATTCACGGTGTTCTTATTTCAATTTCCAGGAGTGTATTATGACTGACCCTCTGCAAAGTTTTCAATAAGTCACAGAAGATCCCCACTTGTTGATAGTTTATCATTTAAGGTTTTTATTATGTGCTCATTAAATTTATGAATAGCTGACTTAGTAATACGGCCGTTTTGATGTTCAAACTGTGACTGGCTAAAGACCCCATTACTAGACAGGTGTTTGACGGGCTCTGGAGTACATTACCTTCCCAGAAAGGTTAGAAGGAGTAAGGCGTGTCAATGGTCATATGTTATTGACGTCTACTGTATCACACTTTTCATAGAGAGGTCTAATAATGACATATTTCAGTTTATCTGGGATATCACCCTGAGTTGATCATGAATTTCATATGTACTAAGAACATAACTTATTATAGCCCCACAACATTTTAGTGTGTTATGCGAGATATTGTCCACCCAATACGAATATTACGTTTTAGAGTCATGATGATCTCCGTTATTTCAGATGGGGTTCATATTGTCACGAACAGTGTGGTGTGGTCTTGTTGCAGTCAGGGGGAGCAGTGGTACGAATTTAGGAAGAGAGTGAACCAGCCCATGATGCAACCGCGTTCCACCAAACTGTATATCCCGTCCATCAACCAGGTCGCCCAGGACTTCACCGACAGGTGAGGGTATTTGGTGACACGAGTCCTAGGAATAGAGTAACAGCGCTTTACTAGGCGAGGTCTTCATTATCTTTGATCTTCACTTTTTCAGAATGCTCGCTATCAGGGACGAGAATATGAAGATGCCTGCAGACTTCGTGAATGAACTGAACAAGTGGGCATTAGAATGTGAGTGACAAATTTCTGTTCTTGTGCCTGTAAGAAAGCGAAGGTAAACTACATGTCGTGTTCTTAGAACTAATATTTCGGTTATTGTTTCTTCATTGGAAGAAGCACTTCCAGTGGTTGAAGACAGAATGAGAAAGGATTGTAGCCCATCCACGATGTTATTCGACCTGTTCATTAAGCAGTCAGCAAAGGAAATTCAGAGAGGGAAATAAAGTTCAGAGAGAAGAAATAAAAATTTTGAGACTTGTTAATGGTATTGTAATTAAATCAGAGAAAGCAAAGGACTTGGGCCGGTAGTTGAATGGAATGAATAGTGTCTTGAAAAGAGATTATAAGATTAATATTAAAAAAAGTGAAGCAGACGACGGAATGTGATCTAATTAAATCATGTGATTCTGAAGAAATCAGAATACGGAATGTGATGCCAAAGTGGTAGATGAGTTTTGTTGTTTACGTAGCAAAAGACCGGTAATGACCGAAGTAGAAAATATACAAAATGAATCCTAGCCTTTTACGGACGCGAAACGTGGACGATAAGCACTTCGGACTAGAAAAAAATAGACGTTTTGTTGCATGGTGCTACAAAAGAATGCTAAACATTGGATGGCTAGATCAAATAACAAATGAGAAGGTACTGATTCGAATTGGAAGGTAAAAGAAATTTATAGTATAACTTGTTTAAAAGAAGGAGTTGGTTGATAGGAAACATAATTAGGAATTAAGGGAGCGTCACTTCGGGAAAATGTTTGGGTGGAAGGGGGGATAGGATATAGTCGTAGGGACACTCACAATGGTCCCTAAGGAGACAACTGAAGCTGAGCGGCTTAACACTCTCTCAGTTAAATGAACTTGAATGTCCGACAAGTCTCAGGTAGGATACATGACGGCTATGTTTATCCAAAATAGTCAATTATAAAGTTTTTAAGCATTCTTCCATCCGGAAAAATACATACAATTGTTCTCTCTCTCCTCCCATATGGGCGGGTTTGTATCTCAGAGGCCGCTGGCTCGAGTCATGCAATGAAGTTTCTTTCAAAGCTTTCGCGAATTTTCCATTGTTTAACGTGTACCGACTGACATTCTGCTCGTGTCTGGGTCACACTAGGGAGAAGTATCGTCATTTTTCTCGCTCTGCAGGTACCCCAACTAGCCTGAATAATACAAGGTGGGGCAAATAAAAGTGGTGCGGAGAATAGAGTTCCAGGGTACAATGAAATACAGCAGAGGAAAGGAAATACAATACTGATCTGACCATAGAAGATGTTGGAAGTGACTACCATTCATCTCTTGGCACTTTTGGGATTTTATCAGGAAGTTGCTCCTCCTTCGAATGTGAGTGCTTATGTTGTCCTTAGCGTAAGTTAGTTTAAGTTAGATTAAGTAGTGCGTAAGCCTGGGGACTGAGGACATCAGCAGTTTGGTCCCATAGTCCTTACCATAAATTCCAATTCCAGGAAGTTGCTGAAGTTGGGTCCAAGCTGGACTGCTGAAATTGCTGTAGTCTCATTCGGATCGTTCTGCTGCAGTTCTTGAAGACTGTGAGGGTTGTTGCAATACAGCTTAGACCTCAGGGCTCCACACAAAAAGTAATCGCAAACTGACAGTTCAAGTGACCTGGGTGGCCAGCTAGGGCCATGACGAGTCTGACCTCCGCTATAAACTCTGTCAGGAATAAAGACTGTGTAAATGTGTTCCAAAGTTCTGACGGCTGTATGGGCAGTTCCTCCATCCTGTTGAAAGTAATTGCAGGTCTTTTCCTCCTCCATTAACGCTGCCACAAATTCATGTCCAATCATGCACACTCGTCTGGGCCACTTTTATTTGTCCCACCCTGTATATACGAATTGGAAACCAGGGGACGACAATTTTCCATATCTTCGTTGATTTCCAAGTAGAGTACAAGTATCACCCGTCCCCACCCTTTTCAACCACCTCAGCACACTACTTCGACCATAACTCTGTGTCTCCCATCAGCCTCCCTCACATCAAGTTTACACATCTTTCACCAAAAATTTCATTTTAATGTATGGAATTTCACCTTAACAAGCATATCATGTTACACACAATTCATTGGTTCGAGCCTCATAGACGCACGTCTTTCACGCATTGCGTTATAAATCCCTCACAATTCATTTTCATCTACATCCCCATGCTCATATCTTCAGCTTTTTGTTTTCTATTTTGACGATTTATGTCCCCATTTTTCTAATCTATACTGTCAATGTTCCACTCGTAAGTAGCCGTGGTCTCCTGACCTTCATTTCTTACATATTCCATCCTCACAATCGCATTCAGCACATCAACACGCTTCATTCGAACCCAAACTCGATAAGGTAGAGTCAATTTTGTATGAATTCATCTAAGCGATATGCAAATCTAATAAGTAAATCGCAAGTGCCCACCGAGGTTGAAAAAGTCGAGGCTGGCGCACACAACATGATGGCCACAGGAATTTTCATTCTAGGGAGGCGGCCAGGCCCTGGAAGTTCCGTCCCTTTAGAGGGGTGGGTCGGCGCACACCTACTTCGGCTGAAGCGACCACCCAGAGAGATGACAGCTTTTGCCAGAGCGAAGGGGTAACGACCCCCATGTTCGACTTAAAAGCAAATTCTGCTACATTGTGTGGGAGCGCCCAGAAGACGCATTTTTTTCATGGACAGACTGCATAATTATGGGGAGTTCTCACAGGAGGACAGTATACGACTAACGGAGATGCTACAGATTTCCGAATTGGTCGACTTAAACGAAACGTCGCTCTCCTGTTTAACAGAGCAATGCTAATTGGCGGAATATTTCTGATGCAAAGAGCCAGAGGAGGAGGGAAGACAGTGAATGATATACCCTTGCAACTTTTCCAGAAAAAGGAGCCGTTCTGTTGTCGATCTTGGAGTGGGAACACGTAACGACAGCGAGTGCGCTCTTATATGTAAGCAAAGAGCGAGGATCAAAGTCTCTCCTCAGTACTTCACTTGGAGAGCACCTCTGTCATTAGCAAATTGGAGTGATACTCTATACTGAGTCCCTCGCGATTAAGCGTTGTTCGCTGTGTTGGCCGCCACACTTATTGTGCAGTGTGAACACAGACAGAGTACTAATTAAACGCCCTCGAGCGAATATTGAGTGGCATCGTGGTGGACTGGTTATCTGACCGGTGTACCACGCCACGACAAGGGGCGGAGAGGAGTCCTTGACTTCATCAAGGCGTAGGGAGAGTTTGATTGCTGATCAATCCAGATAGAAAGAGATAATTCAGTTATTTGTCAACAGCGAGCGACGCAGACAGCAGTCGTCCCAGCTCACGGTATTGTGCTCTACAGCGTATGCGAGCCCCATCTGTCCTCCATAACAGTACACTCCATTACATTTCTCACGCGACAGCCTTGACCGTACCTAGAAAAGTTATTCAAGTTGCGTACGCTGGCTCACAGCCACTCTGCCGAGTAAATAACATTCTTAAAGAAAATGGAGAAAAGAACCTTTCCATACTTTGTAAATAATAGCATTCCTATCCATAAGAGGCAATCTACTGTTCCTTAAAGAACCTGGAATTTTATTAATTTATAAGAAAAAGTTTCACTAGATTTCTCAGAAATTTTTGCAATAAATAATATTGTTCGTTCGTTTAATGTTTTTCTTACACTAACTAGCAATACTCCAGTGCCCAAGTATTCCACTATTTACGTAAGAATATACACTACTGGCTATTAAAATTGCTACACCACGAAGATAACATGCTACAGGCGCGAAATTTAACCGAACAGGAAGAAGATGATGTCATATGCAAATGATTAGCTTTTCAGAGCATTCACACAAGGTTGGCGCCGGTGGCGACACCTACAACGTGCTGAGATGATTCCAACCGATATCTCATACACAAACAGCAGTCGACCGGCGTTGCCTGGTGAAACGTTGTTGTGATGCCTCGTGTAAGGAGGAGAAATGCGTACCATCACGTTTCCGACTTTGATCAAGGTCGGATTGTAGCCTATCGCGATTGCGGATAATCGTATCGCGATATTGCTCCTCGCGTTGGTCGAGATCCAATGACTGTTAGCAGAATATGGAATCGGTGGGTTCAGGGGTGTAATACGGAACGCCGTGCTGGATCCCAACGGCCTCGTATCACTCGCAGTCGAGGTGACAGGCATCTTATCCGCATGGCTGTAACGGATCGTGCAGCCACATCTCGATCCCTGAGTAAACAGATGGGGACGTTTGCAAGACGACAACCATCTGCACGAACAGTTCGACGACGTTCGCAGCAGCATGGACTATCAGCTCGGAGACCATGGCTGCGGTTACCCTTGACGCTGCATCACAGACAGGAGCGCCTGCGATGGTGTACTCAACGACGAACCTGGGTGCACGAATGGCAAAACGTCATTTTTTCGGATGAATCCAGGTTCTGTTTACAGCATCATGATGTTCGCATCCGTGTTTGGCGACATCGCGATGAACGCACATTGGAAGCGTGTATTCGTCATCGCCACACTGGCGTATCACCCAGCGTGATGGTATGGGATGCCATTGGTTACACGTCTCGGTCACCTCTTGTTTGTATTGAAGGCACTTTGAACAATGGACGTTACATTTCAGATGTGTTACGATCCGTGCCTCTACCCTTCATTCGATCCTTGCGAAACCCTACATTTCAGCAGGATAATGCACGACTGCATGTTGCAGGTCCTGTACGGGCCCTTCTGGATACAGAAAATGTTCGACTGCTGCCCTGGCCAGCACATTCTCCAGATCTCTCACCAATTAAAAACGTCTGGTCAATGGTGGCCGAGCAACTGGCTCGTCACAATACGCCAGTCACTACTCTTGATGAAATGTGGTATCATGTTGAAGCTGCATGGGCAGCTGTACCTACACACGCCATCCAAGCGCTGTTTGACTCAATGCCCAGGCGTATCAAGGCCGTTATTACGGGTAGTGGTGGTTCTTCTGGGTACTGATTTGTCAGGATCTATGCACCCAAGTTGCGTGAAAATGTAGTCACATGTCAGTTCTAGTATTATATATCTGTCCAATTGATACCCGTTTATCATCTGCATTTCTTCTTGGTGTAGCAATTTTAATGGCCAGTAGTGTAGAATATTTTTGCGTCTTTTCCTTTCAGCGGGCGACTCGGGAAGATATTTGTTGCTGAATGTTTTTCAAGCATTTCTTGTTCGTACATTAGGAGCGTCTGTCTGACTTCTGTAGGAGTGTGAGGTGGAAATTGTTTCATGCAGGAGCCATTACGCAACTTGACAAAAATAAAACACATACACTGTACAATCTCTGCGCATATCTTATGTTGTATTATTAGGCACACACTTCACCCTACGTTAAAATCATTCTGAAAACATTGACAAGTGTGATTATTATAAGTAATTGTGGCATGTAAGGAAATAACGGGTCAGGTGCCAAAAAAGGGGAAAATTAGAGTTATCGGCTAAATTCCGCAGTAAATGCCAAGGTCAATAAAACATATTCTGACACGAGCGCCACAATAGCGGGAGAAAGTGTTTATAGTTGTCTAAAGATAGCATTCGTGTTTAAGATCAGACTTAATGTTCAATAAATTATTGTTTTCCAATTCTCTGTCAGTGGTTCAAATGGCTCTAAGCACTATGGGACTCAACACCTGAGTTCATCAGTCCCGTAGAACTTAGAACTACTTAAACCTAACTAACCTAAGGACTTCTCACACATCCACGCCTGAGGCAGGATTCGAACCTGCGGTCGCGCGGTCCAGACTGAAGTGCCTAGAACCACTCAGCCATCCCTGTTAGTGTCTTGGCGACGTGCGCTTGGATGAATTGTTGATAGTTGAAGTAGTTCTGTGGTTTATTTGCAACAATAGGACATTGCTGAAGTAATTATTAAATGCATATAATACATAATATTGCATAACGGAAAGAAAAATCCGCACTAGAACGGAGGAAGAGAGGTGAAGGTAGTGTTCACAGTAAAAGCGAGAAACTAGGCAGCGAAGGAAAGGAATATACTCGAAAGTGCAATTCTGTGGTACCAGCTAAAGAGGCTCCCGAGCACCTGGTAGACATTGACTGTCATTTTAACAATTATTATAAAGTTTGGAATCGACATAGGGAATTATAATGTATTTAAATCTGTTTACTTTATTACTGAAACGATTTTCATATCGACAAAAATCATCGTTGTGATTATGAGGTCATAGTTAACTACTTGCATTGAATCAGATCGTGATTTTGCTCGCATTCAGAGACAAAACAGGCTAACGGTGAGTAAAGTTCCAAAAGATTGAGTTAGCTTCATCTCTAAATCCACGCATGCCTTACCATTCACAGTGACTGGTACCTAGAAAGAGATTACTACGATTTTAAGTCAGCTGCTGAAAAATACACTCCTGGAAATGGAAAAAAGAACACATTGACACCGGCGTGTCAGACCCACCATACTTGCTCCGGACACTGCGAGAGGGCTGTACAAGCAATGATCACACGCACGGCACAGCGGACACACCAGGAACCGCGGTGTTGGCCGTCGAATGGCGCTAGCTGCGCAGCATTTGTGGACCGCCGCCGTCAGTGTCAGCCAGTTTGCCGTGGCATACGGAGCTCCATCGCAGTCTTTAACACTGGTAGCATGCCGCGACAGCGTGGACGTGAACCGTATGTGCAGTTGACGGACTATGAGCGAGGGCGTATAGTGGGCATGCGGGAGGCCGGGTGGACGTACCGCCGAATTGCTCAACACGTGGGGCGTGAAGTCTCCACAGTACATCGATGTTGTCGCCAGTGGTCGGCGGAAGGTGCACGTGCCCGTCGACCTGGCACCGGACCGCAGCGACGCACGGATGCACGCCATGACCGTAGGATCCTACGCAGTGCCGTAGGGGACCGCACCGCCACTTCCCAGCAAATTAGGGACACTGTCGCTCATGGGGTATCGGCGAGGACCATTCGCAACCGTCTACAAGAAGCTGGGCTACGGTCCCGCACACCGTTAGGCCGTCTTCCGCTCACGCCCCAACATCGTGCAGCCCGCCTCCAGTGGTGTCGCGACAGGCGTGAATGGAGGGACGAATGGAGACGTGTCGTCTTCAGCGATGAGAGTCGCTTCTGCCTTGGTGCCAATGATGGTCGTATGCGTGTTTGGCGCCGTGCAGGTGAGCGCCACAATCAGGACTGCATACGACCGAGGCACACAGGGCCAACACCCGGCATCATGGTGTGGGGAGCGATCTCCTACACTGGCCGTACACCACTGGTGATCGTCGAGGGGACACTGAATAGTGCACGGTACATCCAAACCGTCATCGAACCCATCGTTCTACCATTCCGAGACCGGCAAGGGAACTTGCTGTTCCAACAGGACAATGCACGTCCGCATGTATCAAGTGCCACCCAACGTGCTCTAGAAGGTGTAAGTCAAATACCCTGGCCAGCAAGATCTCCGGATCTGTCCCCCATTGAGCATGTTTGGGACTGGATGAAGCGTCGTCTCACGCAGTCTGCACGTCCAGCACGAACGCTGGTCCAACTGAGGCGCCAGGTGGAAATGGCATGGCAAGCCGTTCCACAGGACTACATCCAGCATCTCTACGATCGTCTCCATGGGAGAATAGCAGCCTGCATTGCTGCGAAAGGTGGATATACACTGTACTAGTGCCGACATTGTGCATGCTCTGTTGCCTGTGTCTATGTGCCTGTGGGTCTGTCAGTGTGATCATGTGATGTATCTGACCCCAGGAATGTGTCAATAAAGTTTCCCCTTCCTGGGACAATGAATTCACGGTGTTCTTATTTCAATTTCCAGGAGTGTATATGAATTTCACGTGTGCATAGAGCGCAGTGCATCAGACTTACTGCTGAACAGTTAGGGGTTTTGCAAGTTCGGTCAACTCTCGATGCAATTGAAGAAGTCAAACAAATTTGCATCTTGAAGAGGACTGTGAAATCTTCTGATGTTCAACAGACACAGCTGAAAACACTACACGGTGAACTTAGGTTGTCTCAAGAAAGGAAAAGTTAAAATGATTCCATTTGTAAAAAAAAAAGAAAAATGGGAGTAAATGGTTTTACAAGAACCTTGTGAAATGAGTGAAAATGGAGCACTTGTACCGTTATTTTGGTTGAAGCCATCTCATTTTCTTCAAATTTTGTGGCATTTTGATCTTAAACCTATTGACGTAGAATAAAAACACATATATAATATGAAAATTGTACAGTTTTTGTGTTTGTATTATGATCTCCAACTTTTACACTGCTGTTGTATAGCTGCTGTACACATTTTGTTGATTATCTCTAAACCAGATTTTTGGTGCTTGGCGCCGTATTTACTTACATTCCACAATTTACTTTGTGGCGCTGGACATTCGCGAATATCAGGCTGTACTGGGGATAACTGGTGCCCACATAAACATGGGATCCTGTAAGGCTACGTTCAGCACTTGTTCATGGTGCCCATGTCGACACTGCTGTCAATACTTACATCAGTAGAGCCGTCTTGAGTGGTATGCTGTTAGTTTCATTTTATGTGTTGTGTGACGTTAGATTCTTGTCTCGTTAGCGTTTTTCCTTTCCTTTTTTTTAACCAGAATCAAATGATGGTATATGTCGAGATCGATATTACTGTACGTGCTGCGCTATAAACCGGAAACTACATAAAAATTGCTATTAAAAGCTATGATGATAGGTGTAACCATAGGAACACTTATCTCGCCAATGCACCATAAATTTAAGGCTTTCCCCAAGAACGATTTTTGGTTGGTTTGCGAAAGGCAAGCGTCATGTAAGACTGCAATAATGTTTCCTGTAATACCTGCACATGTTCGGAACTGAATGTTTGTGGTTTTACCTTCATGTTGCCGGCACTCGATTACCATCGTGCTGCTTGACTTACGTAACAACAGCCATTTCCTTGCAGCCATTTCCCTGGTGGCCCTGGACACGCGCCTCGGCTGCCTGGATGGCAACCTGGCCCCAGATTCAGAACCTCAGCGGATGATCGAGGCGGCGCACACCGCGTTCGACTGCATGCACAAACTGGACGTGAGGCCCTCGCCCTGGAAGTACATCAGCACGCCCGCCTGGAGACGCATGGTCAAGGCGCAGGACTACTTCTATCAGTAAGTGAGTAGGCCTAAACTGCGCGCTTTGTACCAGCACTCAAGTTCGACATGGGAAACATGTTGCAATTACTCTAGACTAGAGGTTATAATGCCAGCCTGCCTTAAGTATAGTCGCCTGCTGAGATCAGTGTTCCTGTGTCAGTACCTAACCAATCCCTCAGTCATGTAGAGCCAAGGACGGTCGCAAAGTTAGTGAATTATTCGGTCACAGCAACTGCTTCTAGTATAGACTCAAAGGGAGACATTAACGCTACGCGTGTGAGTGGGAAGTAGGGGTGGCGATGGAGAGGGTCGGGGGGGGGGGGGGGGGCAAACGGAACAGTCAAGTGGGCAATTAACGCCCAGTCCAGTGCTTCGTCTCCTGTATACCATCTCTAGTGAGGCTTTTCCGTGCATGCTGGTGCATGGTGACCGTTAAAAAAATTACTGTTGCCTCTGCCATGCATAGGCCCTGATCTACTATAGGATCAGCACAGGTTCAAATGGCTCTGAGCACTATGGGACTTAACGTCTGAGGTCATCAGTCCCCTAGACTTACAATTACTTAAACCTAACTAACCTAAGGACATCACATACATCCATGCCGAGGCAGGATTCGAACCTGCGACCGCAGCGGTCGCGCGGCTCCCGACTGAAACGCCTAAACTCGCTCGGCCACACTGGCCGGCATCAGCAGAGGATATGCATGCTTGATGTTGTCTGTGGTGTCACCGCCAAACACCACACTTGCTAGGTGGTAGCCTTTAAATCGGCCGCGGTCCGTTAGTATACGTCGGACCCGTGTGTCGCCACTATCAGTGATTGCAGACCGAGCGCCGCCACACGGCAGGTCTAGAGAGACTCCCTAGCACTCGCCACAGTTGTACA
This sequence comes from Schistocerca serialis cubense, assembly GCF_023864345.2. Classification (NCBI taxonomy): domain Eukaryota; kingdom Metazoa; phylum Arthropoda; class Insecta; order Orthoptera; family Acrididae; genus Schistocerca; species Schistocerca serialis. Next base: position 230,722,439 of record NC_064642.1, read on the forward strand.
ACCGACTTTGCTAGCGATGGTTCACTGTATACAGACGCTCTCAATTGCAGAGACGACAGTTTAGCATAGCCTTCAGCTACGTCATTTGCTACGACCTAGCAAGGCGCCATATTCAGTTACCACGAATGTATTATGAACAGATAATATTGTGAATCATGTAACGACAAGAGCGACGTTCATCATTAATGGATTAAAGTTAATTATCAAACTAATTACGTCCGCTTTCTGAATTCTAATTCCTTGTCATGTTCCAGGCCTCACGTCAGTATAGTTCTTCCCTCCTCACGCCAGCCTGCGTGAGCTAAAACGCGTGCATTTCGGCCTCCTCTCGTAACACGGTGTTGGCTCTTCTGCCAACACTACATTGTCATATCTCTAGGATCGTGCACCCATTAACATGTTCCCGTCGAGAAAGTAGAGGACTAAGTCAATGAAAAAACATAAGGGCATACAAGAAATAGTGTTGCAGGGTCTTCCGTAGAGAAAAAGACTCTCCTAGACAATGTGATTGAGCGAGTGACGGAACTAAAGTATTGTGCCAAGTTTGTTATTACATCTTAAAAGAAAATATGTTTAAGATGTTATGACTTATTACTGTAGACTAGAGGTTATAATGCCTGCCTTCCTTAAGTATAGTCGCCTTCTGCGATCAGTGTTACTCTGTCAGTACCTACCCAATCCCTCGGCCATGCAGACCCAAGGACGGTAGCAAAGTTAGCAGAATTAGAAGAAGAAGAGGAAGGTGTAATTAGATGAATGACAAACACTAACCTCACTTAACGAAGGTTTAGTCAGCACTTGCACATACAAGAGCGCGGAGCGAACTGCCTCCGGCCAGAACACATACATTATACAGCTACAGACCTTTCCAGTACAATGATTCCTGATATTCGTGGATACGTCTAGAATGTACTCGAACCGAATACAGAAAGTAAAATTGGACAGTTCAGGCGAGTTTTGATCTCACGACCCTTCATGCAACATTTTAGTATCATAACCACCACAGTGCTATTCGATTTCTTCTGCGACAATATGTAAGGACCACTTCATTTAGGATCTGAGGCATTGACATTAGCATATCTGTATCTTTTTTTTTGTAAATATTTGATATGTCTTTTTCTTTTATGACATATTCTACAACCTTGAACATCAAATGGTTCAAATGGCTCTGAGCACTTAGGTCATCAGCCCCCCAGAACTTAGAGCTACTTAAACCTAACTAACCTAAGGACATCACACACATCCATGCCCGAGGCAGGATTCGAACCTGCGACCGTAGCAGTCCCGTTGTTCCGGACTGCAGCGCTAGAACCGCACGACCACCGCGGCCGGCCCTTGAACATCCTCCTACTATGGACCGAGGAGCGAAAAGTTGTAAATTCCTTTTCTTTGTTTTGTTACAGAACTTTCTCAATTATAGGCAGCTTAAAACCTAAGACAAAGGTACAATTTTTTTGGCCGTATCTTACCAGAAATTCTTCATGCGTTGGTTGATGGCCCGCCTCTGTTCGTTTGACATCACTCTCCTAGATTGTGAATTTCCTTCTGTGTTATAGAAGGAGCTCACAAACTTTATTTGGTAGGATTCAGATGAACACGTAAATCGATCAATGCTGAACAATGACTACATTTGTTCATGAATTCCACATGACATATACAGTACATTGCAACATTTATTGCAACTTGTATAACCACATGCCACTTTATATACATAAAATATAATTCTATGACTCAATGCACGTGGTCGACGAGTCCACGCATCCGTACACACACACACACACACACACACACACACACACACACACACACACACATGTTACTAAGCATGCTAGCGCACGCCGATAATCCGGCCGTATGAAGAGATAAACAAAAAACAATCTCACAACGACGTAACTGAAAACTCAAAGACTAATTGATAACCAGTCATTTATGAACAGGGTGTTCATTTTAACTGAAGACAATGAAATATATCGAAAACTATACATCGGATCCAAATAAAATTATAATTCCAATTTGTTTGTCTAGGAGGGGGACAGCCAATGACGCCACACTCGATTCGCCAACAACCCCGTACGAGAGTGGCACGGCACCGCAACTTTGAAATCTTCAGTGGAAGTTCCCGTTTTTGAAGCAGATTGCGGTTCTTCGGCAAAATCCACATACGTGTCGTCTGAAGAATTTTCTTCGTTTCACCTCATATGGCACGGTAATCGGAGGAACGAAAACTGGTACACAATCGTATTTTACGTGCTACTCAACGGCCCTTGAATATCCAATAGGACGTGGGACCCCATCTTCACGCTGAGAGGATAGGACAGGCCAGTATTTCGTAACTTCTAATTGGGAAACCCAATCGCAACGTTGTATTCCTTCGACTTACCGAACAGGGAACTACCCGACGCGCCACCGTGGCCATGCAGCGAACTACGGCATATCATAACAGGCAGTACACCGCGACGGGAGATCACCTATAGCGCAGACGTAGAACAGAGAGCGGCTCTAAACATTGCAATACTTGCGCAGTATTCATCGCCTATATACGTACACATCATCTAGACAACAGATGTGCAAGTGGACGATGAATGTTGCAACCACAAAACAAAAAATTGAAATGATCCTGATTTACGGAGAATGTAGGAGAAATGTTGAGGCTAATGTTGTCTTGTACGTCGAACGTTTTTCAGAGAAAGCTAGCTCTCGTTCGCCCTTCTAAGAGGTTTTTAACCTTTTTATGGTTACTGGCAGCGTATAAGAGCACGGTAATTACACAGTGATTCCGGTATGTCAGTAGGTAGCATTGTCACAATACTGTATTGTCATAAGTATCCTCCATACCACGCATCGCTGCGTTAAGAACTTCGTGACGCCGATTGTCATAACTCGGTAGTGTTTTGTGAATGGGCACTTCAACAAAGGCAAACGATTCCTCGTTCTTTGCCGAGGTACTAGCTGCGCGTGGTAGCCGTGCGGTTTAAAGCGCCTTGCCACGGTTCGCGCGGCTCCTCCCGTCGGAGGTTCGGGTCCTCCCTCGGGCATAGGTGTGTGCGTTGCTTTTAGCGTGAGTTAGTGTAAGTTCCATTAAGTAGTGTTTAACCCTAGGGGCCAATGACCTTTTGCAGTTTGGTTCCATAGGAACTTACCACAAATTTCGAAGGTACTATTTTATGATGAGTCTACATTCACAAACCATAACAGCGTTAACCGGCGTAACATGCATTGCTGGAGTGTAGACAGTCCCCACCAGTTATGGCAAGTTGACCACCTACGTCCTTGTCGGTTACGTGTAGTCTGGCATCATGCGGAACAAACTCATTGATCCATATTTAATGATGGCACGTTGAATGGACGAAAATATCGAACGTTTTTGTAAAAGAAACTATCGGTACTGCCGCAGGATGCTGTCCTGGACGTTCGACAACGTACGTGGTTTCAGCATGACGGTTCCCCAGCGCATTACACAATTGAAGCACAGGAAGTATTACACCGCGTTTACTCCTGTCGGTGGATCGGCAGAGGTAGCCCTATTAATTCGCCCGCTATGTCGCCGGATTTGGCGTCGCCGGATTTCTTTCTGTGAGGATATTTAAAAGATAAGGTGTAGCAGCAAGTGCCAACAGGCCATTGAGACATGGTCAACCGCATCAGAAACTCCTGTGCTAACATTACCACAGATATGCTCATGTCCTGAGTGCACTCATTTGGAACGGGGATCACTAAATGTACTGAAGTTGGCGGTACTGCGTTTGAATACTCACTCTAATTGGATATGTAGATTAGCGTTCGCCTCGAGCCACGGCCACAGTGGTGCGTCGAAATGTCGGAGGAATACAACTTTACGAATGGGGTTTCCAATTAGAATTTATGAAATACTGGCCTGTCCTACCTTCGCAGTATGGAGGTGTGGACCCAAGTCCCATTGAATATCCAAGGGCCATTGATTAGCAAGTCGTAAACTACGACTGTGTACCCACTTCTGTTCCTCCGATTACAGCGCCATCTCTGACGAAACGAAGAAAATTCTTCAGACATAATGTATGTAGATTTTGCCGTAGAGTCGTAATCTGCAATAAAAAATGGGATTTCCATTGAAGATTACAAAGCTGCTCCCCGTCACCCACGCACGGCTTCTGCTGGGGAGTTCAGTATGTTATCATTGGATGTCCCTCTCCGAGACAAACAAACTTAAATTATAACTTTTTCATCTGATGTGTAGTTTTCGAAATATTTCAATGTCTCCGGTTAAAATGAACACACTGTGCATAAATACAGATTGGTCCACTTAAAACGTTTGATCGAAAATGTCTCTTGTACAAAGGTAGATATTGGATAGCGACTTTCAGGTGTATGAGTGCAAGGCGGAGGGTCACGAAAGTAAGTACCTTGAGACATTCTAAACCGTAAGAAAATATAAGTTCCAATACAAACTTGCGGTTTTTTTAAATGGACGCCCCTTATTTGTTATGCAATCAGTGACATGAAGAATCACAAAAATGATGGAGTTAGTTTCATCGCAATACGTCAATTACATACGGAGAAATAGCAGAGCGAATTTGACGCCTGAAACAAACGAAATCGCCGCTATTGCACATCCGCAGATGCAAGCGTGATCCCCACATATCATTGCTTGTGGCAGGAAACCCTAATATTGCTTTCGACCCTCGTGATAACAGTTAAAGTAAGATTACGTACATCAATCACATCGCGATTATGAGCAACATAGGGTTCACGATTGAATGAGCCACCCTGTACATACGAGTAGAAATGGGAAAATTGTGTTTTTATATGTACCGGTATTTGAATGAAAATAAAACTACTAATACAAAAAAAATCAAAAGAAGAAGATCCCCTTATAGTAAAAGAAAACCACAAGTATCTCATAAAGATGCAAATACATATATACATACATACTTATCGGCGCACACAGACCCTGAAGACCATGCACCGACATTACACGTTCCTCCATAGATGGTGATCTTGTACGCTTTGTATCCACTATCCTCATGAACACCCAACTGCTGAAGGTGCTTCCGCGGTTCATCTTCCCATCACTTCCTTGGTCTTCCAACCGGACTAGTTCCATCAGGTTTTCTAGAAGCATAACTTTAGGCCGGCACATTTCTGGCCTATTTACAATGTGCCCTGCCAGGCTTATTCTCCGCCCTTTCATTTCCTGCACAGTGTTCGGTTGTTTCATTAGGTTGTACAGTTTTTGGTTCTTCTCTCAATCACAGATTGGTCCAAAGATCTTTCTCATGATTTTCCGTTCAAAGATCAGCAGGTCCTGTTCATCTTTTTTGTGGTGCTTAAAGTTACTGTCCCACATAATAACACCGGTTCTGTCACTGCACTATAGACATTAAGTTTGGTATTAATTGACAGATTTTTGAAGAAATTATCTGCTTCAGACTGATATAAACTTTGTTGTTGTTGTTGTGGTCTTCAGTCCTGAGACTGGTTTGATGCAGCTCTCCATCCTACTCCATCCTGTGCAAGCTTCTTCATCTCCCAGTACCTACTACAACCTACATCCTTCTGAATCTGCTTAGTGCATTCATCTCTTGGCCTCCCTCTACGATTTTTACCCCCCACGCTGCCCTCCAATACTAAATTTGTGATCCCTTGATGCCTCAGAACATGTCCTACCAACCGATCGCTTCTTCTGGCCAAGTTGGGCCACAAACTTCTCTTCTCCCCAATCATATTCAATACTTACTCATTAGTTATGTGACCTACCCATCTAATCTTCAGCATTCTTCTGTAGCACCACATTTCGAAAGCTTCTATTCTCTTCTTGTCCAAACTATTTATCGTCCATGTTTCACTTCCATACATGGCTACACTCCATACAAATACCATCAGAAATGACTTCCTAATACTTAAATCTATATTCGATGTTAACAAACTTCTCTTCTTCAGAAACGCTTTCCTTGCCATTGCCAGTCTACATTTTATATCCTCTCTACTTCGACCATCATCAGTTATTTTGCTCCCCAAATAGCAAAAGTCATTCACTACTCTAAGTGTCTCATTTCCTAATCTAATTCCCTCAGTATCACCCGACTTAATCCGACTACATTCCATTATCCTCGTTTTGCTTTTGTTGATGTTCATCTTATATCCTCCTTTCAAGACACTGTCCATTCCATTCAACTGCTCTTCCAAGTCCTTTGCTGTCTCTGACAGAATTACAATGTCATCGGCGAACCTCAAAGTTTTTATTTCTTCTCCATGGATTTTAATACCTACTCCGAATTTTTCTTTTGTTTCCTTTACTGCTTGCTCAATATACAGATTGAATAACATCGGAGGGAGGCTACAACCCTGTCTTAATCCCTTCCCAACCACTGCTTCCCTTTCATGTCCCTCGACTCTTATAACTGCCATCTGGTTTCTGTACAAATTGTAAATAGCCTTTCGCTCCCTGTATTTTACCCCTGCCACCTTTAGAATTTGAAAGAGAGTATTCCAATCAACATTGTCAAAAGCTCTCTCTAAGTCTACAAATGCTAGAAACGTAGGTTTGCCTTTCCTTAACCTTTCTTCTAAGATAAGTCGTAAGGTCAGTATTGCCTCACGTGTTCCAGTATTTCTACGGAATCCAAACTGATCTTCCCCGGGGTCGGCTTCTACTAGTTTTTCCATTCGTCTGCAAAGAATTTGTGTTAGTATTTTGCAGCTGTGGCTTATTAAACTGGTTGTTCGGTAATTTTCACATCTGTCAACACCTGCTTTCTTTGGGATTGGAATTATTATATCCTTCTTGAAGTCTGAGGGTTTTTCGCCTGTTTCATACATCTTGCTCACCAGATGGTAGAGTTTTGTCAGGACTGGCTCTCCCAAGGCTGTCAGTAGTTCTAATGGAATGTTGTCTACTCCGGGGGCCTTGTTTCGACTCAGGTCTTTCAGTGCTCTGTCAAACTCTTCACGCAGTATCGTATCTCCCATTTCATCTTCATCTACACCCTCTTCCATTTCTATAATATTGTCCTCAAGTACATCGCCCTTGTATAGACCCACTATATACTCCTTCCATCTTTCTGCTTTCCCTTCTTTGCTTAGAACTGGGTTTCCATCTGAGCTCTTCATGTTCATACAAGTGGTTCTCTTATCTCCAAAGGTCGCTTTAATTTTCCTGTAGGCAGTATCTATCTTACCCCTCGTGAGATAAGCCTCTACATCCTTGCATTTGTCCTCTAGCCATGCCTGCTTAGCCATTTTGCACTTCCTGTCGATCTCATTTTTGAGACGTTTGCATTCCTATTTGCCCCCTTCATTTACTGCATTTTTATATTTTCTCCTTTCATCAATTAAGTTCAGTATTTCTTCTGTTACCCAAGGATTTCTACTAGCCCTCGTCTTTTTACCTACTTGATCCTCTGCTGCCTTCACTACTTCATCCCTCAAAGCTACCCATTCTTCTTCTACTGTATTTCTTTCCCCCATTCCTGTCAATTGTTCCCTTATGCTCTCCCTGAAACTCTGTACAACCTCTGGTTCTTTCAGTTTATCCAGGTCCCATCTCTTTAAATTCCCACCTTTTTGCAGTTTCTTCAGTTTTAATCTACAGGTCATAACCAATAGATTGTGGTCAGAGTCCACATCTGCCCCTGGAAATGTCTTACAATTTAAAACCTGGTTCCTAAATCTCTGTCTTACCATTATATAATCTATCTGATACCTTTTAGTATCTCCAGAGTTCTTCCATGTATACAACTTTCTTTCATGATTCTTAAACCAAGTGTTAGCTATGATTAAGTTGTGCTCTGTGCAAAATTCTACCAGGCGGCTTCCTCTTTCATTTCTTAGCCCCAATCCATATTCACCTACTACGTTTCCTTCTCTCCCTTTTCCTACTACCGAATTCCAGTCACCCATGACTATTAAATTTTCGCCACCCTTCACTATCTGAATAATTTCTTTTATTTCATCATACATTTCTTCAATTTCTTCGTCATCTGCAGAGCTAGTTGGCATATGAACTTGTACTACTGTAGTAGGTGTGGGCTTCGTATCTATCTTGGCCACAACAATGCGTTCACTATGCTGTTTGTAGTAGCTTACCCACATTCCTATTATCCTATTCATTATTAAACCTACTCCTGCTTTACCCCTATTTGATTTTGTGTTTATAACCCTGTAGTCACCTGACCAGAAGTCTTGTTCCGTGCATAATGACATCCTCTTGAGTAGTCCCCGCCCGAAGATCGGAATGGGGGACTATTTTACCTCCGGAATATTTTACCCAAGAGGACGACATCATCATTTAATCATACAGTAAAGCTGCATGCCCTCGGGAAAAATTATGGCAGTCGTTTCCCCTTGCTTTCAGCCGTTCGCAGTATCAGCGTAGCAAGGCCGTTTTGGTTATTGTTACAAGGCCAGATCAGTCAATCATCCAGACTGTTGCCCTTGCAACTACTGAAAAGGCTGTTGCCCCTCTTCAGGAACCACACGTTTGTCTGGCCTCTCAACAGATACCCCTCCGTTGTGGTTGCACCTACGGTACGGCTATCTGTATCGCTGATGCACGCAAGCCTCCCCACCAACGGCAAGATCCATGGTTCATGGGGGGAGGATATAAACTTTAGACCTAAGTAATAATTTTTTACATATATATTTACATAAAGTATTTACAACGATGCAGATAAATTATGTAAATACATATGTACAAAATAAACCTATGATCTGTCTAATAAATGTTAAAAATGTCAAAATATTGAAACATACATCTCAATAACATCAGTAAATCGGTGCAACAATACTTGAAATATCATCATCATCATCATCATCATTTAAGACTGATTATGCCTTTCAGCGTTCAGTCTGGAGCATAGCCCCCCTTATACAGTTCCTCCATGATCCCCTATTCAGTGCTAACATTGGTGCCTCTTCTGATGTTAAACCTATTACTTCAAAATCATTCTTAACCGAATCCAGGTACCTTCTCCTCGGTCTGCCCCGACTCCTCCTACCCTCTACTGCTGACTCCATGAGTCTCTTGGGTAACCTTGCTTCTCCCATGCGTGTAACATGACCCCACCATCTAAGCCTGTTCGCCCTGACTGCTACATCTGTAGAGTTCATTCCCAGTTTTTCTTTGATTTCCTCATTGTGGACACCCTCCTGCCATTGTTCCCATCTACTAGTACCTGCAATCATCCTAGCTACTTTCATATCCGTACCTCAACCTTGTTGATAAGGTAACCTGAATCCACCCTGCTTTCGCTCCCATACAACAAAGTTGGTCGAAAGATTGAACGGTGCACAGATAAATTAGTCTTGGTACTGACTTCCTTCTTGCAGAAGAGAGTAGATCGTAGCTGAGCACTCACTGCATTAGCTTTGCTACACCTCGCTTCCAGTTCTTTCACTATGTTGCCATCCTGTGAGAATATGCATCCTAAGTACTTGAAACCGTCCACCTGTTCTAACTTTGTTCCTCCTATTTGGCACTCAATCCGTTTATATTTCTTTCCCACTGACATTACTTTCGTTTTGGAGATGCTAATCTTCATATCATAGTCCTTACATTTCTGATCTAGCTCTGAAATATTACTTTGCAAACTTTCAATCGAATCTGCCATCACAACTAAGTCATCCGCATATGCAAGACTGCTTATTTTGTGTTCACATATCTTAATCTCACCCAGCCAGTCTATTGTTTTCAACATATGATCCATAAATAATATGAACAACAGTGGAGACAGGTTGCAGCCTTGTCTTACCCCTGAAACTACTCTGAACCATGAACTCAATTTACCGCCAACTCTAACTGCTGCCTGACTATCTATGTAAAGACCTTTAATTGCTTGCAAAAGTTTGCCTCCTATTCCATAATCTTGTAGAACAGACCATAACTTCCTCCTAGGAACCCGGTCATATGCCTTTTCTAGATCTATAAAGCATAGATACAATTCCCTGTTCCACTCATAACACTTCTCCATTATTTGCCGTAAGCTAAAGATCTGGTCCTGACAACCTCTAAGAGGCCTATACCCACACTGATTTTCATCCAATTGGTCCTCAACTAATACTCGCACTTTCCTTTCAACAATACCTGAGAAGATTTTACCCACAACGCTGATTAAAGAGATACCTCTGTAGTTGTTACAATCTTTTCTGTTTCCATGTTTAAAGATTGGTGTGATTACTGCTTTTGTCCAGTCTGATGGAACCTGTCCCAACTCCCAGGCCATTTCAATTATCCTGTGTAGCCATTTAAGACCTGACATTCCACTGTATTTGATGAGTTCCGACTTAATTTCATCCACCCCAGCCGCTTTATTGCACTGCAATCTACTGACCATTTTTTCCACTTCCTCAAATGTGATCCTATTTCCATCATCATTCCTATCCCATTCTACCTCGAAATCTGAAACATTACTGATCGCATTTTCACCCACATTGAGCAACTCTTCAAAATATTCCCTCCTTCTGCCCAAGGCATCCACAGGATTAACCAGCAGTTTTCCTGACCTGTCCAAAATACTTGTCATTTCCTTCTTACCTCCCTTTCGAGGACTGCTAATTACACTCCAGAATGGTTTTCCAGCAGCTTGACCCATAGTCTCCAACCTGTTTCCAAAGTCTTCCCACGATTTCTTCTTGGATGCTGCAGTTATCTGTTTGGCTTTGTTTCTTTCTTCAACCACTTTCTCTGTCTACCTGGGTTCTGGTATGTAGCCATTTTTTATACGCCTTCTTTTTCCTTTTACAGGCTGCCTTGACTGTATCATTCCACCAAGCTGTTTGCTTCATCCTACTTTTACACACCACTGTTCCAAGACATTCTTTAGCCACTTCTAGTACTGTGTCCCTGTAGCTTGTCCATTCCTTTTCCAATGACTGTAATTGACTACATTCAACTAACTGGTACCTTTCTGAGATCGCTGTTATGTACTTGTGCCTGATTTCCGTATCCTGAGGTTTCTCCACTCTTATCCTCCTACATATGGACCTGACCTCCTGCACTTTCGGCCTCACAATCCCAATTTCACTGCAGATTAAATAATGATCAGTGTCATCAAAGAATCCCCTGAATACACGTGTGTCCCTCACAGCCTTCCTGAACTCCTGATCTGTTATTATATAGTCAATGACAGATCTGGTTCCCCTGCCTTCCTAAGTATACCGGTGAATGTTCTTATGTTTAAAAAAAGAGTTTGTGATTACTAAGCCCATACTGGCACAGAAATCCAAGAGTTGTTTCCCGTTCCTGTTGGCCTCCATATCCTCTCCAAATTTACCCATAACCTTTTCATACCCTTCTGTTCGATTTCCAATCCTAGCGTTAAAATCACCCATGAGCAGAACACTGTCCTTGCCCTTTACTCTGACAACTACATCACTGAGTGCCTCATAAAAACTATCCATCTTATCTTGATCTGTCCCTTCACAATGCGAATATACTGACACAATCCTAATTTTCTTGCTAGACACTGTCAAATCTATCCACATCAGTCGTTCGTTTACATACCTTATTGCAACTACGCTGGGTTCCATTTCTTTCCTGATGTAAAGCCCTACACCCCATTGTGCTATTCCTGCTTTGACTCCTGACGGGTAGACCTTGTATTCTCCCACTTCCTCTTCTTTCTCTCCCCTTACCCGAATGTCACTAATAGCTAAAACGTCCAGCCCCATTTTACTTGCAGCCTCTGCCAGTTCTACCTTCTTCCCAGAGTAGCCCCCATTGATATTAATAGCTCCCCATCTCAGTACCATTTGTTTGCCAAGTCGTATCTTAGGAGTCCCTGGTTTGTCAGTTAGAGGTGAGACTCCGTCACCTCCAAAGGTCCGAGGCATTTTGCCCTGATTGTTGCCAGCATCATATTTAAAGTACGAGGGAAATATGGCACTGAAAATTAAAAATCATAAAAAATAAAAAATTAGCAAGACTGTATTACATTTCTCGTATGTGCGTGCCTAGCCGTTTAGTTCTATAATGGCCTAATGCAACATAATATGTGTATCCTCATCCCTTACAGCTTGAATGGCTGTGATGCAAGACGATATATAAAATTATTTTATGTGATTATAGCATGAAATTATGTGAAATAAAACAGTGAAAAAAATTTTAGCATACTGCTTGTAGTATATAACAGTAATACATCTGCACATAATGCGTCACAAGTAATAGAGAGGTATCAGAACAAGAAAATGTACACAAAAATGTGCTAAAATTCTTGTACCTAACTCAGTAAAGAAACATGTCACTAACATAGAAAAGACCGCGACTGAACTGTGGTAATCTCTCAGAAACAGAATGTTGTGCTTCTGCCTAATGTGAGCCGACAAAAGTAAAAACTTTATATATATATATATATATATATATATATATATATATATATATATATATATAACCTAAGTTTATATACAAGGAAAAGGGTGAGGGCGACATATATGTTGATTTGCCAAAGTCTTTATTTGCATTTTCGGTGACATGATATGTTCGATAGGCTATGATGTCACGATCAGCGAAGCTTTCCAGTCCGGATACATTGGGTACGCCTGTACCACCACGTACAACAGCGACTTTTAACCATCCGTTACCGTGGGTAAACGAATCATTGATGTCAATGCTGAAGTTCACTCTGCAACCACAAAACACAGCATTGACTTACAGAAGATACAGTCGCCGTCGTCGTGCAAGACAGACTATATATAAAACAATTGAAGACGTCGAAATGACCACATCTGCCGCCGACAAGAAAAAGAATACGATCAAATCTGTCGCTACACACGCTCTACTGGACGGACCTGCAGTGTTTTGTGGTTGCAGGGTGAACTTCCGCATTGACATCAATGATTCGTTTACCCACGGTAACGGATGGTTAACAGTCGCTGTTGTACGTGGTGGTACAGGCGTACCCAATGTATCCGGACTGGAAAGCTTCGTTGTTCGTGACATCATAGCCTATCGAACATATCATGTTCGGGGGATGGTGCGGGTATAGTGGAACGCCTAACATCACTGTACCACTGCTGTATTATTATTACATTATTATTATTATTATTATTATTATTATATTATACAAACAATATTGCATCATGTTTTGTGGTAAAAGTTACGATAAGACATATGCATATAATCCTAGAAAAATCATGTCAACAAGAAGGAAGTAACTCAAAGAAAAATTAAAGTTCCAACTTGGCACATGGTTAACATACTTCTTCTTAAGCTCAAAGAACAAAATTGAAAATGGAAGCAAAACTGAAAATATATATCACAGTTATTTTGCGACATGACTGTTGATAACATACTCATTTAACTACGTAGTACTTGTACGCACATTCTTATGAAACGTTTTAAATTCCATAAAAATGTGTATTATGCACAGCACATCATACACACTACTGTTTTCACCCGCATGAACTGATATCATCGTATTCGCAGCATAGAATATGGAAATGGCATCGTAATAACTGAATCCACTATTAAATTCTGTATCTTCCATTGTCACTATTGTTATTTGGCACCAATATGTTCCGAAAAGCCGCGTCGAAAATGCGAATTTACAGGGGATAATATCTCGGGCTCTATTCATTTCAGAGATAATATGACAAGTACTTTGGATAACCTTTGGTCTATGACCATTTGTATGCCTATCGGAATAACAGGCATACTGTAGCTATACTACAGTACAGGTTCAAAATTTAAACATTATGCATTTCGTCTAGTCCATGCAAACTGAGCAAATCGGTCGGTTCCTTTGCATTATGTGTTGTCTAAGGTGAGGTAAAGAAGCTGGAATGTGGACTGCGGTAACTGATTCCCCACTTTTCTGTCAGTGTTTTAAAGGGAGATATTCGCCTTTTTGTGATAAGGCGGAAGTATTTTTCCACTGGTTATTATTACCATTATTATAGCGGCAGCAGTAGAAGCAGTAACAGTGGTACTGATCGTATTGACTTTGTTAGTTCATAGTCAGTAGTATTTATTGACATTCTCGCTACATATGGTCAAATCATTTTTTAATTATATTAGTACTAGTTTATTACTATATGTCATATTAAAATTATTGTTATTTCTTAGGTTACCATGAAGTAAAAAGTACAGTATATGTGAAACCCCGGTCTAGTGTAACAGAAGGCCCAGGGCCCTAAACTGGTCAGGTTAAATAAATAACCAACAAGGGGAGGCCACGACGTTTGGAACGCGGATTTACTGCAAACTTGGTACGCTCATAGTACTCCATGAGGACAACAAAATGTGTAAGCAGTAGTGCGTACTTCTCAAGCGTTACTGAGAAAATCGCAAGATAATTTCGGTCGTCAAATATATATCTGTGCGTGGCCTGTTTAACCATGAAGCGGCTGCAACCGCGTGATGGCGGCACGGTCGCTCAACGTGTTCGGTCAGAGCGTTAGCTTTCCTTTCTAATAAAAGAAATGAGCGAACGGGCCATCGAAAAAACTGAACGTGTATCATCGGACGTCTGCCATGAACAAATTCAACGAATAATATAGAACAAAATACTTTAAAAAAAAAGAAGTGGTTGGCGTTCAAGCCGGTGGATCGCTGGATCGAGTTCGGTTCATCAATTTCTTTTTATTTTCAACACAGTAATTTTCTTTATTATTTATATTACAATTGATATAATGGGGAAAATACGCGTAATCGGATGAACTTTTATTAAATTTACAATGTTATTTGGCAGTCTACTAATTTTTTATCACAATTAATGTAATATTCATAACTATCGACTAGTAAACGGCCAAACGCATAAAGTGACATTGAAAATGTATGATTTGAGAAATCCCTTACACCTGGAAGGAGCCCGAAACGACTTGTTACCTCCAAGTTTTGACCGACACAGACGGCTTTCGAAAGATTTACAATTAATCGTCGCTTTCGATTTTACGAGTAGAAGTTGCAGGATGGTATTTTTCGTAAAAACATGGAAAACATAAAGTTAAACGGCACCAGCTGCATTGAATAAATGCTATGTTTCCGCATGCGCAAGGTATTTTGACGTTTTCCGTGGAAAAACAAACCTCGTTAACATTTTCAAAAACCTCTCTTTCGGACGATAATTTGGAAGCAAACCATGCATAACGCAGTATTTCCTTAAAAATCGCCGCTGATAATTGGTTATACGGTATCGAGCGTATTTTAATAGCGTCTTGCGAGAAGCAATTTCTCGTTCTCTTTCGATTAAATACGAACAGTTTTGAAGACACGGACAAGCATACATTTTCAGTATCACTTTATGCGTTTGGTCGTTTACTAGTCGATAGTTGTGAATATTATATTATTTGTTATAATAAAAATTAGTAGACTGCCAAATAACATTATAAATTTAATAAAAGTTCATCCGATTACGTGTATTTTTGCCATTATATCAATTGTAATATAAATAGTAAAGAAAAGGACTAAGTTGAAAATAAAAAAAACTGACGAAAGGAACTCGATCCAGCGATCTAGTGACTTGAACGCCAAACACTTCTTTTTTTTTTTAAAAAAAAAAAAGAAGGATCTTGTTCTGTATTGTTCGTCGAATTTGTTCAAGGCGGACGTCCGATGACACCCGTTCAGTTTTCTCGTTCATCCGTTCGCTCAGTTTTATTATTAAAAAGGAGAGCTAACGCTCTGACCGAACATGCTTTTTTTTTTTAGTCTCATTTTGTCCGCTTTCGTTCGTTGCATCTGCTCGGGACGGACGTCGTAAGACATCCATTTAAGTTCGTTGTTTATCGATTAACTCAGTTTTTTTATTACAGAGGGCTGCCAACCCTCTGGCCGGAGCCGGCCGGTGTAGCCGTGCGGTTCTAGGCGCTTCAGTGTGGAGCCGCGTGACCGCTACGGTCGCAGGTTCGAATCCTGCCTCGGGCATGGATGTGTGTGATGACCTTAGGTTTGTTAGGTTTAAGTAGTTCTAAGTTCTAGGGGACTGATGACCACAGATGTTAAGTCCCATAGAGTTCAGAGCCATTTGAACCATTTTGAACCTCTGACCGAACACGCTGAGCTACCGTGCCGCCACCACTCGGCTGCATCCGCTTTATGGTTAAAACGGCCACGCACAGATATATATTTGACGATCGAAATTATCTTGCGATTTTCTCAGTAACGCTTGAGAAGTACGCGCTACTGCTTACATATTTTGTTGTCCTCATGGATTACTACGAGTGTACGAAGTTTACAGTAAATCTGCGTTCCAAACGTCGTGGCCTCCCCTTGTAAGTCAGTGTTGTCAATAGTTGGCGACGTCAAAGGTGCAGTTACATTTTTCAAGAAGTGTAGATTTCCCTCAAGAATACTTGCTGAAGTACAAAAAAATTAAAAACCCAACCATTACTAACCCACTAGTGACATTACGGGAGCGAATTCGTCAATTTCAGGCGAGTTCAGTGATATAATCAGTCAGCTCCAAGGAAGCCATGATCCCGATTGTCGAACTAGACCAATATTTTTCTGGGGTATTTTTGCCTAGAAGCAGTGATCCCTTAATCTTTTGGGAAACCAGATAACTGCTCTAAACGACACTTCAGCAGATGCCTCTGTAAAGATTATGCATTCCAGCTACATTAGTGACCTGTCAGTGTAGCTTTTCACAAGAAGGACTCACACATGGCACCGAGAAAAGAAACGACTCACTTCGAGTAAAATTGGTTGTATTTCGTTTATAAATCATTACACTGATTAGTTTCTTTGTCTTAGACACATATATTGTCATATTGATTGTGAAAAATAACAGTAGATAACTTCAGGAGGTAGAAAATTACTTTCAGTTGTATTGTAGATTTCGTATCATATTTTGTTTTCAGTGCAGTTATAAAACAGTAAGAAGAATGAGCATTATTTTTGCGTTTTTCAAAGTTGATAAAAACATTCAGAATTTTGTCGTGATATTTTCAAGTTTCACTGACAACGAAATGTAAGAATTTTCGGGAATTTTAAAACTAGATTGAATGTAACGGGAATATATTAATACCCTGTGTTCTTTCAAACCAGGTTAAAATAAAGCAAAAATATATGTCCCTTGATCTTGTGTTAGAAATGCAAGTCGCCCTCTTTTAATTTATGTAAGTGAATTGTGATGAGTCATGAAAAATAGCTAGTTCATTGCAGTGAATGAGTGGTTTTGACCCTATTCCTGAAGGGAACCATTATGGCGATATCTACTGTAGCGGCCGTCAATTTACAAGCAGTGTAGCAGTGAAGCAGGTATCATCTTACAGCCTGTGTCGCTGTCACTTGAGCATCAACTCAGAGCCCGTGTTGTCGTGTTCTGGGCGTCAACTTATACCCTAAATCGTTGTATAGTAGGTGTCGACTCACAGCCTTTGTCCCTGTCTCTGGGATTCAACTTACAGTCTGCATCGCTGTGTGGTGTATGTTCACCCACAGCTTACGTCACCATGTAATAGGCATCTGCTTACAGCCTGTGTTGTTGTTTGGTGGACATCAACTTACACCCTGTGTCGTCGTGCAGTGCATGCCAATTCAAAGCCTCTGTTGTTGTGTAGTGAACATCAACTTATACCCCGTGTTGTTGTGCAGTGGGCGTCAATTTACAGCCTATGTTGTGTAGTAGTCGTCAACTTACAGACTGTGTTGTTTCTTAGTGGACGGCAACTCACAGTTTGTGTCGTTAGGTAGCAGGCGCCAACTTAGAGCTTTTGTCTTTGTGCGCAGGGTGGCGATGCGACATATCAACGAGGCGATGGACAGAATAAAAAAGCGGGGAGCAGCAGACTTGTCAGCTGGAGAACTCAGCGTGCTGGAGAAGCTGCTGGTGTCCAACGACGACCCGCGCGTCGCCATCGTGATGGCGCTGGACATGATGTTCGCCGGCATCGACACGGTACAGTGCGCCCACGCTGCATGTGCATCCGTGCTTGGGTGGGTGGCTCCCTTTCTTGTTGTTCGCAACCTTTGCTGAAAATATGTCACCGCATAATAATCGTTATGAATCATACACAAGACTTAATCATAATATAATTATTATCTCTTCAAAAAAATTGAACTTACATAATTAAGTTTTCCAATTGTTTTCAAGTATATGTCTGCTTGTCATGGAAGATATTGCAATTCTCACACTGCAGTTCCATAGCACATCGCTAGAGGAACGAAACAAAATGGCCCCCTCGGTTGATAACCGTGCGGCAACTGGTTTTCTGTATTTGAAGGGGAACAATGCCAAACAATCCATGCTGAGGTAGTGGAATGTACGGCAACAATGTACTATTATATGGCGTAATGGTTAGGTGGTGCAGACACTTGCAGTGTGGTTAAACAAAACGTGAAGAACGACATGGCAGGCAATGTACGTGTAAAGAACCAGAAATTGCAAGAGAATCATAGTTCTTGATGCACAAAGACTGATGTTGACAATCGAAGTGATTGTACAAAAAAGGTGGAAATCAATCAAGACCAGTTTTCAAAATCTTGTACGAAATTTTGAAAATGACAAATTCACCTCTTGTTGTTTTTCCATTACTGCTAAACATGTATTAAGAAAGCTTTCCACACCGAAATGTTGCAAATGTTGCAGCAGTGTTACGGCAATCTAGGTGACTTTTTTTGCCACCAAAAATTCATGGACGTCAGCTGGCTATATCACCATGATCGTCAACAAAGAGCGAAAGCAAGTAATGGAAATATGTGGGTTCATCACTACCGAAAAAGGGAAGGACCCATCCATCACATGGCCACGTAACGCTTTCTTCTGGGACTACCGGGATGTGCTCGTAAGGGGCAAACTGTAACAACACACTACCAAAATCTCTTGATGAGGTTACAGTAAAGTGTCAAGATTAAACTTTGCAGAAAGCTGACTAACGTGCTGGTTTTGCTCAACGATATATACATTCTGCTCAATAAAAAGTCAATCATAGTGCTTCTTTGGATTATCAAATTTTGCCTCACCGTCGCATTCTCTTAACATGGCACACAGCCCCATCTTCCTTTTCCCTCGGATGAAGAAACCACTGCGTGGTTGACATCTCCAGGATGATGAAAGGTGGATTTAGAGGCGAACAGCCAAAGTGAAGACTTCTACAACCGAGGTCTCTACCTAGTCATCCATAGGTGGGGAAACTGGAGGATCAGTATATAAAGGAGAACTAAGACTGTGAAAGGTGGCTACACTGAGCCACTGCGCCAGAGATTGCGCCAAAGAGTGTTATTAAGCCGCCTACACAGTGCTTGGGGAGAGCTCGTAGTAGTCAGTGCTTGGAGAGAGCTCGTAGAAGTCAGTGCCTGTTAAGAACTCGTGGCAGATAGTGCTTGTTGAGAGCTCGTGGAAGTCAGTGCCTGTTAAGAGCTCGTAGTAGTCAGTGCCTGTCGAGGACTCGTGGTAGTCAGTGCGTGGGCAGAGCTCGTAGAAGACAGTTCGTGTTGAGATGTGCGAGTGGGCAAGGCTTGTCGAGATGTTGTAGTTAGGAGTGCTTGTTCCATGTTTTGTCCAGTTATTTGATGGGAGAGATAGCGGATGTTATTCTAATGAAGATGTTGTAACGATCAGAGTGCTTTTCGTCAATATATATGAAGGTAAAATATTGCGTGTTTTTTCATTATTTCCATGTTTTAAATAATGCGTCATGACAGGTTCAGTCAACAAAGCATCTGGCTTGTGTTCTTGTATTAGAGTGTAATTCTGGTTTTCTTGAGTAATTATGGTATTTTTATTTCCTTTAGTTACTTCAGTATAAATGGTATTTAAAATTTCTTGTCTTGTTGAAGAAGAACCGTGCCAGATGTGTACGTTGAGTCACACTCCCACACACAGAACAGTTACTCTTGTGCTTATTGGTTTCGTAGGTTTTATAGTTGCTGGGGACTTAATTAATTAATTGTGTTAACGAAAATTTTCATTTCATTCTTTGTTGTTGTTCTAAGCAGTCAGATTGCATAATAATACTAGTCAGGGCCAACCGTTTACGGGACATAGCGTAATCGGACAGACAGCTACTAAAAAACTAAAAAATATTTTCAATCATATTTAATTAAGACCCCATGCACGTGGCGACCGCTGCTTCGGATCGTCCCTTGGAATTCTTCTGATTGTAAAAATAGTAGACCGTAGTATTGTTGTAGTAATTTGTAGTTTAGTAATTGTAGTCTATTTTGCATGTGTAGATTTGGTAATTGTCATTCTTCTAATGGTATTTTTTTTCTCTCAAAATTTAAATTGTTGTCTTGGCTACGGGTTTGACAATTTAGTGCAATTATTTCAATTGTTCGATTGATCGTGTTTGAGGGAGACATTTCATGTAAATGGTATTGTTGGAGATAAAGAGCCATTGTGTATCATTTTCGTACAGTGACGAATTTTTTTTATGTTTTGTGAATGATTACGCGATCGATGAAGAAGGCAAAAATGATGGATAGTCAGAATGACGAAATTGTTGACATGGCGAACTCGCCAACAGAGGAAAACAGTATGATGGATCATGAGGTGGAAAACAATGTAATAAGTCGGGAAAATAGTCCGGAACCATTTCAAAATTTTTCTCAATCAGAAAATTCACAGAATACGAGATTAACGATAGAAGATTCTGAAATAGTATCGAACACAGATAGCCTTACAGCTATGACGAAGGAAGCTGGTTTTGTGGGAAATGTTAGGGGTGAAAAGAATTTTGAAACAGTTACTATGGAGCAGTTGATGAGTGCTATATTAAATATGGGAACAATGGAAACACGGTTTAGATCTGAATTAAAAACACAGATGGGAACAATGGAAACACGGTTAGACTCACTGGGATCACAAATAGGAACAATTAAAACAGAGATAGGAACAATTAAAACCGAGATGGGAACTTTGGGATCTGAATTAAAAACGGATATGGGAACACTAGAAACAGGTTAGACTCAAGAATAGGAACATGTTTCAAAAATATGAAAGATGAGTTAAAGAAAGAAATCAGAGAAGAAGTACAACCGATTTTGAATTATCATAATAATAGATTAGTTGCAGTAGAGATTAGACAAAGGGAACAGGATAGAGAACAGGAGGAAAGAGATCGCGTGATAGTACAGAAATTTTCAGAGTTAAATTTACAACGTGCACACGATAAGGAAGAAATAATTGAAAGAATCGAGGAATCCGTACCAAATGACAGAATAGATAACTTAACGCAACAGTGTGAACAGTTAACTACTAAATGTGACAACACCGAAACCCGAGTCGCGACACTTACGGAAGTCGTAAATAAACAGAAAGAACAAATAGGTGATTTATCGGAAAGAGTTGAGGAGATTTCAGACAAATTGACAAATCTTAGTTTACATGGGGACAGAGATTCGGATGATACAGCTCCATTACCATTTGCAGAAACCGAAGAGTACCAGAACATAAATAAGCATGTTGAAAATCAAGGAAAATTTAATGAACGCGTGAAAAGGGAATTTGAGGTATTAAAAAAGCAAGTCAAACAAATTCAAGGCGAAATCGTAGGAAAAGACGGCAAAGGAAATTTAGAATCACAGATACCAGAAGGGTTTGAAGAAAATAATTTATTTCATTTACGGGATGCAACAAGAGAGCGCCAGGGGCGTGAACTTGACAATAATCGACATTGGGACAGGAACAGTCGCGGTAGGTCTTTGTCGCCACGAGGCGAAAACTTTGACTATGAACACTTTTTGACTGTTCGGAAATTTAAGATATTTCGCAATTCTAAGAATGACATACATACATGTGCATGGTTAGATCAATTTACGTACGCACTTCCACCAAATTTGCCACTAAGTCACAAACTTGAAATTATGAGCAACTATTAAAGTCCTCAGGGGATTCACTGCTCTAAGTGAATATGTGCCGTAGCGAGCATAGGGCCCCGAGCTGTAGTGGTGCTATTTCTCTTTTAGTTTTCTGTACCGCTGCCTACTCTATTACTATTCTTTGCATCTGTCAAAAACAACTCTTCGACTATCAATCTATCTAGACAGTAGGTAAACAATAACCGGATTTGACTATTTACCTAAATGAGATTTCGAAAATTACTGTTTGAACTTATTAAGTCCTCAGGGGATTCACTACTCTAAGTGAATATGTGCCTTAGCGAGCATAGGGCCCCGAGCTGTAGTGGTGCTATTCCCTTCTAGTTTTCTGTACCGCTGCCTACTCTTTTACTATTCTTTGCATCTGTCAAAACAACTCTTCGACTATCAATCTATCTAGTGAGTAAGTAAACAATAACCGGATTTGACTAATTTACCCAAAAGTGATTTCGGAAATTACCATGTGGAGTTACTGTATCTTCAGCAGCATTCATTCATAGCTTAAATGAAATTTTACCTGTTTATCTTCGTGACAATATTACTTCATATGTTGACGATATTCTTATTGCGAAACGTTCTTGGAGTGAGCACAACAAAATTTTGGATTCATTATTACGTATCTTTGCAAGAGTTGGCATTACTGTGAACTTGGAAAAATCTGAATTTGGTCGTTCTCAGGTGAAATTTCTCGGTCACATTATTTCTACAGAAGGTATTCTCCCTGATCCAGAGAAATTAGACGCTATTCGTAATTATGCTGTTCCTACCGCAAAACGTGATGTTCGTAGTTTCCTTGGTGTCTGTAATTTTCTTAGACGCTTTGTTAGATTGGACAATTTGGCAACACCTCGTTTTTGCGAACTATCTGGAAAGTTCTTTTTAAACGAAAATCGGTCGACAACTCTGTTTGGTTAGTTTGTATTCCTGATGAGTGGGTCAATAAATTGATTTGGTATACGCATTTCAGTTATGCACACTTTTGTCCCAGAAAATGTTTTCATAAATTACGAGAAAATTGCTACTTCAGTAATATGGAAAAACGTATTCGATCTGTTCTTGCCAAATGTAAATTATGTCAAAAGGCTAAGCCGCCAACAGTTTCTCACAGAGCACCGTTGTTTCCTATCATTCCAGCGAAATTAAAGGAGATGGCTGCAGTCGATTTGTTCGGTCCAGTGGTTCGTTCTACTAATGGTTTAGCGTACATTTTCGTAGCAGTGGAGTTGACGTCAAAATATGTGTGTTTTACACCTTTACGCAAAGCAACAGCTCGTTCAGTATCTAACGCTTTTATCAAGCATTTTCTTAAAGAAGTTGGTCATGTTGATAAGGTTATATCAGATAATGGATCACAGTTTCGTTCTAAAATTTGGCTTCGTACTCTACAGCGTCGTAAAATTAAACCAATCTTCATTTCACTTTTTCACCCTCAATCTAACGCTTCAGAAGATGGATGAAGGAAATCAATAAATTGTGTCGACTGTATTGTCATCAGAATCACAGAACGTGGGATCAGTATCTTCATATTTTTCAAAACATTCTGAATGAACTCTCTAATGATTCAACTTCTTTACCGCCTATACTGGTATTAAAAAATAAAGCACCGACAAATCGCATATCTGAAATCGTTCCTTTTCCGCCTTCACGGAAACTGCGGCATTCTGAAGTTGTCAACCTGGCTCTACGAAATATTGCATCTGCGGCTGCTAGAAGAGAGAGATCAGCTAAACGTCCTGGTCGTTTAAAAATCTTGTCAGTTAGTCAGAAGGTGTTAATTAAGTCTCATCGTTTATCTCACAAAGGAAAGGGCTTGTGTCGCAAATTTTTTCTGCTTTATAACGGTCCATATAGAATTCGTAAAATTATTCATGATAACACTGTCGAAGTAGAAACTCTTAAATCTCGACGCTCTAAAGGAATACATCATATATCTAACGTAAAAATTTTTGTGGAATGATATACTTTTAAAAAAAATGACATACTTGTGAGAAACTAACAGCTACATGTAAACATGCGGAGAATACAAGGATGCCGCGCTGTGTTTTGGCGGCGGCATATACTCAAAGCAACAGTCAAGTCTGCGCGCCGCACAAGGCAGTCGTTGACCGCGAACGATTGCTTCCTACGTCACGCGCCTACAGCTGATCGAGCGCTCAGTGCGAATGCACTGACAGCCGTAAACAAACACACAGTCTAATTTCTCCGACTAAATTCAGTTTAAAGCTATAGTGACTTGATGAATTATGTTATTAACATTCAGTATTTTTCAGAATACGGTTGTGTAAAATATTTAAGAACTTCAGGTAAATTCTGTGTGTCTCCGACGTTAAGAGGACTTGCTATTGAGAAATTTTCAGGACGAATGTAATTTCCAAGAAGAAACTAATAAACTAAAACGGTAACTATTAATTGAGTTCATTTTTCAGGTAACATATTTCCACTTAGGTACGTACTTTAGACGTGATTTGCTGCTCGCGATTACGTGATTCATACTTTGTGCTAATTTCATGTTCTATGAATTTACTTGTGAAGCGACGTGCTTGCGTACGTTCACTGATTTTGACAATGATTATTAATGAACTGGGTTGTAACTTGTGTATATTATGCATCGCTTGGCTTCACTGCTTTTCACTGATGTCATATTTTTTAATTATGTGCCTGCTGTGCTTATTTATTTAAATTATAATTGTCACCTGATTAATTGTGCTGACTGTGATTATGTATGTAAGTTATACTTTGTGATTTATCTGCTTGCGCCTTCATGTTTACTTATTAAGATAACATATGAACATTTATTTGCTTATGCTGATATGATGCTAATGACATGTTTACTGCTTTGCGTATGGATTGCATATTTATACATATCTGTTGTTGTCATAACTACTCTTTAATTTGGTGTATAGAAATGCTGATATAATGTGTACAAACATAGAGTTTAGGGCACACTATGGTATTAATTATAGATTGTTCGCTTGGCAGAGGCTCGTTGTAAGAATTGTGCTGCATCCACCTGTTGACATTCTGTTCTCTACTGGTATATTTACTCGCTATTGCTTGTTTTGCTTACGCTAAGTGCCTTATATTTTTAAGATAAGAAAATGAACTGCTATAATTCGACGAACGACATTAGTACGAGAAACTTCATAGAAGTCACATGAGCTGGAGGTTTTATGGAAGCTATATAACTTTATGCTAATAGGAAGGAGGCTAACGACATGACATACCAAAAATAGGTTTAGACCATTGACAATTATTACACTGCATTTTTCGTGAGCAATTGAAATAGGAAGTGACACTTACAAAAAATACTCCACATGTTTGCTTCTGTTTGCCATAATTCTTGAAGTGGTGTGCACACTGTGAAATATTATGATTATTCACACTCCGTAATCGTACTTAATTACTGAGAGTTTTTCGAACTAAGTCTGTTAGAGGCCATGTATGCATTTCTTTGTTTATAATTCATAATGAGCAGAAGATTTGGGTCAGATGGATTACACAGAGGTTGTGTGTTGGCAATGTGTCTTCAGATTGTATGGGATGATGAACTGAAGTTTGTATTAGGATTTTATCTGTACTTGTTCGAGGAGACTGACTAGAGGAAAGAGTTGTTATGGAAGTGAAATGATATTGGTAATAAGGTTTATATGTATCGACGCATTGAAGAGGTATTATTGAGGTATTATTGAGATTGTGTGAAGTTGATGATTATTGGAGTTTTGGTGGATAAGAGGTAAAGTAAGTGAGGAGCATATATTGGCAACAAGGTTTATATGTGTCGACGTATTGAAGAGCCATTATTGAGGTATTATTGAGATTGTGTGAAGTTGATGATTATTGGAGTTTTGGTGGATAAGAGGTAAAGTAAGTGAGATACATATTTTTTTGTTGGTCTTATGGAACAAGGAGGATGAAGATAGCAGACTAGAACACTAAAGTAGAAGGAAGATAGTCTGTACATACACTTTGTTAAATCACTAAGCAGTATATACTTTTTTTTTTGAAGAGAGGAAGTATTTGCATATCTTGACTCACTGACAGTTGTTCAACAACAGTACATTTGATCTGGCTTGGCAAACATTGGTCTTGACATGATGACTATGACGTTGACCTAACTATTATTGACTGTTATACATCGCTGCCACTACTACTTGATACACATGATGAACATCAGATTTTGACAGAATTACATTTACACAGTTAACACTATTCAATTACACAGTAGTACTTAATGTGGGCGAAAGATGAATGAGTGTGTTTTGTGTGTTTTCCTTTCCTAATCCTACCCACCTATCTCGTAGATATTATTTTATTTGTTTGTAGTGGCTTGCACTGACACCCATAAATATTATAGGTTTACTGCTATTTGTTTATTTGTAATAGTTACTACGACAACTATCTGATATCATTTGTGTGTTTATTAGAATTTGTATGTTTAGTGTAAGAGCATTGTAAAACCATTTGTATGTGTATTCAAACTATTGTTCATGCCTGAACTGTCTGATTAGTGATGGTGAATATTATGAACTGTTACCTGCACTTTTTCAACGTAATGTGTGACACTTAGGAATGATTAATTTCTGCTGATGAACTGAGTGATCAGTGATAGTAAATATTATGGACTGTTACTTGTACCTTTTCTACATGATTGGTGCCACTAGGACATGTTTAATTTCTGCTGATGAACAGTGTGATTAGTATGTGTATTCAAACTATTGTTCATGCTTGAACTGTGTGATCAGTGATAGTAAATATTATGGACTGTTACTTGTACCTTTTCTACATGATTGGTGCCACTAGGACATGTTTAATTTCTGATGATGAACAGTGTGATTAGTATGTGTATTCAAACTATTGTTCATGCTTGAACTGTGTGATCAGTGATAGTGAATATTATGGACTGTTACTTGTACTTTTTCTACATGATTGGTGCCACTAGGACATGTTTAATTTCTGCTGATGAACAGTGTGATCAGGGATAGTTGATATTATGAACTGTTACCTGCACTTTTCAACATGATGTGTGACACTAGGACATGTTTAATTTCTGCTGATGAACAGTGTGATTAGTATGTATATTCAAACTATTGTTCATGCTTGAACTGTGTGATCAGTGATAGTGAATATCATGGACTGCTCTCTGGACCTGCTCATCATTGCTACGTGCAACTGATGGACTACTTGTATGGAAATGAAGTCACTTGTTGCTGTCTGCACCTACTCAACATTGCTGGGTGCCTCTGATGGATTGCTTCTACTGAACTAATGTGACTTGTTGCTGTGTGTACCTCTTCAACTTTACTGGGTGCCACTGATGGACTGCTTCTACTGAAATGATGTCACCTGATGCTGTCTGCACCTGTTCCACAATGCTGGGTGCCACTGATGGACTGCTTCTACTGAAATGATGTCACCTGATGCTGTCTGCACCTGTTCCACAATGCTCGGTGCCACTGATGGACTGCTTCTACTGAAAAGATGTCACCTGTTGGTGTCTTTTTTTTGTATAAACTAATCATTGAAAGCATTTTATGTGAACATTTGTATAAACTGATTTTTTGTGTATTGTGTGAACTCTTATGTAAAGTCACATGTATGAAAAGAAGTTGTATTGCTTACTGTATTTCATATATTAGGTTATTGAAAGGTCAGTGCAAAGCCAAAATTTTAACTAATTATGTGATATTTAGGTATTAATATTATCTTTTGCTTTGTCTGTATTTTTGTGGACGAATTTGGTGGTATTTTCACCACCAATGCTGGCAAAAATACCATCAAATTCTGGCCTGTGGAGGAGGGGCATATGATAGGTGGCTACACTGAGCCACTGCGCCAGTGATTGCGCCAAAGAGTATTATTAAGCCGCCTACACAGTGCTTGGGGAGAGCTCGTAGTAGTCAGTGCTTGGAGAGAGCTCGTAGAAGTCAGTGCCTGTTAAGAACTCGTGGCAGACAGTGCTTGTTGAGAGCTCGTGGAAGTCAGTGCCTGTTAAGAGCTCGTAGTAGTCAGTGCCTGTCGAGGACTCGTGGTAGTCAGTGCGTGGGCAGAGCTCGTAGAAGACAGTTCGTGTTGAGATGTGCGAGTGGGCAAGGCTTGTCGAGATGTTGTAGTTAGGAGTGCTTGTTCCATGTTTTGTCCAGTTATTTGATGGGAGAGATAGCGGATGTTATTTTAATGAAGATGTTGTAACGATCAGAGTGCTTTTCGTCAATATATATGAAGGTAAAATATTGCGTGTTTTTTCATTATTTCCATGTTTTAAATAATGCGTCATGACAGGTTCAGTCAACAAAGCATCTGGCTTGTGTTCTTGTATTAGAGTGTAATTCTGGTTTTCTTGAGTAATTATGGTATTTTTATTTCCTTTAGTTACTTCAGTATAAATGGTATTTAAAATTTCTTGTCTTGTTGAAGAAGAACCGTGCCAGATGTGTACGTTGAGTCACACTCCCACACACAGAACAGTTACTCTTGTGCTTATTGGTTTCGTAGGTTTTATAGTTGCTGGGGACTTAATTAATTAATTGTGTTAACGAAAATTTTCATTTCATTCTTTGTTGTTGTTCTAAGCAGTCAGATTGCGTAATAATACTAGTCAGGGCCAACCGTTTACGAGACATAGTGTAATCGGACAGACAGCTACTAAAAAACTAAAAAATATTTTCAATCATATTTAATTAAGACCCCATGCAACTGTCATCAACTTTCGTAATCGTAATTGTTTCAAAATGATAATTAAAATTTTAGTAAAACCATTCGTACGTTGGGTGTAATGACAGTAAGTCTGTTTTCATGTGGCGTCGGAAGTACAGGGCGGCTGGAGGTTGCGGAAATTTTTAAAGTAACTCTCATAAAAATGAAGAAAAATATTGATAGTTTTATTGTTTAAACCAAAAAGCAAATCAAATTCCATTAATTGAAGCAATAACAGAAAGTTTCTCTCTAAACATTAAATGTAAAATAATGGCCATTCGAATGGATGCATTCCTGGAAGTAAATGCGGAGTTTTTTGTGGAACTTTGAAGCATTTCCTTCTGATTGCAACGACTGCTTCTCTAATCCCTGTTTTTGGGGGATTGGTGTGCACTTCGCTGTTTAATTAGCCTCACAAGGAAAACAGTGGCATACCGTCCAACAAGATGACCTAGATGGTCAGTGAATGCCGTCAAATTGTTAAATTATGTCGTCACCTAACACCTGTGGAGCGGCTCCCACTGACGCTCTCGCTAAAACTACGGAGTCATGAACTTCATCTGCTATAAAAGACTCAATCATATCCACATATCGTTCACATGCTGCAGACATTGCATTCTCCCTCTCGTCCTAAAGTAAGGGTGCATCGCACCTTGTGCTATTATGGCGCAGAATACGTAACTTTTACGCCGTGTAACGGTCGTTAGTGCCGTCCGCTAGGGTTTCCAGGCGCCTAATATCTGAAATAGTGATTGTTTACATAGCCGCTGGCTGATATGATAATGAGCTTCATCCGATAGAACAGATTGTCAACAACACTTCAGTTTTCATTAATTTTTCCATTTTATTAAGTTGTTGTCGCACCACTTGGTCTGATGGTTTAAGTTCCTATAGGAATTTTTAAGTATAATATTTCAAATCTCTGTGGAGCAGCCTACTTGGCAGTCCAAACGACAACTTAGACTTATATAAACCAGGTATCTACAACGTCTGTTGTGAGTTTGGCATTTCATACATTGATCGAACAACCAGAACGATGGAAGTTCGATGTACGGAGCACCAAAGCCTCACTAGGCTAGAGCAACCCAGTATACCCGCAGTATCTGAACACTGTCAGGAAGAGACGAAAATCCTGTCGCAGATTCCCAGCTGCAAGAATGGCTTCATAAAGAGACGATTGAAATCAAGCTGGCAGGAAACATGATGAACTCAGCAAGTCACGTGGAGCACCCCCCATTGGCGGAGGAGACACTGGACACCAGTAATCCAGCCGCGAGCAATAGCGGACGTGGACGAAGGCACGGGCGGCATGACGGAACATGGCGGCTGGCACACTGGGACGAGTGGTAGGGGTAGGGAACAGCAAGACAGGAGCAGTTTCCGCGAGAGCTCAGTGCAGAAGGGACATCTGATAAAGGCGGCGAGGGACGTTTACGAAATATTGTGTCAGTCACAGACATTCAGCCGCCTGAAAACTTCGGAAGAATTATCATCAGCACCGGAAGAACGTAAGAAGTTACAAAAAATTTTGTCAGACAGAAAAGTTGTGACTACTGTTCCTCGGGACGCTAAAGGAATCATGTTTGCAGGTTTTGGGAAATGTGATATATACATGTGGCATATACATTGAAGAGCCAAAGAAACTGGCACACCTGCCGAATATTGCATAGGGCCCCTGCAAGCACGCAGAAGTGCCGCAACACGACGTGTTATGGACTCGACTAATGTCTGAAGTAGTGCTGCAGGGAACTGACACCATGAATCCTGCAGGGCTGTCCATAAGTCCGTAAGAGTAGGAGAGGATGGAGATCTCTTCTGAACAGCACGTTGCAAGGTATCCCAGATGTACTGAATAATGTTAACGTCTGGGAAGTTTGGTGGCCAGTGGAAGTGTTTAAACTCAGAAGAGTGTTCCTGGAGCCTCTTTATAGCAATTCAGGACGTGTGGGATGTCGTATTGTCCTGCTGGAGTTTCTAAAGTCCGTCGGAATGCCCAACGGACATGAATGGATGTAGGTGACCAGACAGGATGCTTACGTATGTGTCACCTGTCAGTGTCGTATCTAGACGTATCAGGGGCCCCATATAACTCCAGCTGCACACGCCTCACACCATTACAGAGCCTCGACCAGCTCGAACAGTCCTCTGCTGACATGCAGGATCCATAGATTCAAGAGGTTGTCTCCATACCCGTACACGTCCATCCGCTCGATATGATTTGAAACGAGACTCGTCTCACCAGGGATCGTGTTACCAGTCACCAGCAGTCCAATATCGGTGTTGACGGGACAATGCGAGGCGTAAAGCTTTGTGTCGTGTAGTAACCAAGGCTACACGAGTGGGCCTTCGGCTCCGAAAGCCCATATCGATGATGTTACGTTGAATGGCTCGCACGCTGACACTTGCTGAAGGCCCAGCATTGAAATCTGCAGCAATTTGCCGAAGGGTTGCTCTTCTGTCGTGTTGAACGATTCTCTTGAGTCGTCGTTGGTCCCGTTCTTGCAGGATTTTTTTCTGGCCCCAGCGATGTCGGAGATTTGATGTTCGTGAAATGGTCGTAAGGGAAAATCCCACTTCATTGCTACTTCTGAGATGTTGTGTCCCATAGCTCATGCACCGACTATAACACCACGTTCAAGCTCACTTAAATCTTGATACCCTGCCATTGTAACAGCAGTAACCGATCTAACAACGGCGTCAGACACTTGTCGTATTTAAGCGTTGCCTACCGCAGCGCCGTATTCTGCTTGTTTACATATTTCTGTCTTTGAATACGAATGTCTATCCCAATTTCAATGGAGCTCAGTGTATTAATAATACTGAGTAGTGCCATTCAAATAAGTGACATGATTATGCTCTGCCACACTCCGCACGGAAAAGACAACAAAGTTGCTCTAGTTCAATTGGGAAATTTTTGAAGATGTGCCACACAGCCTAGATGTGGTTGCAACTGATTTCAATGTCTTCATGTGCATCAACAAGTGGCTCAATTCCTGCGAGAATTACCATGGACTAATACTCGATAAAAAGGTTACGTTGGACACACACTGATCAAGTATCTGAATGAAAAATCGCAATAGACTAAAACTACTGACTGTACATGAGGATTTAGTCCCACTGTTATCACACTTATACACAACACACTCGTCTGTATTAATTCTATTCATATCACGTATCTTCCTCCTCGCAGTATCCATATTTCCATATTTTTGAACATCATACACTCTTCCTCCTTTTCTATATCCATTCACCCTCTTCCAACTATATCCTGCATCGCCTGACAAAGCTCTCACATTTGATCAAACACCTGGAATACGAATTCTAATCCCGCCTCCCCCCCCCCCCCCCTCCAATTCCCATTGTACTCCCTCCTCAAGAACCTGACCTGATGTCATGCCTCTATTAGCACATGCAAAGTTCCTTACATCTTCACACAATCCATGTCTTTTCCCACAGCAATTCTGTTGCCCGCTTGTCGGACCATGAATTCAGTTCTGAGATCTGCCAATTCTATCAAATGCAACAATAAAAGGGTTCAAATGAATCTGAGCACTATGGTCATCAGTCCCCTAGAACTTAGAACTACTTAAACATAACACACATCCATGACCGAGGCAGGATCCGAACCTGCGACCGTAGCGGTCGCGCGGTTCGAGACTGAAGCGCTTAGAACCGCTCGGCCACACCGGCCGGCAAATGCAACATATTTTACTACTTCACGAACATTAATATTCGACAAATGTGATTTTCTTCTCCACGAGTGGCTCCAACTCTACCGCCTTCTTCTATGTACATCCCATCCCTTGACCCTAACCAATGCTCGTCTCCCATCCTCTTTCACATCAAATCTTCTCTAGTTTCGGCTGCATCCAAATCTCTTATCTGGGAAAAATTACTAGGAGCTCACAAAGCTCCTCAGCAAGATTCCACACTTGACCAACAACTCATCAAGCTTCAGGTTACCGTTCTCTGTTCTTACCAACATACATTATGGTTTTCTGATTGTTTTAACCATCGTGGTCATTGTCTACCAACCCACTCCTCTGGCGGAATGTAAAGTTAGTAAGTTCCACATTACATATTCAGGATGATGTGGAAGATGTCAGTTGAAGAAATTACTGCGGTGACGTATATATATAGTACAGAAGAGATTGTAAGGAGAAAAAAAAATATAATCTACCTCTAAAAGAACTTCTGTCTGTCTGACTTTGTTTTCAATGGACAAATTATAAAATTATCAAATAGTTTTACGAAAGTTAGGTTATCTTCCCTTGTAGCACTTTACTGATGACTATCTCTTACTCTCAAACAACAACGTGTTGTTGGCAACAAATTTCATGAATGGGTAACTGCACTGTTAGACTACGGTTAATATTTCCAATTGATGGAGGAGATCCACGTAAAATTTACACGAGTCTACTCCACATATAATTCTAATTACTCTCTTATCTGCAGTGAATGCTTTTTCACCTTAGGGAGGAGTTACACAGAGTATTATCCCAAAGGACACCAGTGAACGAAAATATCTAATAACTTCCTGATTTATATTACTCTTATGGCAAAAGTAGCTGAACCTAAACGATTTAGTAGTTGTACTATATGGCTTCTTTTTCAATATTAGTTTTTATCAATATGTACTCCCCATAACAAGTAGATAATAAAAACGCCTGCCTTTGCTTGTGTGTTTATGAGTAACACCGCGTCTACATATTGTGACTCAAAAGTCCTCAGTCCTGTTATAGTTTACCTGTGTCTGGGAGTGAGTGTGTGACTGCATATTGGTTCACCTTAGTACTCGACATTTCCAGACGGCGACCTCCGTTGCCACGGCGCTGTACTTCCTGAGCAAAGACCAAAGGGTCCAGGAGAAGCTGTACCAGGAGCTGAGGGCGCAGCTGCCGGACGCAGCCTCTCAGCCGTTCACTGCGGACGCGTTGGAGGCCTGCAAGTATCTCAAGGCCTGCGTCAAGGAGTCCATGAGGTGAGCACGCAGGGTTGCAGTGTGTGTGCACATACTGTGTGGGTGGAGCAGTCCTTGTAACATTTCTATCGATATGGTTGCTGTAAGTTGTGACAAGTCCTGCTGCTAAAAGTAACCATATCCTTACTGTACAAGATCCATAAAAATTAGAAAATTGGTCACCATTTGGATACTTCCAGAAGTATGATGATTTATTTGTAAATGTGAAACTGGTTAGCAGAAAAATAAATGCTGTCTGTTATTCCATCATATAACTATGCAGTCTTAATGTCGCTAAAAGAGGTTAGGTAAGAATCGCACCAAATGAAAAACATTGATAGTGTTCCTCGTACTGTCGGTACAACACTAGAGTTACGTGGATGGCTCCATAGTTCTGTCAGATCAGTGTTGTTGTTGTGACCTTTAGTCCTATATTCCGATCCAGCTATCTACGCTAGCCTATACTGTACAAGCCTCTTCATTTCAATTACTGTAACCTACACCCCTTGGAACTTGTTTGCTGTACACATCCCTAGGTCATCCTCGACAGTTTTTATCTCCCTTGTTTCCTTGCATTAGCAAACTGACGATTCCATGATAACTCAGGATTTGTCCAATGAACCGTTCCCTTCGTCTGGTCCAGTTATTCCAGAAAATTTCTTCTTTTCCAATTTCCATTCCGTACCTCCTCATTAGTTATTCTATTTACCCCTCTAACCTTCAAGATTTTTCTGTATCACGACGTTTCAAAAGCATCTACTCCCTTCTTGTCTGAACTGCTTATCGTTCACTTTTCGCATCCGTAATTCTTTTTACTCCACATAAATACAGTACCTTCATAAATAACTTCTTAACATTTAAATTTATGTTCAGTCTTAAAAAATTTCCCTTTTTTACGAACGTTTTTCTTCTTATTCCCAGTCTTCCTTTATATCCCCTACTTCTGTGTAATCAGTTATTTTGCTATCCAAGTATCGTAACTCATTTACTACCGTCTAGTGTCTCATTTGCTCAGTATCACCTGATTAAATTCGACTACATTCCATTACCATACCTTTACTATTGTTTATCTCCTCGTTAGAACATGTTTCCAGGGCTCTATCCACTTTACTTACCTACTTTTCCAAGTCCTCTACCGCTTCTCAGAGAATTACAACTTTCAGGTTTTTATTTCTTCTCCCTTAACTTTAATCTTCTATCCAAATTTGTCCTTGGTGTTCTTGACTGTTTGCTGAATAACTCTGGAGATAGTCTACAACCCAGTCTCACTCCCTTCTCAAATATTGCTTCCCTTTCGTTTTCTTCGACTCATATAACCATAGTCCCATTTCTGTAAAAGTTATAGGTAACTTTCCGGTTCCTGTATTTTATCTCTGCTACTGCATTCCAGTAAATGTCGTCAATGTCTTTCTCTAAATAAAAACTAAAAAATGCAGGTTTGCCTTTATTCAGCCTAACTTCTAAAATAAGCAATAAGTAATAGGCTTAGTATGGCTCCGCACATTCCTACAATTGTCTGGAACCCAAGTGATCTGTCACTAGGTCAGCTTCTACAGTAAATAATTCGTTGCATTATTTGCAGCCATGACGTGTTAGGCTGATAGTTCGGTAATATTCACACCTGTCTTCTTTGGAGTAGGAATTATTACATTCTTCTTGAAGCCTGAGTCTATTTTGCCACTTTCGTAGATCTTGCACACCATGTGGAATGGTTTTGTCATCTCTAGTGAAGAACCTCAAACATTCTCAACAGGTTTGTTTCGACATAAATCTTTCTTCTTGCAATATCATCTAATTCTTTCCCCGTTCTAAAACATTGCACAAGTTAATTTTCCTTGTTTAGCCCTTCGGTACATAACTCCCACCGTTCAGTGTTGCCATCTTTGCTTATTAATGGATCCCATCAGAGCCCTTGATATTCATTCACATAGTTCTAATTTTTCCAAACGATTCTCATGTGTCCGACGACGACGATATAAAAAATTTCCAGGCAGCTATGACTCATCAAATTTATTTATCAAAGATCAGTAGTAGGTCTGCTCCAGTGTGGACTGAAACAAAAAGTAAGTTACTTATTGAAATAGAATAATAGTACTTCTGGTGGCTGAAGGCTGGCAAGGTTGTCATTGAGACTACGTTCATTAACCACATACGTTACAGAAGTCTAAGTCCTTTAGGGAGCACAGTTGTCTAAGTTCGGTGTGTAGCCGTTTGAAAGTAAAACAGGAATAAATGTACAAGTCCACAAGTCTGCTACAAAGACAGATTCCCCGTCTTCTTCGGCGAGAAGACCGATAATGCTGTCAAGTCCAAAGCTGGTAGCTCTAGGGTCACGAAGACAGTACTGAAAGGCAGTGACGTCATGGAGGCCCCTTTCGAGTGAGAATCCTGATTGATGGAATCCTTGCATAATCGGCGCTTGGCTCAGGAAATTCACTTGTAATAAACTGGCCTGATCTGCTGATTATTGCCCTAAATATCACTCGTCCCTAGGATACAGTCAGGCCTATTTTCGATCATGTGTCTTGTGAAAGGGAATAGATCCATGTAGCCCACAGCCTCTAGCGGCAATTGGGTCGCTCCCTGGTGGACGGTCGAAGCATGGCTGTCTGTCTCCTGGAAAACTCTCCCCTGTGGGTTACGTATCTTGAAAGTACTGATGTGGTGTTGGTTGCTGACATCGCAGGCGTTAAGACTCTGTACAACTGATTCTTTAATTTTCCTATATGTAGCATCTATATTCCCCATAGTCATGCATGCTTAGTCAGCCTTTTATTTGTCTTCTAACTGTTTCGGTATAGACATTTTACACTTCGCACTTTTAGTCGTCAGTATTCCCTCTTACCTGATTTATTTGCTGAATTTTTATACATTCTCTTTCCACAAACTAAATTCATTATTATTGCGTAGTATCCTATTTGATCCTGTACTGCCTTTATTATTTCATCTCTCAAACCTATCTGTACGTTATCTGTAGTGTTCCTATCTGCCGGTTTGGTCAATTGTGGCCTCTCAACCATCTCTGTATTCGTATCTCATCTCCTTAATTTCATTTCTTTCACAAATCTCGGTAGTTTAGCCTGCAGCTCATAACAAATGAACTATAGACAGAGTGCATTTCTGTGCTTGAAATGCTTTCCAGTTTAAAATCAGGTTTTGAGATCTTTTTCTTGCCGTTGTACAATTTGTCTGAAACTTCTTGCTGCCACCAGATCTCTTCCACATACACAGTCTTCTTTGTTGAATCTTAAACTATTACCATCAAATCTGTAATGTCTTCCCTAAAACTATGTATATTTTAAAGGTTTTAATAGTTCTTAAACGCAGCATCCGCTGCTAAGAGCTTGTTTGAATCAGCTGCACTTCTTCACAGTAGTGCAGTGAGTTGTACGTGCTGCTATGTTGGCAGACTACATCCGGTGGCGGTGGGGGGCGGCCGAAAGGTCGTGGTGGACAACCTGGTGCTCAGCAACTACCGTATTCCTCGAGGGGTGAGTAGACAGATCTACGATCGGTTGCTGCTCTTCATATTGGCACCGTCTCTCAAAAACTGCAGTAAAATTTATTATACACTGGAGAACTTTGAGGTTTAATACCGGCACCATGATGTCCAAAAAAAAAGTCTATATTCTCTATCGATCGACACATTCAAATTCTATATGTTCAAATTTTACTTCATCTGTGAGTAAGGAATAAGTGTGATTTATTCTTGATGTTCATCAATCAAATTCTGATAAATTAGAATTTCGTGAATGAAAATATCAATGTCTTAGTAAATTATAGTAAGAGAAAACACCACTAGGATTCAAACTGACTACATCTAGAAGGAGTACCAGCGATCTTCTTTGTTAAGAATATTCCCTGGAACAACACTTCTTTTGCTATGTGCATAAGCTTCTATCTTATCTCCTATCAGAAGTCGAAAATGTCATGATATTGCCGGCCGGGGTGGCCGTGCGGTTCTAGGCGCTACAGTCTGAAACCGCGTGACCGCTACGGTCGCAGGTTCGAATCCTGCCTCGGGCATGGATGTGTGTGATGTCCTTAGGTTAGTTAGATTTAAGTAGTTCTAAGTTCTAGGGGACTGATGACCTTAGAAGTTAAGACCCATAGTGCTCAGAGCCATTTGAACCATTTTGTCATGAAATTCTGGCACACCTCACGAAGGTTACATCTCTTTTTCTGGTGGAATTCACTGTGTACGTGTGTGTTTTGCTTCTGGTATTGAATAAGTGCCACAGAACTGTGTCATTACAGAACAGAAGGATAGAGATATACAGGGTGGTCGTAAATTCCCGTTACGAACTTCTAGGACATGTAGAGCGTAGTGAGTATAGAACATTTTGAATAGCAACCCATGTCCGGAATCGTATCGTTTCAGTTCTACGACAGTTTCAAAATTCAGATGTGTACCTCGTCAACGTCTGCTTAGGGCAAGAGAAACGTCTCAGAGTTCGCTGTCCTGGTATGCAACAGGGTAGACACGATAGAGAAAACATGGTGTAGTACACGTTTGCGGAATATACAGACATGCTCCTTGTGAATGGCCAAACTGGAGGTAACGCAAGAGCTGTTAGTCGGCTGTATCACGAAGGTTTTCCACACCGTCGCACTCCATCGCACAAACTGTTTGCCCAAACGGGTACCTTCACCGTGAGGAGGCAGGACTTGTAAAGAAACTGGTTCTCTACTTCTGAAAAAAAAAACTTTTAAATAATAAAACATGACCTATGCAAGGAATCTGACAACCCCTGTTAGTCATGGACGAAACAAAAAAAAGGCATAGTCTTTGTCAGAACGTGCAGAATAAGACGTCAATTTTAATCTAAATATGGTATGCCAACGTTTACGTAATAAAAAATAAATTAGGTAATTCAGTACAATTATTATATAGATGCGATAAATCACTTTAGCGGGGGCCAAATGAACAATTAAAGTCCATGTAACTCCAGTAAAAAAAATGCCCACGAAATACGTAATTTTGTTTTGAAGCTGACAGCAAATGAGAAAATAGGTGCAAAATTACTATTGGCCAGTTTTCAAGCAGTAATGGCGGACAGCATCAGCTGGTAATATGCATAATTTTATGGTAGCTAAATTTACTGCACAAAAAATAAAATATATATTCCCTCCAAAAGAAGTTACACACAAACATTAAAATAAACTTGTGATGAGCAGCAAAATGTCTGAGAAGAATTTTGAAAGAAAATTATTAATTGAACTTTAATTTGCCGGGTTTTCAACACTGTCAACAAGACGAAATAATGAAAAGAATATTTATTGGAACTAAACAAAATTGAACCTTGATATTGTAACTATTTTAAAATAGATAATTTAACTGCAATTGTCTTTAATATTGAAATGAGAGAGAGCGTAATAATTTTCTTTTAATGCCTTAACTGTTGCCGGCCGGAGTGGCCGTGCGGTTCTAGGCGCTACAGTCTGGAACCGAGCGACCGCTACGACCGCTGGTTCGAATCCTGCCTCGGGCATGGATGTGTGTGATGTCCTTAGGTTAGTTAGGTTTAAGTAGTTCTAAGTTCTAGAGGACTGATGACCTCAGAAGTTAAGTCCCGTAGTGCTCAGAGCCATTTGAACCTTAGGTTAGTTAGGTTTAATTAGTTCTAAGTTCTAGGCGACTGATGACCACAGAAGTTAAGTCGCATAGTGCTCAGAGCCATTTGAATAATTTTGAACCTTAACTGTTGCTGCAGGCAGTGCGATGACGTCAGCGGTGGTCCACGCGGACGATGTGTGAACTTAATCCTGGTTCGTGGCGTGAAGATAATGATGGATCCTCCTGTTTCATTAATATTCCAGTTACGGCGGTGGTCCACGTCTCCGTTGTAGTCGAATCAGCTGGCAGCACTGGCGCGATAATAATAGTTCCAGTGTGTGCGTTGTCGTTACGCGCGCGACGGTTTGTTATTAAAAGCTTATTAATCACGCGGTGCGGGTAAGTCGGAATTATGCAATGTCTTTAGTATTTACGATATATAGCCGGTTAATGCCAATACTTCGCACAGTTCTTTCACCGTGTTGCCACAGGAAAACAGTCACATGTGTTTATCACTATAACAGTCCGTTAAACGTCAGTTCAATTTACGTCGTCGTCTTTAAGACAGTTTGGATGATATAATAAATGTTTCTTGATCAAATCACAGCACTGTTCTTTTACTTAACATTTTGGTTTGTTCCAGTTTCACGCAATTCTAACAGTTAATGTCTCCACACGACAGTGGTGTCTGGTCCACGACTAATTGTCGCAAGTTCACACAGTATGTAAAATCTTCACCGCAAACAGTCGATATACTTTTCAGGTTTTACTGTTCACTTAATAATGCACGATCTCCTATTAACACAGTGCACGCACTGTAATCAATTGTTCCTCCGCGTATCACCGTCTTTCACGCCGAACTTTGCAACGTTTCACCACCCGTGAACCGGCCACGATACCACAACAACTCGCACGTTCTCTATCGATACTCGTTCCCTCTCTCTCTGACACAGTACTTCTCCTAGCCTAACCAAAGATTTACAAAGCATATAAAACCAGAACGTTCATATTCGTACAATATAAAATATAAAACAGTAGCAAAATGAATGAAGAAACAAAGCGACGTATTAACAAATAAAGAATAGTTGAAATAAATGATACATACGTAGTATGACAAGGTAATGCACAAAAGAAAAAAAAATATTGTCGACTTTCGGGGAAAGCAATGTCTTTACAGACTGTGGTGCTCCACGGCGACGCCGCACTCCCGAATTTGAAGAAGGTGTACTGTGTCGCATTGAAGATAACCTGTCAACGAGTTCGCGAACAATTGCGCGTGCAATGGCTGTTGGTCACAGTACAGTCTTGGACATCCTGCATGAGCAACAATTACATCCATACCACTTACAAAGGGTACACGCTATGGGTCCAGCTGACTTTCCACAACTTTTCGCCTTCTGCACATGGTTCCTGCACCGTTGCATCGACGCGCCACCCTGTTTCCATGTCGAGTTCTCTTCTCAGATGAATATAGGTTCACAAGGGATTGTGTTCTGAATGCTCGAAATAGCCATGTCTGGGCGGACGAAAACCCTTATGCCACGCATGTTCAAGGATTTCAAGACAGGTTTGGAATTAACATGTGGGCAGGTATTCTGAACGGTCATGTGATTGGACCATACTTTCTTCCACCCAAGCTCACGGGTCCCGTATACTTAGTCCTCCTACGACACATACTGGACCCGTTCTTGGAAGCTGTGCCATTGAATTTCCGTCAGGAAATGTGGTTTCAGCATGATGGAACACCACCTCACTTTTCACGGGCTGTCCGGAGACATCTCAACAGACGGTATGGTGAAAGATGGATAGACCATGGTGGTCCAGCCGCGTGGCCGCCACTATCGCCAGATTTAACCCCTATGGACGACTTCTTGTGGGGTCGTATGAAGAGCCTACTTTATGAGACACCTGTAGAGACTGAGGAAGATCTGCTGGCATGAGTTCTGGCCGCTGCACAAGACATTGAAGTGACACCAGGTGGGATTGAGAGAGTGTACCAGAACATGCTTCGGAGGCACAATGTGTGTAACAATGTTGATGTTCGCCACATCGGACGGTGTTGTAATGCATCGGTACGTTGCGGCTGGTGCCGTAGATGCTGAGTTCTTATTGTTGTCGACTAATATAAACCATAAGGTGTAAGTTGTAATGCAAATGCGTAAGTAATAACGAAACAAGTCACTATTCTTTTCAAATGGATTGCAACAATTGTACTGGGTCACGCCTTAGTACATTCCTCACGTGGGTGTGGAGATAATCATCTGCATTGAAACCGTCGTGGAAAGCAAACGATACGTTTCCGGGCGTGGGTTCCTATTCAAGATATTATGTACGAACTACCCTCTACATGACCTAGAAGTTTGTAACGGGAATTTCCGACCACCCTGTATGTTTGTGAGCTAGATGTCTGTAATGCTACTTCCTTTTGTGGTTTAAGATTAGGTGATGTACAAATAGTCGCCTGAACCAAAGAACACATTATGGGTAAGTCATTACAATTAATTATAAGCGACTATCGTGGTTGATTAATACAGTACCAATGGAACTAGGTTTTCCTATCAATATATGAAGTTTATGGAGCTATGAACTATGAGTGGACAGAAATTAACCATCCTTACAATTTTACCTGACATAAATACACTGCCCATCCCAAAAGTTTGCAGATAAATTTTATTCCTGACGTATCAGCGACGTCAGTGCAGTAACTGCGGTAGCAGCTGGACCAGATACGCATTCGACCAGTCAGTTTTGAGCGGGCAGTGTTAACTAGTCGACGTGCGGTCGTAGTGTGTCAACGTTGTTGTGTCTAAAATCGCAATTGAACAATGAAATGTGCATCTCCAACTCAAGTGTGGAAGACATTCTCCAGAATTTATGAATTTGCAACATGCTGCAGATGAAAACTAGGTCGCAACTTGTTTTATAATTGAAAAAAAATGGTTGTATCTCCGTCAAAAATTGCATTAGGAAGTACCTTTTTTTTATTTCTCGATGGTGACTACTTTCTGACATCTATGTCCATTTATAAACCATCCGTACTGTAACTGTAACAATACAGGTGAAAGCCTATGTACAAAAACTGAACCTGCAGTGACAATCAATGGCACGCTATAGCCGAGTCAGTAACAGTAAATAGACCACTGTCGTTGACTCGGCCATAGTGCCGCTTTTATCGTCACTGCAGGGTCAGTCTACATGGGCTCTCGCCTGCATTGTTACACTTCCGATACGGGTGGTTTAAAAATGGACATAGGTGTCTGAAACTAGTCACCATCAAGAAAGAAAAAAGATACTTCTTAACCCAACTTGTGGCAGAGCTACAACCATGTATTCTCCAGAATGTTTCGAAGAAGAGAAAAATGTCTGCGAAGTTCGTCTCGAACACCTTGAATCCCGCGCAAAAACAAGAATGTATCGATTCTCGCTGCTACTTGATTGAAACTAAAAAAGAGGACAATTCTTTTAAGGGTAAAATGATCACAGTTGCCGAGATTTGACTTCAGCAATAAAAAACTAACAGAGAACAACAAACTGCACAATGGATCTGATGATTCGCCAAGACAGAGAAGAAGGTACGAAATTGATACGAAAGTTGAACATCTCAAACAAGGATTTTTATCACAGTTGCACATTGCTGTATACACATTCTGTGCAGTGTTCTTAAGAGGGGAGGAAGCTATGTACAACATCTTACACAATGAAACCACCGTCTTAAATTTTCCTTATTTAGCAAATCCAGTCTCCAATCTTTTTTAGTTGATGGGGCGGTGTGCACACTTCTGTAAATGCTTCACCTTTGAGTGCACATAACTTACTTTTTCCATGAATTTTGTGATCGGTATTTGAATAACAATTAGGCTACCTTAGGAAGAAACCGGACAATAAACGTATAATGCCGTTTCTATCGACATAGCGAACAAGAAGGGTATTCAGTTTAAGACTCAACACCAGAAAATATTGTAATTAATGCAGGAGTTCAAATTTTCTGTATTTAGAATAACACTATATTTAAGTTATACACACATCACAAAAAGTTTTGCATCACCCCGGTTCCCAGAACCCCTAAACTTAGACGTTGACTTTGAATATTGTATCACAGGCACAATGCCTTTGACTGTTCAGAGATGCCACTAAACCCACCAAAAGATGTAAACAACCATGCATAAGCTGCGCCTATTAGATGGAGGGGGTACTACAACCGATCATTTCCAGTCATTCAACCAGGAAACAGGTACACGGCTCATGTTGTCTATAGTTCAACCATGCCTAGACGGTCAATAGCGCGGTTAGATAGCGTCCACATTGTTACTTTGTGCTAGGAAGGGCTCTCAACAAGGGAATTGTCCACTCGTCTCGGAGTGAACCAAAGCGATGTTGTTCGGACATGGAGTAGATACAGA
The DNA here is from genome assembly GCF_023864345.2 of Schistocerca serialis cubense. Taxonomy (NCBI): domain Eukaryota; kingdom Metazoa; phylum Arthropoda; class Insecta; order Orthoptera; family Acrididae; genus Schistocerca; species Schistocerca serialis. The sequence continues at coordinate 230,765,782 of NC_064642.1, forward strand.
GAGACAGGAACTGTCGATAACATGCCTCGCTCAAGCCGCCCAAGGCCTACTACTGCAGTGGATGACCGCTATCTACGGATTATGGCTCGGAGGAACACTGAGAGCAACGCCACCATGTTCAATAATTCTTTTCATGCAGGCACAGGACGTCGAGTTACGACTCAAACTGTACGCAATAGGCTGCATGATGCGCAGTTTCACTCCCGACGTCCATGGCGAGGTCCATCTTTGCAACCACGACACCATGCAGCGCGGTACACATGGGCCCAACAACATGCCGAATGGACCGCTCAGGATTGACATCACGTTCTCTTCACCGATGAGTGTCACATATGCCTTCAACCAGACAATCGTCGGAGACGTGTTTGGAGGTAACCTGGTCAGGCTGAACGCCTTAGACACACTGTGCAGCGAGTGCAGCAAGGTGGAGGTTCCCTGCTGTTTTGGGGTATCATTATGTGGGGCCGACGTACGCCGCTGGTGGTCACGGAAGGCGCCGTAACGGCTGTACGATACGTGAATGCCATTCTTCGATCGTTAGTGCAACCATATGGGCAGCATATTGGCGAGGCATTCGTCTTCATGGACGACAATTCGCGTCCCCATCATGCACATCTTGTGAATGACTTCCTTCAGGATAACGATATCGCTCGACCTTAGCGGCCAGGATGTTCTCCAGACATGAATCCTAACGCACATGCCTGGGATCGAATGAAAAGGGCTGTTTATCGACGACGCGACCCACCAGCTACTCTGAGGGATCTACGCCGAATCGCCGTTGAGGAGTGGGACAATCTGGACCGACAGTGCCTTGATGATCTTGTGGATAGTATGCCACGATGAATACAGTCATGAATCAATGCAAGAGGACGTGCTACTGGATATTAGAGGTGCTGGTGTGTACAGCAGTCTGGACCACCACCTTTGAATGTCTCGCTGTTTGGTGGTACAACATGCAATGTGTGGTTTTAATGAACAATAAAAAGTGCGGAAATGATTTTTATATTGATCTCCATTCCAGTTTTCTGTGCAGGTTCCGGAACGCTCGGAAGTGAGGTGATGCAAAACTCTTTTTTAATGTGTGTATTATCCAAATCGCAATAATGTGAACTGTTGAGAATATTAAAGCATATTTTTCTAATTTGATTGTGCTTGACATGAATATTGACCCCTTATGCTACAGGTCCAGGATCAGTGGTTCTAGGATATTTCTAACACGTCTTAATTCTCGGTGTATGGAGGAAGAAAGACCAAGGGTACTTACAAGTGTGTAAAGTTACGTAACTGACTTAACTAATGCGATACGAAGAGTGGCCCTGTCATTTATAAAGTTACATCACAATGAATATTCTACAACTAGAGCATATCCTATGGATTTCTCTGAGATTTTCTAGGATATTCAGACTATATTCTCGTCCTCAAGCTAATCAAAATTCACTATTAGATCAAAACATTATTAATAAAAAAACACAAAATAATAAACATCATTGATCATGGCAAACTAATCTCTGTTCAAAGAATAAATGCAACTCTGCACTATACAAATGTATCTTAAGTCAGAACCCATTTAAATCAAGATTAAACAATGACATAATTGTCCAATGGAGATATAAAACAAAATAAAAGTCCCTCTAAACTAATACTAGCAATCAACTGCCTACTTCTGCCTCGTTTGTTGGAACGTGATCCGTGAAATGACTGACATCGCCGCAGCACGAAACTCTAGAAGAAACTACTCCTGAACACTAGGTGCAAACCCTCAGTGGAGATAAAAAATACGTTAACAGTGATCACAGCAATTTACTTTTACACCCCTATAATGCCGGAGCGAATTGCAATATGACCGTGAATATAACGTGGTGGCGAAACGGAGTGACGATTCTCGAAGAAATCTGCGCCGTCGGCAACGCTTCAGTCCTTCAGACTATTCTGAACGATAAAATACAAGACCATGGACAGCAGACTGCGGCCCACAAAATACTAAATCTGAATACTGGCTTGTAGCTTCTCTGCACACAGCAGACGAGAGATATGAAATCCCAGCCATAAAGGCGAAATTCAGAAACGTCTCAATATGACAGTGTAATACGAGAAGTGCTCTCAAGACCACCGTATGCTGCATAATGAACGACAATTCCCAGCGAGAAGGCGAAGTTCAGAATCGTCTAAGTTTGCAACAGGTACAGCGGCCTAACTACGTGCTAAATTACAAGCTTGCCAGAGAGCAAAAGATAGTAAGTCTGTCCGTCGTCGAAAAGAGCTGACACGGAAGACGTCTGTTCCCCACGGGCGTCCAGATCGAAGACCCTTTCTCAAAAGTACCGGCTCTGCCGCAAACCTCTGATTTCCTCCCTCCTAAGCCTGCACAGTGAATCATAATCATAGAATTCCCTGACTAGTCTCCCTCTCTGCTCACTCTTCCAACTGCTGACCGACCAGCAACTTTAGTTTGGTTTTTGGCTTCGGAACTTCTAGAATTCATCTCCACTATGTCGTCTAAACAAAATTCCACCAACTGGCGGTCACTCATCGAAAAATTCGCGGTAAGCAGCCTGGCGCACGGCTGATGGCGCCACCAATGTCGCTTAGGACATTCCAGACTTTCTCTGTATTGTTCAACAAGATTTCTAGACTTGACTGCAAGGGTCCATCGAGCTCAGGAATACACTGTGTCTGCACTCTCTTGATGCAATCTGTGAGGTCGGCAACCACTCTAACATGAAAGGACCTTGAATTGATCAGCGTGTGGTTGAGGGACCTCCCACAGTAAACTGGACTGGGAGACCACCTTTGAAAGCTGGGATACCGCATCCCCACACTGCTCGGCAGTTCTGGGCTGGACAGCTCTGCCTGCACACACACTGTGAGACCTATGTCCCATTTCTGCATCTTGTTCCTCTCGGCACACAATCTTTGATAACAAAAACCAATCACCTATGATGCAATGAGCATTAAGAATTAGTGGGAAAGTGCACTCTGTGGTGTCAGTCACATTTAAACGTCTTCATAACAATAGAGAATCTATCAGATAGTTCCTAATTTCAGATTAATCACGCAGCAAGGAGTAGAAACTGAATCATTGTAAGGTGCAAAACATTGCCACCTTAAAAGTAAAGTTGATTGTACATTTAACTTTTAGCAACTATGTTGTTGTAATTAATAATTAGACTTGTCCATGTCCTGCTGCAGCACCGTTGTAAGCTTGTGCTCTGCCCTGTGGTGATGATGAGCCGCCGATCGCACGTTGGTGCTGGTATTTCAGTCCCCCTTGTTCCACCACCCACCCCATTCACAAGTAAGACTGGTTGATTCACAATCCTGGTGGAAAATGGCATAGTCTTTCTTATCAGCTTAATCTCTTGCACAGCTATGGTTTCTACACCATCTACAGCGCTCCAAGGGAACCACTTTGCTGTTTTAGGGCTAGGGGAGGGGGGGGGTGTAGGCTAACATTTTGTCTATTGCTTAACACACGTGAACACAGTCTGGACTGTTTGATGTCTTTGTCGACAGGTGGATATGGTGCTGGCCAACATAGTGCTCACCAACTCGAATGAACACTTCTCACGAGCCTCCGAGTTCATTCCTGAGCGATGGCTCAAGGACGTACACTCTGCCCAGACAGCGCACCCCTTCGCCTTCATGCCCTTCGGCTTCGGCCCCAGGATGTGCATCGGCCGCAGATTCGCTGAGCTCGAGATCTACACCTTGCTGGCCAGGGTAAGTAGTCTGCACTCTCACTCGCGCGGGGGCGGGGGGGGGGGGGGGGGGGGGAAGGGTGGAGGAAAGGGAGGGAAGGCGGTACATCTGTCCTCAGCTGGTGGAGCAGGTCCCATCTCCTTCACTTGGTCAACCTCCTCTACCAACAAAACAGCTATTTTTAGTTATTTTATTTATTTACACGTCAACTTCCGTAGGACAAAATTGAGGAGCAAATCTCCAAGGTCATGCAACGTGTCAGTACATGAAATTACAACATAAAAGTAATAACTGATAAAATAAAATGTTTATGAACCCAACAAAATTTAAGCCTTAAGTTTATGTACACGCAATTAACATTATAACATAAGAATCAGCTTAATTTTGCAAAAAACTCTTCATTTTCGATTTGAAAGCGCGTGGACTACTGCTAAGATTCTTTAACTATTTTGGTAGTTTATTGAAAATGGATATAGCAGTATACTGCACAACTTTCTGCTCAAGAGTTAAGGAAGTCTGATACAAATGGAGGTTGGATTTATGCCGAGTATTAACTAAGTGAAAGCTGCTTATTCTTGGGAATAAGCTGATATTGTTAACAAGAAACGACAGTAAAGAATATACATATTTAGAGACCAATATCAAAATATCCAGACTAGTGAACAGGGGTCGACAAGAGGTTCGCGAACTTACACCACTCGGTGCCCGAACCGCGACGACTGGACCCTGTACACTTGACAGCTACAGTCAAGGTCCCCTCCACATCTCGGATGAGTCCCCCAGGGGACATGTCGAGTGAACACTGGCTTTCTTTCCAGCCCTCAAAGCTATCTTCCTAAGGGGCTCCATAATGCGCCTAACATTGGACGCCCTATAACTGGCAAACCCCTGCCATGTGTTCCTGCTCAGACGCTGCTGAAGGGACAGCCACCTGTTCACTCACAGGGTGAACAGAAGATGCCATTGGCCAGCCTCTACATTGGCCCAGAAAAGAATCCCATTTGGGTTGACAAAGTGTGGTGATAGACCCTACCACTCACAAATCGAGCAGCACACTTCTGAATTGTAGGGGCCGTGTGTTAATTACTACAGGTAGCTTGTCATGCTTTCGTGTGGCAAGTACTTCCGTTCTCCGCATAATGTTGAGGTGTTGTGATGCACATGTAACTATAACAAATATTTTTCACAAACGGCGTAGTAAAACACTTTTCACTTCAACAGAACACAGTGTGAATCACACATAACATACTTGTTATAGTTACGTGAATTACACTGTGTTCTGGTGAAGTGAAAAGTGTTTTACTACGTTATTTGTAAAAAATACTTGTTATAATTATACGTGCATCACAACACCTCAGCATTATGCGGAGAATGGAAGTACTTGCCACACGAAAACATGACAGGCCACCTGTAATAATTAACACACAAGTGATCCAGAAAATTCATGCACACCAAATGTAAAGAATAAATAAAAACGAAAACCTACTGATGATGGCACAGTGGTGCCGAAACATGTTTGGGTACTGAGAAAAACGGTGTTTTGCATAACTGGTGGACCTCACATCCAACCAATTTTAATTACAAACACGGCCAATACAAGGAGCTGCAAATCAAAATGATGGACAGTACACTATTAATGCTAAATTCGAACACTACAGGGTCGTTTATTTCTTCTTATCTGCATTATCTTACATTTTGCTACATTTAGTCCAAGCTACCATTCAGCATACCAAATAGAAATTCCATCAGAGTCATCCTATATTTTTCTACAGTCACTCAACGACGATATTTACCCATATACTACAGATTCATCAGCAAACAGTCTTAGATTGCTGTGTACAGAGAACAAGAGTGACCCTATAACACTTCACTGGAGCATTCTTGACCATAACCTTGTGATTAGATTAGATTAGATTAGTTTTTCGTTCCATAGATCCGTGCTGAGGAGATCCTCGTGGGTGTGGAACATGTCAATTTTTTTTAAGCTGAAATAACAATACAAATAGTATGAATATATACAATACATCATTTGTTTGTATTAAAAAATTCGTCGATGGAGTAGAAGGAGTTGGCCACTAGTAAGTCTTTCAGGGTCCTTTTATACTGATCCTTATTTGTGACTAAATTTTTTGTGTTTGCTGGCAAATTATTGAAGATGAGTAGTGGACCCATTTTTGAACTAAAGTAAGTGCTTTTAAGTCCTTGTGCAGATCATTTTTGTTCCTGGTATTGTATGTATGAACTATTTGTTGGAAAAAGAGATATCTTATTTAGGACAAATTTCATTAAGGAGTAAATACACTGAGAGGCAGTAGTTAGTATACCCAGTTCTTTGAAGAGGTTTCTACAGGACGTCCGTGAATTTACTCCACAAATAATACGTATTACACGCTTTTGGACTGTGAAAACTTTTGTTTGACTTGAAGAGTTACCTCAAAATATTATACCATATGACATTGTGGAATGAAAGTAGGCAAAGTATGCAAGCTTTTTCATTTTTATGTCGCCTATGTCTGCTAACACTCGAACTGCAAATACCGATTTTTTAAGGCATTTCTGCAGTTCTGTGGTGTGCTCCTTCCAACTGAATTTATTATCAAGTTGCAATCCCAGGAATTTAAGACTGTCCACCTCTTCTATCTGCTCTTCTTCATACTTTATGCATATGCTGGGTGGAAACCTCTTACAGGTTCTGAATTGCATATAGTGAGTCTTTTAGAAGTTTAATGTCAGTGAGTTGGCTTTAAACCATTTATTAATATCCATTAAAATATCATTAGCAGATCTTTCTAGAACTACACTCGACACACTATTTATTGCAATACTTGTGTTATCTGCAAACAAAATGAACTCTGCTTCTGGCAGTGTAACTGATGAGAGATCATTAATGTACACAAGAAAAAGCAATGGCCCTAAGATGGATCCTTGTGGGACACCACATGTAATTTCTTCCCATTCTGATGATGACTGATGACTTAATTCACTAGCCCATTGCACTGACAACCTTTGTTTCCTGTTAGTGAGGTATGACTTGAACCATTTTGCAGCACTGCCCCTGACTCCATAGAATTCTAATTTATTTAAAAGGATGTTTTGGTTCACACAATCGAATGCCATTGACAAATCACAGAAAATACCTGCTGCTTGTAACTTGTTATTTAATGAATTAAGTACATTTTTATTGTAGGTGTAAATAGCTTTCTCGATATCAGTACCCTTCAGAAATCCAAACTGTGTTCTTGATAATATGTTATTTGTGGTCAGATGATTGAGAAGCTGCCTCTACATTACTTTTCTAAAATTTTTGAGAATGCTGGCAAAAGTGAAATCGGTCTGTAGTTTGATGGTATCTCTTTATCCCCTTTCTTGAATAGAGGCTTAACATCTGCATATTTTAGCCAGTCAGGAAATGTCCCAGTTATAATTGACTGGTTACACAAGTAACTTAGAATTGTACTAAACTCACAAGAACATGCCCTAATTAACTTTGTTGATATTTCATCATAACCACTAGAATGCTTTGTTTTAAAAATTTTATTATGGAAGTTACTTCTTTTGGTGAAGTGAGTGACGTATTCATGTACCTGAAGCTATTTGTAAAGGCTAGTTTCAGATATTCAAGGGCATTATTTACTGATCCTGACAATCCCATTCTATCAGTAACAGATATAAAGTACTTGTTAAACAGATTTGCCACACTATGCCCATCGGTTACTAATGTGTCATCACCCATAGTGCTATTTGCTCCTGTTCCTTTCTGGTTCTACCAGTCTCCTCTTTCACTATATCCCATATTGTTTTTATTTTGTTCCCTGACATTGCTGTCTTCTTCTCGTAGTGCATTTGTTTATATGTCTGAATTACTGTTTTTAATATTTTACAGTAATCCTTGTATTTAGCTAAATCGTCAGTATTGGAGCTATTCTTGGTCGACAGATACATTTTCCTTTTTGTCTTACAGGAAATCTTTATTCCTTGTATGATCCATGGTTTTGTTATAGACTTCTGTTTAATTTGAGTAACTTTTAGAGGAAAACAGTTTTCAAACATGGTACTGACATTGTTCATGAATGTGTTATATTTTTCATTCATGTCATGAGCACTATAAAACCCTTCCAGTTTATATCTTTGAGCAGTTTTCTAAAACATGTAATTTTTGGTTGATTGACTACTCTCCTGTACTCGGATTTAGCAGTCTTGATAATCTGCTTAGAATTTACATCTAAAACAAGGAGCTGCATGTCATGATCTGATAGTCTATCTATTACAGGTTTCATGATTTGATTTTGTTCCTTCGATTTGTCTATAAAAATTTTATCAGTGGCTGTCCTTGAGGATTTAGTGATCCTAGTTGGAAAGTTTACAGTGTGAATTAGATTGAAAGACAACATTACTAACTGCAGTAAATGTTTACTGGAAGATTGAATTAGAAAATCTGTAGTAAAGTCACCAGCAATCAGAATTTCTTTGTTTCATCTAGTTAAATAACCCAAAAGAGCTTCTAGAGGATTTATAAATAGATTATAATTTCCTGCAGATGCTAGGCAAATAGTTACTATTATATAGGATCTGTTATGGAACTCTACTTCTGTTGCACATGCTTCTAGATGCTGCTCTAAACAGAATTTATTAATGTCAATGTTCTTGAATTTATGGCAGTTTTTAATAAATGTGGCAACTCCTCCTCCATCCATATCTACTCTGCAGAAGTAGGAAGCTAGCTCAAATCCTGAAATGTCTAACATATCTATACCAGTGGTCACTTGATGTTCAGAGAGGCAGATTATGTCAATTTAGTTAGATGAATTCATTTCATCGATACAAATGGGTAGTTCATCAACTTTATTTCTGAGTCCCGGAATGTTCTGGTGTAATAAACATAACGGATAGTGCATACTAATGGGATTATAACTGCTTTGGCGAAGATGAACTGGCAGTTTCTGATTACTTTCTGTTAAACATTGTTTAAATGGAGGCTGTATGCTAAAATCTGACTCCTGTCCATCTGTTTTCTCAAACTGTTTCCGCCAATCTCTCTTAAAACTCGTTTTCTTTCCCCCTTCCCTATCCCAAAAAAGGCATCCCTCTGACACCTGTGACCACTGATATTTTACCACTTGTGACGGTGTCCTCCCTTACGTTTTCTGCAATCAACAGTTTTCCCTTGCCTTTCCTATTGAGGTGAAGGCCATGCCTAGTGTAGTCCCACCGATCGATAGCATCCACAGGACTCAAACCAATATGGGACCCTATATCCGTCCTAAGCAGCCGCTCCATCTCCAAGTTCACCCTCCCGATGGAAGAGTTCAAATGAGTCTGATCATGGCGTCTCAACACAGACACAAATCCCACACTCGTATGCTTCGCTTCTGATGCTATCTTCACCAGGTCACGCTCTATGGAATATTCAGAGCCTCTGTCAGTGCTATTTCCCGGACCACCCACTACAACCACGGCATCCTCCTTTGTGAAATTCTTGTATAAAGAACCTAAATCCTCTGTTACCTGACCCAGATCTGCACTAGGCTTGAAAAAGTTTGTGACCAGGTACTCTCGACCTAGATTTTCCTGCAGTAGTTGGTCAACACCTCTACCACGGGAACTACCTAACAACAGAACTTTCTTTCTCTTTACAAATTTCCCTACCTTTTTCAAGTCCTTGAAAGCTTGTTGTGCCCTTTCTACAGCTTCATCAACATGAGGCTCATTCGACTCTGACTGAGGCAACAGGTCAAATCTATTTTCAAGATTAATGATAAAGCTGTCTGTTGCTCTCCTTTGTCTGTTCCCCCTATTATCTGTTGCCACTTCCCATCTCTATTCACCCTTCTCCCTCTTTAACCTGTCCATGTCCTCCCTTGCCTTGTCTAGGTCAGCTTGAAGATCTGCAATTTTCCCTTCCTGTTCTAGTATTTTCCTATCTCTACTTCAGATCCTACAATACCACTGGTGAGCCTCATTTATATCCCCATTTCTCACGCCACTACATTCGCCCCAATGAAAGAAACTACAGCACCCATCACACCATACCCCGGAACTAACGATCCTACGGCACGTCACACACTTCTCATATGGTTCAAATGGCTCTGAGCACTATGGGACTTAACATCTGAGGTCATCAGTCCGCTAGAACTTGAAACTACTTAAACCTAACTAACCTAAGGACATCACACACATCCATGTCTGAGGCAGGATTCGAACCTGCGACCGTAGCGGTCACGCGGTTCCAGACTGTAGTGCCTAGAACCGCACGGCCACAACGGCCGGCTACACACTTCTCACTCATGGTAAAAACAGAAATCGTATAAACTGATTTAAGTACTGACTAAAACGTAAACAAAGGACCCTAGAAACTATTCGGGATTTCCAGCTAGTTGTATTCTGCTTTTGATGATTGATTCTGTTCATTCTCCCTGTATTTTCTGATCACTTCTTCCAGATATGGAGTTAAACAAGACTGGATTAAATAAATATTGGGTGTGAAACAATGCGCCAATGAAAAGTTTAACACCTGATGTTGTGAGGTCGTTAGAACTTGGAAAGATTGGAGAGGCTGGGTGATAATAGGGGCTGTGACAAGATTGTTTGCTCGCCTGTGTTTCCAGGTTGTGCGCCGGTTTCAGCTGCACTTTGATGGCGAGATGCGATGGAGGACTACGGTGCTGCATGCACCAGTGACACCACTCACCCTCAAGGTCACCGTGAGGGAGCAGGAGGCGTGACACCACACCCCTAGCTACTGCTCTGACATCACAATGAAAAGCAGCTACTGTGCAGCTGGACCAGTATTGGAATCTTACACAACCCAGTAGTGATTGGCATTGGTGCTTTGCAACAGTATTCATTGTTTTCAATTCCCATTTTTTGCCAGTTTTTCAAAACTTGATGTGAGTCCCAAAATCAGGAAATTAAGCACATTCATTTCATTTTATTGTATATTACAATACTTTAACCTTATTTTTTAGCCAGTATGATGGAGTGTTTTTTTTTTTTTTTGTGGTTTTAGGGCGCAAAACTTCTATGGTCATTAGCGCCCAGATGATGGAGTGTACATTTATGTTTCTTATTTGTAGGAAGAAATAAATAAAACAATTAAAGCTAATTACAAAAGTGATATTGACTTTCACAGTATGACAATATCTTTCAAAAGATAATCAGAATCTTATCTTATTACATGTAAAAGAGTTCAAGAAGAGTTATATGATAATTATAACAGTGAATGTATAATAGACACAATGGAAATAGGGATGACTACCATCAATATGGTTTCAACTTTCTTCTACAAGCAGTGTTTCACAGTTTCTAAATATTTCAATAATCCCATCATAAACACTTCAAAAAGTTGTTTCAGAGAAATTTTTTTGACCAAATGTACATCTTTAGTTTTATACAGATATCTGGTATTATGTCAATATTTGAAGACAATCGGTCAAGAACTTTTGAAGATTATTGCTAAAAACTTATATATATATATATATATATATATATATATATATATATATATATATATATATATATATATATAAATGTGCAGCTCTGTCTGTCTGAACATTTACTACAGCATCCTGTAAAAATTTTAAGTAAATCTATCGAGAACTTTTCAAATTTTTGCTAACAATATATTGATTGAATATATGTTCACATCTTTTATATATATTTATTTTATGTCCACTCAAATATTTATTAGAGTTTTGTGCAAACATTTGAAGTAAATCATTTAAGAATCTTTCGAGATTTTCCATCTTTATATATAGTCTAGATATACATCAGGTGTACACCTAGAGTTGACGAAAAGCGTTGGTTTGTGTCCTGCTACAAAAAATAAGTAAATAAATAATTTAAACAAACTGCCTGTTGGCTTCTGTCTCTGGTTCTTCGTCCGACGTTGGTCTAATGATTTTCCTAACGTTCGCCAGCATGAGCAGTTGGCAATGTCAAAGCTTCACCCTCCATCGCTGGTGGTGGACTGGAGGCCAACTCGCGGCCGCAGACTATATTTACCTGGCGCGCCGACGTCCAAGGGCCTCTCTGTGGTCATTTCCGGTGCGGTTCTCCTCTTACTGCCCGCAACGATCGTTCGTTGTAGCAGGAGAATATAGGATCAGTTTATCTTTAGGCGGTCGTCTTTCCTGTTGAAGCTGTTCTCGTGTTTACGTATTTCTTCAACTTCTCTGAACAAGCGAGTGTGATTCCTCCTCCCTATAGCAAGAACTCCCGTCTCGGGGAGTTTTACTATGTGGTCGGCTTCACACAGGGCGTGCTCTGCCACCGACGATTTCTCCACCTGCCCCATCCTGCAATGTCACTTATGTTCTGTGATCCTGGTGTTCGTTGATCGTCCAGTCACTCCAATATAAACTTTTCCGTATGTGCATTGTATGTGGTAAATTCCTAACATTGCAAGTGGTTCCCTTTTCTCCTTTGCCGATCTGAAGCACTCTTTGATCTTCTTTGTCAGTTTGTAAATAGTCTTTACGCTGTGTTTGCGTAATATAAGACCGATTCTGTCCGTCAACTTGGGAACGTATGGCAGAAACGCCGTACGCGAGATTTGTTTTTCCGACTTTTCTGTAAGTATGTGTGCATTTCTCTGGCTAACAGATATACGGGTGCACTTCTAAACTGACAAAGGGGCGTCTCTGAATGCCCTCCTTGTGGAGCTTTAGTAGGCTGTTATGTGAAAGAGAAATTCTGTTGAATTTTATATTTAAAATAGTTTGATGTAACTTTCATGAGGTGTTCCGGAATTTGTTGTAAAGCTTGCTCGGAAATGCCAGACAGGAGGGCGAGATAATCATCTAGAGGCTGAAGTTCTTTTGTCTGTGTTTGCGTTAATAGTACATGTTTTTTGTATGGAGTCTGCATTTAGCAAAACACAATTTTGTTTTTTATCCCAAACATGTTTCATTGTGGTTGCAGCATCATCAGGGGGTTTTAGACATAAACAATGTTCTTTACTGTTTATATACATGTAAATATTAGCTTTTAAATCGTAATTACAGATTTTTTAAGAGCACATAAAATTATGTATTCATACCTTTTTACCACATGGCGTGGTTTTCCTGCTGTATTATGTTTTTACAGTGTCTGCTTTCTTATACAGTTTGTCATATGCAACCATATACAACTTAATGTAGACAAAATATTACAATTTCAAAACTGTTATGACTATGCTTGAAATTAATTAATTTTATGTAAAAGGTTTTATGTGTGTGTGTGTGTGTCTATTTACATTATGTTTCGCTTATATTTTCTTTTCTCCTCATCTTCTTCACTGTGGAGCTCTGTGTTTTGAGGTGTCACTGTCACTGTTTCACTGTCTGCCAGCTGTAAAAACAAGATGGCGGACAATGGAACAGTTGAAGGTGTGGAAACAAGATGGCGGTCAGTGGAACATTTGAAGGTGTTACTAGCGGTTCTTTTGAATCCTTCAGAGGTGCATGTGCCATTTTGTTTGTGTGTGTGTGTGTGTGTGTGTGTGTGTGTGTGTGTGTTTGAGGATTCTTCATTATATATATATATATATATATATATATATATATATCTTTTTTTCAGTTTTGTCTGTGTGTATGTATGTATGTGTGTGTGTTGGGGGGGGGGGGGAGGTGATCTTTAGGTTGGTTTTATCTAATAATTCTCTGCAGACAGAGAACAGAGTTCCAATACAGAGAGCTGTGTATTCATTTATTATTTGTTTTCCTTCAGCTATGGCTTTTTGTATGTGATAGTTTTCTTCAATTATTGGTTTTTGTGGTGGCCTGATGCTGCATTTGAGAATTTTGAAGTCAGTATTGATATCTGTTGGGCAATGTTTCTTGTCCACAAGGTGTTCAGCAAATGTGGAATGAAAGCTGTTACTTTTTAATGCTCTTCTGTGTTCTGTGTATCTGGTACTAATGTTTCTGCTTGTCTGTCCTATATAAACTGATTTGCAGTCCTGACACGTTAGTTGGTAAAGACCAGCTGTGTTGTGTTTGTCTGTGCTTTTGTTGGTTGTCCTTAGTTTTCTCTGTGTTGAGTTGTCTGTCCTGTAGGCTATTTTTAGCTCTCGTTTTTTGAGTATGTTGCCTATTCTGTGGGCTGCTTTGTTGTTGTAGGCGAGAGTAAACCACTTGTTTGTTGTTGTGGGTGTTTCTTGTTCATTTGTGCTCATATGTGTGTTCTATGTGTGTGTTCTATGTGTTTGTAAGTTGGTGAGAAGGCTTTAGTTTATGTGTGTTGGGTGTTCTTTTTAATTTTGTGGTTCAGTTTATCTATAGTATTTGTATCATATCCATTTTCTACAGCTATTGTCTGTAATTCATTGCTATAGTTGTTTTCAGTGAGTGGAGTTTTGTTCAGTCTTTGTAGCATATATTGGAAACCGCCTAGTTTGTGTGCAATCGAATGATCAGAATGTTTGTGAATGACTGTGCTGGTGATGGTTACTTTTCTGAATATGGAGAATTGGTGTCGTTTTCTATTCCTATGGTGGATTTTATTTTCGGGTACACTTTGTTTATATCACTGTGGAGTTGTTGAATACGACTGTGTGTTTCATTCAGAAGTCATACGATGTCATCTACATAACGATAATATTTTATGAGGAGGCCTCGTGATCTGCATCTTACCTGCGTGCGACAATACCTATGGAACAATGAGGGCTAATGGGGCAGAATCATTTAAAGTGAAAGTTAAGTTTCCTCCAATAAGCGAAACAAACTTAGGTAGACAGGGTCCTTTTGCCCTTCGTAAAACACTTAATTGTCGGATTTAATTGTATTCATACATGCTTTTAAAATAAATCAAGAACATTAAATAAAATCAAATAACTGAATGTTCTGCAGCAGGTAGACAGTATGCTGCTTGATATTTTACTTTAGTACATAAGCTTATGTCAGGTTTATTGCCTTCTTCAGTACATCTGCACACAATTGGACTTATTTATAAATTAATTAGAATACCATTTATAAAGATTTTTTTAAATTTGATATTGTACTCCCGTTCTGACATTGTATATGAACGTATTTCAACACTGAGCAAACTACTGTTGCTGTCTGTAGTTGCTGGGTGCAATTTACATTAAGTTACTTAGGCCTGTCCATGTAATGCTTCATGATGAAGATGCTTTACTTTGAAATATACATACATATACTATATCCCTTCGATATACTAACTTTTACAGACATACAGTTAAAATTTTTTGTAAAGTTGTTCGATAACTTGCTGTTGCACGCTTATTATAATACGTTTTTTTTATTATTTGATGGTTGTAGAAATTCAAGTTTGACAGCTAGTTGTTTACTCAAAGATACGTTGTTGCGGTTCGTGTATCAGTGGCACTGTTAGAGATATGTTTGTAATATCTGGTGTTTTGGTTATCCTTCATTCCTAAATAAAATTTCAATAATTTTTTAAACTGTATGTCCGTACAATTGGTTTGGTTAGTATATCATATGGATGTTGTATATGCATGTATATTTCAAAGTAACACAGGTGAGCATGAAGCATTACATGGACAGACCTAAGTAACTTAATGTAATTTGCATCCAACAACTACAGACAGCAACAGTAGTTTGCTTAGTGTTGACATATGTTCGTATACAACGTCATAACGTTGCAACTTGCTACAGTGTCCCTCACATTAATTGCCGATCATCACGAAGCGTTTTGCAAATATGAATGAAAGCGCGGAACCTTAAATGATCTGGCCACCGTCTCCAAGCTATAATTCCGTTTCGCCCGTAAATAAAGTACCGGCCCCGTAAAACTGATGGTGGTATTAAAAGATGAAATCCATTCTAAATTTTACAGCAATTTTCTAGAAATCAATTTGGCCACTAACAAAGATGCACCCACCATCAACACGTCAATTAAGAAAAACAACCTTATAATGGTCGAGTTAGTTGATGTCTGACACGCTTACATCCATTAAATATCTTGGCGTGATGTTGTAGAGCGACAAAAAATGCAACGCGCAAGCACGGGCGGTTGCAGAGAAGGTGAATGGTCGACTTCGGATTATTGGAAGTATTCTAATAAAGCACGGTTCACCTACACAGTAGACCGCGTACAGAACACTTGCACAGCCCTTTATTGAGTATTGCTGGATTGTTTGGTATCGTCACTAGACCAGATTAAAGAAAGATATCGAAGTAATTCAAAGGAGTACTGCTAGGTTTGTTACCGGTAATTCGATTAAGTGGCAAATATTACTAAGATGCTTCGTGAACTCAAATATGAAAACCTAGAGGAAAGATGACATTCTTTTCTTTGAAAAAGTTCAGAGAACCGGCATTTGCGACATATTGAAGAACGATCCTACTATCACTTACATATATCTCGTGTAAGGATCGTGAACATATTGAAGAACGATCCTGCTATCACTTACATATATCTCGTGTAAGGATCGCGAAGACTAGATAAATATTGACTTGCGGAATATGTAAGTAGATGTGTGTATTAACACTAATGATATTTAGATTTTATCTAAACGTGCGTGTTACACAGACGTTCAAACACGTCCTCCTTCTAGAACCTTGACGAACAATTCTTTTCTTTGAAAAAGTTCAAAGAACCGGCATTTGCGACTTATTGAAGAACGATCCTACTGTCACTTACATATATCTCGTGTAAGGATCGCGAAGACTAGATAAATATTGACTTGCGGAATATGTAAGTAGATGTGTGTATTAACACTAATGATATTTAGATTTTATCTAAACGTGCGTGTTACACAAACGTTCAAACACGTCCTCCTTCTAGAACCTTGACGAACAATGTTCCGGTGATGGCGAGATAAATATAAGTGACAACGGCCTGAAACTATTGGTGTACGCATTGAACAGTACCCCCACACTTCCTTTTCGTATTTCGGCAGTCTCCCACTAATTCCCTGCCAGTGACATTATACAGGCTGAACCATAACAACACCGACAAAACTTTAATTGCTCGTTATATAGTAATTGCATTCTGTTTGATTTCTTATCTCCATTTATCTTTGTATCTCTGTTGTACGCAAAATATCTGAACGACATGTGCTGTAGTGATCTCTGTGTATAGAATACAATCCCCTCCCCCCCCCCCCCACCAGCCCCCGAAACATGCCTCATACGGCTATACCATGCAGCACAAAGGTCGCGACATATTGTCTGGGAGAGCCTAATTCACGTTGTAATTAACGTTGTCTGCCAGAAACATGATACTGCTACGAGAGACTACAAACACTAGTGTACATCAGTGGGTTGAATATTTAATGTTCACCAAAACTTCAACGAAATGAGTTGAATTATGGCAGAAAACGTGTTGTAAAGTTATACTTACCCCAATCACAAAGTTAGTGAAAGGCAGATAAACGGCAGAGAAGGTGTGAATAGTCCCGTATCACCCATAGTTGTTAACTTATTTGCGGAGTGTTTCCAGGATGGAGCACTCAGGGCAGCAACCTTAAATCCAATGTGTTTATGGAGGTATGCAGATGACCTTTTATTAATAAAATTCATTACATGAAGCTCATGCCTTCAATTGTTTCTCAGCAACAGCGGCGTCACATCTGAAGATAATTGTTAGACAGACCGGCAAAATATTTTATCAGCTTGACACGAATATCAGGCTGCAAACGCAAGAAGAGTATCACAAGTTAGAATAACCTCAATTTTATTATTCAGAAACTAAAAACACACACGCTCTGTCATTTGCAGTGATTTAAAAATAGTGCACTGCGACGATATTATTTTCAATTCAGAACTGCTTACGGTAATTTTCCCCATAAAAAAAGCAATTTAGTGTGGAGCCCCTGACATAACAATACGCTAAATGTGCGTCTGACGACGTAGCGTTACACGCCACTGGCGAAGGGCTGACAGTAACGTGCTGTGTGGGAATATGCGTAAAAAATGCACGACGTCGCCTGGAGTAAAGGGCCCAATGGGAGAGCATTTCAAATTTCATGGGACATTTCCAACGTTACGGGCCCGTGACAACGTTGCCGTGTCTACAGAATCAGCGCACATGCTCCGTGTAGTGTAAACAATTCTCGCCAGAGATGCAGTGCAGCAACCAGAAATAATAGGCGGCAGCATTGCTGTAGCTGCAACGTCCTGACATAAATGTTCCCACGGTCACTACACTCCATGCCTGGCATTATTAAGTTGGCCTCTGGAACGAACTGATTAACTGTGGTAGTATAGTTTCTTAATTGCCCCCCCCCCCCCCCCCCCATGATAGTGATCTTTTCTTTGAGTTTCTTGAGTTATTATACCACTGTATTAAGATCTTTTTTTTAGACAAGTACTCTCTGTTTGAACTAGTATACTGTTAGTCCAGTACGTAGGGTGAGTGCAGCATCCAGCTGGTATTGTTACGTGACTTCCGTATAACACTGTTCATTCATATTTTTCGTTGAGCTCGAAACTTTAATATCACACCTATTTGCCCTGCATTTAACATTTGATATTAACAGCAATGACGTTTATGTTTGCAATAGCGCGTCAGAGAACGAAAAAGTAGTTTCCTTATATATGTACCACAATGGTGTAATTATCGTTGTCGTAATAGTAAGAGCTGCTTTATGAACTGAAATATATCAAGACACATTGCAATAAATAGTTAATATAGCACAGCTAGTTTTCGTGACTGCATGGCTCCAAAGAATATCCCAGTACTAATATAAAAACCATACCCGTACAGACAACAATATATCGCAGCGGTTGAAGAAACACGGTACTAAAGACAAATAAAACAAAGGAATAATAGCTTAAAATCACTATACCACACAAACTGAGCCTCGATCTCTCAAATCTAGTAATGAGCAAGCCAAGAAGTTTGTATTCGAAAGGAAGATGTACTCATAATACGTTCCAAGTTTATGTAAATTGTAACCACTGTTTATATTCGTTGGGAGGACAACCAGATATATTGTTTAGTTTAAGTTTGGACTGATCAGGCGCATAAGCGGGTAACAAAACGTAACACTCGTTTCACAACACTCTGCGACTGTGACGTCATTTCGACGTCTAGCACAATGCCACCAACTACCGCAAGAACTGCTATCGACTTTGTGATAACGATGAATATGAATGTTATTTCTCCTCCTTTCACTCGCAGCAATTTAAGCTATCCTCTTAGGTTCCCGCTTAACCACGCACTCGGAAACCGCCACATTTTTGTATTCAAATAGCCACATATTTGTGAAAAGGATCAATATGAACGTTATTGCTCCTTGTTTCACTCGCAGCAATTTAAGCAGTCCTCTGAGATTCCTACCTAACCGTCCACTCGGAAATCACCACATATTCAGAAATTAAGAGCCAATTATTTGTGAGAAGGAAGAATATGAATTTTATTGCTACTCGTTTCAATGACAGCAATTAAAACTGTCATCTTAGATTTCTGCTTGACCACACATTGGCAAATCGCCATATATTCGAAAACAAACAGTGAAATATTTGTGGCAAGGAAGAATACAAATGTTAATGCTCCTCGTTCCACTAGCAACAGTTGCTATTTTAGCTGCCCTCTTAGGTTCCTGCCTAACGAACACACTGATCTTTCTTTCTCTAATCAGATTAAAATATAAATATCATAGAATATTGCAGGGCATAACTGTATTACATTCACAAGGAAGCCCCAGAACGTGTTAACAACGCAAAAATGAAAAGAAAATGTTTCTGTGTAGTGGTATGTTCGACTACAGAAACCACGACCTTATCCACTACAGTAGGACTTCGCAAACCCATAGCTACGATATTTTCGAATCGGGGCTAAAACTTGATACAGGTGCTCCCCCTCACCTCCCCTTGACCGTTTGAGATAGTACGTCAAATGTTTAAAGAGATTTGATTTTTCAAAAACATGATAATTTTGTAGCGCATATCTTTCTAAAGAGTATGGTGTATAAAATATATATGTTCTAGGATATGTAAGACATGTTATTTGGTCTGTGCCAAACTGCAGTGCCACGCCTCTTCACACAGCATTTTTCTACCGCACGTTACTGTATTTCGACAAGTGGAATTTAACGCGTATACTTTGTAATAGAAGCCATCAAAGCTACATTCTGGACAGCGAATATTAAACTGTTCCGTAGTGCCTGTTATGCTCCCTGTCGACCGATTTGACTTCCCACCCTCCTTAAAAAAAAAAAAAAAAAAAAAAAAAAAAAAAAAAAAAAAAAAAAAAAAACCTCATAATTAATACTGGGTGGGATTATTTGTGACCAGGAGAAAAAGAGCTCTTCATAAAATCTAAACTGTTTACTGCCTATTAGCTAATTAGTTTCTCTAAATCCTCGCACAAACGAAAAAATGGCTGACATCGAAATAAGTGTCCAAGGAATAGAAAAGCAACTGGAATCACTCAATAGAGGAAAGTCCACTGGACCTGACGGGATACCAATTCGATTCTACACAGAGTACGCGAAAGAACTTGCCCCCCTTCTAACAGCCGTGTACCGCAAGTCTCTAGAGGAACGGAGGGTTCCAAATGATTGGAAAAGAGCACAGATAGTCCCAGTCTTCAAGAAGGGTCGCCGAGCAGATGCGCAAAACTATAGACCTATATCTCTTACGTCGATCTCTTGTAGAATTTTAGAACATGTTTTTTGCTCGCGTATCATGTCATTTCTGGAAACCCAGAATCTACTATGTAGGAATCAACATGGATTCCGGAAACAGCGATCGTGTGAGACCCAACTCGCCTTATTTGTTCATGAGACCCAGAAAATATTAGATACAGGCTCCCAGGTAGATGCTATTTTTCTTCACTTCCGGAAGGCGTTCGATATAGTTCCGCACTGTCGCCTAATAAACAAAGTAAGAGCCTACGGAATATCAGACCAGCTGTGTGGCTGGATTGAAGAGTTTTTAGCAAACAGAACACAGCATGTTGTTATCAATGGAGAGACGTCTACAGACGTTAAAGTAACCTCTGGCGTGCCACAGGGGAGTGTTATGGGACCATTGCTTTTCACAATATATATAAATGACTTAGTAGATAGTGTCGGAAGTTCCATGCGGCTTTTCGCGGATGATGCTGTAGTATACAGAGAAGTTGCTGCATTAGAAAATTGTAGCGAAATACAGGAAGATCTGCAGCGGATAGGCACTTGGTGCAGGGAGTGGCAACTGACCCTTAACATAGACAAATGTAATGTATTGCGAATACATAGAAAGAAGGATCCTTTATTGTATGATTATATGATAGCGGAACAAACACTGGTAGCAGTTACTTCTGTAAAATATCTGGGAGTATGCGTACGGAACGATTTGAAGTGGAATGATCATATAAAATTAATTGTTGGTAAGGCGGGTACCAGGTTGAGATTCCTTGGGAGAGTGCTTAGAAAATGTAGTCCATCAACAAAGGAGGTGGCTTACAAAACACTCGTTCGACCTATACTTGAGTATTGCTCATCAGTGTGGGATCCGTACCAGGTCGGGTTGACGGAGGAGATAGAGAAGATCCAAAGAAGAGCGGCGCGTTTCGTCACCGGGTTATTTGGTAACCGTGATAGCGTTACGGAGATGTTTAATAAACTCAAGTGGCAGACTCTGCAAGAGAGGCGCTCTGCATCGCGGTGTAGCTTGCTGTCCAGGTTTCGAGAGGGTGCGTTTCTGGATGAGGTATCGAATATATTGCTTCCCCCTACTTATACCTCCCGAGGGGATCACGAATGTAAAATTAGAGAGATTAGAGCGCGCACGGAGGCTTTCAGACAGTCGTTCTTCCCGCGAACCATACGCGACTGGAACAGGAAAGGGAGGTAATGACAGTGGCACGTAAAGTGCCCTCCGCCACACACCGTTGGGTGGCTTGCGGAGTATCAATGTAGATGTAGATGTAGATGTAGACATAAAATTAAATATAGGAAACATAAAAACCAGTAAAGACAAGAGACATGCAATACAGTACACATTTCTTCAGTCATTAGGCCTCAGCAATTTTTTTCTCTAATCTTACGACAGCCTTACACGGAGAGGTTTCCTTTCTACGATAGAATCTATTAGCTCATCAAAGTTCGTTAAACGTTTTGCTACATGAAAAATCAAAATGTAGTTGTCTAATATCGAAAAAGCTGTTAATACGAATAGTACACAAGAGTATCTTTTGTCACTGCCTGCTGTTGTTGTTGTGGTCTTCAGTCCTGAGACTGGTTTGATGCAGCTCTCCATGCTACTCTATCCTGTGCAAGCTTCTTCATCTCCCAGTACCTACCGCAACGTACATCCTTCTGAATCTGCTTAGTGTATTCATCTCTTGGTCTCCCTCTACGATTTTTACCCTCCACGCTGTCCTCCAATGCTAAATTTGTGATCCCTTGATGCCTCAAAACATGTCCTACCAACCGATCCCTTCTTCTAGTCAAGTTGTGCCACAAACTTCTCTTCTCCCCAATCCTATTCAATACCTCCTCATTAGTTACGTGATCTACCCACCTTATCTTCAGCATTCTTCTGTAGCACCACATTTCGAAAGCTTCTATTCTCTTCTTGTCCAAACTGGTTATCGTCCACGTTTCACTTCCATACATGGCTACACTCCATACAAATACTTTCAGAGACGACTTTCTGACGCTTAAATCTACACTCGATGTTGACAAATTTCTCTTCTTCAGAAACGATTTCCTTGCCATTGCCAGTCTACATTTCATTCTCATGCTCTAGTTTCTCAAGCATGGGATCGCAAAGTAGCAGTAGTGCGTAATTAATATATAAATTAGGAATTGCTGTAGTCTTCCATATAATTTATGTGATGTGACTGTTTCTTTTTCTTCCTCACTCCAGCAATCTTGTCATCACTAATTCTGTAGCTATTCCTGTCATTGTCAAAACTTATTCTCCAGTTAACTTTACTAACCCTGCCAGAATCATCGGTTTAGCTATGCAAACTTTATTCTCCGGTTAGGCGTTATTAAGTGTTCGTACAAAGCGTTTTCCGCGATATTCTGAGAACAGAACTTAGATGGCTGCTAACTTGGGACTTTACTACTGGCCCTTAGTAGTGTCGCGATCTGGCAGAAATTTTCTGTCAGAATTTCATTTTCTTGTGTACACCAAGAAGATAATATGCAATCTTTCTCACCTGTTATTCCTGATAATCGTTTATTTCCACTCTGATAGTCTCAATCTATGGATTTCGCTAATGATTATAACGACACTCATCACTCGCATCGCACACCCAATGAACCACATAAACAAACAGCGGTTCGGCTCCCCCCGTCGGAGGTTCGAATCCTCCCTCGGGCATGGGTGTGTGTGTGCTGTCCTCAGTATAAGTTAGTTTAAGTTAGGTACGACGGGAATTCCTCTGGCACAGACATCACGTACACTATGCACACGTTCAAAAATCAACTTATGAATCGTTCATGAATCAACTTAGAATGTGTTCAAAAATGTTCAAATCCAACAGCGATGCATTTCAAAATCATATGGGTAATCGATGGACCAACGTGTGCTGCGTGCCAGGGGCTTTGTGAAACAAGTTTCTTCTCTTCTATGGGTTTGGCGCCCCCTGAAATTTCCTCCCGGGTCAGATACCCCGGTTTGCCCTCCCCCCCCCCCCCCACCCACCCCTACCTACCTTTTTTTAAAAAAAAGTTTGGCTTTCATCTGTTTGGATTTATTCATCTCAGCTCGTATAGGCTGTCCCCTTTCATCTGAGGCAAAGTTTTTTATTTATAGGTACGACGGGAATTCCTCTGGCACAGACATCACATACACTATGCACGCGTTCAAATATCAACTTATGAATCGTTCATGAATCAACTTAGAATGTGTTCAAAAATGTTCAAATCCAACAGCGATGCATTTCAAAATCATATGGGTAATCGATGGACCAACGTGTGCTGGGTGCCAGGGGCTTTGTGAAACAAGTTTTTTCTCTTCTATGGATTTGGCACCCCCTGAAATTTCCTCCCGGGTCAGATACTCCGGTTTGCCCTCCCCCCCCCCCTCCACCCACCCCTACCTACCTAGATCCAGGCCGGGGACTTCGCCATATCATAGCAGTCTGCTGTAGTGGTTATCATTGTTCGTCTTGAAGGCTTATATCGTTGATGCATTATCAAGTGAAATGATAATGGTGGCATGTTTTTGATAAATTTTCAATGTGTCATTCCTTGAAATGGCATACTGCAAGTTATAATACAAGTGTGTTTCATGCTTAATTTGAAAATTACTGACTACAACTCGCACCTGAGAGAGCACTCTTATATGAAAGCACTAAAGTCGATAAATCGTGATATGACTTTTAATTGTTATAATATTGTTGTTGTGGTCTTCAGTCTAAAGACTAGTTTGATGCAGCTCTCCACGCTACTCTACCCTGTGCAAGCCTCTTCTTCTCCGAGTAACTACTACAACCCACGTCCCTCTGAATCTGCTTAGTGCAATCATCTCTTGGCCGCCCTCTATGATTTTTGCCCTCCACGCTTCCCTCCATTACTAAACTGTTGATCGCTTGATGCCTCAGAGCGTGTCCTACCAACCGATCCATTCTTCTAGTCAAGTTGTGCTATAAATTTCTCTTCTCCTCAATTCTGTTCGATACCTCCTCGTTAGTCAGGTGAGCTATCCACCCAATCTTTATCATTCTTCTGTAGCGCCACATTTCAAAAGCTTTTATACTCTTCTTGTCTACACTGTTTATCGTTCATGTTTCACTTCCACACATGATTACACTCCATAAAATACCTTCAGAAAAGACTTCCTGACTCTTGAACTAATACTCAATATTAACATATTTCTCTTTTTCAGAAAGGCTTACCTTGCCATTGCCAGTCTACATTTTATATCCTCCATACTTCGATCATCATCAGTTATTTTGCTGCCCAAAGAGCTAAATTTATCTGCTATTTTACGTGTCTCATTTGCTAATCTGATTCCCTCAGCATCACCTTGTTTAATTTGACAACATTGCATTACCCTAGTTTTGCTTTTGTTGTTGTTCATATTATATCCTCCTTTCAAGACACTGTCCATTCTGTTCAACTCTTCTTCCAAGTCCTTTGCTGTCTCTGACAGAATTATAATGTTGTCGACAAACCTCAAGGTTTTTATTTCTTCTTCCTGGACTTTAATTCCTACTCCATATTTTTCTTTTGTTTCCTTTACTGCTTGCTCAGTATACAGATTGAATAACATCGAGAGTAGGATACAGCCCTGTCTGACTCCCTTCTCGACCATTGCTTCTAAGTCTAGATATAACACAAACGTAGGTTTGCCTTTCCTTAACTTGTCTTCCAAGGGAAGTCGTAGGGTCACTTCCTACGTTTCCCTGGAATCCAAACAGATCTTCCCAGAGTTCAGCTCCTACCAGTTCTTCCATTCTTCTGTAAAGAACTCGTGTTAGTATTTTGTAAGAATGACTTATTAAACTGATAGTTCGATAATGATCAAACCTGTCAGCACCTGCTTTCTTTGGGATTGGAATTATTATATTCTTCTTCAATTCCGAGGGTATTTCGCCTGTCTCATACATCTTGCTCACCGGATGGAAGAGTCTTGTCAT
Source organism: Schistocerca serialis cubense (assembly GCF_023864345.2). Lineage (NCBI taxonomy): Eukaryota > Metazoa > Arthropoda > Insecta > Orthoptera > Acrididae > Schistocerca > Schistocerca serialis. The sequence goes on from NC_064642.1 coordinate 230,790,967, forward strand.
GGCTGGCTCTCCAAAGGGTATCAGTAGTTCTAACGGAATGTTATCTACTCCGGGGGCTTTGTTTTGACTTGGGTCTTCCTGTGTTCTATTGAATTCTTCACGCAAACTCTTTCCTTCCATGTAATCTTAATCTAAATCCTCTTCCATTTCCATAATGCTGCCCTCAAGTACATCGCCCTTGTATAGATCCTTTACAATACTCCTTCCACCTTTCTGCTTTCCCTTCTTTCCTTAGGACTGGTTTTCTATCTGAGCTCTTGATATTTATACAGGCGGTTCTCTTTTCTCCAAAGGTCTCTTTAATTTTCATGTAGGCGACATCTATCTTATCCTTAGTAATACATGCTTCTACATTCCCACTTAGCCATTTTGCACTTCCTGACAATCTTATTTTTGACACGTTTGTACTCTTTTTCGCCAGCTTCATTTACTGCATTTTTATATTTTCTCCTTTAATCAATCAAATTCACTATCTCTTCTGTTACCCAAGGACTTCTACTAGCGGTCATCTTCTTACCTACTTGATCCTCTGCTTTCTTGACTATTTCATCTCTCAAAGCTACTCATTCTTCTATCGTATTCCTTTCACCTGTTCGTCCCCTAATGCTCCATCTGAAACCCTCTACAGCCTCTGGTTCTTTCCGTTTGTGTAGGTCCCATCTCCTTAAATACCTAACGTTTTGCAGTTTCTTCAGTTTTCATCTACAGCTCATAACTTTTAAATTGTGGTCAGAGTCCACATTCGCCCCTGTAAATGTCTTACAATTTAAAACCTGTTTCCTAAATCTCTTTCTTACCGTTATATAATCAATCTGAAACCTTCTGGTGTCTCCAGATATCTTCCATGTATTCAACCTTCCTTCATGATTCTTAAACCAAGTGTTAGCGATGATTAAGTTATGATCTGTGCAAAATTCTACCAGATGGCTTCCTCTTTCTTTACCCCCAGTCCATATTCACCTACTACTTTTCCTTCTCTTCCTTTTCCTACTAGCAAATTCCAGCCCCCTATGAATATTAAATTTTCGTCTCCCTTAAGTATCTGAACAATTTCTTTTATCTCGTCATACATTTCTTCAGTCTCTTCATCATCTGCAGAGCTAGTTGGCATTTAAACTTGCACTACTGTGTTGGGTGTGGGCTTAGTGTCTATCTTGGCTACAATAATGCGTTCACTATGCTTTTCATAGTAGCTTATCCATGATCCAAATTTTTTATTCATTATTAAACCTACTCTTGAATTATCCCTATATGATTTTGTATTTATAACCCTTATTCACCTGACTAGAAGTTCTGTTCTTCCTGCCACTGAACTTCACTAATTCCCACAATATGTAGCTTTAACTTATCCATTTCCCTCTTTAAATTTTCTGACCTACTTTCCCGATTCTGATCCGTAGAACGCCAGTTTTGTTTCTCCTGATAACTACGTCCTTCTGAGTAGTTCCCGTCCAAAGACCCAATGAGGGACTGTTTTACCTGTGGAATATTTTACCCAACAGGACACCATCTTCAATCATAAAAGAAGTTATAATAAATCACACGAAGAACTGCGTGGTTTTATAAATCTCCGATACATGTGCATTACGTGTAGTTGTCAGAGGCCCATATTGAACGTTAACAGAAGTCGACAGCAGTTCCTGCGGTTGTCGACATTGCACATGACACCAAAATGACGTCACTTTTACGGAAGGTGTGAAGTGAGTGTTACATTAAGCCCAGTATCTTTTGTTCAAGTAGTTCAGGTTGTAGATTTAGTAACACCATCACAAATCACAACTCCTTCTACAGACGTAATATGAGCTACACACATCAAAAAAGTTTTACATCACCTCGCTTCCGATGTTCGGGAACCTGTGAAGAAAATTGGAATAGACATCAATATAAACATCATGTCCACCCTTTTTATTGTTGATGAAAACCACAGATTCCATGTTGTACTACCGTACAGCGAGACCTTCAGAGGTCCAGATTGCTATATACGCCAGTACCCATTAGCACGTCCGCTGGCATTGATGGATGCCTTTATTTGTCGTAGCATACTATCTATAAATTCTTCAAGGCACTGTTGGTCCATATTGTCTAACTTGGCTCTGAGCACTATGGGACTCAACTGCTGTGGTCATCAGTCCACTAGAACTTAGAACTACTTAAACCTAAATAACCTAAGGACATCACACACACCCATGCCCGAGGCAGGATTCGAACCTGCGACCGCAGCAGCAGCGCGGCGACGGACTGAGTGCCTAGAACCGCACGGCCACCGCGGCCGGCTATTGTCTAACTCCTCAACGGCGATTCGGCGTAGACCCCTCAGAGCGGTTGGTAAGTAACGTCTTCCATAAACAGACCATTTCAATCTATCCCAGGCATGTCCAGTAGGGTTCATGTCTGGAGAACATGCTGGCCACTCTAGTCGAGTGGTGTCGTTTTCCTGAAGGAAGTCATTCACAAGGTGTGCACGATGGGGGCGCAAATTGCCGTCCATGAAGACGAGTGCCTCGCCAATATGCTGCCGATATGGTAGCACTGTCGGTCGGAGGATGGCATTCACGTATCGTACAGCCGTTACGGTGCCTTCCATGACCACCAGCAGCCCACATTGACCTCACATAATGCCACACCAAAACAGCAGGGAACATCGACCTTGCAGCACTCACTGGACGCCGCTTGTCTGGTTGAAGGTGTATGCATCGGTGAAGAGAATGTGATGCCAATCCTGAACGGTCCATTCAGCATGTTGTTGGGCCCATCTGTACAGCGCCGCATGGTGTCGTGGTTCCAAAGATGGGCCTCGCCATGGGCGTCGAGAGTGAAGTTGGACATCATGCGGCCTATTGCGCACAGTTTGAGTCGTAACACGACGTCCTGTGGCTGCACGAAAAGCATTACTCAACATGGTGGCGTTGCTGTCAGGGTTCCTCCGAGCCATAATCCGTAGGTAAGCGGTCATCTACTGCAGTATCAGCCCTTGGGCAGCCTGAGCGAAGCATGTCATCAACAGTTCCTGTCTCTTTGTATCTCCTCCATTCCTGAACAATATCGCTTTGGTTCACCCCGAGACGCCTGGACACTTCCCTTGTTGAGAGCCCTTCTGGTCACAAAGTAACAATGCGGACGCGATCGAACCGCTATATTGACCCTCTAGGCATGGTTGAACTACAGACAACAAGAGCCGTGTACTCCTTCCTGGTGGAATGACTGGAACAGATCGGCTGTCGGACCCCCTCGGTCGAATAGGCGCTACTCATGCATGGTATTTTGCATCTTTGGGTGGGTTTAGTGACATCTCTGAACAGTCAAAGTGATTGTGTCTGTGATAGAATATCCACAGTGAACGTCTGCCTTGAGGCGTTCTGGGAACCGGGGTGATGCAAAACTTTTTTTTATGTGTGTATGAACACAACATCAGTTGACACTACTGTAGACTGTTCACGAACCATGGCAGGTAGCGCAGGTCGAGGCGCTGACGGGGACTGCAGTGCTGTCAGTTCCAAGCAACAGGCGCAGTATGTGGATACACGTGTTTTGCGCTTGATAAAGGCGTGTATCCTGCAAATCATGTCTCGCGCTTGATGATATAAAATTTGATGCTTACCACCACTGTCAGCGATGACAGCTCAGAACAAACGGAAAAAAATTCGCTAAATAACTCGCTACGATCACTTTTAATGCTCGCATTGGCTACGACGTTCATAGCAGAGCTCTCAGGACACTACTGAACGCTCATTAGTTGACGCAGAATGTCTGATGTAGGTGCCCAGAACAAGCCTAAACACGACCGCTGTCGTCCCTGATGCCCACTATAGCGTCCCCAAGCAAACGAAAACAACCTTCTGCATGTGCACGGCGTCACGAGACCAGTATGGCACGGTTCAAAGCTAACGGGCGGTATCGAGGGATCAGATCTTTCTGTGCTGCGTACATTATTTTTGCTTGTGGATAAAACTTATACATGACAGCCTGAGTGATTTCCTCCAGATTGATAAATTTCTACACCTTTTTTCTCACACTGTAGTACAAAAAAAAAGTTATAATGTGTGTGAATTTCTAAGGGACCAAACTGCTGAGGTCATAAAAAAATGGCTCCGGGCACTATGGGATTTAACTTCTAAGGTCATCAGTCCCCTAGAACTCAGAACTACTTAAACCTAACTAACCTAAGGATATCACACACATCCATGCCCGAGGCAGGATTCGAACCTGCGATCGGAGCGGTCGCGCGCTTCCAGACTGTAGCGCCTAGAACCGCTCGGCGGCGCTGAGGTCATCGGTCCCTAGACTTAAACGCTACTTAAACTAACTTATGTTAAGAACAACACACACACACACCCATGCCCGAGGGAGGACTCGAATCTCAAACGGGAGCGGCCGCGCAGTCAGTGACATGGCGCATCTAACCGCGCGGCCTGCTCTTGTATTGTTACCAGGTGGTTGTAATTAAAGTGCAGCTACTCACGGAGGTCCAGTGAGGAATGTAATTATCGTATGATAGCAAAACTTGGTAGATATGCTACTGCATTAATACGGAACCGATTTACGCCGGAAGAAATTATTCCAATTTAGGCCATTAGGTTCATCTCTGGAGCTGTACAGCGTCTCGTTGGCATCTCCAGTGCTCGCACTGAAAAAATTGTGTAAACCGTGGTTAGTTATAAAATCAACATTATCCCTTTCTCAGTTATTTGACCTTTTCTGTCATGCTCCGTTCCTAATCCATAACGTATGGAACTATGTGATTTCCAGTGTGAGTCAGCTCTGCATTAATGCATTAGAATATCTACCAAGTTTCGATGCCATACGACTATTACAACCTACACGGAATCTCCGGGAGTAGCAGGATGGAGCATGATAAAATGAAATTAATACTTTAGTTTCCCTAAGCATGAACAAAGATTAAACATATGGCACTGGAAACTAATAACTGAAGAATTTCGTCACTAAAAGTATTTAAATGTGTGTGACAAACTGCCAATATGCTGCACGTCTTAGTTCCCAATTCGACGTTTTTCTCGACACTTTTCATTTTTGCGCACTAGAAAACCAGTCATCAGTAATGCCACAGCACAATTTTTAAAATAGAGATGTGGATATACAATTAAGAGTAATACAAAACATGTAAAATCAGTACATTATAAAGTAACGATGTAACGATATCCAAAATTTTCAGAGTGCATACGGATAAATCTCACGTCGAACCATAGAGATATAGGTTTTCAAGTAGATGTACGTTGGCGATAAAAACTCTGACGGAATTTTTGTTTGCTAACGTACATCGACTTGAAAACCTACATGTTTATGGTCTGCATATGAAAGCCCACCCCGTGTGTATTTCTACATTATGATTTTTAGCCAATGCAGTCAGAAAAATAAGAACTCGTCGGAAGTCTTCGTTTTGTATTTGATATTACTTCTTTTCTACCATTAACCCAGTGTTTTGTGTAATGTGAATAATTAAGGGTCTATCTTTGCACGACACTCGAAATTACAATTTACAATAGAAAAGTTATAAACAATGTCTTAGGAACGCACGGGTGTGCTAACGAAACAAAACCGCTATCCGGTTATCTGTAAATGAATAAATAGAACTGTTAATGGTAACATTTACTGGCTTTCGATTGTAGTGAACGTGTAGTAACGATTATTTCCAGTGTAATCAGCTGTTAATGACTTCTGAAATGAATATTATTTTGCAATATTTTTTACCTCCCTCTGTACTTCTAAGGAAATTTGATTAATTAAAAAATATTTTCACCTAATTTGAAAAAAAATTAGTAAACTAGTGTAATGTAAGGATCATAATGCAAGAGTACATTATTGACTATACACAAATGTTAGATCCCATAGTGCTTAGAGCCATTAGAACCATTTTGAACTGTACACAAAGTGTGGATTAATTGACCGAGTAGTTGACATATAGCTCACAAGCAACGTCGTTTGTACAAGTAAAAACGATTTTGCAATGCGGTGTGGGTACTATCAACAGGGAGAAGAGACTGGGTAGATAGATGTAACACAGAAATTGTGGAACTCAGAACATGTGGGACTTCAATAACCTTTCCTGACGTATCTGAAATATTTCCTTAAGTCTGGAACTCGTCCGATTGGTGGTGGGCTTAATTATGGCATACTTTCCTATGGAAGCATTCAGAGTCTCTATATAACTGTCCCATGCAATGCACTGGGTGATACATGTAACTCCTTGCTGTAGTGTGTAAAACATTTCTTCCTGAATTGAACGAGGATCTACCTTTCAACAAAACAGATATATTCTTCCATTAGGTACCATCACTATTTGAACAATACCAAACAGACGGTAAAATAGAACAAACTGCTAGTTAATTGCAAAATTCAGTACATATATATTACAAACAGTTCCTTCTAAGGACACTGTTTATCTTCAACTAAATCGAATTTTAAAACTGGTTGGTGTAAGCTGTTTATAGTCAGCGAATCTCTCCAGTTTTGGCTTATGGTAGTGTGGTATGGAATTTTGTTGTGGAAACCTTCCAGAAACTAAAAATTTATTTGTTAGATTCCATGAGGTAACAAAAACCCGAGAAGACGAAGTAATAGAAGATGGGTAGTATATAACAGAAAAAATTGTAATTTTCGTGTCATTGGAAGCATTGCAATTACTTGAGCCCAAGCTACTTGAATAATTTTGACAAATCTTTCAAAGTTTAAAAATTTTTCCTATAGTAGGATTGACCACAACGAAGACCTTGTCTTGATATACTCCCGTCGACTTATCAATGTTGTAAATGCGTTTTTATTGCATTGGTAACGCAGTACACGGCAGTTAATAACCTGTAAATCACTCTCATAAACATTAAAGCTATTGTGCATCTCCATGCACAAACTCTATAGAGGTAAAACTGTGATTACTTTTCGTGTCTGACCAGCTATGACGTTGTTTAAGAAGTATAAATATGACGGAAAAAATAGTGTTTAATAAACCAGAGAAATACTTTTTGTGCCTTTTGCGTCAAATGGCATCGTCACAGTTCAGATCCCCTAATCTGAAAAACAATCATTTCAATGAATACATTAGTTTTGTATCTGTCAAGGAAAATTAAACGGACATCATCGAAGGAAAAGCTTTAAGGTCAGAATAAAGTTGTGTCCTTTGTAAAAGAAAGTACAAAGGCGTGCCGACAAATAATGCCACCGAACTTTTTTTATGTGAAAACTCTTAAAGCTTTTTAAATAAAACAAGCTTTGTTAAAACGCTACTTCTTTATTTCTCAAAACGCCGAACGCGTTTCTTCCATCGAGAGACCAGTTTGTTGATACCATCAGCATAGTATGTTTGATATTGTTGATGGAGCCAAAACCTCACCTCTGCTTCATCACTGTCAACGTGAACTCCTCGAAGATAGTGTCGGAAATTCCATGCGGCTTTTCGCGGATGATGCTGTAGTATACATAGAAGTTGCTGCATTAGACAACTGCAGCGAAATGCAGGAAGATCTGCAGCGGGTAGGCACTTGGTGCAGAGTGTGGCAACTGACCCTTAACATAGACAAATGTAATGTATTGCGAATACATAGAATAAAGGATCCTTTATTGTATGATTATATGACAGCGGAACAAACACTGGTAGCAGTTACTTCTGTAAAATATCTGGGAGTATGCGTGCGGAACGATTTGAAGTGGAATGATCATATAAAATTAACTGTTGGTAAGGCGGGTGCCAGGTTGAGATTCATTGGGAGAGTCCTTAGAAAATGTAGTCCATCAACAAAGGAGGTGGCTTACAAAACATTCGTTCGACCTATACTTGAGTACTGCTCATCAGTGTGGGATCCGTACCAGGTCGGGTTGACAGAGGAGATAGAGAAGATCCAAAGAAGAGCGGCGCGTTTCGTCACAGGGTTATTTGGTAAGCGTGATAGTGTTACGGAGATGTTTAGCAAACTCCAGTGGCAGACTCTGCAAGAGAGGCGCTCTGCATCGCGGTGTAGCTTGCTGTCCAGGTTTCGAGAGGGTGCGTTTCTGGATGAGGTATCGAATATATTGCTTCCCTCAACTTCTACCTCCCGAGGAGATCACGAATGTAAAAGTAGAGAGATTCGAGCGCGCACGGAGGCTTTCCGGCAGTCGTTCTTCCCGCGAACCATACGCGACTGGAACAGGAAAGGGAGGTAATGACAGTGGCACGTAAAGTGCCCTCCGCCACACACCATTGGGTGGCTTGCGGAGTATAAATGTAGATGTAGATGTAGAAGGTGTTCCTTAAGTTTTGTAAACAGATGAAAATCAGATGGGTCCAAGGCGGGAGTGTGTGGAGGACGACCGTTGACAGTGAACCCAAGACGTCGGATAGTTGCAGATGTCATGTGTGGCCTGGCATTTTCACCCCAAAGGAGACAGTGCTCTGTACGTAGACGAACTCTTCGAGTTCGTGCTTTCAGTTTTCTCGATTATACCACGCCGTTCCTCAGACACCAACGCAGTTACGTTACACGCTGCCATGTTACACATTACAGTTTGGAGCCCTGTAGCGACATAGGTTGGAATCTTACGTCAGCGAAGCGGAGATGCTTGCTGAATAATATGCATAACCTTTAATACCTCAACCAACACCGAGATCAGAATAAAAAATTCGGAGGCGTTACTTTTCAGCACGCCCTCGTATATTTAACAACCGACACTGGTTCCTTCCTGATTTTTAATGTTACAGATGTAAAGTTATCTTACAAAAGCGTATTCATAATGAAGAATATTCACAAGGTTTTTTTTATTTAGGATCCCAAAAATAAGAAACTCAAAAAGGTTAACGTAATGACCCTTGCTATACGTCCAGTAGAGAGACGAGTTTCCCCCGTCAGTGGCGACACTATAAATAATTAGCAAAAAACTGTTAGCGAGTTTGCCGGCCGGTTTGGCAGAGCGGTTCTAGGCGCTTCAGTCTGGAACCGCCCGACCGCTACGATCACAGGTTCGAATCCTGCCTCGAGCATGGATGTGTGTGATGTCCTTAGGTTAGTTAGGTTTAAGTAGTTCTAAGTTCTAGGGGACTGAGGAGCTCAGATATTGAGTCCCATAGCCCTCAGAGCCGTTTGAACCATTTTTTGTTAGCGAATTTCAGTAATGACTTTGGCTTTGGATGAGTCTACAGATATCAAATATTTACCGTAGCTGGCCATATTTGTAAGATTTATATAAAACGAGTTGGAAGCGGTGGAAGAACTTTTAATTTCTTCATAAACGTTAATCTTTGAAACAAAATGGCTCTCTTACATTCGGCTCCATATGTCTTTGGCTACCAAAGGTTATGTTATTGGCCATCCCTGGTCTACAGAGTGTATAAAACATCTGTCAGAAGCTTTATGGATTTATTCTTGAGATCAGAACGTGACGAACACGCGTTCCAAAATCCTTCGGTTAAGTTGTGGAAGGAATTCCCTACAGTGACTCCTGGTTGTATACACTTTTATTAAAATTACTTTGCCATTAATGTGTCAGGGTGTCGAGTGATCGGAGGCAACCACCAGCTAATAGTACTTCTGCTATCAGTTACCCACGATGTAACTTTATCGGAGTGTAATTTATCTCAGATGTGCAGTTTTACTTACTTTCTTCTTCACAGATCGTCATGGTATTTGTTGACTTTGGGGGAGGAGACCAAACTGCGACCTCTTCGGCCTCATCGGATTAGGGAAGGATGCGGAAGGAAGTCGGCCGTGCCCTTTCAAAGGAACCATCACGATATTTGCCAGAAGTGATTTAGTGAAATTACGGAAAACCTAAATCAGGACGGCCTGACGCAGGCTTGAACAGTCGTCCTCCGGAATGCGAGTCCAGTGTTCTAACCACTGCGCTACCTCGCTCGGTGTCATGGTATTTCTTTTGCTTCGCCTGAATGTCTTTTCTTTCCTTAGAGTAACTTCGATTATAATAACAGATCACAAAGCTGAATTTAGTATCCGAAATTAAGGATGTGCAGTACATGTACGGCCCCGCAGATGATAATGCAGATGAAGAACATCAACTTGATGCCGAACGTTACCTTGAGAGTCAGCTACCTTGAGCTAGAACGTTTGTAGAATTCCACCAACGGCTGAGAGTGGCAGGCACATTTGACAAGAGAGTTGTAGATGGTGGGGCACCAAGCAATGTTCGAACGCCTGCACTTGAACAATGGGATCTCTGTACTGTTGATGAAACTACATCAACTAGTAGAAGAGAGCTCCAAGAACGGAAGGTGTTAATCATATAACGATACGTAACATTCTGCACGAAAATCTTCTGTACCCGTATCACATCCATTGGGTGGAAGGATTAAAAGAGATAGTCTGTCAATGCATGTAATGCCAGTTTGCTGCTGTTCTGCTGTTGTTAGCAGTGATGATGGTGTCCAAGCACGAACTGTAAAATTTTTAAAGTTTTATCCCAGCGGCGACCAGGAGATAGAGGCTAGCTTGAACATTGAGCTGATCTAGTAAGCCACTGGCAGTACTGTTGACGTTACGCCAAAACACTCCAGCTAGATTGGGTTTGCGACACCAGCCATCGCCAAGGCAACTAACGCTGCCGCAGTGTGTAACAAGAGTGAAGTAACATTCCGTAACTCGGAGCACCTGCATGCTACTGCCAAAGTCACATGTTGCAAATGTAAGCGGGTCTAGCAAGCCGTGGTCACTGCACAGAGAGGTAAGAAAAACTGACAGGACAAGTAATAGCACAAACCCACTCTCCCCACCCCACCCCCTCCCTTCCCTAAGTAAGACTACGTCAGAAGTGTAGCCGTAAAGCTACAAATAATCGATTTCAAGGCTTTCAGATGTGCCACTATTTTGTCTGCATCATGAACTGGAGAGAATGATGGGCTTCTGAGTTTCAGAGAAACCACAGCTAACAGTTGGTGATGGAGACCGGCTGGCTACCTGTCAACTGGTCAACTCGTCAAGTTCTGGCACGGGACACGCCGTGCCTGCGTCGTGGTGGCTGTGGGACTTGGGAAACTTCGGCGGAGCTGGTGTGCGACCAGCCTCCACCCTCTAAGAAATTTCGGTTGGTGGAGTGCAAACTGTCACTATCACGGCTTCCTAGCCACCTAGACGTCATCGGCCACTGTCTTGGTCTACTGTGAGTGTGATTGGGGCATCACTATTCGGCATCAGATGTCTAGTATCGGTTATCACACCTAAGTGCACGACATGGGGACCACAAAGATGCGTGGGTACAGACGACCTGGGCATGCTACACTCGTTCTCCACCTGCTGTTAGGCCACATGGCGGCTTTCAGTTGCTACCCACAAACCAGGACAACGGATGTCATGGGTGCCATCGCGGTGTCAGCACATCCCGCAATAGGCTGCGTTTTGTATGCAAAGTTTGCTGCCCAGAGACTGCCTGAACAAACAAATGCCAGCACCACCACTGTTTAACTGGATGCCTCGGCGTGAATTTGCCCTCTTCCTCGCCATTTCTCCCACCCATTCTGATGAGTAACAACCCGGAATAGGCTAGGTCGTTACAGTTGATGTCAGTAAGTGATCGTTACTCTTACCGACATGATGTGTTGTGTCGAAAGGTGTTCGTCCAGTATCCAAACTCTGTGGTTTGGTAAGGGAAGTGATTGTTGGGTAACTCTCGACACCCAAACGCTGTGGTGTGGTGTCGAGTAGTAAGACTGAGTACTTTCAAGAAACTCGTCAGCACAAGATTTTGTCCATACACATTTCAACTACCAGTTTTTGTGTGTTTCTACTTCGTATTTCCATATTTCGTTTCAGTAATAAATGCAGACACGGGCAGTCTACAGATTCAGCGACCGCATCAGTTGCCAGTCGATTGGTTAGCTGCCATACGCCAAGGGAACCGTTGACAGAAGTAAAACCACTGTATTGAAGTAGTATAAGCATGAGATTAAGCGTTATATTGTAATATGGTTCTGAAGACCTCACTTTTAGAGTTAGGGAGAAACCAATGTAGGACAGCTTATGGATAATGTTGGATGTTGCCGTCAGCATGTTCAGAGTTTTTTGTAATTTTAAAAGGAGACTGGTCTTAGAAGGTTTGGGACGATTTTTTCGTGCTTCACTCCCAAAATGTATAGCACTAGAAATTTAAATTTTTAAAGTTTTATTCCAGCTGCAGACAGGCAGTAGAGGTCAGCTCGACTGATGCGCTAAACAAGTAAGCCACTGAGCAGTATTGTTGACAGTATGTCAAAACTCTCCAGCCAGACGGGATATACAACAACAGCCATGGCTGAGGCAGGTAACACCGCAACACAGTGTGATCAGGAGTGAAGTAACGTTCTGTAACACGGAATACTTCTATACTACTGACAAACTAACAAGTTGCAGGTTTAACCAATCCCAGCAACGCATGCTCTGTGTACAGCGAGCTAGGAAAAGCTGAGAGGAGAAGAAATATAACAAACTCACTATTAATCCCCCTCAGCAATACTTGGTCAGAAGCGTAACTATAATGATATTAGTAATCGAGCTTAAGCTTCAAGGCTTTCAGTCGTGCCATCATTCTGTCTCCATTTTGAACTGGAGAGAATGACAGGCTTTTAAATTTCAGAGAAACTAAAGCTAACACTTGGTGATGAGGATCAGCTGACGTTATGCTCACTGATTAACTCATCGAGTTTTAGCACGAGATGCGACATACCTATGGCGTGGCGGCTGTGGGACTTTGGACATTTCACTAATGTGGGAAGTTGGGGCATGGACAGCCTACATCCTCCAAGCGACTTCAGGCGCTCGAGTGAAAGCTATATAGATAGAAACCAGCTGGAGAAGACGCATCCTCGCAGCCTCCTAGGCACTATACTTCCTTTAAAATTAGTTGCGACTTTTGACGTTTGGCTGACCGGAGGGGGACGTGACGACGTTGCCCAGGTGACACCAATGGCGAGCTGGCTTTCCCCACCACGCTGCCTGCGGTTCTGCTGGTAAAGTGCCCCTGTTGCCACACCATGAATAAACAGTACCACATGGTGTCACGCATTAGATGCATCAACGTTTGTCAGCTCCGTAGCAAAGTCTCTTTTTTTTTTTTTGCGCTGAAGGTATTGAGAGCATGTGTTATGTGTGTGCAGCACACTTGAATACATGATTTCCAATAGAAGTGGCGTAGAGAAATAATTTCCAGTCTATATCTTGAGAATTATGTTGCGTTGGCGATCGTTAGGAGGCCGCCTTGATATCGAGAAGTACCGCGAAAATGGTATAATGTTATGGTGAACCATGCGAAAATACGTATGTTCTTGTAACCCCCGAGTCTGGAGATGTCTGTAGAAAAGCGAGCATGTTCGTAGCAGAAACAGTAGCGCGTTTGTGCCGAGGCGAAACGATCTCGAATTTGTAGAAGAGTTCTGAGAGCGACTTCGGTCCGCTGAGGGTCCTCTGATATAAAAGGGGCGATTTTTTATGGCGCTGAATGTTACATTGGTAGAAAAAAAAAAGAAAAGGCTGATGGTTCTTTCCTAGGCTGGTGAGCATCGTGACATATAGCCTGTGTGAGTGTAGGCATCCCATAATTTTTTCGGGTGCTGTACAGATATAAAAGATAACTGCACTGTTTGTGTAAAATGTGTATACATTGAATTGTAAAGTTAATATGGCTTACATGGTGTAAAATGTGTATATAATTCATTGTAAAGTTGGTATGGTTTATGTTGTGGCATGACTAGAGAGGATGACTGTGTATCCTATCGTGAGGGACGTATAGATTCAGCACATCGATAACCGTGAGAGATTTTTTATGTGGAAAATTACGTTTGCTATAGATACTGAGATTGGTTCCAGAAGCACTGCCATCAAGACGAGACATTAACCGTACAATGATTGGTGTCAGACCTTAGCAGCAATCATAATATTTAATTGTAGTTACACTGGTAGATATGTTCATGGCTTCCAAAGTATGGTATGTATTTGATGATCTATAGAGAAGTTTACGGGTTTAGCTGTCAATGCAGTTTAGCGATCTGTGCAAAATAATTTTACCACTTAAAGTCCGAGAAAGAAGAGGCAGACAGTGCATCGATACCGGCGGCATCTGTAATTCGATGGGTAAATTCGATAAGAGCCAATAATAATGCTCAATTCCTTCACATACTTTGTGGTGGGATATAGGAGCCTCTACATTAGTGGTGGGAACATTTGCATATGTTGAGAGCAGGAAGGGTAGCACGAGATGGAGTGGGTACCATGTTAGGTCTGTGAGGAAGACTGCATTCGGCGTTATTCTGCGTTATTTTCGTAAAGAGATTCTGTTACGGCAAGAATTTCCGTGTATACAAGCTGAGACAATATGAAAACTCCTACAAAAGTGCACATTAAGTATTTCTGGGACACTATGCAATTTACTAGAGTTCGCCTTGGTTATTATTTTAGATAGCAATGTGGCTTCAGTATAACATTGAGAACATTTCTGGAAGCACTTGCGATGGTAAGTAGCTATGCACGGCGATGCATCAGCCATACATCACACATGGTGCCTAGACGCAACTTTCACCTGCGTTTGGCGGTGTCTCATGGCTGTGCTCCTGCCCAATCACGTCAGCACGTGTATCTAGGTGAACATGTATTTGGATAGGAATGTCTCAGAAATCAAGTATGAACGAGATGTCTCCGACTCATGCTTGTGGGCATCTGTGCATGGTTTGACAGCTGATGACCGCGTCACTTCGAGGTCTGGTGGACAGGGTGCGGGGGAGGCGCAGGGCTTGCATGCGTCGATTGCATTATTCTGTGATCCAGCCCGTAGGCTGTGCCATGTGCACGTTAGCCCGCCGATATCGGTTGGTAGGGGGACGTGGCAGTCTGTTGAGGATCGTGGTGGAGACTTTAACTAATTCCTTCCAAGTCCAGGTGGGCGTGGCACTCGCAAAAATTCATCCCAAGTCCATAGTAGCGCTCTCTTGTGGTATCAATATGCACTAGGCCTCATGGTGAACACATTGTTTGCTGCCATCTTGGATTACGGTACTTGCGTCATCACCTGATGTCACAGTGGCGCCCTCTGGTGCCAGTACTGTGTACTAAGTCAGTTTGAGTCCAGACCTTGTGGCGAACACATTGTTTGCCGCCATCTTGGATTACATCAGAGATGAGAGCGCCCTCTGGTGGTCGCGATGTGTACTAACTCAGTTGGAGTCCGGAACTCGTGGTGAAGACACTGGATGGCCGTATTGCATGAAAATGATTAAATAAAGACTTATGTCCAAGTACTTTTCCCACGAATCCTTAGGAGGAGGTTGCAGTTGGGTGACTGAGGTTAGGACAAGTGTCCTTTCTTTTGCAACATTTTCTTAGCTTAGTAGAAATATGTGAATTGACCTTTGTTTACCGCCAAAATTCATACCTGGCACCAGTTCATAGGAAGAAGTGGCGGTAGGGTGTCTTAGGTTAGTGGAGGTAGGCCAAGTGAGCTATCTTCCCGTTATTTTCCTTGCTTACAAGGGAACATCCCCATCGCACCCCCCTCAGATTTAGTTATAAATTGGCACAGTGGATAGGCTTTGAAAAACTGAACACAGATCAATCGAGAAAACAGGAAGAAGTTGTGTGGAACTATGAAAAAAATAAGCAAAATATACGAACTAAGTAGTCCATGCGCAGATAGGCGACATCAAGGATAGCTTGAGCTCAGGAGCGCCCTGGTCCCGTGGTTAGCGTGAGCAGCTGCGGAATGAAAGGTCCTTGGTTCAAGTCTCCTCTTGAGTAAAGACTTTATTTTCGCAAAGTTATAATCTGTCCGTTCGTTCATTGACGTCTCTGTTCACTGTAATAAGTTTAGTGTCTGTGTTTTGTGACCGCACCGCAAAACCGTGAGATTAATAGACGAAAGGACGTGCCTATCCAATGGGAACTGAAAACATTTGATCGCAAGGTCATAGGTCAACCGATTCCTCCACAGGAAAACACGTCTGATATGTTCTATACGACATGTGCGTCACATGACAGGAATATGTTATCGACCCACCTAACTTGTACACTTGGCTAATGGATAAAAAGATTCTTCTACCTTGCTCGATTTAGGTTTTCTTGTGCATGTGATAATCACTCCCAAAAAGTGATGAAAACCTAAGAGTTTGTCACAAACTGCAACAAATGAATGCAACGTCGTGTGTTTCGATGTTTGTTTAGGTGTAGCGTCCCCATACTACAGCGCAGTTACCTCGCTTCGGACGGACGGACAGATAATAATTGTCTGAAAATAAAAAATTAAACTTTCACTCAAGGGAAGACTTGAACCAATGACCTCTCGTTCCGCAGCTGCTCACGCTAACCACGAGACCACAGCGCTCCTAAGCTAAACTTATCCTTGATGTTGCCTATCTTGCGCATGGACTACTCAGTTTGTATATTTTGCTTATTTTTTCCTAGTTCCACACAACTTCTTCCTGTTTTCTCGATTGATCTGTGTTCAGTTTTTCAAGGACTATCCACTGTGCCAATTTATAACTAAATCTGAGGGGGGTGGGATGGGGAGGTTCCCTTGTTAGTAGAGATAACTGGGGTGTGATGCATTATCCTGTTGGAATTCAAACTTGGCGCCATTTCGTAGAAGAAGAGGGGTTAGGTTAGTGGAGGTAGCCCAGTTGACCTTCATCCCGCCAAAACTCAAAGTTGCCGCCAAAATCCTCTATCTTGAATGACGTCATCGCCGCCTTCTTGGATGATGTCATGTGCTGTTGCTAGGTCTACAGAACGCCATTTTGGATGACGTCATCGCCGCCATTTTGGATACATCTGGCAAAAACGCGGAGTGTGCCAGAAATGGTGTTACTGCAATACTAAAATGTTACACGACAGAACTGATTTTGAGTTGTTAGCCATACCAATAAGATAGTTGAGGAGAGACTAATTCATAAAGGACTGCAACAAGTTTTGAAGAATACGTAGCTTCTGTTGGTGCCATGTTAAAATCTTCTTATTTTGTCGAAAAACATTAGAGATTAGATAAATTCATCTCTCTAACATTGCAATGCAGTTAAAATTGGGACAGAATCGTGAAATAATGTATAATTAAAATAACAACTGGTTGCGAATCAGGTCAGTAGTTTATGAAATGGCCCATTCTCAGTATAAAAATAAACGTCTAACTTCTTCATTTATATTGTCACAAAGCCCACAACAGTTCTCTTTTCACCAGCTGTCGTTGGCCCTCAATAATTGTGTTATTTCATTGAAAAAGTGTGTAGTACTTCACCAGCTGCGACATAGTCGCGTATTCCAACAGTGATCCAATATTGTCAAATGTTTTTTTATTCCAATCTTTGATCACAATATCAATTGTTTTGATGGTGACCCGTTTCAGTCAGTAATGACCATCCTCAGATCTTTTCTACATCATGTCCTAAAGTGATAAGGCCGTAATGGCATCGTCAAAACATATAAATATTCTCAGCGCAGCATCGTCACATAGATCCAAAATAAGGTATAGAATTGGCCACATCGTCCACACTGTCATTTTTGCGAAGCGTGCCAAGACGCCTCACACCGCACGGCTACCCCATGCGGCAATGGAGTAAATCCTTTCGTGCCTCCCTGATGAACATGGACGTTGGAAGCCAAAGACGTTTGGGACTGTACAGCAGTATGAGGGCAGCAGAGATGTGCACATCATCAGAAGCACTCCTGTATCGTTAGCTGAACTTCTTAGAACTTCAGTCTAAAGACATTAACATCTGTTGCGACCCACAAGCTGAGATCGCACTGTGAGCAGGAGATCCAGCGTAGAGTGACGGTTAGTGGTCTAGTTCACGCCAGAGGTGTCAGTAACATAGCGGTATCTACAATAGTGTTTATTTACCTTGCAGACTGTACTGAATTACAAGTGTCTTCAGAGCTGGAGTCGGCGGCCGAGAATAAGCGTATGTGCCATGAATAAGTGCTGACGCCACATCAATTAGTCACGTCGTCGCTCCTGCAAGTCAAGTGCCACGGTCGCATACTATGGTGGTGATGGAGGTGGGGCGAGGAAAGCACTGCCTGCCCAGAAGCAATGTGGTGACGCTGTGCAGCTATCACCTCAGCGATCTCGACGACAGGCCATCGTGTGCTGACAGTGGTCATGAAGACAGTTGTCATGAAGACTAAGTTCTGATCACCCACCATAGGCCGACCAAGACGGCAGCAAATGCTCACGAGTTGGCCAGGAGGCTGCACGGTCACGCCACTACTGATCAATGTGAGGATGGCAGCTTACAGATCATCTACGATGGCCTGTAGTGTATAAGGGCTGGCTGCGGAATAGTTTTTTCATCGGCGATGACCCAGTGGACAATAACAGCAGGCAATGGCTGTTGTATGCATCAAGATGACTGCATCTCGGCGTTGAAGTCAGCAAGCAGGTAGCAGACTGGCCATTTTCGAAAAACTTGTTGTTCAACTGAAGATCATTAGACACTCTGTAGTTCTAGCGACACGGACAGAATGGCAGCATGACAGAGTATATCTTTGAGCGCCGAAAGCCTTGTTATTTAAGAGGTTGGGCCCACATTTATGATGCAGTGCGTCTGATGGTGTAAGTGTATTTGCGCTCGTTTATTGAACCCGAGAGCATTCCTTGCCTCGCTGTGGTAGTTCATTAGCTATTCTGGATCGCCAAGCAGAGGTCTTTCTGACCACCTTTGAGTTTTTGGTGACACAAGAGCGGGGAAATTGCATTGCGTAACACCACACTGCTTTGTAATGTTAGTTATAGTAGTGAGTGGAAAATGGGGAGAAATCGGGACATTTGTGACGTAGTCTTCTGTTTGAGTTCAGTAGAGGGAAGACAGCAGCGGTGCCAGCAGGAAACTTTTCCGGCATGTATGGGAATAATTCCACTGGGCAGAGCGCGGCAAGAAAATAGTTTTCTCGTTTTAAAGAGGATTGTTTTGACGTAGTGACTCTCCACGTTCAGAAAGACTTTTGGGGTTTGATGAAAATCGTTTAAACCTATTAATCCACAATAGTCCACGTCAGTGTACTCTAGAACTGGCAAATGTGATGAACTGTGATCATTTCATCATCGTACGACATTTGCATGCAGTGGGGAAGGCTAAAAAATCGGTTGTTTGGGTGCAGTATGTTCTAATCCAAAATCACAAAAATCAGCTGGTGGCCGCAAGTGCATCTCTGCTTGCTCGTCATGGACTGGCTCGTGAGAAACATCGTCCTATATCGTTACTGATGACAAGAAATGGTCCCTCGATGTTAATATAAGTAAAACAAAGGAATGACTGAGCCCAAACAAAGCAGCAACTCCCCGTACATAGACCAGCGCACATCCACAAAAGATATTGTTATGCATCTGGTGGAACAGCAACGATGTGGTGTACTACGAGCAGGAGTTGAGTTGGGAAGCCATTCAGCACCCATGTTATGCACCTGATCTTGCACCCTCAGATTTTCGCCTTTTTCGCTCCATATCCAACTACCTTCAAGGAACTTCCTTTCCGAATGAAACTGCATTCCGTACATGGCTCGACGACATTTTTGCATAGAAGCCACGTGATTCCTAATATCGCGGAGTCGATAAGTTACTCAGTATTGGAAGGTTGTTGTAAGTAGGGAAGTACATTATACACTACTGGCCATTAAAATTGCTACACCAAGAAGAAATGCAGATATTAAACGGATATTCATTGGACAAATATATTATACTAAAACTGACATGTGATTACATTTTCACGCAATTTGGGTGCATAGATCCTGAGAAATCAGTACCCATAACAGCCACCTCTGGGCGTAATAATGGCCTTGATACGCCTGGGCATTGAGTCAAACAGAGTTTGGATGGCGTGTACAGGTACAGCTGCCCAAGCAGCTTCAACACGATACCATTGTTCATCAAGAGTAGTGACTGGCGTATAGAGACGAGCCAGTTGCTCGGCCACCATTGATCAGACGTTTTCAATTGGTGAGAGATCTGGTTCAAATGGCTCTGAGCACTATGGGACTCAACTGCTGAGGTCATTAGTCCCCTAGAACTTAGAACTAGTTAAACCTAACTAACCTAAGGACATCACAAACATCCATGCCCGAGGCAGGATTCGAACCTGCGACCGTAGCGGTCTTGCGGTTCCAGACTGCAGCGCCTTTAACCACACGGCCACTTCGGCCGGCGAGAGATCTTGAGAATGTACTGCCCAGGGCAGCAGTCGAATATTTTCTGTATCCAGAAAGGCCCGTACAGCACCTGCAACATGAGGTCGTGCATTATCCTGCTGAACTGTAGGGTTTTGCAGGGATCGAATAAAGGGTAGAGCCAAGGGGCGTAACACATCTGAAATGTAACGTGCACTGTTCAAAGTGCCATCAATGCGAATAAGAGGTGGCCCAGACGTGTAACCAATGGCACCCCATACCATAACGCCGGGTGATACGTCAGTATGGCGATGACGAATACACGCTTCCAATGTGCGATCACCGCGATGTCGCCAAACACGGATGCGACCATCATGATGCTGTAAACAGATCCTGGATTCATCCGAAAAAGTGACGTTTTGCCATTCGTGCACCCAGGTTGACCGCTAAGTACACAAGTACACCATCACAGGCGCTACTGTCTGTGATACAGCGCCAAGGGTAACCGCAGCCATGGTCTCCGAGCTGATAGTCCATGCTGCTGGAAACGTCGTCGAACTGTTCGTGCAGATGCTTGTTGTCTTGCAAACGTCCCTATCTGTTGACTCAGGGATCGAAACGCGGCTGCACGATCCGTTACAGCCATGAGGATAAGATGCCTGTCATCTCGACTGCTAGTGATACGAGGCCGTTGGGATCCACTACGGTGTTCCGCATTACCCTCCTGAATCCACCGATTCCATATTCTGCTAACAGTCATTGGATCTCGACCAACTCGAGCAGCAGTGTCGCGATACAATTAACCGCAATCGCGATAGTCAACAATCCGACCTTTATCAAAGTCGGAAACGTGATGGTACGCATTTCTCCTCCTTACACGAGGCATCACAACAACGTTTCACCAGACAACGCCTGTCAACTGCTGTTTGTGTACGAGCAATCGGTTGGAAACGTTCCTCATGTCAGCACGTTGTAGGTATCGCCACCGGCGCCAACCCTGTGTGAAAGCTATGAAAAGTTAATCATTTGCATATCACGGCATCTTCTTCAATAATGGTTCAAATGGCTCTGAGCGCTATGGGACTTAACATCTGAGGTCATCAGTCCCCTAGAACTTAGAACTACTTAAACCTAACTAACCTAAGGACATCACACACATCCATGCCCGAAGCAGGATTCGAACCTGCGACCGTAGCGGTCGCGCGGCTCCAGACTGTAGCGCCTAGAACCGCTCGGCCACCCTGGCCGGCCATCTTCTCCCTGTCGGTTAAATTTCGCGTCTGTAGCACGTCATCTTCGTGGTGTAGCAATTTAAAATGCCAGTAGTGTAGTATTGCTCGCTAAAGTCTCTATTCTCTCTCTTGTGTTTGTTAAACTTATGAAAAAACGCTACGAACTTATGCACCAAACTAACAGCAGACCAAAGCTTGCGTTTCTACTTGCCCTGTTCTGAGGCCTGTTGCACCTTGTTGAGATCCTGGTTGGCAAGCCAGTCCAACGTTAGCCTACTCTGTTCTCAGGTCGCCTGGTAGAAATTATAAAAAACTTAAACATGTACAATAAAATTAATCCGCTCTGCAGCACATTACTCAGGAGTTTCCGGTGCAGAAGCGCGAGGCCATTACGTTGTAGGTGGGCGAATGCAAGATGCCACTGGGTCAGACAGCAGCTGCGAGGTACCGCGACACGTCTAAATGGAAATACGGGATAGATATTGCAGACATGTTCGGCCGCAAACGTTTCCCCTTAGCGTGCGACACGGGGCGCAACTGGCGGTCTCGTTAGCGGGCGCTAGCTACGCCGCCACCCCAGCTGCTCGTATCTCTATGGTTACTGCGGGGTGGCGACGCCATTACACCAGCAAGACGCCACATACAGGCGGCGCACGTCGCACGGAGGCGACGGATAGCTGACAGTGCTTTCACGGACCCAGGAGAAACTCCCGGGTGCAACACCGCTTGCTTTAATCACTCACGATACCTTTCCCAACGGTAGATGCGAGTTCTAGCGCTCGATATTCTCGTCAATAATTGACTATGCAAGACTTTCATGTCGTCAGTAGATGCAGTGTCACAAAATTAGACTGTACACTTCCGCAGCTTCATTGTGAGAAGCCTGTAAAATTAGACTGCAATTTTGTTATCAAGATAAGTCATAAAATTTTTGCCTACTACATATTGAGCTTAGTCTTCCGGAATTGGCAGTCTCGTTATTATTTTCGTTTAGGGAATCATTACCTGCTGCAAAACGTTTGAGTAGTATGCTGATAACACTTGGGAATCTTACACGTACACTACTGGCCATTAAAATTGCTACACCAAGAAGAAATGCAGATTTTAAACGGGTATTCATTGGACAAATATATTATACTAAAACTGACATGTGATAGCATTTTCACACAATTTGGGTGCATAGATCCTGAGAAATCAGTACCCGGAACAACCACCTCTGGCCGTAATAACGGCCTTGATACGCCTCGGCATTGAGTCAAACAGAGTTTGGATGGCGTGTACAGGTACAGCTGCCCGTGCAGCTTCAACACGATCAAGAGTAGTTCCTGGCGTATTGTGACGAGCCAGTTGCTCGGCCACCATTGACCAGACGTTTTCAGTTGGTGAGAGATCTGGAGAATGTGCTGGCCAGGGCAGCAGTCGAACATTTTCTGTATCCAGAAAGGCCCGTACAGGACCTGCAACATGCGGTCGTGCATTATCCTGCTGAAATGTAGGGTTTTTCAGGGATCAAATGAAGGGTAGAACCACGGGTCGTGACACATCTGAAATGTAACGTCCACTGTTCAAAGTGGGGTCAATGCGAACAACAGGTGGCCGAGACGTGTAATGAATGGCACCCCATACCATCATACCGGGTGATACACCAGTATAGCGATGACGAATACACGCTTCCAATGTGCGTTCACCGCGATGTCTCCAAACACGGAAGCGACTATCATGATGCTGTAAACAGAACCTGGATTCACCCCAAAAAAAAGACGTTTTGTCATTCGTGCACTCAGTTTCGTTGTTGATTACACCATCGCAGGTGCTCCCGTCTGTGATACAGCGTCAAGGGTAACCGGAACCATGGTCTCCGAGCTGATAGTCCATGCTACTGCAAACGTCGTCGAACTGTTCGTGCAGATGGTTGTTCTCTTGCAAACATCCCCATTTGTTGACTCAGGGATCGAGACGTGGCTGCACTATCCGTTACAGCCATGCAGATAAGATGCCTGACATCTCGACTGATAGTGATACGAGGCCCTTGGGATCCAGTACGGCGTGCCGTATTACCCTCCTGAACCCACCGATTCCATATTCTGCTAACAGTCATTGGATCTCGACCAACCCGAGCAGCAGTGTCGCGATACGATAAACCGCAATAGGGATAGGCTACAATCCGACCTTTATCAAAGTCTGAAACGTGATGGTACGCATTTCTCCTCCTTACACGAGGCATCACAACAACGTTTCACTAGACAACGCCGGTCAACTGCTGTTTGTGTATGAGAATTCGGTTGGAAACTTTCCTCATGTAAGCACGTTGTAGGTGTCGCCACCGGAGCCAGCCTTGTGTGAATGCTTTGAAAAGCTAATCATTTGCATATCATAGCATCTTCTTCCTGTCGGTTAAATTTCGCGTCTGTAGCACGTCCTCTTCGTGGTGCAGCAATTTTAATGTCCAGTAGTGTACTAAACCTTGCGGTTTGTCCCCAAACTTGGTGGACATACCAGTGTGGGGGTAAGAACCACTCAGTTCCCAGTGAGGTGGGGATGACACAGGAGATAGACCGTGAGGAGGGGTAGGAGGGGATGTTGGAGGCAGGCTGACAAAAGTAGAGTTTAAGGAGGACTGTAGAAGAGGGTATCAGGTGTGCGGGCTTTCAAATAATATGAAAGATGTGATGGTTTGGCCCTCAACTACGCACCCTCCGACTCAACGTTGCAATATTAGAAATTTTGACTGGTTTCGTTGTCTATGGGCTGGGATACGTAGTTGCCGCATTTCAGGCCAAATACTGCTGAGTCTACAGTATACGATACGAATGCACAAATGAATCGAATCGTCGAAGGTTTCTATCACTCGGCAAGTGCGAATTAGGAATGTAACATTGTAACCTCCCCGCAATAATTTAATAATTGTTAATTTGAAATGGTGCCAAGTGTAACCTCCCAACAAAAATAATGTTTAATAATAATGCAAAATGGAGCCAAGCGTAAACTCCCCACAAAATTGATAAATGAAAATCGACCAAAAACCCACAATAATATCAATTAAATAATGAACCATGAACGAAATGTAACATCCTAACAGAAATAATAATATCTGGTAAATTTTATAAGGACAGCAGCGCTGACCTTCGGCCCTGTGTTCTGAATAACAAAAGCAAAATTCTTACCTCAATAAACTGCAACTATATCTGCTCTTATTTATCGACACAGCTTCGTGTAATGCTGGCGTATATATATATATATATATATATATATATATATATATATATATATATATATATATATTTATTTATTTATTCTTGGAAGGAATGCATAGGAAATATTCTTTAAATTGAAATGAATGCTTTTTCTTCAAAAGAGTGAAAAAATTCTTTAAATTGAAGTGAATACTTTTCTTTAAAAGTGTTACTTTATAAAAAAAATCATTATTGGGGCATTTTTTTTAACAAATTAAATTACAATTGACATACATTATTGAATATGCACAATGTTGCTTCTTTACCTTCTACAACCATACTCATCGTCCAGGATCCTGACCAGAGTCGCGACCAGAGCACACAGCCGACGCATGCCGACTCCCTACTACCGATCCGACTGACTACTACTGCAGACTCGCGCAGACAAGCGCAGACTGACTTCTACTGTCGACTCGCGCAGACTCGCGACAAGCAACAACTAACAATAAACTACTCTCTGGTCAGAGATTCTGTCATGCCTCGCCCATCGCCGGCGAAGCATACACCTTATATAACCCTTCACTGAGGGGGGGGTGGGGGGGGGGTAAAAATTTGGCAGCGATGGTGAGTCAATTGGACTTGCAATGAGCAACTAATTTTTCGTAATTAATTAACTTTACAGTCACAGAATATATACATAGATATAGGTGCCGAACATGAAATAAAATATAGTGCACACGCACTGAGTACAGAAGATATCAAGCAAAGACAAAATGTATATACAATGAGTACAAAACATATTAACAAATGGCAAAAGTGCACACACGCTGTAGTAGGGAACATTTCAGGAAATCACAAATGTATAGGCAACGAGTACAAATCATATTGAGAAATGACAAAAGTGCACACGCGCTGTAGATCAGAACATATCAGGGAATCACGAAATGTATAAGCAATGAATACAAATCATGTTAACAAAATGACGAAAGTGCACACGCACTGAAGTTCAGAACATATCAGCAAATCACAAAATGTATAAGCAATGAATACAAATCATGTTAACAAAATGACGAAAGTGCACACGCACTGAAGTTCAGAACATATCAGCAAATCACAAAAATGTATATGCAATGAATACAAATCATGTTAACAAAATGACGAAAGTGCACACGCACTGTAGTACAAAACATATCAGGGAATCACAAAATGTATACGCAATGAATACAAATCATGTTAACAAAATGACGAAAGTGCACACGCACTGTAGTTCAGAACGTATCAGCAAATCACAAAATGTATAAGCAATGAATACAAATCATGTTAACAAAATGACGGAAGTGCACACGCACTGTAATACAGAACATATCTGGGAATCACAAAAAAAATGTATACGTAATGAGTACAAATGGCATAAAGTGCACACGCACTGAAAAACTCTCTAATATTTTTACAACACATAAACATATCAAGAAGTGAAATAAAGTGCACATGCACTATAGAAGTCTTTAGTATTTTTAGGACACTTGATCTTGTTAACAAATGAAATGAAGTGCACACGCACTGTATATGTCTTTTTCATTTTACAAGAATTAGGAAAGGAATGGGAAGGATTGCGTCATGGTTGTAGCACTTTAGGTTGCACGCAGCTGCACTGAAAGTCCATATCTTTCTACAGAAGCACAACACCAAGTGAGACAATCTGAAGCTTTTTTCCTTGAAGTATTAATCAGTGTAGACAAGACACTGAAATGTCGTAATAATATTCCATGCTATCATTTTGGTAGTACACTAGGTACACCAAACAGTGGGACCATAATAACATCTCCATCGCTCAAGGTGGTGGACAGCATGTCGTGTCAACACCATGTTCCTGTAGAGGAGACCAACGTAGAATTAGTGCAAAAACCAAATATGGTGCCCCATGATCATCAGGATAGACAGGACAAATGGATATTGCAGAAATTTCTGGTAATTAGGTCAGAAGGTGAAGGACATTAAGTCACATAGTAGTCTTCATTGAGAATTACACTAGTCTAACAACTGATTTGAGTAATTGGTGGCACTCATCGCCCAGTTACTGAACATTTCTGTACCATGTACGTAGTATTACAGAATAATGTTCATAAAATTATCTGAATATAGTAATTATTGGCACTCTTTGCCCAGTTACAAACCATCAGAAGTCATCATTCAAAACAGAAGTTAATGAATGGCATAGTATTAACATAATTCACTTAGTTGTAGTAATCATTGGCATCATAGGTAATCTTATTACAATAAACAGTGGCATTCATTGGCCAGCTACAAAGCATTTTTTTGTATTATTCAGAAGTCATTACTCAAAATGAGTTAATTATTGGCATAGCACTTATACACAATTAATCTAATTATAGTAATCATTGGCATCATAGGTAATCTTATTACAATAAACAGTGGCATTCATTGGTCAGTTACAAAGCATTTTTTTTGTATTATTCAGAAGTCATTATTGAAGTGACATACTATTCAGAGCTGATCAGAATTATTCAGAACTCTCTTAAACTAGTAGCATTATTTGGGACTGGTAATTACTTTATTTGTTTTTGAGTTATTGCTGCGAATGAAGATGTGTAACGTCATTCGTCACGAGTCAGCTGTAGCAAGGTTATGAAACAAGTAGAGTATATGTGATAACATTTATAAATGATAGACACAACTGGGTAAAAAAAATGCAAGTACTAGAACAGGTTTAATAAATAACAGGTTTAGTAAGTATCATGAAAAGCTTCTCCTGGAAAAAAATACAAAATGGATTATTGAGCTGAAAGAAGAAACGCATATTATGCTGAAAAGTAGTGAACTTCGAATTAACAGGTAGTGAAATGTGTATAAAAATATATATGTTCTCAAGCTGTACTTTCCAAAGCCTTCAGTCATCATACCACGCGATATAAAACATATTGTCAAAACGAACTGCAACAAATACTTAAATAACTACATAACATCTCTTAACTAACAGCAAATATATAAACTTCATCATTATTTTCATCTGCAAAGAAAAACTTCATTATCCATATCACCATAACTCCATTATTATCATCACCTGTAAAGAAAAACTTCATTATCCATAGTAGCATATTCTTCATCATTATTCATCACCATTCATTATCATCTGCAAAAGAGTCACTTCATTATACCACTATTCCTTATTTCTATCATGTTTCATCACTAAAACTAAGATGTGTAGTTCTGTCTGACAGCCTGCATCAATCGCCTCGTATTCTGAAAGAAAAAATTAGTTAAGACTGCTATTCTACGATGTGTGTGTGTGTAGTTAATGCTTGTTAATTCTGATCCATTTACTCTTCATCACGAGGTATTGCATCCTCTTTCGTTCATTCCGAAGGTGAATTTCCCATTTCTGTTTAATTTATTTCTTTTACACGTTATTTCTTTCTGAAAATGATGAACAAAGATTAATGTCTTGCATTTAATTCATATACCCATTAGATAAAAACTGGTTTATAGTAACATTATTGAGCATACAGCACAGCATGACAGAAAACGTAATATGTCAAAAACATTGACAGTGTTCAGAAGCAAAAACGTACACAGTGTATCACAATGTAGCTGCAAAAAAAAGTAAAGTAGTCACAATGTTTAGCTATCATAAGGCAAAATGTTAAAGTCAACTGGTGTTTGTTATATCTTAAATATTTCATAGTACATACAAACAAAACAGGAAAACAATCATACATACATAAAAAATGGAAAATATGCACGGTCTAGGGTGTATAACGACAAGAAATGTGATCTTGTTTGTGTACAGCTTGTATGTTGTGTAGTTAATAGAGGCGAGAATTGAAGACTTTAATAGAGAGAAAATTTGATATAATTAATATATCACTAGATAGAATTGCATAATTATTCCTAAGATACGTAATTTTATCTGGAAAATGTGCACTGTCTAATGTGTAACGACAAGAAGAGCGACCTGCTAACCTTACCTTGCCGGGCATTTGCCAAGAAAAAAATACAATAATCATCAGTAAGTAGTTACATAAATATAATTGCATAAGTGGTCATAAAATGTATAAGTTCATCTGGAAAAATATGCACGGTCTGGTGTGTAACGACAAGAAAAGCGACCTGCTAACCTTACCTTGCCGGGCACTTGCCAAGAAAAAATACGATAATCATCAGTAAGTGTTCATGTGAATATAATTGCATAAGTGGTCATAAAAAAGTTAGGAAATGGCATTACAGTGTGATAAATCATAAAGTATCTTCATTCAATAAAAAGTTTGACGTTCGACACGTGGTGGTTCCCTTTGGTTTTTCTGGTTCTCAAAGTTTCGACGTGTACTACATTGGGGTGAGGAATGCTGCGAATCCGATATGGACCTGCGTATAGAAGCTCAAATTTACTGCATCTACTCTTTCCTTTGTTGGATAGACAGTGTGTACGTACTAATATCTTCTGTCCAATGTGAAATTCACGGCGTGTACAAACCTGTTTTTGTTGTCTTCTCCGGCGCTCTGCGGCACGTTTGATGTTGTTCAGCGCAATGTCAATTATTTCATGGAGTCGTTGTCTACGAGATGTAGGAAAGGTTACTAATTCTTTAATTTTGTTAGGTGGTTCAACATTTTTCAGTATAACAGACGGAGATAGCATAGTACATTCATTCGGTATGGAATTAATTACATCTTGGAATGTGTGTGTCCCAATCAATATGTTTTTTAAGGCAGTAAATTCTACACAGTTTACCAATTTCTTTCATTAATCGTTCACAAGGGTTCGAAGAAGCATGGTACCTGGATATATATATTTCTAGCTCGTAACATACGTTTCCATATAGCAGATCGAAACTGTGGTCCATTGTCGGAAATTACTTTCAACACATGCCCTACATGAAATAGAAAATGTTTTATAAATGCATTCGAAATAGTTTTAGCAGTAGCTTTGCGTAACGGTGTGAAGGTTACAAATTTTGAAGTGAGTTCAACAGCGACAAAGATGTAGCAAAAACCTCTATTAGTTCTGGGAATCGGACCAAAAATGTCTACAGCGGCCATGTGTCTCAATTTAACAGGTACAATAGGATGTAATGGAGGAATATGTGAAGCTTTCTGGCAGATTTTACATGACACTAAAACTCGTCGAATATGCTTCTCCATGTTGGTAAAATAACAGTTCTGTCTCAGTATAAGAAAACATTTTCTGGCTCCGTAATGTGCGTAACTTAAATGAGTATACTAGATTAATTTGTTAACAAGTTCGTCAGGAATGCATAATAACCAATTGTTGCTGTCAGGATGAGAGCGGCGAAACAGAATGTCGTTGCTTACAGTGTAATGGTTTCTAATGGTAACATTATTCCTATCTTGCCAAAGGTGTTTAATCTCTTTCCATACGTTGTCTTTACTCTGCTCTTGTGCTATGTCCTGTAATGACGACGAAATGAAATTTTCAAATGCAACTTGTTGAATGTACATGACACTGAAATTTGCTTTGCAGAAGTTGGTTGCGAAGTCTTGCTGATTGTTGCTGAGAGAACGGGATAGTGCATCTGCTACAATATTTTGCGTACCAGGAATGTGAACAATTGTAAAATTAAATTCCTGCAAATAAAGTTTCCATCTGCTTAATCTATCGTGTGTAAATTTAGCCGGAAGTAAAAATTGTATCGCTCTGTGGTCTGTGTAAACGGTGGTGTGTCTTCCATAAAGAAAATGCCGAAATCTCGTAAAAGCCCATACAACACATAATGTTTCAACTTCTTCGACAGAATAATTCCGTTCAGCAGCTGACAGAATGCGACTCGCAAAGGCTATGTTTTTAATAACTATAGAACCATCTTCATCAATTTCCTGAAAAATGTGTACGCCTAAAGCGGTGTTAGAACTGTCGGTGGCAATGGAAAAATTTCTGGTAAGATCTGGGTGCGATAAAAGTGGTGCATTCAACAAAGCATGTTTCAAATAACATTCTCATGAACAAGATTCTGCGTATCAAAAGTATTGCTTGCGTTACTGGAATATGCAACCTGTACTGTATCTAGTCAAATTCTATCTGATGTGTTATTATTTGCGAGAGGATGCTGTGGCATTTCGACTATTTGAACTGTTCTGTTATTTCTTCCTGACGTATTACATTCTGGATGATACCTACTGTCTGGTTCATTCATGATTATTTGTTGTTGCTGATGTTCTTGCCGCTGATAAGACCGACTGTTATTATACGTACGCTGAAAATTGTGCTCATTACTTTTACGTCTGTCGTGATAGCCATTTCTATACGGCGCATTGCCATAGGAATTGAAACAGTGTGTTTTCTGTACATACTGATTCCCTTGTTGCTGTGCGTTGCTATTTGTTGAGCTGAGACTATACGTGCACGCGGCGAAACATTAAAGCTTGGTGCACCTTGTACACTGCATTGTTGGTTATGTATGCTAACCCGCTGGTTTTGTTGCTATTGCGGTGAAAAACCTCTATTGTTACCAAAATATGGTTCCTGTTGCTAATAATTTTACACATACTCATGGTTAAAATTTTGTCTGTTATTAAAATTATCGTGGTCGTCATTTCTGGACCGTCTAATGATAACTGTCACTTTCGGTAAAATTTGTCATATCAGGTTTTCTTTACACGTTTCTTAATCCTAGGTAGAGCAATAGTTAAAGAGCTGTTTTGATAGATATAAAGGATAGTAGAAGAGAAGGCAGCAGTGCAGAAAACTAAAGATGAAACAGTACTACTACGGCTCAGGGCCCTGTGCACGCTACGGCACATACTCATTAAAGCGTAATGAATCCCCTGAGGTCTATTACGCGCTGCAAATAAATTTTAGCTTTTACGTTACAGGCAATGCCGGTGAAAATTCAAAAACAAATTGCTGTATCCATGCTAATTGTAGTTTCTGCATTACACGAAATGTTGGTAAAAATTCAAGAGCAAATTATCGTATCCAGTTCAAAGCTAGTTTCTGCGTTACAGACCAAGCTGGTGAAAGTACAAAAATAAATCGACGTATCCAGTTCAAAGCGTATACCTGTGCTCTGTCATTTTTAAATTCCTTAGATTTTCTTACGGATAAAAATTGCTCGTAATCAACGTTATCGTCTCTGAATGTGTGAACAGGTTCACGATTACATAAGAATCTGTTTGTCTGTGGCTTTTCGTATTTTAAGTCTCGTAGTTTCTGTAAATTACCTAAGTTATACTGACTGTGTGAGTGTGACAAATGATCGGAATGTGCCGTATGCTGTGACGTGTTATTAACTGAAACATTTTTCATTTCTGTCACTTTAATACGTTCGTCAATTTGGTTGTTTTGCTGTTCACATTTCTTGTCGACTTCCGTATCCAGAGTGTGTGAAAGTTCTGGTGACTTTAAATTAAACTCGTCGCGTATCTGTATTGCGTTTTCTGAACATTGTTCAGCGACTACATTAATTTCGTCTCTATGTAATTATGTTGCGGCTGTATGTTTATTATCTAATTCTTGTGCAACAGATCTAGTTTTTTCACTACTGTTCCTAGCACAAGCCTCAATTTCCACACGTAATTGTTCCTTATTATCATGACACTGCGCGGCAATGGCTGTAATCTGTCCACTAAGCTGTCTGGAATTGTTGTCTAATTTTTCATTAAGGTTGTCATGTTTTTCATTAAGTTGTTTGAAATTGTTATCTTGTTTTTCATTAATTTCATTAATTTAAAGTTTGAGACTTTCACTAAGTTGTTTGTGATTGTTGTCTTGTCTTTCATTCTGTTGTTTGGAATTGCTGTCTAATTTTTCATTAAGGTTGTCATATTGTTCACTCTGTTGTTTGAAATTTTCACTAAATTCTTGTCTGAGATTCTCGTTAAGTAGTTCGAAATATGCACTATGTTGTAGCAATATTGCCATAATTTGATCCAAACCAATACTAGCTATTCTATTCTCTGTGCTGTTTGATAGCGTACCTGCAATTGTCACGTTTTGTGTAACCATTTGGCTATTCTGTGATTCTTGAAAATGTTTGCCAATCGGATGTGCACTGTTAATCACTACACCGGAATCTAATAAATCTGCCCTACTTTGAGTATACTGTTCATTTTCATTAGAAAAATTTGTCTGCTCGTTACGTAAATTTTGCAAACCGGGTGTGTCAAGCTGGGCAGCGTTCATTGTAACAGAACGTCCCGCGTCATCAATTGTCATTAAATTAACAGACGACACAACTGAATTTATTTGCTCATCACTAGGATCAAAATCAATATTAGTGGTCGGTAAGCACTGATTGTCTACAAATGGAGGATGGTCATCATTACACTGAGTGTCGCAAGTACTATCGGTCATATTATTTGAGTCGGCTATTTCACTCATTACTCATCGCGATGTACTGTTAACAGTTTTTCGCGGCATTTTTCACTAATCGAAATTATTCACAAATGAAACAAACACAATGCAAAAATGCAACAAACACAAATACAACAAAGAGCAAAAAATTGCCGATGATCTGTGAAATAAAAAGCGACAAATTAGTAAATGCGTTGCGCCAGATGCAAAATACATTTAAGTAAATAAGAGCAGATATATGACTACTTATCAGAAGATTCCCAAAGAAATACGATCCTGGCCGGATGTCGACAAGTGTAACCTCCCCGCAATAATTTAATAATTGTTAATCTGAAATGGTGCCAAGTGTAACCTCCCAACAAAAATAATGTTTAATAATAATGCAAAATGGAGCCAAGCGTAAACTCCCCACAAAATTGATAAATGAAAATTGACCAAAAACCCACAATAATATCAATTAAATAATGAACCATGAACGAAATGTAACCTCCTAAGAGAAATAATAATATCTGGTAAATTTTATAAGGACAGCAGCGCTGACCTTCGGCCCTGTATTCTGAATAACAAAAGCAAAATTCTTACCTCAATAAACTGCAACTATATCTGTTCTTATTTATCGACACAGCTTCGTGTAATGCTGGCGTATATATATATATATATATTTGATTCTTGGAAGGAATGCATAGGATATATTCTTTAAATTGAAATGAATACTTTTCTTTAAAAGTGTTACTTTATAAAAAAAATTATTATTGGGGCATTTTTTTGAACAAATTAAATTACAATTGACATACATTATTAAATATGCACAATGCTGCTTCTTTACCTTCTACAACCATACTCATCGTCCAGAGTCCTGACCAGACTCGCGACCAGAGCACACAGCCGCCGCATGCCGACTCCCTACTACCGATCCGACTGACTACTACTGCAGACTCGCGCAGACAAGCGCAGACAGACTTCTACTGTCGACTCGCGCAGACTTGCGACAAGCAACAACTAACAATAAACTATTCTCTGGTCAGAGATTCTGTCATGCCTCGCCCATCGCCGGCGAAGCATACACCTTACAACATATAAATTTATAAATGAAAGATTGCAATTAAATAAAATCTGCATGTACAATCTTAACTACTTTAAATGATGAGTACGATAGTAGAAGTACTTTTGAGAATGCGGTATA
This sequence comes from Schistocerca serialis cubense, assembly GCF_023864345.2. Classification (NCBI taxonomy): domain Eukaryota; kingdom Metazoa; phylum Arthropoda; class Insecta; order Orthoptera; family Acrididae; genus Schistocerca; species Schistocerca serialis. The sequence continues at coordinate 230,824,929 of NC_064642.1, forward strand.
TTTCTGCAAAACACTTAATGATGTCGATGGTCTAGCAATTAAAGGAAGTATATGTTGAATAACAGGGAAACAATAGATTCCTACTGCACGTAATTAGTTATGAACAACAACATAACTCGCGAGATATTCATTTCTAAACGCACACTACGTCTTCACTGTAGAAACCTGGGAAATCTTACAAGCTCACAAGTCGGCACTCCGAAGTATATCTATCTCTCGCGACCACGCGCAAACCGCTCCATTCTCCAAGTCTTTCCGTGCGTCCGACGCGCCGTCGTGTTCAGCACCTCTCCTCTCTCGAAATGATACTCTTCTCCCACTTCCATCCAGTCTCCCCATTCACCAGCGCTGTGATTGGCTAGAGGGCTCGCGCCATGTCTTCAAGCCAACGCACCCACACAAACATAATGAAGCACATGCGAAATATTGGATTTACATTTAAATAACTTGAAATTAAATAAATATTCCTACAGCTGGACCATGAAAACGCTCTAACAGACATTATTAGATACATAAACAAATTAAATAAACATATATCAAAGGCATATAACAAAAGGTAGGCCAGCAGCCTAATGTTTCTGTGCTTTCTAAAACACAGTAAATATTTAACCATCTTCTTCATGAATAGTATATGTATCGGATATAAACAAAGACATAGACGAATAAATATATTTATAAGCATGCTGCTACCGTTTCTTCGTGTTAACTGTGGAGTACTTAAGGCTTGATGCGATCGATAGTAATCGGCCACTTTGACCTCCAATAACTCATGTAATATTCAAATTTCATGCCTGTAATTTACACCAATTTAGGTTTACACTGATAGCTTTCTGAAGGCACGTCGATCGATGAAATCGGATGAAGCGTTTAAATTTTGGAAATTCGTTGCTGGCTGTTACTCGTATAATTTACCGTCAGATACTAAACTTTAAACTAATAAAGATACTGAAAATCTGGTTAGACCATCAGAATCGGCGTGCAAATAATAGAAATGTACATGTTTCTTTTTGAGGTATCGTGATTCATCTGGCTACTATTAATTTCTAAACGAACTGTGAAATGTCTGCCATGATGGTTTCACAAAGTGCGCCATCTTTGGCACTCTCGGCATGCACATCTCCTTCATCGACACAGAGCACCGTCCTGGTCACAGCGGAATTCCCAGCCACGCGGCTGGACCCTGCGCTGCGGCTACCCCTCTCCCTTCGGCCAGCTTAACGTTCGGCACCACCACGTGTTCGCTGCCAGGCCCCAGCTGGCCGAGCGGTCCGTGCGGCCGCCCCAACTCCGAACATATAATACACTCCTGGAAATTGAAATAAGAACACCGTGAATTCATTGTCCCAGGAAGGGGAAACTTTATTGACACATTCCTGGGGTCAGATACATCACATGATGACACTGACAGAACCACAGGCACATAGACACAGACAACAGAGCATGCACAATGTCGGCACTAGTACAGTGTATATCCACCTTTCGCAGCAATGCAGGCTGCTATTCTCCCATGGAGACGATCGTAGAGATGCTGGATGTAGTCCTGTGGAACGGCTTGCCATGCCATTTCCACCTGGCGCCTCAGTTGGACCAGCGTTCGTGCTGGACGTGCAGACCGCGTGAGACGACGCTTCATCCAGTCCCAAACATGCTCAATGGGGGACAGATCCGGAGATCTTGCTGGCCAGGGTAGTTGACTTACACCTTCTAGAGCACGTTGGGTGGCACGGGATACATGCGGACGTGCATTGTCCTGTTGGAACAGCAAGTTCCCTTGCCGGTCTAGGAATGGTAGAACGATGGGTTTGATGACGGTTTGGATGTACCGTGCACTATTCAGTGTCCCCTCGACGATCACCAGTGGTGTACGGCCAGTGTAGGAGATCGCTCCCCACACCATGATGCCGGGTGTTGGCCCTGTGTGCCTCGGTCGTATGCAGTCCTGATTGTGGCGCTCACCTGCACGGCGCCAAACACGCATACGACCATCATTGGCACCAAGGCAGAAGCGACTCTCATCGCTGAAGACGACACGTCTCCATTCGTCCCTCCATTCACGCCTGTCGCGACACCACTGGAGGCGGGCTGCATGATGTTGGGGCGTGAGCGGAAGACGGCCTAACGGTGTGCGGCACCGTAGCCCAGCTTCATGGAGACGGTTGTGAATGGTCCTCGCCGATACCCCAGGAGCAACAGTGTCCCTAATTTGCTGGGAAGTGGCGGTGCGGTCCCCTACGGCACTGCGTAGGATCCTACGGTCTTGGCGTGCATCCGTGCGTCGCTGCGGTCCGGTCCCAGGTCGACGGGCACGTGCACCTTCCGCCGACCACTGGCGACAACATCGATGTACTGTGGAGACCTCACGCCCCACGTGTTGAGCAATTCGGCGGTACGTCCACCCGGCCTCCCGCATGCCCACTATACGCCCTCGCTCAAAGTCCGTCAACTGCACATACGGTTCACGTCCACGCTGTCGCGGCATGCTACCAGTGTTAAAGACTGCGATGGAGCTCCGTATGCCACGGCAAACTGGCTGACACTGACGGCGGCGGTGCACAAATGCTGCGCAGCTAGCGCCATTCGACGGCCAACACCGCGGTTCCTGGTGTGTCCGCTGTGCCGTGCGTGTGATCATTGCTTGTACAGCCCTCTCGCAGTGTCCGGAGCAAGTATGGTGGGTCTGACACACCGGTGTCAATGTGTTCTTTTTTCCATTTCCAGGAGTGTATTTGCAAGGCGCCACAACTCGCCCGTTATCTCACAGGTGGAAGGGGGAGAAACTGTGAGGAGGCAATTAGGAGTTGGAGGGGCTCCGGCACAAATTTTCATTTGTCACAAATGGGTAGTACATCTAAACCTAATTCAGCTCAGGCTAAATTATACGCATTCAGTGAATTTATTTGGAAGTAATTTCGAACGGCTGTCTATCATCATCGAGCGATGTGCTGACCACATGCCCCTCCCTACCAGCATCCATTGACGCCTAAGGGCTCAGGGTGTCACGGCGGCTGGCAGTTACCTTTCGGCCTTCAAGGCCTGTTTGGTCTGTGTGGTTTTTTTTCGTCTATCATCATCAATGTCTATTCATCTAAACATGCAAGTAAAGGTCACATTAATTAAAGCGCGCACGGAGGCACTGAAATAATCATTCTTCCTGCGCTCTATACGTGAGTGGAACGAAAACTAGCCGTAGTAATCGGTAAAATGGGAAACGGCATCCACAATGCTCTTCTCAGTGATTTGTAGAGTGTGAATGTAGATGAAACGGTTTATCAGTTACGATCGGTGGCACTATGAGGTTGTCGGCCAATTTTCGGGTAGTTTTGAAGGTATTCCACATTCATCTCGTAGAATGGTCCTTAATTACACTTTTATTGAAGCTTTCAAATCACATTTTGTTCAGCTTTCATTATCTCTATCTACTACTACTACTACTACTACTATTACGTGATCAGACCCAGTGGACCGCACGCATCTACAAGTTTTCTCCTGCACTGTATTCTGTCCATTGCTGCTATCCGACATCCGTTCACATTATTTGACACTTGGTTTAAATCTTCATGGAGTCCGTCCTTCCAACGCTTCTTGAGTCTCCCTGGCTGTCTCTTTCCTGTAGGTGTGAAATCCAAGAGCTTCCGAGGCCCTCTGTGATCCTCCATCCGGGCCACATGGCCAGCCCACTGCATTCGTTTGGCTTTGACAGTTCCTGCAATGTTGGGCTGGTGGTATAGTTCCTCAAGCTTTTGGTTGTATCTTATCCTCCATTCCCCTGTATCTGCATCCAGAACCGGACCGAAGATCTTCCGAAGCACTTTTCTCTCAAAAACAAGGAGCTTATGGGAGTCCTGTTTCCGGATACTCCATGTCTCACAGACATTATGTCTATCACCATTAAAAAATATGGGACATGAAAATATCTATTAAATACTTTACCATTAAGGATCATACATGTTGTGGATGGTATAAATGTTCAACAAGCAGCTTTTTAAAGTTTATTTCTGTTTTCTCTCTTTGAGCAGTATTAACGAGTGGTATTTATGGCTATTCGTTTTTGCCCATATTAAATAGAATTTCCTCAGTCGATCTGATTTTTTTTGTATATTCTAGAGTTTCAATTTTCGCTGTCAATCCAGTGGTATTGGTATCTGCACAAAAATGTATCTTGTAAATATTTCCTAGCTTTATTTGCTAACTCGGTGAAAGGAATGGAAATTAAGGGTCAATGTCCTGTCGAAGACGTGACCATTAGAGACAAAGCACATGTTCGGGTTGGGGAAGAATGGGATACTACCAACTTCCATATGAAAGGTCACGCCGGACATAATTGGCGATTAAAGCTTGTGTGCTATAGTACTGTGGCGTCCGCTTTATCGATCATATCGCTGCTGCCGCGAACAGTTACCAGGGCTACGTGCAAACAACCACAGAGACTGCTATCGTAGTCCCTGTTTATTCTATCATACGCTCAACTGCTCCACTCCCTGCTGCTTATCTTCACCTCTAACACTACTGTCTGAAGAACATAGTAGAAGTTCTTATCTCCAACAAGCCAAACTCATCTTTATGCGAGTACAAAATGCAATCATGCGGTAAAATGATTTTCTACTTCAGGTTTAGAAACGATTCTCAACTAAATATAAGAGAAATAAATTCCTTTCCAGCTTCAGATTTTTGCCTGAGGAAATGGTTGAAAGGGGCTGCCTACAAAAATTAAGTAAAAACCAGAGACGAATTGTTCATTCGGATTATGAATAGTGCTGTCTTAGAACATGACAACCTCAGAAGTGCTACGTGTGGTGTTCTCAGGAGATTTCGAAAGTGTATTGGAATCGGAGACGAAATTTATGAAAATCAACTTTGAACTTAATCATTTACCTTTGTTTAATACATTCTGTGAATATATGTTTGCGTTACATTCTAGCACCTATACCTCTCTAACAGAAAAAATTGAACTCATATTCTATGGAATAATTTCATCGGATTAGTTTATGACAGCACCTCCTCAAATATTTACTGTATGGTGACCACATCTCCAGAAACCTTCATTTTACTAATGGACACATAATTAAAAATTTGTATAGATGAATGCTTATTCAAATCCACCAGGGACTCCGTCTCATTTTTATGTAGCTGTTTGTTGAGAAAAAGCAACGCTATAAAAAAGGAAACTGTTTGGCGGAATATTAGACTCGTCGGCAGATTACATGTGATGCACTCGATGGAAAGCGTAGCTTGTGACACGGGGGTGTTAAATTGCTGAAGGGACGCCAAGATTGGCGTCACAACACAAACAGAAAGGATCAGAACGTCAAGCATGATGACACGAAATAATTAACAATACGCAGTGTACTAGAAAATTGACATGTAACACGAAACCTAGGTCGTACGGTAACAATAAAATCTGTGCAACAAGGATAAAAAAGTGTTTCGCTTAGTTAATACATATAAAAATCCGTTGCGCGAGTAAACTTTTAAAAAATAGCAGTTGAAAGTTCAAAACAGTGAAAACACAAGAACAGACACGTTGTAGGTCTATTTCGTTTTCCTACCCAAGCTTCTACGTCTACATCGATACTCCGCAGTCCCGCGTGATGGAGGATACTCCGTGCTGCTGTTATAATCATGTTCTTTCCTATTCCACTCGCAAATAACACAAGGGAAAAACGACTGTCTGTATGCCTCCACACGTGCCCTTATTTCTCGTATCTTATCTTCGTGATCCTTATGCGTAATGTATGTTAGAAGCAACAGAATCGTTCTGCAGTCAGCTTCAGATGCTGGTACTCTAAATTTTTTCTGAATTGCGTCGATGTCTCCCTTTAATCCGACCTGGTACTGTTCTCAAACACTCGAGCATTACTCAAGAATACGTAGCACTAGTGTCCCATATGTGGTCTCCTTTACAGACGAATCGCACTTTGCTAAAATTCTCCTATCAAAACAAAGTCGACCATTCGCCTTTCCTACCATAATCCTCGCATGTTCCTTCCATTACACATCGCTTTGCAACATAACGCCCAGATATTTAAACGACGTGACGGTGTTAAGTAAGACAGTACTAACGCTGCATCCGCACATTACTGTTTTGTTTTTCCTACTCATCCGCATTAATTAACATTTTTCTGCATATAGACCTAGCTGACATTCATCACACCAACTAGAAATTTTGTCTCAGTCATCTTGTATCCTCCTACAGTCACTCAACTTCGACACCTTCCCGTACACCACAGCATCATCAGCAAACAGTGGCAGACTGCTTCGCACCTTGTCCAGCAAACCATTCATGTGTATAGAGAATAATGGCAGTCCTATCATTCTTTCTTGGGGCTGTCCTGAATGTACCCTTGTCTCTGATGAACTCGCAGTCAAGGACAACATACTAGGTTCTATTACTTGAGAAGTCTTAAAGCCACTCACATATCTGGGAACCTGTTCCGTATGCACGAACCTTCGTTAACAGTCTGCAGTGGGGTACAGGGTGAAATCGTTTTCGGAAGTCTAGACATATGAAACCTACCTGTTGCCCTTCATCCATAGTACGCATTATATAACTTGAGAAGCTGACTTTCGCACGAGCGATGCTCTCAAGCCTTAATGTGACAGGAACAGCACAAACACTTATAACGAAAGACAGCGTTATATTACTATCTCTCCTAAAACAACCTGCATTCAACTACTGACAGAGTAAACTATCGCGTGCTGTGGGGAAACGCACACTGACCTGCAGGGAAGATCACAGCAAAGGAGGCAAAGGAGGGCTAGAAAATGGGGCAGGCCATCTACTAGCGTCGTTGTAAGCGGTGCTTTTAGAAAGATATATCATCTTTTACTCTAAGAAGCAGAAAGTGTGGAAGATTGGTGATTAACGTCCCGTCGATATCGATGTCGAGGTCATTAGAGACTTAGCACGGGATTAGATTGGGGAAGGTTGGAGAAGCAAATCGACCAAGACCCTTCAAGGGAACTAACCCGGCGTTAGCCTTAAAAGGTTGAGGGAAATGACGGAAAACTTAAATCTGGATACCCCGACGGGTATTTGAATCACTGTCTGCCCGAATTACAGTGCGCTAAACTCTGTGCCACCTCTCTTGGTTTGGACAAGTGACACTGAACAGTAGCTTTGCTTGTCGGTTTAATGACCCAGCGGTGAGAATCAATTGGATCTCAGGCTCTTCGCAAATGCAGTTATCTACGACGAAATTATTCCCGGTAAAAATTTCAGTAGCATCCAACTGAATCTCGACGAAATATCAGCATGGTTCAAACACTGGAAATTTGATCGTAAGGGAGAAATTTTTGGGAATAACAAGGTCTCCTTTTTCTTGTCCCTTCGTCCAGCATCGGCGCAGTGCGTGCTGTGTCACGTTTATTCTTGTTCAGCATCCAAGTGCGTATGGGTCTGGGAACAAGGTTTGTGTATGTAAAATGTGTGTTATATGTTGTGTATGTTTGTTGTAACAATTTCCTAGGCACACGGAACGTTGGAGGTCAAAAGAAAATTAACGCACGAAGTACCAGCGAGGCAACCACTGGTCGTCGCAGAAACTATAGTGGTAACAACATTGCGAAGTGGCTGGGCACCGCTCGAGCTCGTCGAAGGTCGAAGATAATAATGAAATTATTGTCGAAAGTTTAGGTGGCGTCATGTGTTTTTCCACAATGATGGTTCCAAATGACTTTTACTTGAGGAGGATAGGCTGGACTAGCACTTGGATGGGTGACCATCCGATCTGCCGAGCGCTGTTGGCAGGCGGTGTGCACTCAGCCCTTGTGAGAGAAACTGAGGAGCTACTTGATTGGGAAGTAGCGGCTCCGGTCTCGTAAACTGACATACTGCCGGAAGAGCGGTGTGCTGACCACATGCCCCTCCATATCCGCATCCAATGACGGCTGCGGGCTGAGGATGACACGGCGGCCGCTCGGTACCTTTGGGCCTTCATGGCCTCATCGGGTGGAGTCACGGTCACAGGATAGGCAGTCCATGTATGAGCTTCGTAGGAGTCAGTTCGTCAGAAGGCGGCTACTCATACTCCGTCTGGGCCGAGGTATTATTTGTGGTCTAGTGGGGCCAATCTTTCCGATAAGCAAATTTACGGGTTATGGCTGAGAGATTTTTTTCTCGCAAGACCGTTTTTTGACCGACTTCCTTCGGGTAGGTCTCACTGGTAGTATTCGTTCCTACGAATTGTTTAGTATTGGCACGGGAGATTTTTTATTGGTTAATAATATTTAGTGGGAGGAGCTAATGATTAACCGACTGAGTTTCAAGTAGAAGGAATTGGTAGCAGCCAAGTCTTCGTTTTGGCGGCAGTCATTGGAGTAGCTGAGAATTTTTTCCGTATCGTCCTGTTAGTTGTCTGAAACACTCCTAGAGGTAGCTGGATTACTGCTCTTATTTTTTGGAGAACTGGGTGGTTTGGTGGTGCGTCTTGTTGTATATATAGGCGCTAACAGATTACGACCGGAATTATTGGCTTGTTAATATTAACTTTGCCCTTAATTATTTGAGTTGATCCTGCCCTTGACAGTTGTTCAAAGCCAAATCCAATAAAGAAGAACCATCGAGTAATCAGCATTCAGCAAAACTGAGACTGGATTGGCTATTAAAGACGAGTATCCAAATTGCATTCAGTGAACTGTAGTAGGTCGCGAATCGCTAATTTTCAGGGGCGAAAGAGGGTTTTTGTTTCTTTTTTATTTTCTGTTTTTATTTTTTATCTTTTTCGTTATCTTTCGTGGGGGCAATAGCTAGTTTTGTTGCTGGCTCTCGTATACAAGCTATATTTAACTGTTTTCAAATATTTAAAGTACAGGTAAAGAAAGTTACGTCGATTGTAGAAGAATAAGCTAAAATATAGAATTTGTGTTAATTGTTAATTTCAATAGACAGCAATATTTCTGGTTTCTGATCGAAATATGTTGATACTACGCCCTACGTAAAATTTTACTGAAAGAAAAAGACATTTATAAATCTCACTTTTGCCTAGGAAAGCTAAAGTCGTCATCATTGATTACTTAATTTCGCTGAAGGTGGAGAAAACCTATAAGGAAAGTAATTCATTGGAATTAGATAATGAAAAGTAAAGAGTATTCATGGATTTGGCTGGTGAAAAATAAGTTGGTGGTATAATTTGCTGTTAACATAGTTAAAGGGAGAAAGGAAAGACAATTACGTAATAATCATCTGAATAAAAAGAAAAGCACTTAAAGAAAAGGAACTGAAATAAGTCTTAATTCGGAACTGAGTTTAGTATAGAAAGGCAACTTTCGTTTATGCATTTCCTTTCCGTAGTTACTGAGTGTGTTCACAGATAATCAGAGGTTGCAATACTGTTGAGATACATTACGACCAGCTAACAAATTCACAGATTGTCCGAATTAAGGAGGAACATTTTCATAACAAAAGAAAATGTTTCTGTACGATCGTAGTGGCACCGTATTATAATGAAAGAGAGATCAATTTTTGCCCTAACGATATTAAGAGAAAAACAACCCATTGCCTCAAACTGAACGCTCGAAGACATTGTTCATTTGCCGCGATTGAGTTTATCGCTAAAACAAACGTTAACAGTTTTCACATACTTACTTAGGGAGACTTTTTCAAAGTTTCTGCTCGTAAGTAATATTAATCTGAGCTGAACCGATTTGTTCATTGTTCATTAGTCTCGTAGAAGACCTAACGTAAGTCGTTCAAGTCTGCGTTGCGTTCTGTAAAATACAGTGTGTTTATGTGTCACTGTTTTTGTTTTGTTTTTCGAGCCAAAGTTTCTCATCCTTTCAAACAACAATATACATGCATCCATTAAAAGAAAGGAAAATAGTGTAGAATGTGTTTACATACTTTATAGCTGTTATTCAGAAACCGTTAGACTCTCAAAGACCCTGGGAAATTATGTGAAAAGTCAGGCTTAACGATTAACAATATCTTCTGTTGTAATCACTGTACTTATTTCTAGTGCGCTGGAGAGCAGATGTATCTGAGTAGTAGAGCAACAGGAAGCCAGTTAAACACAGTGTGACGTCTTGTACTGTGGCTCACTCTGTTCCGACAACTTAAACGGAAATAGGACTATGTTTTACACACCGTCAGAGTACAAGGGTCTACACGGCTTTGGACGGCTTTGGCATGGTTAGTTTAAGAGGTGGCCGGATGCCCTTCCTAGCGTCAACCCGTTACCCCCTGGAGCGGTGTATTTACCGTATACTGCTTAAAATGTCTGCGTGTAGTGTTATACATGCGAAGGTGAGCGATAGCTTCCTAAATGTTGGCGAATCGTCTTACTGAGACTTGACTTGGGTACCAGCTCGGCATTCATAGTGACATGTGAAAAACCGCCTAAGAACCGCATCCAGGCTCTCAGTTAAACTGCCGGGCGGATTCGATTCGGGGCCGGCGCACATCTCCGTCCCAGAAGCGGCGTTTTGACATGCACGGCTGTACAGGAGGATTTTGGGAATAACCACGTGCAGGGACAAAAGTGGCTATGTCCATGTTGGTTCAGTTGCGATGAAAGTAAAGGGCGGACTATCATTCATGGGATTGTCTACAAAATAGATTGAATACGAAATATTTGTGCTGTCTGTATTTGAATTCTGCTCAAACATATGGAACCCACACCAGACCAAGCTAATATGAAACACCGAGATTATACAAGGAAGAGCACTGCAAATGGTACAGCCTTGTCTGAATGACGAGAAAGTGTAATAGAAACATTGAAAAATCTCAAGAAACAGAAACTCGAACTCGAAGAGAAACACCGTACCTCTCTCAGTCCCCACTGAGAAATCTTCAAGATCGTCTTTCAGTATAGAAAGTAAGAATACTCTTCAGCGCCCTTCGTAACTATCGCACACAAACGGTCCACATGAATTTGGGCAAATAGTAGATCTCACTGAAACGCAGCTCGCCCTCTTTCGGAACGATAAAAAATATTAATCGTCTAAATGATGGAACTATTTTAACCACTGTAGGTTGTCATTTTTATTCCTTTAAGGCATCATACATATCAACTACATCACTCGCCAGTAATACCAAAAGTACGGCAAGTAGTTAAGGAATGTTAGCGGATAACATTATATTTGCGTATTACAATCGTTGTTTATATTACTTACATGATGTTGGTGATTTGAGTGTGTCACATTTTTAGAAAAAATCGGTCTTATGTGGGGAGAGACACGTTTCCAAACAGACACTTCCTTTATTTTTTTTTTTTTTACTTTATTGATATTTCATTCCCCCTCGCCCCAAATGGGCGGAAGTAGGGGCTGTCAGTGGTACAGTCAACCCGCCCTTCAGCCAGCTGACAAGAAAATCTAAATGAAATGAATGAATAATGAACAGAAAGGCAAAATATTTACAATGCGTTTAAAACTTTTTAAAGGTGAAAATAAAACGGTAGTGTCTGTAGGTGAGAGACATGACTACCTTCGCGTTTAGTTAAAAGCAGTTGTAATGAAAGGTAAAAATCAGAAACACAATAAGATTACATTTAAAGACATTTTTAAAAACCTTAACACAGGACTCTGATGTTAAAAGGAAGTGCTTCACTGGCAGTAAAACTGGAAGGACCTGCTCGGGAGTAGGTAATGTGTTGTTGAACTGGAAAGGTTGGTCGGTGAGGAGGGTACAATGGAGTTTGTATATAGTGGAGGACTGGTGCCAATGTATCTATAGCGTAGGAGTGGCTGTTGGGATACAAAAGGGGTTGAAGCAGAGACGGTATTAGTGAGGCTAAAATTTAATGTTCAAATGGTTCAAATGGCTCTGAGCACTATGGGACTTAACATCTGTGGTCATCAGTTCCCTAGAACTTAGAACTACTTAAACCTAACTAACCTAAGGACATCACACACATCCGTGCCCGAGGCAGCATTCGAACATGCGACCGTTGCAGTCGAGTAAAATTTAATGCGGAAAAGGGCTTACGGAAAGAAGGGTGGAAGGGAAAAAAGGCGATAGGGAAAAAGTGAGGAAGCGACGGAAAGGGAGGCCTGACAGTGTGTAACGGCGATGGGGTCGCTTCAAAGTTGATGGGACGGGCAAATGTTCGGACAGTTTATGGAGTAGGAGGGGAACACAGTTGAAGTTTCTTTGGGAGAGTATGTGTGTAGATGTAGGGTTGGTGGTATGTGATGGTAGAGGCGCTGCACCGTACTACTGTTGGAAAGTAGAAGGGAAACTATAGCATTATTGGAGTCGAATTTGAGAATGGTGTAGGTTGTTCGTAGGTGTTTTGGGTGAGTGAGGAAAGGTCATGCAACGTTTGCATAGCAGAGGATGTGTCGGATCAAGCTTTTGAGGAGGGGTGCAATCTCTGTGTTTGTCCAGTTAGTAGTTCTAGCCTATTACGGCTTTCTGTTGGATGGTTAGTAGATGAGGTTTCCATTATTTGCCGATCGATGGCTAGTCCAAGATATTTCAGTGTGTTAGTTAACTGTATAGGACGATTCACGGGCACATGTCGAATGTTACATGTGTAGTCTTACACAAACCAGTCAAATTCCAAAAACAACTTTCATAAACGTCATGTATCCTAAACCTTACTAACAGATAGCTTAGTAGCCTTGCAAATCTGTTTAGCGCCATACCGTGTACAATTCAGTACTCATACGCTCACATAACTGTTGGAACTCGTGGAAAACATGCATCAAACAGAGAGCACGCTAAGACCTGCCATTCTGCTGAAACAAAGGTATCGCCAGAGAAGCTGCAGTCATGTGACACAGTCTGGCGTGCATATTGTTAATATTTATTAAGCTTCTTACATGATGAACATTGACAATACGTATAACCATTATAGTCGTTCCAAACTTTAGTTACTGTTGAAATTATGCTACGTGGTCTTATTACATAATTTTAAAAACTGGCCCCAGTTTGGAAGCCACTGCTGAAATAGCCTCTATGCTTGTTGTCATCATATAAATCATAAAGTGAGGTAACATTACTGTCCTTTGTCCCATAGTAAAACAGTCCTTACATTTGATCACAGTCTCACGTCACATTGATCTGTGAGCCTATAAAATATTCACAATAATGTTAAAATTGTTTACAATACTGTCAAATACTAAAATGATTTACATTCGTTCTTGATGTTTAAAAATAAACGTCTTTCTGGTAATATTTTTCACCGAAGTCGACCCACGTCTTCTTTTCTTAAAATAATGTTAAAATTAATAATTTGTGTTATTAGTAAAATTACAAATCCACTTCTATGCAGAGATGCGACACTACTCAGCAACAGCCAAGCAGATTTCACAGCAATAAAATCAGCCACTCTTGTAATCCAACTCACGTATCTCGCAAAATACGCTTGTCTAAAACTCTTCTGTTACGGAAGTCTGTCTGGCCAGCAGGGGTGGCCGTGCGGTTCTAGGCGCTACAGTCTGGAACCGAGCGACCGCTACGGTCGCAGGTTCGAATCCTGCCTCGGGCATGGATGTGTGTGATGTCCTTCGGTTAGTTAGGTTTAATTAGTTCTAAGTTCTAAGCGACTGATGACCTCAGAAGTTAAGTCGCATAATTCTCAGAGCCATTGAAGTCTGTCTGTTCATTTAACATTTGTGCTGGCTAATTTATGAGGTGGACGTATATCTCAGTCTCTTCAAGAATCCATGATTTTTCTCTTATCTGCTCTGTGTAAAATTTTTCATGTTTTCTTCATGTCTAAGTGGAGTGGCTGCTTTCTCTCAAACGCACACTAAAAGTGGACGGATTACTTCTCACGTGTCCTTTAAACCGTGTGTTAAAATTTCTCCCCGTTTGGCCAATGTAATATTTACCGCAGTCTCCGCAATTTATTTCGTAAATTGGGAATTTATTGAAATGCGGCCCTTTCTGCGTTGTGTGACGTATTATCTTAGTCTACGTGTTCTCGTTGAGGAAACTAATATGTGCGTTATTATTACGAAACGTACGTGCTACCTTATCTGATTTCGTTCCGATGTATGGCATGACAGCGAGTTTCTGATTTTCTTCTTTCGTTTCTCTAGTGAATTTCTGATTTTCTTCTTTCCTTTCTCTAGCTAGCGTGTTTTCGTGAATTCGCTTTCAGCATCTTCTGGTACATTTCGTTAATCATATTTGGATCTTAACTGTTATTTATAGCTATGGCTTCTACTACTCTTAGCTCTTTATCAATTTCGTCTTTTTCTAACGACAGGCTCATTATACGATGCAACATGTATGGAAAAACGCTTTTCTGCGAGTGATAAGATGACATGAAGAAATTATAGAAACATTAGTGTATGGAAGAACAGAGAGAACACTCTGCCACATATTTCGTAGTCACTCGTAGAGCTTCGATGGAGATGTTTAAAGTGCCGTCAGAAAGACTGGAAACTTTAATGTACTGAAAACCCGAGAGTACCCCGCTGCCACACACTTCATAGTCATTCACAGAATATTACTGCAGATGTTAACTGTGCTGCCGCTGACAAAGTAAGCACACACCCATCGACCCACCGATTTTTCTCATCTTTCCCACAACTATAGTACGTGCACTAACTGACCAGAAGTATCGAGGCATATCTACGGTCATGCTCATAAATTAAGGTTAATGCTGATACATCGTGAAACAAAGCTCTGGTGGGCGGTTTTCGGGTTTAAATCACCTCGGGGTAAGACCATGCGGTGCATCTGACCTGCAGTCGCCGCACGGTGGCGCTGGCAGCAATTCACATATGCAGAGGTGTGTTGGTGCTTGTCAGAGTAAGGTGCAGCGAGTAAGTGTGCAGACGTTTTCAGACGTGCTAATGGTGTAGTGTTGAAAATGGCTCAAAGAACACATATTGATGGCGTTATGAGGGGTAGGATAACAGGGCGACTGGAGGCTGGTCAAGCACAGCACGTCGTATCACGGGCCCCCTGTGAGTCACAAAGATTCTGGCAACGATTCCAGGAAACGTGTCCAGGTGGGACGTCCACAGTGTACAACACCACAAGAAGACCGATATTTCACCATCAGTGCCCGCAGAAGGCCACAGAGTAGTGCATGTAGCCTTGTTCGGGGCATTACTGCAGCCACTGTAACAGTTGTCTCCAGACACACAGTCTACAGACGACTGAACAGTAATGATTTATTCGCCCGGAGACCTGCAAGGTACATTCTACAGACCCCTGGTCACAGGAGAGCTCCTAAAGCCTGGTTTCAAGAACACAGTACATGGTCATTGGAACAGTGGTCCCAGGTTATGTTCACGGACAAGTCTAGGTTTGGTCGGTACGCCGGGTTTTCATCTGGCGTGAACCAGGAACCATATACCAATCCCTTAATGTGCTTGAAAGGGGCCTGTATGAGGGTCGTGGTTTGATGGTGTGGGGTGGTATTATGATTGACGCACGTACAACCCTGCATTTCTTTGACAGAGGAAATGTAAGAGGACAGGTGTATCGGGACATCATTTTGCACCAATATGTCCGCCTTTTTAGGGGTGCAATGGGTCCCACCTTCCTACTGATGGATGATAACGCAAGGCCCCAACGAGCTGCCATCGTGGAGGCAAATGGAGTGGCCTGCCTGTTTGCCAGACCTAAACGCAATCGAGCACGTCTGGGATGCTCCAGGTCGACGTATCGCTGCACGTCTTCAGACCCCTAGGACACTTCAGGAGCTCCGACAGCCACTGGTGCAAGACTGGGAGGCTATACCCCAGCAGCTGCTCGATCACCTGATCAAGAGTATGCCAACGCGTTGTGCGGCCGGTGTGCAACTTCGCACGTTGGCCAGTCATTGGATGTCACCTGACAGGCGAGTAAAAAACACATTTGTATCCTTCTAAAGCTGCCCAAGTCACCTGTTGGTAATTTGACTCTGAAGTGGAGGCGCGAAGGAACAACCACAGTTAAATCAAGACACGGTAGACCTCATGTAGTGGCTAACAGGGACCGTCGAGCATAGCGGAAGGTGACTGTAAAAAATCGCAATCAATCACCGAAAGAAATCACTCGTGAGTTCCAAAGTACCGCTAGCGGACCAGCTAGTTCAATGAATGGACATAGGGAGCTGAAATGAATGTGGTACTATGGTCGAGAACATCCTCATCAGTGACACATTTATGGAGTCACTGCTAAGCGACGCTTGAGGTGGAATAAACATTGACGTCCCTAGACAGTGGATGACTGGAACCGAAAGATGTGGAATGATGAGTCACGCTATACCCTGTAGCAATCCGATGGAAGGGTTAGTCTTTGATGAATGCCTGGAGAACACTACCTTCCATCACTTGTAGTGCTGACAGTGAAGTACGGAGGAGATGGTACGGAACGGGAGTGTTTTCCGTGACTATGGTGGGATCTTCTTGCTGTCCCTAGGAAACTGCTAAATTCAGAAGTATATGAACTCATTTTGCCGGCCGCGGTGGCCGATCGGTTCTAGGCGCTTCAGTTCGGAACCGCGCGACTGCTACGGTCGCAGGTTCGAATCCTGCTTCGGGCAGGGATGTGTGTGATGTCCTTAGGTTAGTTAGGTTTAAGTAGTTCTAAGTTCTAGGGAACTGATGACCTCAGATGTTAAGTCCCATAGTGCTCAGAGCCATTTTTGAACTCATTTTACAGCAATGTGTTTTCCGTATGCAAGAAGAACAGTTCGAAGACGATGGCTGTTTGTATTAGCAAGACAATACTGACATAAAGCACCTTTGTGAAGCAATGTTCTGGGCACAGTAGCAATCCCGAAGTGGAACAGGCCTGTCCCGCGACCTGACCTAACCCAGTGAAACACCTGTGGGGTGA
The DNA here is from genome assembly GCF_023864345.2 of Schistocerca serialis cubense. NCBI lineage: Eukaryota > Metazoa > Arthropoda > Insecta > Orthoptera > Acrididae > Schistocerca > Schistocerca serialis. The sequence goes on from NC_064642.1 coordinate 230,841,655, forward strand.
TTTAGAAGGTCAACATAGGCACAGATCCCAGCGTCCACTATCACTGTCTTGACTGTTTTCGGCTGTCGAGGAAGAAAGCGCTGCCATTCATCCACAGAAATTCCGATACATCATTGAATGTATCCCCCGCAGAGTTCAAGCATTCACAAAGCCGAAAAGCGAGCACAACTCGTATTGTTGTTGTGGTCTTCAGTCCTGAGACTGGTTTGGTGCAGCTCTCCATGCTACTCTATCCTGTGCAAGCTTCTTCATCTCCCAGTACCTACTGCAACCTACATCCTTCTGAATCTGCTTAGTGTATTCATCTCTTGGTCTCCCTCTACGATTTTTACCCTCCACGCTGCCCTCCAATACTAAATTGGTGATCCCTTGATGCCTCAGAACATGTCCTACCAACCGATCCCTTCTTCTGGTCAAGCTGTGCCACAAACTTCTCTTCTCCCCAATCCCATTCAATACTTCCTCATTACTTATGTGATCTACCCATCTAATCTTCAGCATTCTTCTGTAGCACCACATTTCGAAAGCTTCTATTCTCTTCTTGTCCAAACTATTTATCGTCCATGTTTCACTTGCATACATGGCTACACTCCATACAAATACTTTCAGAAATGACTTCCTGACACTTAAATCTATACTCGATGTTAACAAATTTCTCTTCTTCAGAAACGCTTTCCTTGCCATTGCCAGTCTACATTTTATATCCTCTCTACTTCGACCATCATCAGTTATTTTGCTCCCCAAATAGCAAAACTCCTTTACTACTTTAAGTGTCTCATTTCCTAATCTAAATCCCTCAGCATCACCCGACTTAATTCGACTACATTCCATTATCCTCGTTTTGCTTTTGTTGATGTTCATCTTATATCCTCCTTTCAAGACGCTATCCATTCCGTTCAACTGCTCTTCCAAGTCCTTTGCTGTCCCTGACAGAATTACAATGTCATCGGCGAACCTTAAAGTTTTTATTTCTTCTGCATGGATTTTAATACCTACTCCAAATTTTTCTGTTGTTTCCTTTACTGCTTGCTCAATATACAGATTGAATAACATCGGGGAGAGGCTACAACCCTGTCTTATTCCCTTCCCAACAACTGCTTCCCTTTTATGTCCCTCGACTCTTATAACTGCCATCTGGTTTCTGTACAAATTGTAAATAGCCTTTCGCTCCCTGCCACCTTTAGAAATTGAAAGAGAGTATTCCAGTCAACATTGTCAAAAGCTTTCTCTAAGTCTACAAATGCTAGAATCGTAGGTTTGCCTTTCCTTAATCTATTTTCTAAGATAAGTCGTAGGGTCAGTATTGCCTCACGAGTTCCAACATTTCTGCGGAATCCTAACTGATCTTCGCCGCGGTCGTCTGTAAAGAATTCGCGTTAGTATTTTGCAGCTGTAACTTATTAAACTGATAGTTCGGTAATTTTCATATCTGTCAACACCTGCTTTCTTTGGGATTGGAATTATTATATTCTTCTTGAAGTCTGCGGGTATTTCGCCTGTCTCATACATCTTGCTCACCAGATGGTAGAGTTTTGTCAGGACTGGCTCTCCCAAGGCCGTCAGTAGTTCCAATGGAATTTTGTCTACTCCGAGGGCCTTGTTTCGACTCTTACTCGTATTAACGTCCACTAATTGGTATCTGGATTCATTTGGTCAGATAGTGTACGTACTCAGATCTAACAAACGTTGCTCGGGTACGATGCGCATCTCAGGCGCTTTCGATAATTCTAAGTTCAAACTTTTATGAGTCTGTTGAATACATTGGTTGTCACTACTCCTTACAATCGTACGACGCGACCCAACAAGCCGAGACGGCTAGCTAAATTCGTTTAAATTAAAAACAAATGCAGATTTGAGTAGCAGCAGCGTTACTGGCGATGTAATTGTCTTTTACGCTAACAGGTTTGTGAGTACAGAGGCCGGTTAATCACTGATAATATTTTTTTACATAGCAGAATTAATAAATTTTCTCTATCAGTACTTCGATTGTTGCTTGATATTACGAGAAGCGTGAAATATTGTTCTTTCCTGCGTCAATCTCGCTAGTCACGTGTTCTTCGGTTCTACAGAATTCAAGTTAAAAATTTAAAGTGAAATAGATTGTTATATTACTCGATGACCATTGAATATATTGTTAAAACGCAATGTAACATTGATGGTGATTACTGGAAAGGGAACAAGCGGTGTCCATTTGCCTAATGGAACGACTCATTAGTGTCTGACGACCTCATCAGAAACGTTTGTTGGCAGGAGCCGCAAATTGCGGAGTTGCAGTGAAATATAGGCAAACAGTAGCGCATTTCCTGCACTACGCTTTGTGCGTATAGCTCCTGAACACTTGCATGTGTAGTTTATATGGTTAGAAATATTGGGAATAGTTAGCTCAGACAGACTGCTCCTGAAGTGAAAGGGAAATGGCGAGATAAACGCATTAGGAACTGTGAGAAAAATTCATGATTTCACAAACTCAGTGCCCTACAACACGAGCGTATTAATTCCGCCAGCAAATTTCTGTTTATTCTTTTAAATGAATCTTGAGTGCTTGTTAGCGTACTATCTAAAATTCATTTTAATTAAAGTGTGTGAACAGCATAATACAATGAAACTTAGTCTGATTCATAAAGAATAAATTTTAAAGAAACTCGGTAATAAAAGGTTTAAACTGTAACAAAAAAGATCGTTTCAACAGTATTTATTTCTAAGAAGAAAAAAAAAAACGAGGACCAGGTTACTCGTAGATTCCTTATTACAACTAATCTGTCACCAATACGGCGATACCATCAGTACGCAGTTGGTTGTATATCTGAGTAAAGATTATCTCCTCATTAGGGTAAGACTTCTACTAGTGACTTAAATTATTCTCAGATTTTCAGTAATTGTCTTGGTAGCAGTCAGATAGTCTCGATTTTGGATCAGTGGGCTTAAATTCGCAAATTATACCAAGCAACAGGAAAAGTTTACTAGCAGCATCACTGGAAAATAATAATGAAAAACTGAAACTTATTGGAAAAATTGGTAACATCGATCGTTCACATGAAGTTTTTCGTAATGTATGTACTATTTTAGGTTGTTCTAGAAACTTTTAAGAGGGAAAGCTGTGCGACGCTGTCGAGTCTAATCAAGAAACAGCTGTGTATTTCCAAACACATACAAATCTTTTGGCCGTAGCATGTTAAGGTGGTAGAACCTAAAACCGACGCTATTACATAGAGAAATATTGAACTTCTTAGGCCCTGACAAAGATAATTTTTAAGACTAAGAGGTGTAACGAAGTGCGGTACTAGGTCTTGAAAAACATAACTGAATCGTACAGCTTTGTTGTTACATGTAAATTGCTAGAAAGAATTAATGTAATACCTAAGATCTGAGAACATTAATGTAATACCTAAGATCTGAGAACATGGACATTGCGGCTGCAGATTAATTCTTAGGAACGTAGCCGCCAGAAAGGATAATTCAGCGAACTGCTTGGCGAAGTTTTTAACCTCTATGTAAGATGATCCATTGAGTGTAAATTTCCTAAAACAAATAAAAACAGTGATGAATCATTTTTGGCCGTAGCATGGTACGGCGGTAGAACTTATAACGACGCTATCTATGCACTTAGGCAGAGAAATATTGAAGTCCTTAAGGCTCTGACAAACATAATTTTTATGATTAAGAGATGTAATGAAGTGCAGTAACAGGCCTTGAAAAACATAACTGAATCGTACAGCTTTGTTGTTAAATGTAAATTACTAGAAAGAATTAATGTAATACCTAAGGCCTTTCATTTGAGGATATTGACGATGTGGCTGCATATGAACTCTAATGAACGGAGTCAGAAAGGGAAATTCAACAAACTGCTGACGAACCATTCAACATCCGTGAAAGATAAGCTATCGAGTGTCGATTTTCTAACAAACAAATAAAAACAGTGCTGATGCACTTTCACGGGAATTGTGAGTACGAGATACTGACAAAGTCAGCAACTAGACCTACTAATACACTTTTACAACTAACTAACTGGTGCACATTTCGTCAGAGTTTACAGTTATTCAAGGAGCATGAACCACTCTGTAAAGTGAAGTCGAAGGAAGAGTTATCACCTATTTTTTTTTAATTTGAATATAAAATCGTTGATAATTTTTAATTTTGCAGTGTTCAGCATTTTGAGACGTGGGCTGCAGAAGTAGATATTCATAGGAAGTAAATTGTAGAGTTACAATATACTGCTTGAATTGTTCGTTAAACAACTTTTTAACTAATAAATAAAATTAGATATAAAATGAAACGAAAATTTAATTCAAATTTTTAGGACGCACCTGTACAATAGTTCTCCTTAGCCCTTTATTGCCAAACGTCAGTGATTTTAGACATCCTTTTACGTAGGACTCGAACAGCCTGTGACAGATCTAGAGCCTTCTTTTATTATCTCTGGTCAACGAGTGCTACGTACTTGCTTTATTTCAGTCACTGCAGATGGCAGCACCAATAGGCTATTGATTATTATAGTTTCAACATGGAGAAAGCTCAAGGGATTGATGCCAGGTAAATGTGTAATTTTAATCTTTGTAACCCTCAGATGTTCTCGGTATGAACTCAGAATAAATACTGCAAATATTTTGTACAACGCCTAAAGAGTATGTAGGAAGCTTTATTTCCTAACTGCCTTGCTATTTTAGATAGAAAATCATGACATAAAGCTGAAGTCAGTTATACTAGACTACAGTGTAAACGGAATAGAATTCAGGCCCCAGTTTGAAAGCTACAAATGAATGCTAGGTAATAAACGGTAAGTCCCTTTCCATTTCATATGATCTGACTATCCATCACAGAATTTACAACAAGAGCACTTCCACTGTTAATATTTTATCACATATCCAGATTGAAAAGCAACTATGTAAATACTCAGAATTAAAGCACAAGATCAATAAATCAAAAAGGAAGTTGTATTTACAAAATACATGTTTGAAAGGTATACACAACCCTCTTAGCATTAATGAAAAGTGTAACGCTTTCTGCATCGTAGATGTAAGCGACTACTTTGAAAATTGTTGTCCTAAAAAAACTAATAAGTGTAAACAGATGAAATGCTTCTACACAACGGGCTACAAATAGAATCAGAATACACTGCAAAAATGTATCAAGTGACATGGATCATTAGAGGGTTAAATCACATTACCAACTGAACTGTAGAATTCTAACCACAATGTTAATAAAACCTACGTATTATTCAAGAAAGAAAAACACTGTAGTTTAACGTCCCGTCTACAATTACGTCATTAGAGACAGAGCACAGGCTCCAACTGAGGAACGATAGTATAGGAAGACGGTTGTGCCCATTTCAAAGGAACCAACCAGGTATTAGCTTTAAACCATTTTCGAAAATCACGAAAAACTGGAATCTGACAGGCCAAATGATGATTATAACCACCATCTTCCATTATGTTAGGACTATTATATTTAGGATCTTACAAGAAGAAATAAATTTCTCCCGTAACAATATAAGAAGTATTTGAAGCATAGTAAAAATTAGACCAGAATAAGAATTTAAGAAAACAAGGAAAATTATTAAAAGGCATGAAATAAACTGATCAGCCGTACTCTCAAAATTTTAGATATTTCCTTAGTCTATAGATTGCAGTTACCGAGATCAGCATTACAAAAGTGATATGTTTCAACTTCCGTTTTCTTCTTACGCGCTTTAGTCGGCACATGGAGATCTACTGCGAATGTTGCTAAACGTGGCATTTCATTTTCCTTTCCAGAATTTCTCAAGATAGTGGCGTTCGAAATACTGGTTCTAATAACTTGGTAAGTCATTGATGTGTGGCGGGTCGAAGACAGCAAGGACTTCTTTTTGATAGTGATGAAGCGGAGCAAGAAGAGAAGAGGTTGGGGCTCCATCGAATAAGTCGAACATTCTGCAGTAGTGGTTCCGAACCTGGGGGTAATTACTCCATGAGGGGCAAAATGAAATTTTCTGAAGGGTCAAAAGAAAAGAGTTTGATTGTGTTTCAGTCATAAAACTAAATTATTTTTAAAAGTTCTTTACTACTGTCACAATTTTGTAACATTGTAACAATAATTATTTTTTCTCAGCTACTAGCATCATGGAGATCAAAAAAATGGTTCAAATGGCTCTGAGCACTATGGGACTTAACATCTGAGGTCATCAGTTCCGTAGAACTTACAACTACGTAAACCTAACTAACCTAAGGACATCACACACATCCATGCCCGAGGCAGGATTCGAAATTGCGACCGCAGCGGTCGCGCGGTTCCAGACTGAAGCGCCTAGAACCGCTCGGTCACACCGGCCGGCATTTTGGAGATGACAGATTTCTCACTTAGTCCTCCCACTACACACACACTTCATGCTTTGTAGTGTATACTGGTCATGGTGAAGTGAGACATATATGTAACAAATGCTAAATATCTCATGAAAATGTCTTCTCCAAGTTGTAGATAATTTCTGCAAGAGGCCAGAAATTGCTTCATTGCTGACTGCGAAACAGATAAACTAATTGACAGCACGACAGCAATATGCAGGGTACCCCAGGAGTAATGGCCAATATTCAGGGATATGATACGAACAATTACCTGAAGCAAAGAAGTCTAGTAAACACAGGCTGTAAAATACATACCTTAACAGCTAGTGGCACCTCCTCATCTTTGATACTGTGAAATACATTTCTTCTATTGCAGGCTCTTTCCTTTCCACATTTTGAGCAAAACAAGAAAAAAATTCAAGTAAACACCGGCTGTAAAGAGCATACCTTACGAGCTATGAGCACTGGTTCATCTTTGCTAGGGTGAAACACCTCTCTCCCACTGACCAAATACCGATAGTGCTTAAATTGTACATTGTGTCCCATGTGTACTAAATAATTTTTTCATGTTTTGGTCCATACTGTATCCTCCCAAAAACATGGAAAGCAAGGAGCTTGCATTAGAAGAGATTTGTTTCACAGTATCGAAGATGAAAAAAATAGTGCTCACAACTCTTAAGGTACGCACTTCATAGCCCACGTTTACTAGACTTTCATGCTTCGAATGGCGTTTCTATCATATCTCTGAAAATTGGTCATTCCTCCTGGGACACCCTGTCTAAGCCATACTATACCGCTGTACAGAGTGTAATTATTATTATTAATTATTAGAGTGGTCACACATAAAGCGTTAAGAGCCTGAAGCCTCCCAATTTCTGCCAGTTCAAAGTTAAGGAATTCAGCAATCAAATAACTAACAAATAGTAAGTATAGTGCATACATTTTAACTAGGTTCATTTCAAATGGAGGGCAGGTGAAGCAAGTGCCACAAGGGAAAGTAGTAACAAGTGACTACCCTAACTGTTACCAGTAGCTTTCTCATCTGAGAAGTAGGAGTAGTTAGTACTCGCAGTTCACTGGTAATTGCTTCAACATTCATTCTCTCTGTTTCTGTTTCTCTCTCTCTCTTTCTCACCCGGATGCGTGCACTCCCTCTCTCTCTCTCTCTCTCTCTCTCTCTCTCTCCCTCTCTCTCTCTCTCCCTCTACCTAAACACAACACATGACACATGAAAAAGAAATATTTGCACAGTCCAGGACTTAATAACAATACTGTCGTTAAAATACGTAATCGAAAGGATCTGGAACATAATTTGTGATGTGTACTTACAGAAAACAACTGAAATATAAAAATGGTTGTTAGACATAAGCGTTACCATCTGTCCCATTGATTCATTAGTTTCATCATAAATGCTCGCACATTCGTGTTTCAGAAGTTTTAAATACCTGGATATAAATGCTGAGAACGGCTTTATCCGGTTTAAATAGAACCTTAATATTTCAACTCGAAGCACCTTGAGATGCAGATTTAATTTGGGAAACCTGTCGCGTTCTCCAATAATGAATTCTAAAAGTTGCAACGGTCTTGTTTATCAAAATCATAGTTTTTTCTGTGTGAAATATTTTTGTTTTTAAGCCGGGGAAATACACCCATTTTTCTGGGGTTAGTACTTCATGTTTTCTCTTTAACAATAACTGGCAATGAAAAACTTCGCCGGCCGCGGTGGCCGTGCGGTTCTAGGCGCTTCAGTTCGGAACCGTGTGACTGCAACGGTCGCAGGTTCGAATCCTGCCTCGGGCATGGATGTGTGTGATGTCCTTAGGTTAGTTAGGTTTAATTAGTTCTAAGTTCTAGGCGACTGATAACCTCAGAAGTTAAGTCGCATAGTGCTCAGAGCCATTTTTGAAAAACTTCGAAGCAAACGTATGACAACAATTGTGAACACGTCACGAAGCTGACGGCGTTCATTTCCAAATTGTAGTCACTGCTCTTTTTCTTACAGCTAAATACGAGTTTACTCATAGGAAGAAAATCAGAAGAAGGGACAGCATGCAGAATAATTACCCAAGAACCTATTCCTATGATAACTTTAAAACCGCCAGGACCATCCCTCATTTTCCAGTAGGTCTTCCTGGAATGATTCTGATTGACCAATATTTCATCAAGGTTTTACGCTGTTGAACTACCTCTTTCTCTTGTATCGTGAATCTTTATGTGAGATGTAGTTCGTGCTGCATCTGTTTCGCTTCTTTGAACTGAAAACTTTCTTCTAACATATCCGGAACCAATGTTTTTTAAAATTCCTTACACTGACGAAGTGCTTACCTTTGGAGCCAGTTTTCTCGTGCGTAACTGTAACAAGTTTTTGTGACGTTGGTCATTCACCATTCATATGGAGCACTTGAAAACAATGTGGTTAAAACCATCCATTTGTGTTATGGGTTTCTTGCGATTTCGATGCTTTCCAGGCGACACGAAACCGCCTTTTTCTACGGTTCCTACAGCTCTGACACTGTCCCTTGCAATTCTCTTTACAGTTCTCTTGGCGACATCACATGCTTCCGCAGTCCGTTCCTGTGTCTTCAGATGTCAACATCAGGAGATCTGCTTTCAAATTCAAGTTTGAAAAAGTCATAAATGTGGTAAATAATCCCCCTCGTCTGCTTGTGAAGCACCTTTCTTTACTCGCACTGAAACATTCACACAAACACATTGAAAGCTATACTGCTACACAAAAAAGGAAAGAAAAAAGAAAAAAAACTGACAGCTAAATGAATAACTTTGTTGTCGCGTGCAGCATGCAGGAGCGAACTTCTCGCTGTACAGCTAACTCCCTGTTAGCCGCTCCGAAACAGAATGAATATTAGTGGCTGCCAGCGCCTAATGGAGGAGATGTCCAGAACAGCTGGAACTTGGGCCTTAGGAAGCTACATGACGCGTACTTCAGCAGCGAAGGAATTCTACCACAGTTCAAAGTGATTCTTATATCGACGTCAACCCGTGCTTTCTACCGGCTTATTACGGTGAGCACGCTTTGGTACTTTCCTGGTTGTTAACTTCCGTTCTTCGTGATCTTGGTGCAAGGAAGTTTGCTATGCGATCAATTCTTTTACCTCTTCAGTGGCTTTAATCAACAGTGCTGCATAATCTGCTCCTCGTGTTACTGACTGGTATAAATTTGATTTCCCGGAGCTGGACAAGCATGTTTTGGACTGCTAAATTCGAATGCGGTGCAGCTCAGCCTGCCTTAGAGTCTACTTCTGGTTTCTGTAATTCATATATTGTTTAAGAGCTCCCTTTTTAAATTTTGTGGTTCATAAACAAATTCTGTAATGCACTCTTCTCTTTAGCTTCGTCTATATGGACAATTTAATGTAGGTAAGTTGTGAATAGGGTGAATAAATTTTGCTCCTTCCTGTGTTTGTTGACAGGAGCTGTTATCCTCTGCTTTGTCATCTTTGCCTTGGTAACTTTAGGTTCTGTGTGCTCCACGTACTCTTAATACGAGGAAGCGGGTGGGCGCATCCAGTTTCTTGTTTACTACCTTGCCGTGCAAGTTCTTTGGGTTTAGTTCACCTTGTTAAAGAATTTGATCCTTATTCAATTCAAAGCATTTGTTATAATCGTTGCTTGAGCACTTGTGCATTTATTATTTAACTTTTATCTCTAGGGTCTTGATTTAAAGGACTTCAGGCCGAGGTCTCTGTTTCAGGTGCTAGTGCATCTATGTTCATTAGAAACGCTGAGGTTTGAAATCAGTCATAATTATGTATTTTATGTGTGCCAAACTTGTTGAGTAATTTGAAGCGAATGTTCTAATTTTTGTTTGAGCGCATGTGCGATCCCCCAATTTTGTCGCAGTTGCTATTAATCTTTGTGCACATTTAATTTGCTTTCTGAAGTGATTGGTGATTGGTTAAGATGTCTATTGTGCTCGCCGTTTGAACACTTGTGCGTTGTGAAAGAGTTTTCTTGGGGTTGATTGCAACCAATCATAGTTCAATTTGGTTTTGAACGAAAGGCTCTTGTGATCAATCATAGTGTGTATAGTGTTAATTTGAACTGTTGTTATTTTACGCATTTCAAAGTTTTTTTACGTCGGTGTTTTAAAATGAGATGGTGTCTGAGATAACCGTAGCATCCTTAGTGATGAGTATGTGGGTGTGACATGCGGCACAATCGTAGCCAAGAATTTAAAATCCGAAGTTAATATTTGCGAAGCATTGTAACTATTCACATTCTTGTGTGCCTACCGATTAACCTGTGGCGTCAGAGTTTAAATTTATACATCTGAACTTCAGCTGAAATTTCTTTATTACGCTGTTAATTTTTGCGTTCCATAGAACTAGGTGATTGTAATAAAGTTAATTTGAAATTTATTTGTGTCCAAATGGTGTTCAAGGTCTGTTTACCCAGTTTTCGATCCCAAAGGCAATCAAGTGGCAATCCGCATTTCAAAGGGTTTTGAGAGGAAGGAAGAGAGAAGCGCAGTATAACGCCAATTGATGAAGATAGGAGAGAAATGACGGCGCGACTAACAGAGATGGAAAGAAAGAAGCGAAACTAGAATGATGTGGAAGCATTTCATTTACTATTGTAGGGAAAAAAAACAACCATACATGATACACAGGGCGTATCAAAAAGAATCGTCCGATTTGGCACGTCTATATGTCTGAAACTAATAAACACATACGACGAATTTTACTTTTTGATGAACAGAAAACTCAAAAAGTTGTTTTTTTTCCATACCTTTTCATAGGTGTTCAATATGGACCCCTTGAGGTGCACAGCATCTTTGTGAAACTATTGCGGATACATTCGATGTCTATGCCAGACACTCGAGGATGGCCCGGCGATTTGCCTTTACACAAACAACCTGTTTCTCGGAATTGCTCACGTCATTGTCTAATGCTCTGTGCTGTAGAAGGGTTCACACCATACGTAGTAAGGAAGTCACGCTGAACAGTTATTAATAGCGCGGACTGTGCAAAACGAGAACACAAAACGCTTTCTGCTGTCCCGACACCATTTTCGCTAGAACTGAAATGGGTGCACACTGCTGCTGCCTAGCGGAAACCATGTAAAACTCGAGAGTTTGCTCTTTCCAACAGTTCATTGTTCACACACATATCTCAAATAACATAAAAGTTATGATTTTTTAAAAAACCGAAAGATTCTTTTCGACACACCCTGTATTTTGAGGTAAAAACTATGAGGTTCACAAAAGAAAGAACTGCAACTTGTTCTTCATAGTAGTAGAGTATTTAATTTTTTGCAGATCGTAAGGTAGCTTGTTCCAGAGACCGAGAGCAACGTTGGTAGAAGGAGTTTCCTAATACTTTCGTTTTATACATGGTTATATCTATGGTATGTTTGTATGTATTGAACTGGGGACCTAGAAACGACAGAGAGGCTTCGTCCTCGCCGTAGCCCTCAGTGGTACACAACCCCACAACAGGCTACAGCAGTCCACTCACCCGACCGCCACACCACACCGAACCCAGGGTTATTGTGCGGTTCTGCAGCTGGTGGACCCCCCCCCCCCCCCCCCCCGCCCCCCCGAATGTCTCATTCCAGACAAGTGAAACTCCAATGCTTGCGTGGTAGAGTGATTACGGTGGACTGAGGCGGAGTAAGGGGAACCAGCCCGCATTCGCCGAGGTAGATAGAAAACCGCCTTAAAAACCATCCACAGCCTGGCCGGCTCACCGGACCTCGACACTAATGCGCCAGGCAGATTCGTGCCGGTCCCCGGCACGCCTTCCCGCTCGGGAAGCAGTGCATTAGACCGCACGGCTAGCCGGGCGCGCTACACCTAGGGTACTATATGATCTGTTCATTCCGGCATAGTTCCGTAGTGTCTAACGAAATTTCAAACAATCTCCGTATGTATATGACACTATCAGTAAGCACATGCTGTTGAGGAAAAACATCTCTAGCATCTTCAGTAATGAGGGTGAGAGGGTGGCATGCGACACAATTGTAATCAGGAACTTACAGTCCGATTTTAATATTTGCAAAGCATTGTGAAAGCTTTCTAGCTGTTCAAATTTGTGTGTATTTTTGATATCAGATCAGGATAAAAACGTTGAACTGGCTGCCAGTGAGTGATTGTGCTGTACATGTGAATGACTTAGTACAGAATGTGTTTGGTTCCATGATTTATGAGGAAAATTACAAATAAATAAGGACTTTGTGGCGTACAGCTGTACATAAAAATGGCAATATATAGAGTTATCATGCAGTGATTTTCGCTTATTTGGTATGTTAGTTAGACTTGGAACGAAAACATTGTGCATACTGATGACCGTTTAGTGTGGCTAGTTTTTATTACAGTGTTTCTTGTCAAAAGACATTACTCGACACTCCAGGACAGGGGTGTGTTGTGTGGTAAAATTCATACAATGTGAGTTGACTTTCTTGTGTAAACAACAAGCAGCGCTGTCGCAAACAACATAGGAAGATTCCATACCTTCCCATATATAATGTAAGATTGACACAAATATACCAGGTAATTCTGGGTCATTACTAGTATTCTTTATTGTTGGGACTAATTTCGATCACAAAGTCATCTTCAGTTGAGCTTTACAAATGTAGTTATGTGATCAGAACCCTGTACACAACCATAACATGTAACTGCTTGAATGAACTTTTACATTATAGATATTCACTAAACTGCTTATGTAAGCAGACATCAACCAATCCATCTGTCAGTTTCACTGCGACTTTGGTAATTGTAAGAACATATTTGACAGATTTGTTATGTCATGTTGTCTGCAATTGATGATTCTGTGACTCAAGCATATAACAGATATGATTATTTTCCATGTTCACAAAAGTTTTTTTATGTGTTTGACCCAAAAGTTTCCTCTTCTGCAAACGTTTACTATAATGATATCAGTTGAAATTATTTTCTGAAACATGAGAATTTATTTGCACAATATTCCAGATAACGTTGCCTTGTAGGTTTTGTGCATATACAAAGATCGGCTGAAGATGATTTTCTACTCTTAACATTAAAAATATGTCTCAGAAGCAGCTTTTTACTTATACATAATGGCATTCTTCAAATATTTTGAATTTGTAAAACACTGGACATTATAGTTATTTCATATGTAACCAAAAGATATATTTTGATTATCATACAGTAATCAACATTCACAATAACATATTGTGACATAGTATAACAGTCAACATCACTTCTGTTAATACCACTAATTGTTGCTCTTCTTTCTTTTCACAAATAAGAAATATAAAAGTATACAACCTTATATTTGTCAAAATATAAGGTGTAAATATGGTTATATTCATTAAAATAAAAGTAAGATCAGTTTCATTTCCCGACTTTGGGGCTGACATAAAGCTATGAGAAATCGCATATAAACACTGAGAAACGCATACAGTGAATACTGTTGCACAGCGTTAATGGCAGTCAGTACAGGTGTGTGGTTCAGCAGCACAGCAACAGCTGGGTGTGGGTGTGGCGTCACAACTACTGCTCCCTTTCAGTGACCTTAAGGGTGAGCGGTGTCACTGGCACATGCAGCACCGTCGTTCTCCAGCGCATCTCGCCATCAAATTCCAGCTTGAAGCGGCGCACAACCTGGAAACAGATGCGAGCAAAAAAATTGTAACATCGCCTGTGATCACCCGCCCACCACCCCCTAAACCTTGCAATTCCTGATGACCTCATAACACCGAGTATTAAACTTTTAATTGGTGCACAGTTTTCGCGCCCAGCATCTATGTAATCGAGTCTTATTCATCTCTATATGTGAAAAAAAAAATTATCGGAAAGTGAAGGGAAAAATTAGCAGAACGGTACGTCAAAAGTTCATTACAAATTGGTGGAAAAAGGTCACTGTCAGGTTTGACTGTTTAGCGTACGTGTTTAAGAGTTCCAGCAGGAAGTGTAGAGGTAGCAGGGAAACAATTAGGGATACTTGAACAAACGGCAAAATAAACGGGTTACAAGTCTTCTTTGACAAACCAGGGGCGACGACAAACAAGACTACACCACGATAATTAACCACAAAGTACGAAAATATAAGGAGAACAGAAAAATTAGGTATTTTGGAGAAATCCAAATCATTAATAGGGGTGAGAAAGTTATCAGAGTAAGATTATGAAGATGTACCTAGTACTTCATTAAGAGTATAAAATAATTCCCTATAATCACAATTCATCATTGTAAGACAGCAATTTGGCCACAATGCAAACATCCCTCAGAGACTATAATTTTAGTATCAGTAAAACAAAATGAAGAAATCAAGAAAAAGGACAGAACGATTGTGAGGAAGACGTTAGGAAATAGAACAACAGTATAAACATTTAAATCAAGAACTAAGACATACATATGAAAATATGTAGCAAAAAGTTATAGAAGAAATTGTAAAATGTAGACTAATGTTGTATGGACACTATTAAAAGATGATTTGTAGAAGACTGACAAGAAAAATCATACACTAGATTAAAAAATTAAAAGGGATGCGCAACTGGCCTAGGAAACTGTGTGAATGCCTTTGAAGACATTGGAATAATCAGCAAAAAATGGAAGACATGACAAAACACTCATAAAATGAAGAATTAAGAATACTTCGAAGACAAAATATCCAAGTATACGGAAACGAAATTCAACATGAGCAGAGAAGAAAGAAAAATCTGAGCAGATGAAGGATTAAGGATAAAAATTAAAGGTAACTGAACTACTTTATTCGTGTATTTTGACAACATTCTTTTTAAAGCCTAAGTCATTAATTAACATCACTGTTGCATGTCTTCTGATCTGTCAAAAACACTAACATAATAAATTAAAAGAACATACAACAGCTGTGTACGCACCATTTAAGATACATCATTTGTGAACAAAGTTAAACTCACACAGTTGAAAGCGCAAACAAGCAGGCATAAAGAAGCGGACAAATACAGACAAATGTAGACAAAAGCAGACAATGCATGTACAACTATAAGTGTCACACAATCCAGGCAGGAGTCAATCAAATTAACACTTGTGTTAAGCAACAACAACCCTGATCAGTCATCACTTTCAATGAACCATCGTTTTACACAATTTTTAATTCTGAATGACTACGACCAAGCATCTAGAACACGTTTCTGATACAACAGAAAATTAAAATATGTTACGTGCACCTACGTCCAGAAATGCTTTATTCCAATAAAAGAGCCCATTTTCTACAACTCTTCATAGCACAGTAATAAAGGGGAACACATAAGAGTGAATGTACCAACATACCAAATGATACTATTTCTTATTTGAAATTTTCTTGGAGTTCATCCTCATTCCAGTGTAAAGGTCCCTAAATCTCTAAATAACCGATTCCATGATAGCTAGATAGAATGGAGTGGACCTATTTCTGGTCTCCAACTTCTACTGTCATATATCCACTAGGCTTTTACTTGCTGGAGCGTTTCAAACTTGTCAGATATGCATCCCTACCAGAAATCTACAGAATGTTTTCGTACCTGCATGGTGGATGGTTACAAAACCACACACAGCACTCTGGTTATACATCAGTGCGTCAGGAATTCAGTGTAAAGATGAGTTCATAAACACATCAGTGCTAACGAATGGCAGTGCTGTCCCAGCAGCAGTACTGGTTATTGATCGAGTTTTAATGTCCCTGTTTATATCTATCAATAAAACGAATACCACACTAGACTAATGTGAAAACATTCTAACGAATGGGCATGTAAAATTCGGCTTTAAAAATAATTTTGTTTGTAACTGGAAATGAACCAAGGCTTTCTATTGACACTGGGCGTCACATGAAATATTTGATGAGCATTAATTGTTTAGGTCAGCTCCAGCTACACAATGCAAAATCTAAACTGGAAATCTCTGCTGAAACACCAGAGAAAATGGGCCTGACACTCTCAGGAGAGATACCCTGTATACTCTCCAGCAAATTTACACAGCTTTAATCACCGTCTTGATTCTCAAATTCTTGTGATACTTCATTTATTTCGTTACAGAATTAACCTAGAAATTCAAAATAAAAAACGTAGCCTCTCAGTTTCCTCCGTATCGCCGATATGAAAATGTGATAGAAATTACATGTCATTACATGTCACCAGTCTCTCTGTGCAGGAGTAAGTCTGGATGAAATTGATTATGTTACAACGTCTTTCTACTTGTAAATTATTGGTGGTTTCCAAGTTGGCGGGCATCGTTATAGGGGGTTTCCGATTTGAAGGATTCCAGGAGCGAAGGAATAAACCTGGGAGATAGTTGGCGGTTAGGACCAACCAGGTAATGGCAACCTAAAGGGTCTGGAGAGTTACCTCAGAACTCGCTTGTAAGACTGACATAGCTTTTTGCAGGAACAGCCTGATCGAGTTTCTAAATAGGTCCCAGCAGTTTCACTCAGCCTCACTTTTATTGGTGTCCTGGAGCAGTCAACACTTAGCGTCCTCGAGATCATTGTCCACAACAGAACATTTCATGGTGGATGCCATGTTGCCGAACGTTTGGCCCTAAGGACTTACAGCGTTATAGTTACGAGAACCTTTCAAAATCGAGTGTGACGCTTACCATTTGTGAGACATAAATGAAGTACATGAGTCACACTATCGAGACACAACCGCCAATCGCCTTTGTATAACACGGTCTACAGGCTAGATAACACGGCATCACGCTCCACTTTGCTTCCCATTTCTGGTATTTCTCTCTCTCTCTCTCTCTCTCGTCTCGAGCCTATAGCAACTTCCTTTTGTAGCTTTTCTTTTTAATTTATGCTTGATCCCATACTGAACATTAGTGCAAACTTTTCTGTCAATTCTAGGCTTAATTTTCTTTTCTCTGCCTGTTTGTACACTTTAAATGCAGATTAAATTTCAGTTAATCAGTCAAATTTGGGCTCCACCCATTGTTATGACTGTGAAACCAGACAACTCCAAATATTCCTCAAACAGCTAAATTCTAAGGACGAAACTATCAATTCACAATGCAGTTTGAAGAGGGGGGGGGGGGGGGGGGATAACACCAGAAATTATGTAGACCTAACCACAGGTATCAATGAGCATATCCATACTTTCAAAACTTATAGAAAGCCTATGACCACTGACATTCTCAACATCCAGTGACCCAGAAATATGATGTCTCTCATTCAATGATACAACGTCTAATTTCCACCCTCAAGAGGGATGACAACTTCCAAACTGAAGTAAATACAATCAAACAATATCTACACTCCTGCCTTTCTGGACTCCATAATGCACAAAAAAAAAAAACATGTCTGCCCTCTTCCTTATCTGTACTGGGCCCACCATCTCAAGACCTTAATAAATGGTGCACGTTTCCATATTTAGAAAAACTCTCTTTGAATGTAGCCAGAAAGCTTAAATCCACGAATTATAAAACACCGTCTTGTTTGCACAGCACTATCGGACACTTTTTGTCCAATGACAAAAACTTAATTCAGCTTTGGAAAAGAGTAGTAAATACAAAATCTCTTCTAATTGTGGCAAACTCTATAAAGGCTACTCTGACGGGACAGAAACTACCCACCAGAGGAAAACCAAAAAGTTTGGAGACTTAGAAAAGGAGATTCTATTTTTGCAGACAATCTGCTTTAAGAAGGCCACAGTTACAAGGTGCAACATGATGTCTTACATAGTATTCACAAAGGAAGGAAGATGACTACTTTGAAATAATGCAAATTACTAACTTGTCTGCAGTTAGCACTGAATGGTTAGATGCCATTCCCTTACTCGCCCTACTGCAGATACTGCTAATAACCCCATCGAAACCACTTTATAAATTACCCCTTTCACACACTTTCCCCATTATTTATTTCATGTACTGTTGTTTGACTTACCCTATTAAAAATATTTTCTTTGTATAGTCACTGTTGTTTCGTTTATCTGTTAAGCTCACTTGTTAAATTGCACCCATATGTTGTATTGGAACTTTCAAGGACAAAATTATGTTGTTCAGTCATTTTCTTGGAACATGTCACCAACTTCTTCTGCTTGTTGTTGTTGGGGTCTTCAATCCTGAGACTGGTTTGATGCAGTTCTCCATGCTACCCTGTCCTGTGCAAGTTTCTTCATCTCCCAGTACCTACTGCAACCCACGTCCTTCTGCATCTGCTTAGTGTATTCATCTCTTGGTCTCCCTCTACGATTTTTAGCCTCCACGCTGCCCTCCAATGCTAAATTTGTGATCCCTTGAAGCCTCAGAACATGTCCTACCAACCGGTCCCTACTTCTCGTCAAGTTGTGCCACAAATTCCTCTTCTCCCCAATTCTATTCAATACCTCCTCATTAGTTATGTGATCTACCCATCTAATATTCAGCATTCTTCTGAAGCACCACATTTCGAAAGCTTCTATTCTCTTCTTGTCCAAACTATTTATCGTCCATGTTTCACTTGCATACATGGCTACACTCCATACAAATACTTTCAGAAATGACTTCCTGACACTTAAATCTATACTCGATGTTAACAAATTTCTCTTCTTCAGAAACGTATTCCTTGCCATTACCACTCTACATTTTATATCTTCTCCACTTCGACCATCATCAGTTATTTTGCTCCCCAAATAGCAAAACCCCTTTACTACTTTAAGTGTCTCATTTCCTAATCTAATTCCCTCAGCATCATCCGATTTAATTCGACTACATTCCATTATCCTTGTTTTGCCTTTGTTGATGTTCATCTTATATCCTCCTTTCAAGACACTGTCCATTCCATTCAACTGCCCTTCCAAGTCCTTTGCTGTCTCTGACAGAATTACAATGTCATCGTCGAACCTAAAAGTTTTTATGTCTTCTCCATGGATTTTAATACCTACTCCGAACTTTTCTTTTGTTTCCTTTATTGCTTGCTCAATATACAGATTGAATAACATCGGGGATAGGCTACAACCCTGTCTCACTCCCTTCCCAACCACTGCTTCCCTTTCATACCCCTCGACTCTTATAACTGCCATCTGGTTTCTGTACAAATTGTAAATAGCCTTTCGCTCTCTGTATTTTACCCCTGCCACCTTCAGAATTTGAAAGAGAGTATTCCAATCAACATTGTCAAAAGCCTTCTCTAAGTCTACAAATGCTAGAAACGTAGGTTTGCCTTTCCTTAATCTTTCTTCTAAGATAAGTCGTAATGTCAGTATTGCCTCACGTGTTCCAATATTTCTACGGAATCGAAACTGATCATCCCCGATGTCGGCTTCTACCAGTTTTTTCCATTCGTCTGTAAATAATTCGTGTTAGTATTTTGCAGCTGTTACTTATTAAACTGATACTTCGGTAATTTTCACATCTGTCAACACCTGCTTTCTTTGGGATAGGAATTATTATATTCTTCTTGAAGTCTGAGGATATTTTGCCTGTAGCATACATCTTGCTCACCAGATGGTAGAGTTTTGTTAGGTCTGGCTCTCCCAAGGCTGTCAGTAGTTTTAATGGAATGTTGTCTACTCCCGGGGCCTTGTTTCGGCTCAGGTCTTTCAGTGCTCTGTCAAACTCTTCTCGCAGTATCGTATCTCTCATTTCATCTTCATCTACATTCTCTTCCTTTTCCATAATATTGTCCTCAAGTACATCGCCCTTGTATAGATCCTCTATATACTTCTTCCATCTTTCTGCTTTCCCTTCTTTGCTTAGAAGTGGGTTTCCATCTGAGCTCTTGATATTCATACAAGTGGTTCTCTTTTCTCCAAAGGTCTCTTTAATTTTCTTGTAGGCAGTATCTATCTTACCTCTAGTGAGATAAGCCTCTACATCCTTACATTTTTCCTCTAGCCATCCCTGCTTAGCCATTTTGCACTGCCTGTCGATCTCATTTTTGAGACGTTTATATTCCTTTTTGCCTGCTTCATTTACTGCATTTTTATATTTTCTCCTTTCATCAATTAAATTCAATATATCTTCAGTTACCCAAGGATTTCTACTAGCCTCGTCTTTTTACCTACTTGATCCTCTGCTACCTTCACTACTTCATCCCTCAGAGCTACCCATTCTTCTTCTACTGTACTTCTTTCCCCCACTGCTGTCAATTGTTCCCTTATGCTCTCCGTGAAACTCTGTACAACCTCTGGTTTAGTCAGTTTATCCAGGTCCCATCTACTTAAATTCCCACCTTTTTGCAGTTTCTTCAATTTTAATCTGCAGTTCATAACCAATAGATTGTGGTCAGGGTCCACATCTGCCCCTGGAAATGTCTTACAATTTAAAACCTGGTTCTCAAATCTCTGTCTTACCATTATATAATCTATCTGATACCTTTTAGTATCTCCGGGATTCTTCCATGTATACAACCTTCTTTTATGATTCTTGAACCAAGTGTTAGCTATGATTAAGTTATGTTCTGTGCAAAATTCCACCAGACGGCTTCCTCTTTCATTTCTTCCCCCCAATCCATATTCACCTACTATGTTTCCTTCTCTCCCTTTTCCTACTCTCGAATTCAAGTCAGCCATGACTATTAAATTTTCATCTCCCTTCACTACCTGAATAATTTCTTTTATCTCATCATACATTTCTTCAATTTCTTCATCATCTGCAGAGCTAGTTGGCATATAAACTTGTACTACTGTAGTAGGCGTGGGCTTCGTGTCTATCTTGACCACAATAATGCGTTCACTATGCTGTTTGTAGTAGCTTACCCGCACTTCTATTTTTTTATTCATTATTGAACCTACTCCTGCACTACCTCTATTTGATTTTGTATTTATAACCATGTATTCACCTGACCAAAAGTCTTGTTCCTCCTGCCACCGAACTTCACTAATTCCCACTATATCTAACTTTAACCTATCCATTTCCCTTTTTAAATTTTCTAACCTACCTGCTCGATTAAGGGATCTGACATTCCACGCTCAGATCCGTAGAACGGCAGCTTTCTTTCTCCTGATAACAACGTCCTCTTGAGTAGTCCCCGCCCGGATATCCGAATGGGGGACTATTTTACCTCTGGAATATTTTATCCAAGAGGACGCCATCATCATTTAACCATACAGTAAAGCTGCATGCCCTCGGGAAAAATTACGGCTGTAGTTTCCCCTTGCTTTCAGCCGTTCGCAGTACCAGCACAGCAAGGCCGCTTTGGTTATTGTTACAAGGCCAGATCAGTCAATTATCCAGACTGTTGCCCCTGCAACTACTGAAAAGGCTGCTGCCCCTCTTCAGGAACCACACGTTTGTCAGGCCTGTCAACAGATACCCCTCCGTTGTGGTTGCACGTACGATACGGCCGTCTGTATCGCTGAGGCACGCAAGCCTCCCCACCAACGGCAAGGTCCATGGTTCATGGGGGGCTTCTACTGCATATTTTTCACTTATTTTCTCTCTCAAACGAAAAGTTCATAGCCACACATATTTATCTTTTTACATGACGATTTTTAAGATCTCACATTAGTTGTAGAATTTATGGCGTCACAACAAGGCAAAAGATCCGCAAGTAATTCCTGTACCAAAAAATCAGTACACATGATTTTCCAGGCTGAAATTGTTTGCTTGAACTTGACCCTCTTGGGTGAAGTTGAATGCTGCCATTCGATGTATTACTGCTGTGCTTCAGGCGTAATGTAAACCACCCCTCTTTTCTCACATGTGACAATTTGGCTTAAAAACTCGTCATCTTCCTAATCGTATCATTGTAAGAAAGTCAAAGAACTTGCTAAACATTTGCTCTTGTGGCCCTCAGTCAGCTTATTCGGTATCCAACATGAGCATAACTTCCGATAACTTAAACGTTTTTTAACAATTGCACAAAGTACACTTCTTGACGTTTAAGGAAAAACTTCATAAAACGTCGTAATCATAATCATAACCTCTCTCACATTTTCATCAACTTTCTGCAGTAAGTAATGACTGAAGGCCGCCTACTTTGTTCTTCATCATGCACATTCGTAAGGCCGTCTTTAAAAGATCTCACCTATTTACTTATCATTCCATTGCTCACAATGATTCCTCCACTGAAGTGAAGGTGGATTTCAGCCTCTTTCACGCCTATAGCTCTAGGAAACCGAATCACAGCGCGTATTTCACATTAAGTTGGATTCTCAATCAGAGGAAACACTTCAAATACTCACAGACATACGCAAACACACCGAAAGGCTCTGTAAAGGCGTCTGTGGCTTGACAGCCGTGAGCGGTACATGCGCCAGACGCCGACGGCGGCGCTGCAGCGACGAAATTTCAAAACGATACTTACTTTAAAAATGATAAATTAGTGTTCTTTCCCTTCTACGAAAGTACATAATATAGAATCTTGACGCTGTTAACAAGACGAACCCTTGAAGCACAGAGAAACGCATGATAAAGAATAATTCGGATCGCGTAGAGAAGCCATACTAAGTACTATATAAGGCGTCTGTTCTTTCGGACATTTTGATCCAGCAGCCACTATGAGTAAAGACACAAATTCCTTTGTGTCCTACTTTATGACCGTAATAGACAGCCGGTTGGATCCCATGGAACCGATATCCAAGGAAAAAGAAAGAAGGAGATTCAAAGTTTACACTGCTAAAATCCAATCTTCAACAATAAATCTCTGATTCAACAAACCAGACTCCGAAATTATGAAGAAATAGACTTGCCTTCAATGTCACATGGTTAATCCTCGTTGTAAACAACACGTACAGCGAAATTAAACAACCAATACATACCAATGCAGAACTAACTTTTGTAATGGATACTTAGCGCAACTCGATGGGCAGGAGCTGCGGGCATATACGCCAGATTAGAAGTATCCTATACTGTAAATTAACAAATGGCATGTGAGAAACTATTCAGAACATGCATCCGGCACATCTATTGAGCTGTACCGATATCCACTGAGAAAAATTTGGAAGCTGTTCAGCAGGAACTGGTGATATCCAGTGGCTCGTTGCAAAGTAATTACACTTTATTAGATTTATAACCCCCTGTTTATCTGTGAATTTGTGAAAATATCTGCACACCAGTGCAAATTTCGATGAATTACGCCAAGCCACTAAATCAGCCGCGGCTGACCATTGTATAAAGACTGGCCATACTATGGACAATGAAAAAACAAAAATACTGTGTCAGTCCTCCTACTTCTGGGTCTGCGTTACTAAAGAGGCCAACGAAATCCGACTACAGGACGATCTAATTAATAAAGACAGCGGCCTTCAACTTAATCAGGCTTGGAACCCTGCACTCAGCCTGGAGAGAAAGATGCGGTCCCAGAGATCGAGGACCGCCCCCGACGGCGGCAGCAGGGTAACTGCAGACCCCAGTTCAGACCCGGGTGCCGCTTCCTCCACCACCTCCGGTAGCCGCCGCGCCGGCCGCACAAAAGACACCAGGAGAGGAACGGTGGAGGGGGTAACGGCTAGTATATATAGGGTGCCGAGAGGAACAGCACAGCTTTCGTCAGGAACCACTTGACGATGGGAGCGTGTACGTCTGCCGAAATATTGTGGAGAAATTACGACGCTACCCGGTCGGATACCCGAGAACTGTTCAAACTCGTATATAGTTTTACCGAATGCAATGGAAGAGGGGCACAGCAGCATTATGCTGAGCCGTTCCCACAGCAATGGCAAACAGATGAAAGTGTATGTACTTTCTCCGAAGGTTGTTGAATTTCTCTGTGTTTTATGTAGCACATTTTATTGATTGCATATTACCGGCATTTACAGCGTTGCGAAGCCACACTCATGGATTCACCCTGTATATCACTTAGTGCGAGGCCCTAGAAGCATAACTGAATGACCGCAGCGGAATTTCAGGACTGATGGAGAGGTACCACTGGTTACACCACAAGCTACAACTGTTGCAATGGTGTTGGAGGAATTGTTGGGACGAGTGAAAGGTGGCGTGAACAGAGAGGATGGTTCAAATGGCTCTAAGCATTATGGGACTTAGCATCTGAAACCATTAGTCTCTTAGACTTAGAACTACTTAAACGTAACTAACCTAAGGACATCACACACTTCCATGCCCGAGGTAGCATTCGAGCCTGCGACCGTAGCAGCACCGCGGTTCCGGACTGAAGTGCCTAGAACCGCTCGGCCGCAGTGGCCGTCAACAGAGAGGAAAACAGTCTCGTGAGCATACAAAGAAGGGAAGTTTTAGAAATGTCAGAGAACACAAAGCATTTGTCAATGGACATATCGTTAGACTACGTCTGTAGTTAGTTGGAAAATGTGGAAGTGGGTGTTATTTATGGTTACATATAGGAAAGGTAACTTAAAAAGGATGCAGTTTGGTGGATGTACTTGAGTCCAAGCGCATATCAAAAGATCTCGAAGAAAAGGACAGAATGCCCATAGGTGTTCTCGACACCTAGACATGGAAGAGGGCAGGAGTTAGTAGCAGCGTGGGCCAAGTGAAGGAAAGGGACCTACTTGACCAGTCGAAGGTAGAAGCGACGCCAGGCTCTTCAAGGTCGAGCACAGACTACTTACCCTGGCCAATAAGGTGTAGATCTCGAGCTCGGCGAACCTGCGACCGATGCACATCCTGGGGCCAAAGCCGAACGGCATGAAGGCGAATGGGTGCGCCGTCTGGGCAGAGTCGTCGTCCTTGAGCCACCGCTCGGGAATGAACTCGGAGGGCCGCGAGAAGTGCTCGTCCGAGTTGGTGAGCACCATGTTGGCCAGCATGATGTTGACCTGTCCACAAAGATATCGAATTGTCCAGACTGTGTCCATGTGCGTTCAGTAAGTTTACAGACAAAAAATTACTCAGTCACTTAAAACAGCACGCTGGTCGCTTTTGAGCGCTGTAGGCTGTGTGGAACTTGTACCATACAGTCGTGGGACTGCCCAAAGGTGACGTAATTCTTGGTAGTGAAGTGGTGTGCATGTTCCAGTCGGTTGTAGGGAGACATGACGAAATAACAAAAAGGGGCTATCGTGTTTGGACATGCTATGACCAAACTGGGAACAAAGTTGACAGATTTGCTTGTGTATCAGTGTGGAGTGTCCAAGGTGTCTCGTAGGAGGGATGTATCACTCGCAGCCGTCGAAGGCGGTGTAAGAACTGTGGTTGCACAAATATAGTAACCGACAGGCTCCAGGAATAAAGAGTAACGCCTTGTCAATGGTAACGGGTTTCAAAGCCAACAGGAATTACAGTTTTCAGTGAACGCAGGTTCATTTAAAACAGTTTCTGAGCGATCATTGCGAAGTGGACTGTGTGCAAGGGACATCTGGAGTCAGGTATCTCGAAATGGCGTTTTCTCACAGCGGCACGTACGTCTTCAAGGTGTCACACAACACAGACCAGACATTATCTGACTGGACACGTGTACATGATCCAACGAATCACGGTTTTGCATCTTTTCATGTAACGGAAGGCATCTAATGCACCGACAGCCCAATCCAGTGTTTACTTCACAATGTGTGGACGTTGTTGTCTAGGTCAGACATGGTTCTCTGACGTTTTGGCTGTTTCTTTCGTATCAACACTTGGGACAACTTACTCAGATTACTATGAACATGAACCAGGACGTTTATTTCAATTTTCTTGGCGATCAAATGTTGCCCCTGCCTCTACATTTTCGTGATGAATATGCTGTGGACACTCTCTTCTTGTAAGAAGGGAACAGCCGAGTTCACATCGCTGCACCCATATATTCCTGTTTTGATGAACATACAGGTACCACGTCATTATCTCTAATCTCGACTGGCCTACTAAATCATCTGATCTTAATCCCCTAGAAAATATCTGGGAGAGTGATTGTAACAACCAACATTCCTGCAGTCTCGTATTTCTACTGGATCAAATCAATATGTCACTTCCAACGGATGTATCATACGTCAAAAAGCTTTGGATTCTCTTCCTTGCCGAAGAGAGGTAATTGGTTAGATCAGAGGTGGTGTTACTAGATACTATCGAAGTGTCTCCTGAAGACCGATTGATTTTTTTGCACGGTGTGATTTTGTACTGAAGCTATCTATTTGTACCATAGATTAGCTTGATCAATATGACTATGCCAGCTTCCACCAGGAACCAAGAATCAAATAGAATTGTGTGGACTACAGTATCAGCACTAACGCTCGATCTCCTGCAGCTCGTCCTCATCAAGAGGCGTGGAACAAGCATACAGCAGTACCGCCGCAGGACACAAACAAGAAAAATTATTAACTGTAACAATATACTTGCTAAATATTAAATGTGCAAAAAAACTTCATTCACGTTTCAGCACTGATGTTGTAATACGACCTGCACCTGGTCATAAAGGGACTAATTTTTATGTAAAAGACAGTCAAAGCCCAACAGTATACTTCAATGTTTTCAACATTTCACATTATTGTGATTTTGGTAATATAACTGAAATATAATGTCACTGTAAAATTATTCTATATGAAATTTAAACATTTATTTTTAATTGTGATATTTCATGGTAAATACTGTTATGCCTAGAGCTGAATCCATTCCTTCCTATCTTGTGTTGATAGAAACGGCATTGTACTGGTGTTGCTCTCTTTGTCCATAAGTGAGAACAGTTGATCTTGAATTATAGGTATAAAAGGCTCTTTAAAACAGGGTGTTTTATTTTGGGTATTCAAATGTAAAGCAACTGCAGTAATGCACATTAATGTCAGGTGACATCACAAGCTATTGCTGTATAAACGTCGAAGTTGATAGTAAGGCCTAGCGCCTTTCAGTAGGAAAGCAAAGTACTTTCTGGATACACACTGCACAACTAGCACCCAAGAGGATCCACTTCCTAAGCCACGCCCACATTCACATCCCGTTACCCTTCTCCCTGCCTTCCCATACCCTCTCCTGTAATCACAGCCCAGTATTTTATCAACTACTGAAAAAAACTGCCAGTCTCTATGCATCCCAGCTTGGCACCATTTTTTTTCTACTCCTCCTTAAGCTACACCCCTCGGCCAGTCAGAGAGCTTCTAAATCAATACACATATCTAGCTCACATCTCAATATTTTACCATGCAATCAAATTTTTCAACTCCACCTTAAACCATGCTACTTGGTCAAACAGAGACCTTCGAAGCACACACGCAACGAAACACATATTCACATCTCCCACTCACAGCCCAGTATTGCACCAACCATTAAAATGGAACAGCCATTGAGAAAGCTCCCTATGTATGGATGATATCATTTTCATCCAGTGGCAATGTCAAGTGCATTCTGTCCGCATCTGAAATTGTAGCAGCTGAACGTGTGGTGATATATATACAGGGTGGTCCATTGATAGCAACCGGGCCAAATATCTCATGAAATAAGCATCAAACGAAAAAACTACAAAGAATGAAACTCGTCTAGCTTGAAGGGGGAAACCAGATCGCGCTATGGTTGGCCCGCTAGATGGCGCTGCCGTAGGTCAAACGGATATCAACTGCGGTTTTTTTTTACATAGGAACCCCCATTTTTTATTACCTATTCATGTAGTACGTAAAGAGACATGAATGTTTTAGTTGGACCACTTTTTCCGCTTTGTGATAGATGGCGCTGTAATAGTCACAAACGTATAAATACGTGGTCTCACGTAACACTCCACCAGTGCGGACGGTATTTGCTTCGTGATACATTACCCGTGTTAAAATGGACCGTTTACCATTTGCGGAAAAGGTCAATATTTTGTTGATGTGTGGCTATTGTGATCAAAATGCCCAACGGGCGTGTGCAATGTATGCTGCTCGGTATCTTGGACGGCATCATCCAAGTGTCCAGACCGTTCGCCGGATAGTTACGTTATTTAAGGAAACAGAAAGTGTTCGACCTGCAACAACTGATGATGCCCAAGTAGGTGTTTTAGCTGCTATCGCGGCTAATCTGCACATCAGTAGCAGACAAATTGCGAGAGAATCGGGAATCTCAAAAACGTCGGTGTTGAGAATGCTACATCAACATCGATTGCACCCGTACCATATTTCTATGCACCAGGAATTGCATGACGTCGACTTAGAACGTCGTGCAGAGTTCTGCCACTGGGCACAAAAGAAATTACGGGGCGAAAACAGATTTTTTGCATGCGTTCTATTTAGCGACGAAGCGTCATTTACCAACAGCGGAAACGTAAAACGGCATAGTATGCATTATTGAGCAACAGAAAATCCACGATGGCTGCGACAAGTGGAACATCAGCGACGTTGACGAGTTAATCTACGGTGCGGCATTATGGGAGGAAGGACAATTGGCCCCCATTTTATCGATGGCAATCTAAATGGTTCAAATGGCTCTGAGCACTATGGGACTCAACTGCTGTGGTCATAAGTCCCCTAGAACTTAGAACTACTTAAACCTAACTAACCTAAGGACATCACACACATCCAAGCCCGAGGCAGGATTCGAACCTGCGACCGTAGCGGTCATGCGGTTCCAGACTGTAGCGCCTTTAACCGCTCGGCCACTTCGGCCGGCCTTAAATGGTACAATGTATGCTAATTTCCTATGTAAAGTTCTACCGATGTTACAACAAGATGTTTCACTGCATTACAGAATGGCGATGTACTTCCAACGTGATGGATGTCCGGCACATAGCTGGCTGGCGTGCGGTTGAAGCGGTATTAATTAGCCTATTTCATGACAAGTGGATTGGTCGTCGAAGCACCATACCACCGCCCGCACGTTCACCGGATCTGACGTCTCCGGATATCTTTCTGTGGGGAAAGTTGAAGGATATTTGCTATCGTGATCCACCGACAACGCCTGACAACATGCGTCAGCGCATTGTCAATGCACGTGCGAACATTACGGAAGGCGAACTACTCGCCGTTGAGAGGAATGTCGTTACACGTATGGCCGAATGCATTGAGGTTGACGGACATCATTTTGAGCATTTATTGCATTAATGTGGCATTTACAGGTAATCACGCTGTAACAGCATGCGTTCTCAGAAATGATAAGTTCACAAAGGTACATGGATCACATTGGAACAACCGAAATAAAATGTTCAAACGTATCTACATCCTGCATTTTAATTTAAAAAACCTACCTGTTACCAACTGTTTGTCTAAAATTGTGAGCCATGTGTTTGTGACTATTACAGCGCCATCTATCACAAAGTGAAAAAAGTGGTCCAACTAAAACATTCATATTTCTTTACGTACTACACGAATATGTAATAAAAAATGGGGGATCCTATTTTTAAAAAACGCATTTGATATCCGTTTGACCTATGGCAGCGCCATCTAGTGGGCCAACCACAGCGTCATCTGGTTTCCCCCTTGAAGTTAGACAAGTTTCGTTTTTTGTAGTTTTTTCGTTTGACGCTTATTTCGTGAGATATTTGGCCCGGTCACAATCAATGGACCACCCTGTATATATAACTCATCTTGTTGTCTGTTCTTCCCACTTGTCAAGGAGCAATTTTCAGTCCCACAGTTGCTGCAATGTACAATGAACCAGAAATTAAAGGTTTCCACATCTAAATTATATTATACATCAAAATATATGTCGCTAAAATTATATATATATATATATATATATATATATACTCTGTCAAGTAGTACCACCTTGCCTGCTTAGTATGTTAATTTAGCGACATGTATTTTGATAAGGGAAATGGATAGGTTAAAGTTAGATTTAGTGGGAATTAGTGATGGTCGGTGGCAGGAGGAACAAGACTTTTGGTCAGGTGAACGCAGAGTTATAAATAAAAAATCAAATAGAGGAAATCCTGGAGTAAGTTCAATAATGAATAAAAAAATTGAAGTGCGGGTAACCTACTACAAACAGCATGGTGAACGCATTATTGTGGCCAAGATAGACACAAAGCCCACGCCTACTACAGTAGTACACGTCTATATGCCAACTAGCTCTACAGATGATGAAGAAATTGATGATATGTATGATGAGATAAAAGACATTGTTCAGGTAATGAAGGGAGACGAAAATTTAATAGTCATTGATGACTGCAATTCGATAGTAGGAAAAGGAGAGAAGGAAACATAGTAGGTGAATATGGATTGGGGGGAAGAAATGAAAGAGGAAGCTGCCTGGTAGATTTTCCACAGAGCATAATTTAATCATAGCTAACACTTGGTTCAAGAATCATAAAAGGAGGTTGTATACATGGAAAAAACCTGGAGATACTAGAAGGTATCAGATAGATTATTAATGGTAAGACATAGATTTAGGAACCAGGTTTTAAATTGTAAGACATTTCCAGGGACAGATATGGACTCTGACCACAATCTATTGGTTATGAACTGCAGATTAAAACTGAAGAAACTGCAAAAAGGTGGGAATTTAAGGAAATGGGACCTGGATAAACTGAAAGAACCAGAGGTTGTACAGAGTTTCAGGGAGAGCATAAGGGAACAATTGACAGGAATGGGGGAAATAAATACAGTAGAAGAAGAATGGGTAGCTTTGAGGGATGAAGTAGTGAAGGCAGCAGAGGATCAAGTAGGTAAAAAGACGAGGGCTAGTTGAAATCCTTGGGTAACAGAAGATATATTGAATTTAATTGATGAAAGAAGAAAATATAAAAATGCAATAAATGAAGCAGGCGAAAAGGAATACAAACGTCTCAAAAATGAGATCGACAGGAAGTGCAAAATGGCTAAGCAGGGATGGCTAGAGGACAAATGTAAGGATGTAGAGGCTTATCTCACTAGGGGTCAGATAGATACTGCCTACAGGAAAATTAAAGAGACCTTTTGAGATAGGAGAACCACTTGTATGAACATCAAGAGCTCAGATGGAAACCCAGTTCTAAGCAAAGAAGGGAAAGCTGAAAGATGGAAGGAGTATATAGAGGGTCTATACAAGGGCGATGTACTTGAGGACAATATTATGGAAATGGAAAAGGATATAGATGAAGATGAAATGGAAGATACGATAGTGTGTGATGAGTTTGACAGAGCACTGAAAGACCTGAGTCGAAAAAAGGCCCCAGGTGTAGACAACATTCGATTAGAACTATTGACAGCCTTGGGAGAGACAGTCCTGACAAAACTCTACTATCTTGGGAGCAAGATGTATGAGACAGGTGAAATACCTTCAGACTTCAAGAAGAATATAATAATTCCAATCCCAAAGAAAGCAGGTGTTGATATATGTGTAAATTACCCAACTATCAATTTAATAAGTCACAGCTGCAAAATACTATTGCCAATTCTTTACAGACGAATAGAAAAACTGGTGGAAGCCAACCTCAAAGAATATCAGTTTGGATTCCGTAGAAATATTGGAACACGTGAGGCAATACTGACCCTACGACTTATCTTAGAAGAAAGATTAAGGAAAGGCAAATTACGTTTCTAGCATTTGTAGACTTAGAGAAAGCTTTTGACAAAGTTTACTGGAATACTCTCTTTCAAATTCTGAAGGTGGTAGTGGTAAAATACAGGGAGCTAAAGGCTATTTACAATTTGTACAGAAACCAGATGACAGTTGTAAGAGTCGAGGCACATGAAAGGGAAGCAGTGGTTGGGAAGGGAGTGAGACAGGTTTGTAACTTCTCCCCAATGTTATTCAGTCTGTGTATTGAGCAAGCAGTAAAGGAAACAAAAGAAAAATTCGGAGTAGGTATTAAAATCCATGGAGAAGAAATAAAACTTTTAGGTTCGCCGATGACATTGTAATTCTGTCAGGGACAGCAAAGGACTTGGAAGAGCAGTTGAACGGAATGGATAGCGTCTTGAAAGGAGGATATAAGATGAACATCAACAAAAGCAAAACGAGGATAATGGAATGTAGTCGAATTAAGTCGGGTGATGCTGAGGGATTTAGATTAGGAAATGAGACACTTAAAGTAGTAAAGGAGTTTTGCTATTTGGGGAACAAAATAACTGATGATGGTCGAAGTAGAGAGGATATAAAATGTAGACTGGCAATGGCAAGAAAAGCGTTTCTGAAGAAGAGAAATTTGTTAACATCGAGTATAGATTTAAGTGTCAGGAAGTCGTTTCTAAAAGTATTTGTATGGAGTGTAGCCCTGTATGGAAGTGAAACATGGACGAGAAATATTTTGGACAAGAAGAAAATACACTCCTGGAAATGGAAAAAAGAACACATTGACACCGGTGTGTCAGACCCACCATACTTGCTCCGGACACTGCGAGAGGGCTGTGCAAGCAATGATCACACGCACGGCACAGCGGACACACCAGGAACCGCGGTGTTGGCCGTCGAATGGCGCTAGCTGCGCAGCATTTGTGCACCGCCGCCGTCAGTGTCAGCCAGTTTGCCGTGGCATACGGAGCTCCATCGCAGTCTTTAACACTGGTAGCATGCCGCGACAGCGTGGACGTGAACCGTATGTTCAGTTGACGGACTTTGAGCGAGGGCGTATAGTGGGCATGCGGGAGGCCGGGTGGACGTACCGCCGAATTGCTCAACACGTGGGGCGTGAGGTCTCCACAGTACATCGATGTTGTCGCCAGTGGTCGGCGGAAGGTGCACGTGCCCGTCGACCTGGGACCGGACCGCAGCAACGCACGGATGCACGCCAAGACCGTAGGATCCTACGCAGTGCCGTAGGGGACCGCACCGCCACTTCCCAGCAAATTAGGGACACTGTTGCTCCTGGGGTATCGGCGAGGACCATTCGCAACCGTCTCCATGAAGCTGGGCTACGGTCCCGCACACCGTTAGGCCGTCTTCTGCTCACGCCCCAACATCGTGCAGCCCGCCTCCAGTGGTGTCGCGACAGGCGTGAATGGAGGGACGAATGGAGACGTGTCGTCTTCAGCGATGAGAGTCGCTTCTGCCTTGGTGCCAATGATGGTCGTATGCGTGTTTGGCGCCGTGCAGGTGAGCGCCACAATCAGGACTGCATACGACCGAGGCACACAGGGCCAACACCCGGCCTCATGGTGTGGGGAGCGATCTCCTACACTGGCCGTACACCACTGGTGATCGTCGAGGGGACACTGAATAGTGCACGATACATCCAAACCGTCATCGAACCCATCGTTCTACCATTCCTAGACCGGCAAGGGAACTTGCTGTTCCAACAGGACAATGCACGTCCGCATGTATCCAGTGCCACCCAACGTGCTCTAGAAGGTGTAAGTCAACTACCCTGGCCAGCAAGATCTCCGGATCTGTCCCCCATTGAGCATGTTTGGGACTGGCTGAAGCGTCGTCTCACGCGGTCTGCACGTCCAGCACGAACGCTGGTCCAACTGAGGCGCCAGGTGGAAATGGCATGGCAAACCGTTCCACAGGACTACATCCAGCATCTCTACGATCGTCTCCATGGGAGAATAGCAGCCTGCATTGCTGCGAAAGGTGGATATACACTGTACTAGTGCCGACATTGTGCATGCTCTGTTGCCTGTGTCTATGTGCCTGTGGTTCTGTCAGTGTGATCATGTGATGTATCTAACCCCAGGAATGTGTCAATAAAGTTTCCCCTTCCTGGGACAATGAATTCACGGTGTTCTTATTTCAATTTCCAGGAGTGTAGAAGCTTTCGAAATGTGGTGCAACAGAAGGATGCTGGAGATTAGATGGGTAGATCACATAACTAATGAGGAGGTACTGAACAGAGTTGGGGAGAAGAGGAGTTTGTGGTGCAAATTGACAAGAAGTTGGGATCGGTTGGTAGGACATGTTCTGAGGCATCAAGGGATCACCAATTTAGTATTGGAGGGCAGCGTGGAGGGTAAAAATCGTGGAGGGAGACCAAGAGATGAATACACTAAGCAGATTCAGAAGGATGTAGGTTGCAGTAGGTACTGGGAGATGAAGAGCCTTCCACGGGATAGCGTAGCATGGAGAGCTGCATCAAACCAGTCTCAGGACTGAAGGCCGCAACCTCAACAATATAATTTAGATGTGGAAATATTTAATTTTGGGTCCGTTGTACTTTGCACTAAGTTTGGTACAGAGACTGAACTTTGCTCCTTGCCAAGTGGAAACAACAGATAACATGATGAGATACATACTGAAGGCTGTTTAGTCTGAATAGCTGGCAAATGCTGGACTGTGAGTGCCTGTTTTGTTTTAATGACTGGTAAAATACTGGGCTATGATTGAGAGATTTAAGTGTGTGTGTGTGTGTGTGTGTGTGTGTGTGTGTGTGTGTGTCAGACAAGTCAAGACTTGACAAACCTGTGCTTCTGTTGACAAAGCATGTTACTGCTCTCCTGACCTGTTACAGTCACGTTTCGACATCTACTAGCAGACATTATTGTGGTACATAGTGGTTGGCTGGTTCTTTAGTGTAATGCAGGTAGTTTGGATACTTTTGTACATGATTAAAATGGCAGCTCTGTGGCTGCAAACTGACGGGCTGTTTCATTTATTTTGTTTAGGTCGTGAAGATACTATTGCGCATGCCTATTGTGATGGCTCTGGGGCTACATATCGAATGAGTGTTTCATTTTAATGATCAGTAAAATACTTTGTGTGATTGTTTTGTTTTAATGGGTAGTAGAATATTGGTTCTGGGTAGATAGGACTGGGAAAGGGGAGGGCAGGGGGAAAGGCAGGGGGAGGTGTGTGGCTCAGGAAGGGGCGTATATTAGGAAGAGAGTGTGACGTAAGAAAGGCACATTGCTCCTCTTAGTCGCTAGTCACATGGCTTTGATCTCAAATTCCCATTGCATTCCTCGTCCTTTGGTATTGTGTTAGTCCATGATATTCACTTATAACTAATTGGATTGTCTAGCAACCATTTGTAATTCACCTAATCTGAAACCACACAAAGAGTAGCATTACAGATATTGGGTACAGAGGCACATGTTTCAGTCCTTGTGTTTGGTCATGGCACAATTTAATAACACTTATTCAGTTTCAAAAGAAACACACACACATACACACAGTCAGTTCATCTGGCGAAATGTGCCAGGATCACATCACATTTGCACCACGTGGTAGGAGCTATATTAGATGGTTAGGCACATATCAACAGGAATGTGATTCTAGGAAATACCCTACCCTTCATAAATAAGTCTGCTGGTACCAGTTCCAGATGTCGCCAGTTTGAATCCTAGTAGTGACATATCTTCTGTGTCTACAGTCTAACAAGACAATAATATCCCCACTCATTCAACATTTGATGTTCTGTATTTTCGAGATGAGCACCAAGAATAAACTACACCTATTCCCCACTCTCCAGTAAAGTTTACTTGGAATAATCAGAACCTAGATTCATCGATCATTGGAGGGTAAATACTTGTTTTAGATGTCAAGGTGGCTGGACTTCACATTATGCAGGTACTAAACCCCAAAGTTCTCAAGCATATGGTAACTTTTATTGCAGTTTTCAAGAGATAGTTCTAGTATGAGAGCAACAGTTGGTCGTAGAGCTGTCTACTCACCCCTCGAGGTATACGGTAGTTGCTGAGCACCAGGTTGTCCACTGTGACCTGTCGGCTGCCCCCTATTGCCACAGGATGCAGTCTGCCAACATAACATGTACACCTCACTGTAGAAATGCCAATAAATGCGATTCCTTGAAACATGCTGTTAGCAGTGGCGACGATCAGCAACAATTAAAACATAATATTATGGAATTCAATTTTAGGAGATATTAAAAAACTAATGGTAAAAGTTTAACACTTAGCAAAGAAGACTGTGTACATGAAAGAATCTGGAGACATCAGAAAATTTCATGTAAATTATACAATGGCAAGACAAAGATTTCAAAACCAGGTTTTAAACTTCAAAATTTTTCCAGGGACGGAATTGAACTCTAACAATAATTTATTGGTTATGAGTTGCAGAAAAACTGAAAAGATTGGAGAAAGGAAGGATATTAAGGAGACCGGACATGGATAAAATCAAACAGTCAGGAGTGATAGAGAGATTCATAGGGAGCATTAAACAGAATGGGCCCTACGATCTATATTTAAATATAGCCCGAATATAGGCAAACATACGTTCATAGTATTTGGAGATTCAGAGAAATATGATGACAAAATTAGCTAGAACAGACTAACTGGAATTCTAAAGGTAACAGGGATAATATGTAGACAGCGGGAAGTTATAAGCAACTGTTACAGAAATTAGACAGAGGTTATAGGAGTCGAAGGACATGAGAGGGAAGCAGTGGTTGACAAGGGTTTGAGGCAGAGTTGTAGTTTATCTCCGGCTTTTTTTCATTCTGTACCATGAGAAAGCGCTAAAGGCATCAAGGAGCAACTTGGATAAGGGATTAAAGTCTAGGGAGAAGAAATGGAAGCTTGGAGGTTAACCAGCGTCATTGTAATCATGTTATTGAGGATAAAGGACTTTGATAATCATTCGAATGAAATGGATAGAGCCCTGGAAACAGGTTATAACATGAACATCAACGGAAATAAAAGGAGGGTGATGGAATGTGGTCGAATTAAATCAGTGATACTGAGGGAATTAAGCTAGAACTTGAGACACTAAAAGTATTGAATGAATTATACTATTTGGATATCAAAACAACTGTTAATGGCAGAATTAAAAAGGATATTATTTGAAGACTGCTAATAAAAAGAAAAACATTTCTGAAAGAAGGGAAATTTGCTAACATCGAATATAAAATTAAATGTTAGGAAGTTTATTTCTGAAGGAGTTTTTCTGGAATGTAGCCTGGTATGGAAGTGAAACGTGGACGATAAGTTGTTCAGACAAGAAGAAAATAGAGGCTTTGCAAATGTCGTGCTACAGAAGAATGTTGAAGATTAGGCGGGTAGGTCGAATAAGTAATGAGGAGGTACTAGGGTTGCATACTATAAAAATTACGGTTCCGCAGTTTTGGTACAGTAAATGAATGACATAGTAAATGGTAGGATTAGCGGCAGTATTGGTAATCTTGGAAGGGAAACAAACGTAAATGAATGTGTAAAAGAGAAACAGGAAGTCGACGACTTCTCTTTATTTGTTTGATAATTAGAACCGCGTATCGTTCTGTCTAAAACCATCGTGTGTTTTTGTATCCTTACAGAATATAAATTGCATTTCATAAGTAAAAAGAAATAAGTTGGTAATGTAACTCCTAAGCTTTTATACAACAAAAACTTACTTCTGATTCAAGTACAGTTTTCGTGAATAACCATAAAATAATCTACATAATTATTGTTGTTATGTTGTACTCAGTAGAATGTTCTTCTTTTTGATCAACGGCAAAGGTTTCCTGTTGTTGGTGATAAACGCGAAAGTTGTTCATGAGTAACAGAAACATGTTTTATATGAGCTTGACGCAATGTGGAAGTCGTGATTGGTACACATATTTTTTGGGTCACATGAACCTTCTCTCCACGAGTATGGCGCTTCCACAGTTACGTCTTGACAACCCGCCTGTTATTACACATCCAGTGCGAGCGCCTGCGATGGTAAATGAGGGAACGGTGCTGATTAATTTTTAATACTCCCATAGACGATCATGTAAGGGCGGTTTTTGACCAATTTATCGGTATCGCGGGTCCTCTTACCTCTCTAGATACTCGTGTCACGGGAGCGTACCACGGGATAGTTCTATGCTGCTTTTACGATATTTCATAATTGATGTCCGCTACGTAGGGAAAAATTGCTGAATATGAACGCTGGGTCATCCCATGCTCTTTTTTGATCAGAACATGACGATTTTTTTGCACCTGATGATGTAGCTACAAGTATAATGTTGCGAAATCGGTCGTGCTTCTAAATAAAGTACTTATAGCTGAACCGGTTTTATGTTCAAAACGCATGTAGGATCTTTGCTGCCCAAGTCTATAGGGAAACTACCGTACCCTTCGCTTAGCTACGACAGTCTACGGTAGTTTTACAACTTTAGAGGATATTAAATGTCACTGGAGTAAAAAAAAGAAAAAGGCACAACCTGACCAAAACAAGGGATGCGTTCATAGGACATACAAGGAGGAATCAAGAAACGTCAGTTTAGTAATGTAGGGAAGTGTGGGAAGTAAGAATTGGAGAGGGAGGCTGATGGATTAATACAATAAATAGGGTGAAAGATATGTAGGTTCCAGTAATTATACAGAGTTGAAGAGGCTTGCACAGAATGCACTGGTGTGGCGATGTGTATCAAAACAGTCTTACGAATGAAGACCACAACAACAGCAGCGATGGAACAGAACTATGCACTTTTTTCTACTATTGTATCGAGGGTGTAAGTAAGACTTTCAGTTTTTTTATTTATCGTGGTTTTATCAGACCTCTTGCAGCGTGATTACGACTGCACAATTGTAGGATTTTTTATTGCGAAAACCATT
This sequence comes from Schistocerca serialis cubense, assembly GCF_023864345.2. Taxonomy (NCBI): domain Eukaryota; kingdom Metazoa; phylum Arthropoda; class Insecta; order Orthoptera; family Acrididae; genus Schistocerca; species Schistocerca serialis. The sequence goes on from NC_064642.1 coordinate 230,880,027, forward strand.
AAAACTAAATAACAGACGGTATTTATTCCCTGCCACCTGGTTCTAGATTAATAAGTCATTCATTAGTCTAGGCATTCGAGGAATATTCAAAAATGGTTCAAATGGCTCTGAGCACTATGGGACTCAACTGCTGTGGTCATAAGTCCCCTAGAACTTAGAACTACTTAAACCTAACTAACCTAAGGACATCACACACATCCATGCCCGAGGCAGGATTCGAACTGTAGCGCCTTTAACCGCTCGGCCACTCCGGCCGGCAAGGAGGAATATTCGAATGCTGATTTAATATCCTAATGTTGATGGAGCTTGTGCATTAACGATGTGGTTGCCTTTAGTAGTGTGACGTCCCTTCCCTCCTTCTTCACTCGCCGGGGTGGAGGCACGACTCTTAACGGTGTTCGTCCCCGTTGGTATGACGTGGGACAGCACCTGTAACTCTCGTAAGAACACAACTCCTCGCGTGGTTTAGAAATATTCTGTTACCTGTCCGCAACAGTCTTCTCATCTTCTGCGAACTGGTAAACTGCAATCGTTTGTTTTTATTTTTGTGCCCGGTTAGTTCCGTGATGAAATAAAATCTTGATTCTTGATTTCATCATGACGGTCGCTTTTCACATCATACATAGCGAGGATGAAATTTTGCTGACTGCTGTTCCGTTGCTATACCGTTGCTACGTCAAGTTATTAATAACGATTCGACGTAACTCCAGAGATAACTTATATTGGAATAAATGTTTTTTTAGTACCCCGTAATACTGGTTTAAACTAATCACTTTTCACTGTCCATTATTCATGTACTCACTTAGTCACTTCAAATATTTAAAGAGTCAATCAACTTATATTAATACACATTGTATTTTCCGTTTAATGAGTTAGGTGACACGTAAGATTTAGCTTTTGACTCAGATTTTATTGTTCTTTCTGTAATTAATTGTTTGTCCCTACAACACACGCACACAGATGTATCATTCAAGATTAACTTCTGTTCAGTTCGCTTTTGTTCTACAATATATAGAACTAAAGCAAGCTGGTGCTTTTCATTTATTTTTATAATGTTGTTCTACCAAGAACCGACGGAAGATTCTGTTAATCTGTTCGGTTCAGTAATCGTGACTCTGACGACAACTTTTGATTAATCGTCGTCCTTGTCTTTCTTCGTGTCGTCGTTTTATTGTGTCCTACTCAAGACTACGAATTGTTTTTCTGTCGTTGATCCATTGCTCTCAAGGTTTGTAACTGTTCATCAGTACGAAGGCTAAGTCCGAAAAACCAATATCACTCAATTGAAGTCTAACACTCGTCTTACTATACCGTCGCGTTGAGAACGGTAAAGACTAACTTTCATCAGTCGAATAACTGAGCAATACTTCAATCCCTACCTCACGAATTATCAAACTTCCAAAACTGAAACAATCTAATAGCGTTTGCGTCCAGACAACTATGGCAAAAGTACTCTAGACCGACTCAAGAGCAGCTAACTAACTGAACATTTCCATATCCGAGTTGCACTGTAGTCGCATTGAATTTCCTTTTCGATGCGGCTACACCGCTCTTCCATGGTAAATGTTATCTTTGACTGAATTACTTTCTTGGATTTAACCTTCGTTCATATGATTTTGAATTTATTCTATAGATGTTTGATAAAGAATCTGTGACAATCCTTTACTTTTATCTCTCCTTTTTGTATGCTATTCTCAGTATTTGAATGATATAGGTGTTAATCAAAATATTACCAGTGTAGATTTTATCATCAATAGTTGCCGTTCCTGTCAAGATGACTCACTTCCCTACTTTAAGTTTCCACAAAGTTTGTTAATTAGGGTTTTCTGTCCTTCGGGCGTTACAGTAGCAAGACTCATCACAACCTGCAGAAAGCATATCAGCAGAAATGTTGCGAGCACTGTTACACCCGCTACAGACTGGACGCCACACACACACACAGACACACACACACACACACACACACACACATTGCAAACCTGCGTGCTCACCTCATGGCCTCCTTGACGCAGGCTTTGAGGTACTTGCAGGCCTCCAACTTGTCGGCAGTGAGTGGCTGAGAGGGTGAGTCCGGGAGCTGCGCCCTCACCTCCTGGTAGAGTTTCTCCTGGACCCTCTGGTTTTTGCTCAGGAAGTACATCGCCGTGGCAGCGGAGTTGGCCGTCTGGAAATGTCGAGTCTTATGGTTAGCCAACGTAAAGTCAAAGATACAAATAGATACATGAAAACAGTAGTGGATCTCAATACTTTGGGGCACACTACGTAGATACGGCAAACTCATAAGTGAAGGTAGATATTTTTAGCACCTATCAGTTCCGGGGTGTGAATATCGATAACACTTGCAGTGGTAAAACAATATAGTAGTACAGAAATCAGTAAGTTAACATAATTTACATTCATTCACTGGTCTCCCGGAGATAATATTCTGGAGTAATTCCTCTCTTATGCAAAAAAAGTATTCATTGTCAAAAAAAGGAATTAACATTTTTTGTAATGTCCACACACATATATCTTGTAGGCATCTCTTTAAACAACTGGCAATATTAACCACGATCTACAGTAGATTTACCCACTCATGAAATTTATTGTCAAGAATACAATGCAGTTTTGTAAGAGATAATCATCAGCAGAGTAATAGAAGAGAAAGTGATCTGCGCTTGCCTCTAATGAATCTAACTTTCCCCTAGGTAGGAGTACAGAGAAATCTTAAATAGAAATAATCTGCCAGTTGTACATACAGTGTGTCCCAGAAGGCTAATCTCTCGCAATGTTCCTTGCTATTCAGTCACCGTGACTAATGTGACTAATTGTAACAATAACCAGTGAAGAAGGCGGAGATGGCTGCAGAGTAGACAGGCCTTGTCTCCTCTGTTGCCTTGGTGAATGACGGTTTCGGTCACGAGTTTCGGTCTGCATTTTATTTTATTTTTTCCTGTATACCAAAAAACTGTGAGATTTTGGAGGGTCCCAGGAGAAAAATAAACTGCGAATAGATACTCTTGTCTGAAACCGTTCCCCACCATGGCAACACAGCATCACATCCATAGGAGACAAGAGTTTTCTATGCAGCAGCTAGCTCCATCTTCTCCACTGGCGAGTTTGGCAATCAGTCGCGATCACTGAATAACAAACAACACTGCGAGACGTTCCTCTTGTGCTTTGTCAGCACACACAGCCACGTTTGCTGCCGAAGGGGTGGCTTGGTGGCAATCGCTGGCGACTATAGCTTAAACGCTCTGTAGCGTCATTGGATGACGTTTCCAGACATGGGTTCCTATCATCTATTCGTTCCTCAAGACATCCTCTACAGCCCCTCGAAGTTTGTTGGTATTATTTTGTAGCGCCCCATATATATACACTCTAGATGCCACAGCAACGTTTTGTTCAACTGATACACTCCATGTCATAACGCTTATCATGAATATGATCTACAGAAAATTGAAGGAAACTAATGGCCATGTTTGGTTCGGTGATTGATTCGGGAGAGGGGACTAAACAGCGAGACCATCGGTCCAATTGGGTTAAGGGAGGATGGGGAAGGAATTCGGCCGTGGCCTTTCAAAAGAACAATCCCGATATTTACCTGAAGCGATATAGGGAAATCATAGAAAACGTAAATCAGGATGGCCGGACGCGGGTTTGAACTCGTCGTCCTCCCGCATGCGAGTCCAGTATGCTAACCACTGCACCACGTCGCTCGGTCAATGGCCATGTTAGATCTCTTCAGCCTACGGATAAAACAATCAGGAAACGATAACAGGCGCTGATAAGAGGAAAATACAATAACCTGAAGTTTGATGGTTTGGTGAAGTGCGGAGTCTTGACTGTTCCTAGGAGCTCTGTGAGCTCTTGGTAATATGTTCTAGACAGGAGATGTGGATGCGGCTAGGACTGGAGAGGATGTAATGTGAAAGAGGATATGTGATGAATACTGTGAAAGGTCAAGGTAGGGAGGAAGAGTATGTGAGTAGGAGGAGGCTGTAATGTTGGAGCAGTGCAGGGAAATGTTGTGCTGGAACCTTGAGTTGTGGTGTAATAAGTAGAAATGTTATATTTGACAGGGAGCTTAGGAATTAATTCATAGTCTGTCAAGGGAAGGTGGCTGAATCCACCTTGGGAAAGAACATGGAGTGCGTGGAGAAGTCAGCAATAGAGGCGTGACAGCAGCAGAGGGTTCTCATGGAGAGCGTACAGTGGAGAGTCAAAATTAATTTGTAGAGGGTGGGGAAGATGGCATCTGATCAGATGTGTGAACCTTAGCTGCTGGTACAGTATGTGGGTGGTGGATTGTGAATGGGTACGGAAAGCGAAGCAGAGTCAATGATGTTCAAATAGTTGGAAGGTATAGGTTAGACTTGGGGGGGGGGGGGGGGGGGATCCATATATCACTTGGACAGAAGAGCTCCTCGAGACGGCTGAGACTGTTGTCATGATTGTGGAATTAAGTTCTCATGTCCATTTACTTAGGAGTTTTAGTCTACTTTGATCTTTCCTTTAGATGGTTAGCTGGTAGAGGTCCCAGATAAACTTTTGATGGAGTGTTAGTCCACGTTAATTCAGCGTTTTAGTTTGGTGAATTGGTTTTTTAACTAACACGAGAGCTATAGGGGAAGTACCATCCAATAGGTTATAAATAAAATAGTTGAATAATTACAGCAAATTTACTACTAAGATCTGAAGTTAAAGCCTTGTATTACTTCTCTACAAAAGCAACATTCATTTTCTCAAATTTGCTAGATCTATGAGTTGACAAATCTCCTGTGTTTAAAATTGCAGAGTTTTCTGGGCAGAGTTATTAATGTATCACATTGGAATTCAAAGTTGATTGTTTTCCATATTTCATAAAATCCAAACAACATTCCTTTGGTGTCTCAGGCACTGTAGTCATAATACTAAAATGTAGACTTTCACGGCCGGAAATATCATGTCCATTATAATTATCCGGGCTGTTATGCTGTGGTCGGTTGATGAATTTTGTCTCAATTCCCAACGTTTCGTCTCCGACTGCGGGAGACATCTTCAAGGGGGTCCGTAGGTCGATGGAAGGTCCAACACACCCACTGGCTCGCTACTGACTGCCGCTAAATTCCGTATCCGCGCGCTCCCGCGCCGCGGCGTGACGTCACGTGTTTTGAAAACGTCAGTGCAATTGGCCGCTGTCCGTCGCCGTAGATCGCCGTTGGCATCACCCAGTAGTGGACGGGTGGTACACATCTTCTTTAACACCGGCATCCATATACCGTTTAATTTCACGCCCTCCTCCTTTCGGTTGAAACTGTTTGGGTGTTTGGCGATTTCGATTGCCTCCCTGTAGAGCCTTTCGTAGCATCCGCTTGTGGCCGCTAGTACTTGCGTCTCCTCGAAACGAATATTGTGGTTCCGTGGCTGGAAAGCATGCTGCGCAACAGCTGATCGTTCCGTTTCTCCTCTTCTACAATTTCCCTTGTGCTCTTCCAAACGTTTAGAAACAGTTATTTTAGTGGTACCTACATAAACATCACCACAGCTGCATGGGATCCTATACACTCCAGCTTTTTCCAGTGGTTTGCGAGCGTCCTTGGCAGGCTTAAGGTATTCCTGTATCTTCCTGGTGGGCTTGTAAATTACGGTAATATTCCGCTTCGTCAAGATCCTCCCTATTCTTTCCGTTACATTTTTAACAAACGGCAGGAAAACCTTAGATTTTGCAGTAGCCTGTACGTCAGTATGATTTCTGCGTGGCTGCCTCAACGCACGTTTTATTTCGGCGGACGAATATCCGTTCTTCGTTAGTGCATTGTGGAGATGTTCCATCTCAGCGTCGAGCAACTCAGGTTCACAAATATTTCTAGCTCTGTCCGCTAACGTCTTGATAACACCCCGCTTCTGTTGTGGGTGGTGGTTCGAATCCCGGTGCAAATAACGGTCCGTGTGCGTGGGTTTGCGGTACACTGAGTGGCCCAAACTACCATTTTCGTTTCTAAAAACAAGCACATCGAGGAAATGTAATTTGCCGTCTACGTCCTCCTCCATTGTAAACTGAATTCTCGAATTTATACTGTTCAGATGTTCGTGGAATCGGCTTAGTTCCTCCCTACCATGTCTCCACAGCACAAACGTGTCATCTACGTATCGGGACCATACATTAGATTTTTTGCTGGCAGTACCTAAGGCCTGTTCTTCGAATTTCTCCATAAAGAAGTTTGCAATTACGGGACTTAGGGGGCTTCCCATAGCCACGCCATCCGTTTGCTCATAAAAATGTTCATTCCACTTGAAGTATGTGGTCGTCAAACAACACTTAAACAGTTCTGAAATATCGGCAGGAAAAATTCGATCCAGCTGTTCCAATACATCATTAAGTGGAACCATGGTAAAAACGCGATACCACATCGAAGCTGACCAATATGTCCTCCGGCTGGATCACTATGCCATTCAATCTGCTGATGAAATGTGTCGAATTCTTTATATAAGAGTCCGAACGGCCCACATGTGGTTTCAACAGCGTAGTCAAAAACTTGGCTAACGAGTAGGTGGGCGAACCAATGGCACTTAGTATCGGTCTTAACGACACATTTTCTTTATGAATTTTGGGCAATCCATAAAGCCTCGGTGGTAGCGCAACTGAATTGCAGAGACCTTTCTGTACACTCTCTTCAATGGAGGACTTCTTTATTAACCGCGACACAGTTCTGAGAACGTTGTTACTGGGGTCCTTATTCAGCTTCCTATATGCTTGCGAATCCAGTAGATCAGTAATTTTACTCTGATAGTCGGCCACATCCATAACCACCGTTGCGCTTCCTTTGTCAGCTGGGAGAACCAAAATACTATCGTCTTCATTCAGGAGTTTTAAAGCTCTTCTCTCACCCGCAGTTATATTACTTTTCGGCGGTTTTGCATTGGCTGATATTCTCACGGCATAACAGCCCGGATAATTATAATGGACTGTAGTCATAAGTTTTACAGCTGACAGCATAAAGAATTTGGTTGATGTTTTTCCAGTGCCGATGATGATTTAAGTCTTCCCAGGTTTTCAGCTAGGTCTCTCGTCCGGTTTCATGAGGCACTGCTGATGCACTGGCCTGTCGCCAAATGTGCTCATGCCTTTATGCCTGCTGTCCAGCTGCCTCACCTTTCCCCTGTGGTCCAGCTGGCGATGCTCTTATACTGCAGATGTATGTAATGGTTACAGTTTGATGCATCGCAGTGACAAAAGGTTTGACTGGGCGTCTCTTGTTTGAGGATCAGAGAGGGAGAAAAAGTGAGCAATGTCTGAAAGATATTTGTATAAGCTTTAGACTTTTGTAGTAAATGAACTTGATTTTACAAATAGCTCATAAGCGTCAATAGCAGCCGTTGTTTGGTAACCACACCATTTCACGGTTGGGCGACAGTGAATTTGGGAGATACTAATTTACATCTATTGGTCACCTATAATCCGATCAAAGTCACTTGCTAGTTGACGTCCGTTACTGGCCGCTACAATGTTACCACATGCACTAACGCTCAGTTAAAGGCGACACGTAAACGCGACGATTCACTTCACTTGTCCTCAGGTGCTGTTACATGTAATGCGGGGTAGTGTTGGAAGTGGCTGCCGTCAATACGATCGGAACGTCAGATTCCCTTTCTACGTGTGGCATTATTGGCCAGTGACTGAACTGCAACAGGCCACGCGTTTCTTAGCCTTGAGTCTACACTCACGTCATAACCTAATCACAAGCTCGTGATGTGCGATGTAACCGAGAAAACAGCGGTCAACAACCTGAGGCAGAACTATTAATCACGCTCATTTCGTTCACGGTGGTTATATGTGACCTCACCGAGCAAACTCAAGGCAGAAAAATCTCAGTTTCTGCGCTAAAAGCGAACTGTCAATTCTCACTTTCACTGGTTACTTGGAAGTATCCTCACAGTGGCTACACGGGTTGATGCTATACCGGCCGATGAGCAGACTTGGTTCGCACTCAGTTGCACGCTATAGGAGACACAGGCACACTTCAAACAGAAAAGGATGATTGCAAGAAAAAACTAAGAGTAAATAAAAGAAGTCAATAACATTATGAAAATGGTACGACAAGGAATAAATATTAAACAGAAATCACATTTGAACCAACTAACTGAAGAAAATTAATGATTATTTTCATAATGATTTAAAAATAAAAAAGTTTTGTTTTCTGTCTAGATTCGAGCCCACGACCGTCTGCATGACACTAGTTTTGCTTTCCCACTACCTTACAGCACCAGATATGAGTACAGCGTTATATTTTTTCTCTACTGCTCGAGCAGCAACGACGATCGGCTGTCTTTGAAATGTTCGGTCTCATGTAAAGTCGTATGAAACTTATTTACAGTAGACCGATTTCTGTGATGTTAGTAATAGTTCAGCATGTGACAGAACCGCGCCTTGAGCTAAACGATCCAGTAGCAGCCGGCCGATGTAGCCGTGCGGTTAAAGGCGCTTCAGTCTGAAAGCGCGTGCGCGCTACGGTCGCAGGTTCGAATCCTGCCTCGGCCGTGGATGTGTGTGATGTCCTTAGGTTAGTTAGGTTTAAGTAGTTCTAAGTTCTAGGGGACTGATGACCACAGCAGTTAAGTCCCATAGTGCTCAGAGCCATTTGAACCTTTTTTTTTTTTTTGATCCAGTAGTGCAGTATATGCAAATTGTGAGTGTGTGTGTTTGTGTGTGTGTGTGTTGTTTTTGGTGTGGCTATCGTGTCTGATGAAATGCGAAATAAAAGGGCTCAGCCCAGGGTTCGAGAACCAAACACATCAAGAAAGAGTTCCAGACAAGAAATTAGAAGTTAGCTGACGTTTTAATGTGGCAGTTCGGCAACAGGGAACAGTTCGGGAGTGATGTTTAGCGCTCTGATTGGAGGAAGCCAGCTTCAGTGCGTGAACTGTCAATCAGCAAATAATTCTAATCATACTACAGCTTGTCGGTAAGCGATTTTTTCCTTGAGGCCACTTCAAGAGCAAAATGTGCATAAATCGCCTACTAAAACAGGGATTAACAAATCGTTGTAACTCAGAAGGATGTTGTATATAATAGATTTCAGCTATCAGTCGTCTTTTTTAAATTCTATTGGCAGATATAGATTTCAGCTACAAACTAGCCATTCTCAATGCACTATCATTTTTTATCAATGCATGTAATGCCTGTTGGTCGGGCTTCATCCACAGTTCATTGAGTAGTATTTAATGAACTGTGGATGAAGCCCGACCAACAGGCATTACATGCATTGATCAAAAATGATAGTGCATTGAGAAAGGCTAGTTTCTAGCTGAAATCTATATCTGCCAATAAAATTTAAAAAGGACGACTGATAGCTGAGATCTGTTATTTACAAGTCAATATAACAGTCGCTGCGTGCAACAGCCTTCTGAATGGAAGGTGACCTGAGTCAGAAGGATGTGTTTCAAAGCATCATGTAAAAATCTTAGCATTGGCTTTCGGGAATGCACTACGTTCGGAAAGCCATCAACATTCAGATGATTTTAAGAAAGCAATATTTGTTCTTGCGACATTTAAAGGAATGTAATTTCCTTCTAGCTTTCAACAACAAAACTTTGTATTTTCTTTTTTGTGAGAGTTACCTTTTCCGTTTGCCTGAGACAACCTGATCTTACGACACTACATAAAAACGATTTTACTTTCCATATAGTCTGCATCTACATCTACGTATATACTCCGCTAGCCACCAAGCGGTGTGTGGCGGAGGGCACAATTCGCGCCAAAGTCATATTCCCCTTCCCTTTGTTCCACTCGCGGATCGCGCGAGGGAAAAACGACCGTCTGAACGCCTCAGTACGAGCTCTTATATCCCTTATCTTTGAATGGTGATCATTGCGCGATTTGAAAGTTGGTGGTAATAATATATGCTCTACATCCTCGGTGAAGGTCGGATTTCGGAATTTAGTGAGCAGCCCCTTCTGTTTAGCGCGCCGTCTATCTGCAAGAGTGTCCCACTTCCAACTTCCTATGAGGTTTGTAACGCTCTCGCGATGGCTAAATGTACCAGTCACGAATCTTGCCGCTCTTCTTTGGACCTTCTCAATCTCTTGAATCAGACCCAAATGGTAAGGGTCCCACAGAGACGAACAACACTCCAAGACAGGACGAACTAACGCATTGTAAGCTATTTCCTTTATTGAAGGACTGCATCGCTTCAGGATTCTACCAATAAACTGCAATCTAGAGTTCGCCTTACCCATTACTTGTATAATCTGATCATTCCATTTGAGATCATTTCGAGTAGTCACACCCAGATAACTGACGGACGTTACCACTTCCAAAGACTGGGGATTTATTTTGTACTCGTACTCGTTATTGGAGTAGTGCTAAAATTTTAATTATCACTTAGCGAAAATCAAGCTGCTACACTGGTGGGGAAAAAAAATCGCAACAGCAAGATGGAGATGTGCAACACAAACGAAAGTCAGTGAGCGTGTTTCTACAACTGATGGTCTCTATTCAAATTTCGCAGCAGTCATGTAAGAGTAGCACTAAATATACGGTGTAACGGTCATGGGCGTTAGTTACCTTTGAGACTGGAAGTCAAGAATTCCTTTAGGGCGACAAAGACGACATTATCAACACGTCACTGAGTTCGAACGAGGTCATGTAACAGGGTTACGAGGAGCTGTATGTTCCTTCTGCGATAATCCAGAAAGACTTGGCAGGGATATAGCCACTGTACATGATTGTTGGTAGCGGCGGTCACAATGAGACCGGGCTCCGGACAACCACGTGGCACAGACGAGAGGGAGGACCATCGTGTTAGGCGTGGGGCGCAGGCGCATAGTACTGCATCTGCAGCAGCAATTTGAGCAGCAGTTGGCACCACTGTTACAGATCGGTTACTTCAAGGACAGCTCCAAGGCAGACGCCCTGCAGCGTGCATTCCACTGACCCCAAAACCGCCGTTTGCGACTTCCATGGTGTCAAGCGAGAGCTGATTGGAGGCCAGGATGGAGGTGTGTTGTGTTTCCTGATGAAAGCTGCTTCTGCCTGGTGCCAGTCACGGCCTTTTTTTTTGGTTAGGAGGAGGACAGTTGAGGGCCTGCAACAAACCTGACTGCACCTACACCTGGAATTAGGATGTGGGGTGCTATTTCATATGACAGCAGGAGCAATCTGGTGGTCATCTCATGCAACCTAACTGCAAATTTGTACGTCGCACAGATGATTCGAGCAGTTGTGCTGCAATTCACGAACAGCATTTCAGAAGATGTTTTTCAAGAGGCTGACGATTGCCCACGTGCTGCTTTTGTACACCAACATGTTCTACAGAGTGTGGACATGTTGCTTTGGCCTGCTCGATCTCCAGATCTGTCTCCAGTCGAGCACACGTGGGACTTCATCGGACGAAAACTCCAGCGCTTTCCACAAATAGCAGTAACTGTACCTATGTTGACTGACCATGTGCAACAGGCATGGAACTCCATCTCAAAGACTGACATTCAGCACATCTACAACACAAATCATGCACGTTTGCAAGCTAGCATTCAACATTCTTGAGGTTACAACGGTTATTAACATACCAGCATTGAACACTTAAACTACTGACCATTAAAATTCCTACGCCAAGAAGAAATTCAGATGATAAACGGGTATTCATTGGACAAACATATTATACTAGAATTGACATGTGATTATATTTTAACGCAGTTTGGGTGCATAGATCCTGAGAAATTAGTATCCAGAACAATCACCTCTGGCCATAATAACGGCCTTGATACGCTTGGGCATTGAGTCAAACAGAGCTTGGATGGCGTCTACAGGTACAGCTGCCCATGAAGCTTCAACACGATACCACAGTTCATCAAGAGTAGTGACTGGCGTATTGTGACGAGCCAGTTGATCGGACACCATAGACCAGACGTTTTCAATTGGTGAGAGATCTGGAGAATGTGCTGGCCAGGGCAGCAGTCGAACGTTTTCTGTATCCAGAAAGGCCCGTACAGGACCTGCAACATGCGCTCGTGCATTATCCTGCTGAAATGTAGGGTTTCGCAAGTATCGAATGAAGGGTAGAGCCACGGGTCGTAAGAAATCTGAATCGTAACGTCCACTGTTCAAAGTGCCGTCAATGCGAACAAGAGGTGACCGAGACGCGTAACCAATGGCACTCCATACCATCACGCCAGGTGATACTCCAGTATGGCGATGACGAATACACGCTTCCAATGTGCGTTCACCGCTATGTCGCCAAACAGGGATGCGACCATCATGATGCTGTAAACAGAACCTGGATTCATCCGAAAAAATGACGTTTTACCATTCGTGCACCCAGGTTCGTAGTTGAGTACACCATCGCAGGCACTCCTGTCTGTGATGCACCGTCAAGGGTAACCGCAGCCATGGTCTCCGAGCTGATAGTCCATGCTACTGCAAACGTCGTCGAACTGTTCGTGCAGATGTTTGTTGTCTTTCAAACGTCCCCATCTGTTGACTCAGGGATCGAGACGCGGCTGCACGATCCGTTACAGCCATGCGGATAAGATGCCTGTCATCTCGACTGCTAGTGATATGAAGCCGTTGGGATCCAGCACGGCGTTCCGCATTACCCTCATGAACCCACCGACTTCATATTCTGCTAACAGTCATTGAATCTCGACCAACGCGAGCAGCAATGTCGCTATACGATAAACCGCAATCGCGATAGGCTACAATCCGACCTCTATCAAAGTCGGAAACGTGTTGGTACGCATTTCTCCTCCTTACACGAGGCATCACAAGGACGTTTCACCAGGAAACGCCAGTCAACTGCTGTTTGTGTATGAGAAATCGGTTGGAAACTTTCCTCATGTAAGCACGTTGTAGGTTTTGCCACCGGCGCCAACCTTCTGTGAATGCTCTGAAAAGCTAATCATTTGCATATCACAGCATCTTCTTCCTGTCGGTTAAATTTCCGTCTGTAACACGTCCTGTTAGTGGTGTAGCAATTTTAATGGCCAGTAGTGTACAATGGCTTATGTCGCACTTACATTGACCTGCGATCTTGCAATGTTAATCACTTGAAATGACAGCTAGGCAAATGTATTACCGAAATTTCATTAATCTGCATTAATTTTTTTTTATTTTTTGTGCTGCGGTTTTTTATCCCGTCCGTGTATTACGAAACTTGGTGATGGTATTAGTTCTCTGCTACACACTGACCCTTCAGTGCAAGACATTTTCCCCAACGATGCATGACTTGATAGTGAACTCGGTTATAGAAGTCTGCAGTTTGGCTGTTCAGCAAACGTAGCTCCTCAAAAACCGTCTTCGTCATGCTGAAGATGCAAGCCGTGCAACGCTTTCTTCATCAGTAGGAACAGGAGTAACAGGCTACGTGCCATGTCAGAAAAATATAGGTGTGAGAAAAATTTGATAGTCCAAAGAAACAGCATGTTTGACTGCATCTTGCACACAGCGTGTGAGGGTGATGTGGAGTATATCACCCCCTTGGATGGGTGCCCAGGGAGCTCTACCCAGACAGCTCGCCGTAAGCTCGTCAGGAGATTTCGGTAATATGCACAGTTTGCCTCTTACGAGCATAATCCGGACGAATCACACCGCAGTAGTCCCAAAACAAAATCATCACTGTTCCCGATGACGGTTGGATCCTTGCAATTTTCGGCAGTGGTGAATCCACATGTTTACATGCCCGCTTTCCTCCATTGTTTGGATTCAGGGTAACGTATCCAGCACTCACCCATGATGATTCAGTGGCGAACGAAGTATTCTGGATTTACCTGAGATACGTGCAACATTTGCGCTGTTGCCTCGATTCGGGAATATTTTTGAATACCTGTCAGCAGCAGTGTAGAAGCATCACGCGGTGAAGTTGTCGTGTTGAAAATGTCTCACAAGATGAAAACTCATCTATGTCTAAAATCCACTTTTCCCACTATCGCCTCGATTCTGGTGTATCTGTCTTCGTGCACTAAGGCTTACGATTCTCTTGTAGTTCTTGGCTCCACACTGACAGATAGTTCGTCGTTTCTTTCTCCATGTAGACTTGTTTGACCACACTGCAAACATCTACGCTACCTAACTACTGCGCCTTATAATGGTACATTGTTGCCGTACCTTTCACGAACTCATCATTGATAGTAGAAGTTTTGTTACCTTGTAAAACGTGGAAAGCAGGTTACCACGCGTTATCAATGGAACAGGCCATTTGGTTTCGCTCCTCTAGCCGTGTCCTACCGTACTGTGGCATGGGGAAGTGATAACTGAAAATCATTACTAACTCACTGCGATTATTAAGTGATATAGTGACATCATCTGAGTAATGATAGCGCAGAGCAAAACAAGAAAGGTACAAACTAAAGGGGAATCCTCTCTTATGCAAGACATCGTTTTATAGCTTTCATATTACCTAAATACAACGAGGCGCCAAAGAAACTGGTACACGCATGCGTATTCAAATACAAAGATGTGTGAACAGGCACAATACGGAGCTGCGGTTGGCAACGCCTATGTAGGACATCAAGTATCTGGCGCAGTTGTTAGATCGGTTAATGATGCTACATTGGCAGGTTATCATGATTTAAGTGAGTTTGAACGTTGTGTTATAGTCGGCGCACGAGCGAGGCGACACGGCATCTCTGAGGTAGCGATGAAGTGGAGATTTTCCTGTACGAGCATTTCACGAGTGTACCGTGAATATCAGGAATCCGGTAAAACATCAAATCTCCGACATGCCTACTGCCGGAAAAAGATCCTGCAAGAACGGGACCAACGGCGACTGAAGAGAATCGTTCAACGTGACAGAAGCCCAACCCTTCCGCAAATTGCTGCAGATTTCAATGCTGGGCAATCAACAAGTGTCAGTGTGCGAATCATTCAACAAAATATCATAGATTTGTGCTGCTCGAGCCGAAAGCCCACTCCTCTACCCTTGATGACTGCACGACACGAATCTTTACGCCTCGCATTGGCCCTTCAACACCGACATTGGACTGTTGATGGCTGGACACATGTTGCCTGGTCGCCAGAGTCTCGTTTCAAATTGTATTGAGCGGGTGGACGTGTGCGGATGTAGAGACAACATCATGATTTCATGGATCCTGCATGTCAGCAGAGCACTGCTCAAGCTGATGGAGGCTCTGTAATAGTGTGAGGCGTGTGCATTTGGAGCGATATGGGACCCCTTATACGTCTACATACAACTCTGACAAGTGGTACGTACGTAAGCATCCTGTGTAATCACTTGCATCCATTCATGTCCATTGTTCATTCCGACGAAATTGGACGATTTCAGCAGGACAAAGCGACAATCCACACGTCCATAATTGCTACACAGTGGCTCCAGGAACACTCTTTTGGGTTTAAACAACCCCGAGACATGAACATTATTGAGCATATCTGGGATGCCTTGGAACGTGCTGTTCAGAAGAGATCACCTCCTCGTACTCTTACGGATTTATCGACAGCCCTGCAGGCTTCATGGTGTCAATTCCCTCCAGCACTACTTCAGACATTAGTCGAGTTCATTCCAATTCGTGTTGCGGCATGCACGCGGGAGCCCTACACCGTATTAGGCAAGTGTACCAGTATCAAATGGTTCAAATGGCTCTGAGCACTATGGGACTTAACATCTTAGGTCATCAGGCCCCTAGAACTTAGAACTACTTAGACCCAACTAACCTAAAGACATCACACACATCCATGCCCGAGGCAGGATTCGAACCTGCGACTGTAGCAGTCCCGCGGTTCCAGACTGCAGCGCCTAGAACCGCACGGCCACCGCTGCCGGTGTACCAGTATCTTTGGCTCTTCAGTGTATCAGCACCTATGTGCTATCTTCAGTGGGTTATTTATTTATTTTCTTTCCTGCATGATGCTATTGGTTGTGCATATTGGGAGTTTCATATCTACTATAAATTTGACAGGTTGCCATGGTGTTTTTGACGTGTATGTTGTTATTATTATAATAATTATTATTGTTATTGTTATTGTTATTATTTAAAAACTTTTGTAGCTGTAATTTCTTGCAGTCACACACGCGTTTGATAAAATATATCACCAAAGCACAAGGAAATTTCAAACGCCCAGACAGGGGTGCACAGGTAGTGATGTCAGACTGTACCGTGTCGATGCCGGCTCCCATCATGTCGAGGGCCATCACGATGGCGATGCGCGGGTCGTCGTTGGAGAGTAGCAACCTCTCCAGCACGCTGAGTTCTCCAGCTGACACTTGTTCTGCTCCTCGCTTCTTCATTCGGTCCATCGCCTCGTTGATGTGTTTCATTGCCACGCTGCACATGAAGACACAGGCTCTAAATTGGTGCCCACACACATTGACAAAGCCCGTACTTCGATGCCCACAATACAACACGGCTAACTATGAGATGGTGCATGATAATAATAATGAGCGTATGGCATTGGTGGCCGGGAGACCCCTCGAGGGGCGGTTCGGCCGCCGCTCCACAAGTTCTTTAACGCCACTACGGCGACTTGCGAGTGAATGAGGATGAAATGATTATGAAAGACACACAACACCCAGTCATCTCGAGGCAGAGAAAATCCCTGAACCCTCCGGGAATCGAACGCGGGACCCCGCGCGCGGGAAGCGAGAACGCCACCGCAAGACTACGAGTCGCTGACAGATAGTGCATAATACACAACAACACAGGATGTATTTGCCCACCACGCAGAAAAACAGTCTGTAAGTCAACGCCCACCACACGACGACACAAACTGTAAGATGACACCCATTACACAATGACAAAAGCTGTAAGTTTGCACCCAGGACACAATGACACAGGCTGTAGCTCAACTTTTACTACACAACAACACAGCCTGTAATTAATGCCCACTGCACAATAACGCAGGCTGCTTCTTCGCAGCAACATTGGCTATCATTTAATGGTCGTTACACAACAACACAGGCTGTAAGTTGACATCCACTACACAATGAAACAGGCTCTAAGCCAACTACACAGGGACACAGATTGCAACCTCACAGCCACAAGACACCAACACACGTTGTATGTTAACACTCACTACACAATGACAAATGGTGCAAGTTGACTCTCACCACATAATGACGCAGATAATAAGCTGACACTAGACAATGACAGGCTAAAAGTTAACAACCATCATTCAACAACACAGACTGCATGTTAGCACTCACTACACAACAACACAGGTTGTAAGCTTACACACACTGCACTGCGACACAGGTCTTAAGCTGACACCCACTATGCATTGACACAGATCAAAACTGGACACCTGCTACACAACAACATAGGTTGCAAGTCGACACTCACTACACAACAACACAAGCTGTAAGCTGACACTCACCATACTGACATATGTTTTGCATCGGCACTCATTACACCATGACACATGCTAGATAACGCCCACTACAAACTGACATAGACTGTAAGCCGACTTCGACTACAAAGTGACACAGGTCGTAAGTTGGCGTCTGCTAAATGACGACACAGGATGCAAGATGATGCCTACAGCCCACTGACACAAGCTGTAAGCTAATGCCTACCACAGGACTTATGTCTTCAAGTAACGCATTCTACACAGCAACACAAGCTATTAGTTCACACCCACTACACAACGAAACCAGTTGTAAGTGGTGTCCATTATACAACAGGACAGAACACCATACAGGGACACAGGCAGTAGGTCAGTGTCCACTACACAATTCCACAGCTGTAAGTTGACGACCTGTATATAGTGACACAGCCTGTAAGTTGACATCCACTACAGAACAAGATAGAACACACATTGTAAGCTGACTCCCACTACACATTGACACTGTCTGTAAGCTGCACAGGACGTGGGCTGTAATCTGACACCCCTCTCACAGTAACACAGAGTGGAAATTTATAGCCATTGCACCACAACGCAGCCTGTCAGTTGATGCCTACCACAGAGTGACACAGGCTTCTAGACAGCAAAAAAGGCTAAAACCGGCGTCCACTACACTACAACACTAGGTGTAAATTGGAGGCCCCTACACAGCTCCAGATGTAAATTAACGTCATTCACACAACGACACTGGTTGTAGTTTGCACCCACTACACAACGACACAAATCATAAGCTGGTGCCCACTACACAGTAAAATGGAAATGCCGTGTGGCTAGGGCCTCCCGTCGGGTAGACCGTTCGCCTGGTGCAAGTCTTACAAGTTGACGCCACTTCGTCGACTTGCGTGTCGACGAGGATGAAATGATGTTGATAAGGACAACACAACACCCAGTCCCTGAGCGGAGAAAATCTCCGACTCAGCCAGTGACAGAGACTGTATGTTGATACCCATTACACAACATCAAAGCTGACACCTACTACACAGTGACACAGGCTGTAAGCTGACGGTGGTCTCGTGGTTCTAGGCGCGCAGTCCGGAACCGCGCGTCTGCTACGGTCGCAGGTTCGAATCCTGCCTCGGGCATGGATGTGTGTGATGTCCTTAGGTTAGTTAGGTTTAAGTAGTTGTAAGTTCTAGGGGACTGATGACCACAGAAGTTAAGTCCCATAGTGCTCAGAGCCATTTGAATCATTTTGTAAGCTGACACTCACTACAGAATAACACAGCCTCTAAGATGACACACACCATGCAGCGACAGCAGGTGTACGCTGAAGCCCACTACACAACGACACAGGCTGTAGGTTCATTCCCACTACAGAACGACACAGGCTGTAGGCTATCACTCACTGCACAGCGACACAGGCCATAATCTGATACCCAATACATACCAAGACAGGCTGTAAACTGATGGCTATTACACGACAACACTGGTTGAAAATTAGTGCCCACTACATAGCGACAGACACTGTAGGTTGACACTCACTACACAAAAACAGATGTTGTAAATTTATGACCATTACGCAACAACACTGTCTCTAAGCTGACTCGCCCTGCATAATGACACAAGATGAAAACTGTGGCCATCTACAAAGTGCCATAGGTCGTAGGTTTGATGCAGCAAGGAAACATACACAATGTGTATATCCCATATCTCACCAATATTTCACAAAAATTGGCCAATATTGTTAAACAGCGTCAAATAACAACACCTTTTCAACCAACAAGAAGCTGTATCAAAGACATCCCAATAACTTTAAAAACAATAATGACAAATTCAACAAATCTCATATTTACACAGTTGCTTTCAATGAGCCATATGCACAACAAATAGCTCAAAAGGCCCTGACTTACACACATGAAGCAATCAGATATGAGAAAAATCATCAATAGCCACACATATCAAAGATACAGGTCACTGCTTGAAGAATGTAAATGAAGGCCACAAAGTGCTGTGCCCTTTAAATTAGGGTCACAAAATGGATATTTATGAATAACTTGAGATTTATATCCGTAGAAAGAAAGAGGGCCAAAACATCCTGAATGAGCATTCTCAAATCAAATCAAGCAATTTTTTAAAAGTAGCGACACCTTGTGTGATAGATTTGATAAATATAGAATTATCGTGAAGTCTCAGTTCATTGCTAAGAAATAATGGATATATTTACATAACACGTAGCTATAATCCATTTCTGTAATACTGTGGGCCTATTGTATTTTTTCTTTTTTTTTCAATTTACTCAAGAAGAAGGAGTACGGAAGAGAACGTTTGGGTGTTGTTAGTGAGCAACTGCGTGGTTTATCTTATCTGGAGGTGCAACAGCGGTTTCACAAATCAGCATCCACAAGAGCGTACACAACATGAACTCTGGTTTGCTCTCCAACAGTGGAAGTAATGCGTCGAAATGGAAGGACACCATGTTAATGTGCGTTCAAAATGTATGCATAGATATTGAACCAACATATACGGGCATTATGAAAAAGTATCCATTATTTCTCAGAAATTTATAGAGACATTATGACCACTCCATCACATATGCTTATCATGAATCTAACAATTTCTCCACACACATTTTAGCTCACAATCTAATTACAAATGTTATGAAACAGGCCATAACTATAGAATTCTGTAAATATCAAACGATACCTAACCATTCTGTAACACGTATATTTTGACGCCCATAATTTTAGTCATAAAACCTATAACGTAGACGATATATACAGGGCCTTTTTCGTGTACCTGTAGTTTCACATTATTTATGTAATTATATTTCATTTTCATTACGTTATTACACAGAAATTTGTGACAGTGGAACTGTGCAACAGTCAGAAAAGTTCTACTTGGTTGTGCTGGAAAATAATGTATCCGAATATTTTATGCGAAAATTCTTAATGATTTTTAAATAAAATAAACATTAACATTTTACATCTTTATTCTTCATGTGTACATACTTATGTTTCAACATAGTCACGCTGGCGATGAAAACATTTATCCCAAAAGAGACCAGTTGGTTGATACTGTCACTGTAGAATTGTGTACATTGTTGATGAAGCCACAACCGCAATTCTGCTTGGATCGATTCATCGCTATCAAACTAAAGTCCTCTAAGGCATTCTTTAAGTTTTGGAAATAGCTGAAAATCGGATGGCGCCAAGTCTTGACTGTATGGGATGATCGATTACAAGGAGGCCAAGTCGCCGGACTATTGCAGGTTTCGCACCGTTCGTGCGTGGTCTGGCATTCTCATGCTGAAGAAGAGGGTGATCCAAATGTGGAAGGTTGAAAACTCAATTATAGCATGCCGTTTCTCACGAATCGACATAGTTCGTTACACACCGCCGTATTACACGCTACAATTCGGAGCCCTTTGAGGCAGAAGATTCAACTCGCGTCAGCAAAGTGGGAAAGTAACCGAGTAATATATAATACCTCAGCCGATATTGAAACAGAATAAAAAATTCGGAGACACTTCTCCTCAGTACGCCCTCGTAATTATTGTCCATCGGGGCCTTTTTTTATGTACCGGTAAACAGCTTCACAATTTTCATTTTCATTATCCTATCACATAGAAATTCATAACAAATGATTGGTGCAAGAGTCAGAAGTAATTTCGTCAGGTCCTGATATTATTAAGTACATATGAAAAATGCTTCGTGTCACTGAACTACAGTAATACAAGACATGTACATAGGCCTTCATTCCTTCATCACTCGCCTGCTTGAAATGATTCTCTTATGCAAACTGCCTAGTTTTAAAATTCTTCGGTGAAAAATGTAACTACTTTGCTTCTTCGGCGAAAAATATAACTTCTTCGCTGTATAACGACACTGTGTGACTAACGTAAAATGGGAAAGCAATTGCGATTTTCTGCGGCAGAATGGGGCTCAAATACTGCTTCACTTGCACTGTAGGTACTTTTAATATCTTTAAAACATCCCCTGTATTAAGGCTTTAAGTTCCGTGGTTAATTCTCTTAATTACCAATAGTGGAAACAACAACATAAGTTCTTGTCCGCCTCAGATACTGCTGCACAAAATCATCAACGCTTTCGACTAACAACGACCATATAGAAAACACCTTCCACCTGATGATGATGAGTGTCCATCGAAACGCTTAGCGGGCAAAATAAATCATCGTGACTGACGCAGAATTATATGTTTTCTCTTCTTTAAGTGTCAGTAGCAGCAGCAAAACCATAGTCCATAATGGTGTAGTGACAGTGATAACTGATGTCGATTATGACAAGATGATGATAATGAGATGTAAATTCTCTTTTTTTTGAGAATGCAGTGGTTATATTCTAAGCCCAAACATCGTGAAGCTCCTGAAGGAAAAGAAGCTTCTCTCAAAGTAGCTGCAGAGCTTGCGTTTTTGGTCGAGTTCTTGAAAACAAATGATGCACGTGAATTATCAGTATTTTGCGTATTTATTGACCGAATTTGTATATTTAAAATGTTTTCATAATCTACTCATTAAAAGGTATAAACTTACATTAAAAGTTTAACACAATAAGACAATTGTTACAGTCGAAAATTTGTCTTGAGTCAGTGCAACCGACAGAGCACTAACAGCCGGATTTTATTGATCTGACAAAATGTACACCAGCAATGAGGCTCCTTTCATATTGTTAACGCTGCCTCTCGTGAGAATACGGCATCAACGTGTCCTTCACAGTGATGCCTCAACAGCTGACTCTGTTCACTCCCCTTATATTCTTTACCAGGTTTGGTAGCAACAGTAAACATCAACAATGCTAACGCACTTTGGCGGTCGTTCTACTTATCGCAGAGAATTGCAACTCTACTCATTTACATATTCCAGGAAGGTGTGTGCATATACGAAGCTATACTGACATACAACCATGTCCTCTAGGTACTTCACTTTCTTTACAAGCAGTGTATGTAGATGTAGGTTGGTGCACCTGATTACTGTCGGTAGGTAATGAGATGAGGGAAATATTAGGAAGAATTTTATGTGAGGAAGTTGAGATGTCAACGTTTGAAGAAACTGTAGGGTAGGTTGTTGGTGGTAGTAAATGATAGGATGCCAGGTGGCCAGGGGAAGATTTGGTATGAACTCTCATTTTAGGCGGTTTGTGACGGGCAAGGTAGGTTATTTTTAGAAGAAAGGGTGGATTTCAAGGATGAGTCCATGGTCCATGATGGTAAGGTGACTGAAAGTACGTTAGGAAATGACACGGAGAGTATGGAGTTGAGGGGAAAAATTTTGTTGGTAGAGGTGTAGCACGTGGCCAAGGTTGGGAAGACTGTTGGGTGTTGGAACTCAAGACTATGGCAGTTCTAAAAGAATCAAAGTTGCTCTAGGTGTTTGATGAGGTGTGGGAACTTCATGATTTGGTACAAGATACGAGTGTGAGAATGGAGTGAGATACGTAAAATAAGACGAGGCGCATATCATTCCAGCATTGGAGAGAGGGACGAAACTTTGGAGTCCATACTACATTGGGTCAGACAAGAAAGTCCTCAATTTCTCCCGACATACCTCGTGACGAAAGAGTTCACGGGTGAACTGCCGTGTGTCAGTGTCCAACGGGCACAATATTTCGGCAAGCGACCACGTTGCCATCATCAGGTGCGTTCATGAACTGACCGCCGAAGCGCCGGCACCGTGGTTTTATCTCCTCCCCCCACCCCCTCCCTCCCATCTCCAGGTGTCCCGAAAGCTGTCCGCACCCAGGCGCGGAGAGTTGAGCATCCGTTCCGTTCGCGGTCCGCACCCAGGAACGCGTGATGGCGGCGTCTTCTCAGTATCTCTGCCTGTTCTCGACGTTAGTTCGTGGTGCCTTTTCCTTTTAATCGGCTTTAAAGCCGGTTCCCAGGCCTTACTAAGGATGTAACCACTATCTCGGTTGATCGGCTGTTCCCGTACTCGAATCTCGATGGTTTATTTAATGACACAGTCCCATTATTTGGACGTCTGCGTCAGAACCTTGGTCTGGTCGTGATTCATTCTCTGTAATTCCGAGAGACAATATTCAGCAACCGCCGGCTTGTTAGGCGGATGCAGTCTGGTGTGCCGTTGATGTTCTTGGCAATGATCTGCGATAGTACGCACCGTTTGACCTATGTAAGTCATGCCACATTCGCAGGGGATCGGGTGGACTCCGTATTTCCATAGTCCTAGATCGTCTTTGACGTTACCAAATAGTGTTTGTGTCGAAATTTGTGGGTGAAAGCCAGACTTCACTTGATGTTTTTGAAGAATTCCATCTAACTTTAAAGATAAAGCGCCACAGAACGGAATATATGCTATGCCCTCATCCTACTGAGGTTCTCTTCTGTTTTCCCCAGCTGTACAGTCGGAGTGGGACGTAGAGCTCTCCGAATTTGCTTCTCTGTGTAGCCGTTTTTCCGGAAAACCGACCTCAGATGTTCAAGTTCTTTGTTAAGGCTCTCATTGTCAGATTGGGTATGGGCTCTGTGAACCAATGTTTTGAGGAAGCCGTTCCTCTGCGCTGTATGGTGGCAGCATGTAAGTAAAGGTCGGTGTGCGTCTTCTTACGGTACACGCTGTGACTCAATATGCCGTCTGCTCTTCTTTTAACCAGGACATCCAGAAAGGGGAGCACTACGGACTTTCATGGTAAACTTGATGTTCTGGTGTATGAAACTGTGCTGTATGAGGAAACATTCAGCTTGTCTCTGTCTTGTGGCCATATGACAAAGGTTCGTCAACAAAGCGGAAGAAACAGGTAGGTTTCCACTGCGCTGAATCCAGGGCTTCCACCTCAAAATCATGCATGTTGGCGACGACTGGTGAAAGTGAACTCCCCAAGGCTGCTACTTCCTTCTGCTCGTAGTGTCCACCGTCGAAGATAAAGTATGTCGACGTCAGGACGGACATACTTCTCATGCTGCAAAGAGACTCATTTCATGACCCAAGGTATGTAACGTAGCTGTGCTATCCTTGTGTGACCGAGTGGACAATTTGTTTCTCCTTTCAAGCGCTAATCATCTGGGGCCATTTAGACCTCGCCAGGCGTTGAGTATATCCCTCGTTGTAGTTGTCTTCAAGCCAAGGACTGGTTTGATGCAGGTCTCCATGTTACTCTACCCTGCACAAGCCTCGTGATCTTCGAATAATTACTCCAGTCTACATCCTTTTGAACTTGCTTTGGTCTCTCTCTCTACAATTTTTACTTTCCACACTTCCCTCCAGAATTAAACCGATCCCTTGATGTCTCAGAATGTGTCCTATCAACTGACCGCTTCTTTTAACCAAGTTGTGCCACAAATTACTTTTCTGCCCTCCTCGTTGGTTACATGATCTACACTCCTAATCTTCATCATTCTTCTGTAGCACCACATTTCAGAAGCTTCTATTCTCTGCCTGACTAAACTGTTTATCGACCACATTTCACTTCCACTTACGGCTACACTCCAGACTAATACCTTCAGAAAATATAATTGAGACTGGGTTTTCTGCCAGTAGTCCAGGTCTTACAAACACGATATTTCGACGTGATAACTCGAAGTCTTCATCAGGTGGTCCCTGAGGCTAGCGCAGGGAAAACATGGTGGAGACATCGACTTACAGTGTCGAAATATCGTGTTGTGAAGATGCGGACCATCGGTAGAACACGCAACGTCAACGAGATGGCAACGAATCGCAGGGGTAGTCTAAGAGACTATACTTTCAGTAAAGATTTGCTAACACTTAAACGTGTATTTGATGCTAACGAATTTCTCTCCTTCATAAGTACGATGGTTGGTACATTAATAGTGGCAACTATTTATTTACAGCTCGTAAAAAATAGATACGTGTTTCAAAGTTTTACTGACCTTCAGAGTAGTCACCAGCATTGTGTGTAACTCGTACTTTTCTTGCCATTGCAAGCCTCTATTTTACATCCTCTCTGCTTCAGCCATCATCAGTTATTTTTCTGCCCAAATAACAAAACTCATCTACTACTTTCAATGTTATGTTCCTAATCTGCTTCCCGCAGCATCGCATGATTTTATTCGACCTCATTCCATCACCGCTGTTTTGCTTTTGCTATTGTATGTGCACCTGCTCTCTTTTTAATTTTATAATATTGCATTCTTCTTGCTGAGGGAATTTCGCCTGTCTCTTATATCTTACACACCAGGTGGAATACTTTTGTTACAGCTGGTTTTCCAAGGATATGAGTAGTTCTGAGGGACTGTAGTCTGCTCCAGGTACCTTGTTTCGACTTAGCTCTTCCAATGCTCTATTAAATTCTTCTCTCAGTACCATATCTCCTATTTCATATTCATCTATGTCCTCTTTCCTTCCTATAATATTACCTTCATTTCATTTTAATAGTCCCTCTATATACTCCTTCCACCTTTCAGTTTCCCCTTCTTTGTTTACCACGAGTTTTAGATCTGAGCTCTTGGCATTCATATAGCTGCTCTTCTTTTCTTCATACGTCTCTTTAATTTTCGACCGACCGGTATCTATCTTTCCTTCAGTGGTATATGCTTATACATCCTTCCATTTGTCATCCAAGCATTTCTGTTTCGCCATTCTGCACGTCTTATCAGTTTCATGTTCTACACGTTTGTATTCCCTTTCTTCTGCTTCATGTGCTGCATTTTTATATTTTCTCCTCTCATCAGTTAAATTCAGTATCTCTTGTGATATCCAAGCATTTATACTTTCCGTCATGAACAAATATATTCCATACTCGCTAGATAGTCGTAGGATACCTACAACGTGAGCAGCTGTATCACAGAAAGAAAAACAATAATTTCGACAGGCCATAGTAGAACCTTAGTCAAATTACGACGACAGATGTGTTTCCTTCTTATACAACGTGTCGAACGATATTTTCACAAGTAAACAACAAGCAAATGCGATTCCTGAATGAGAAAAATGCTGCGTAATCTTTCCCTATAAACAGAACGTACATGACGTTATTGCTGCGGTTGCACGGAAATGATAATCATTTGTATTTCCAAGCATGTAGTGCACTTCACACCAATTTGACGTATGTTCCATGCCGTCTTCAAGGAGTTTGCAATTTTGCCAGCACTGTAATTTCAACGTGATGACGGATTATGATAACACACGACCTAGTAATTAAAACAGAGCGTAAAAGGTAACACAAATACACATAATACGTCGAAAGCACTGTGTAATCCCACAGTAATCCTATATTCGTATCTCCCAGATCCATTTAGTTGTAATTTCGCTGAGTAGTTGATGTAGCCATTAATCAAAACATCAGTAATAAAATACTCATTGCGAAGAATGTAAAGCATACACATAGCATTAAAAAGAGCTTGTAAAGACGCCGTAAATGAGTAGGCCACAGAATTTTGCACTTTAATTTTCAACATGATTTTATTATAGCTTCCTAGCATATTATACAGCCCGCTGGACCAGTAATCGAACTCAGGACGCTGCCATTCACTGACAGTGTTCTCACCGAATGAGCTATCCTGAGATGACCCATGACCCATCCTCAGAGCTTCATTACGTTCATTGTCCCAATAACGGCATTATAAAGTATGCATGTTTTAGGTGCAGTAATCAAACTGCTGAAATAGGTCGTTGTGTAAGATCACTTCCTTTATCAGTTTTCCGACTGGTTTGGTGCGGCCCACATTGACTTACTCTCCTGTGCCATCCTCTTTATCTCAGAGTAGCACTTACAGCCAATGTCCACATTTCTTAGATGGATGTATTCCAGTCTCTGTCTTCCCCTACAATTTTTACCCTCATCATCTTCCTGTAGCATCATGGAAGTTATTGCCAGATGTCTTAACACATGTCCTGTAATCCTATTTCCTCCTCATGTTAGTGTTTTCCTCATACTTCTTTCCTCGCCGATTCTGTGAGGAACCTCCTCATTTCTATGGCACCACATCTCAAACACTTCGACTCTATTCTTTCCCGGCCCCATTTCTTCTTCAATGTATAGATTAAAGCGTAAAGGTGAAAGACTACATCCCTGCCTTACATCATTTTTAATTATTTACTTATATGTCAAGTTCAAATGGTTCAAATGGCTCTGAGCACTATGGGACTCAACTGCTGAGGTCATTAGTCCCCTAGAACTTAGAACTAGTTAAACCTAACTAACCTAAGGACATCACAAACATCCATGCCCGAGGCAGGATTCGAACCTGCGACCGTAGCGGTCTTGCGGTTCCAGACTGCAGCGCCTTTAACCGCACGGCCACTTCGGCCGGCTATGTCAAGTTCATCTTTTATCTAAAACAAATGCTTGTTTAATTGATAGACCTAACTAATCTTCAATGATTACTCTGATTTTATATGATACAGATAGAGTATGAAAATAATACTACGATTTCCTTATACTACATAAAAATCTTTATACACACATCAAAAAAAATTTGCATCAGCTTTGTTTACAGAGTTCCGGAACCCGTGCAGAAAATTGGAATAGACTTCAACATAAACATCATTTACACCCTTTTAATTGCTCATGAAACCACACATTGCATGTCGTATCACCATACAGCGAGACCTTCAGAGGTGGTGGCATACTACCCACAAGTTCATTAAGGCACCGTTGGTCCAGATTGTCCCACTCCTCAACGGCGATTCAGCGTAGATCCCTCAGAGTGCTTGGGGGGTCACGTCGTCCATAAACAGCCCTTTTCAATCTATCCAAGGCATGTTCGATACGGTTCATGTCTACAGAACATGCTGGCCACTCTAGTCGAGCGATGTCGTTATCCTGAAGGAAGTCATTCACAAGATGCGCACGATGGAGGTGCGAATTGTCGCCTACGAAGACGAATGCCTCGCCAATACGCTGCCGATATGATTGCACTATTGGTCGGAGGATGGCATTCACGTATCGTACAGCCTTTACTGCGACTTCCATGACCACCAGACGTGTACGTCGGCCACACATAATGCCACCCCAAAACAGCAGGGAACCTCCACAATGCTGCACTCGCTGGACAGTGTGTCTATGGCGTTCAGCCTGACTGGGTTGCCTCCAAACACGTCTCCGACAATTGTCTGGTTGAAGACATATGCGACACTCATCGGTAAAGAGAACGTGATGCCAATCCTGAGCGGTCCATTTGGCATATCTCTGGGTCCATCTGTACCGCGCTGCATGGTGTTGTGGTTGCAAAGATGGACCTCACCATGGACGTCGCGAGTGAAGTTGTGCTTCATGCAGACTATAGTACATAGATTGACTCGTAAGACGACGTCCTGTGGCTGCACAAAAAGCATTATTGAACATGGTGACGTTGTTTTCGTGGTTCCTCCGAGCCATAATCCGTAGATAGTGGTCATCCACCGCAGTAGTAGCCCTTGGGCGGCCTGAGCGAGGTATGTCATCGACAGTTCCTGTCTCTCTGTGTCTCCTGCATGTCTGAACAACATCGCTTTAGTTTACTCCGAGACGCCTGGACACTTCTATTGTTGAGATCCCTTCCTGGCACAAAGTAACAATGCGAACGATCGAACCGCGGTATTGACCCTCTAGCCATGGTTGAACTACTGACAACACAAGCCGCGTACCTCCTTCCTGGTGGAAAGACTGGAACTGATCGGCTGTCTGACCCCCTCCGTTTAATAGGCGCTGCTCATGCATGGTTGTTTACAACTTTGGGAGGAGGTGGGGGGGGGGGGGCGTTAGTGACGTGGGGGGACTGTGTCTGTGATACAATATCCACAGTCAACGTCTATCTTCAGGACTTCTGGGAACTGGGATGATGTAAAGCTTCTTTTGATGTTTGTAGTTAAATTGGTTAACTCAGTTCATAATTTTGCTATTGTTACCAAGTAGAGATAACTGACACACAAGACATTCGTACAGCGTTTTGTGTGACTCATCTAAGGTTTAAATATAGCATTGCTTTAATCTATTTCAAAGTGTTTAAATTAATTTATTGTTTTTACTCATATTCTTTTGTTTAGTGTTTCTTTTTCACGTGTTCTATTATTATCTTCAAACTATAATGTTTTGAAATTCAAGAAACAACTACATAAAAAATAAGCTTTTGCTACTTTGTAACAGTACATGTCTTGATTTGTGGTGTAATTATTACTTGGGCATAGAGTTTTTAATTTTGGTGTTCGTTTGTATAAGATATGAGATTTCGACAATGTTTCTGCTTCAGCGACATTTACATTGGAAGGGGGCTAGCGATCGCCATTTTGTACTATGTTTCTGTGCACAAAGATGGCTCACTTGTCAAACGGCGATATATCATGTCTTCTTACTACAAGAATGATGTTCTGCTGTGAAATGTCTGATCCGTAATATCCTTGGAACAGTGAGTCCAACCATTACAATTCCGACCTCATATAAACGACAACGTATGTTGTACATTGTAGAGGAGTTTATTAGCATCAAAGACTGTGTAACAGTATTTTCTTGGATTATACAAACTCATTTTGGAGGTGGCATACATTAGAAGTCTAGCTGAAACCAGTGTTGAGATCCCGAAACTATAGCTCTTAGTATTTGTGCATTCCGTCTTGTTTTAAAAATAAATTTGCTTGCTATAGTTTCAAGTTGTCTGTTGAAATAATAATTGTAGAACAAATTCTTGATCACTTGAGAAATTCTTTAATAAAAATTTGAGATTCAATTGAGGAACTTCGATGTGCTGAAGGAATTCTGACTTGGTTTAAGATAAGTCGTAAATTTCAAGAGAAGATTCAAGTAGGACAAGAGTAGCTATTGTTGAAACAGATCTGAACCCGTTTAAGTTCATAAGCTCTCAGTCCAACGTCAAGATTTTTCTGCTGTGCGATAGTGAACCTTATATTAGAAGACTGAGCTGCGCCTTGTTAGCAAAGAAATGTAATTCATTTGGCAGAGAGTGATGTTATCATGTTCCCAAACAAAAAACTACGAATATTTAATTGTGCATTTTGGTATTTCTCAGATACACATACACTTGAGGATATAAGTCGTACTTTTTTTAAGAAAAGCTTTCTTTGTGTAATTTTATAGGCCAAATACTATTTGTACAAAGGTCTTCTGGAAGCGAATTATGTATGTAACATTAATGTGTTTTTCGAATAAATGTAAAACATCAGCTTTTTCAAGGTCCTCTTTAACAAATCAGACCCGTAACCCCCTCCCCCCCCCCCCACCACCACCCTTTAACATAATCCTGGCTACTTCCTTGCAATCGTGGAAAGCATTGTCGGGAAATAGTTGCCTAGTCTGTGTCGTTCTGACCCAATTAATGAGCCAAAAAGTCCATATGTTTGCATGTGTTATCAATGCTTTGAAATCACACTCTCTCACTAGATTAGATTACATGTACTTTTTGGTCTATAGAAATACTTTCTTCTGAAAAGTTATTTTTACTGTTTCCTGTCTGCAGTTTACATCCTATTTACTTCAGGCAACATTAAGAGCCGCAAGTAGGTCATAACAGTCATTCTGATACTTTCTCTGGTATCGGTTTACATTGTTACGGATGTTTTTTCTTCGCTGAGACGCTGCGGCACTTTTTTCAAGATGTCTTCACATTTTTCATTCACTCAGTCAACTATCTCCTAGTTGAGACGATGTTAAGTGACGTACAGTCCGTAACACATGGACAAAATTTTATGTACGGTTCGTGACGCATGGAAAAGATCACACATCCATATCCCCTAATTATTCTACAGCAAATCTCTAACTCCACATGGCAGGGTAACACTAAACCTTTTGCATGGTTACCACGGAAGAGTGGGCGTGGATGACCTCCATAAGAGAGGTTATACAACAGATGCCCCACCGGACTGTATTTTTGTCCACTAGACTGCTCTATCCCACCCCCACCTCAACCCCTCCCTCCCCCTCACAGCGTCTAGTGTCACTTTGTGCCCATACCAGCAGCATTTGCTGTGAGTGAAAATAGCTCAAGCTGTTACTGTCCCTGGCTCTAGAAGGATGTAAGAATGGAGGTACTGACAGAGGAATGTGTATCGCACCAGTGGGCTACGATTACCCTGAAGCAGGATTCACGGCTGGATAGGGAAGACAGCAATCATAACCTGTAATTACGGCATTTACGGCAGTCTTTTTGTTTCGCATGTCGAACTTGAATGCCAGCACAAAGCACACAGGAAGGCGTGTTCCCTTACTGGTAGAAGTAGTCCTGCGACTTGACTAGGCGCCTCCAGGCCGGCGTGCTGATGTACTTCCAGGGCGAGGGCCTCACGTCCAGTTTGAGCATGCAGTCGAACAGGGTATGCATCGCCTCGATCATTTGCTGGGGTTCTGAGTCTGGGGGGAGGTTTCCATCCAGACAGCCAAGGCGTGTGTCCAGAGCCACCACAGAAATTGCTGCAAGGAGACGGCTATGGTTATGTAAGGCACGCAACACAAGGTTTATCAGGTATCAGTAACAAGAAAGAAAAACAACAAATACTCAGTTGTGAACACGAGCAGATACAACATCAACCATTTTGTAATTCTATATGATGCTTGCCTATCGCAAAGCAGCCATCAATCATTCTGTAGGACAGACATAAATTTGTGATACACGTGTGGATCTGCATTCCTACGGCTACACATGCCATGACGATTTTTAATAGCACTCTTATGTACTTTTTAGTCTATATTTCACTGCATTCCAATATTACCGTTTCGCCGTAATTATGGGAACACATACAGTCGTTGACAAAATCTCGTATTGATATCTCAAACCATTTATAAGATACGAGAGATGTTACGACTATCTCATTTTGATCTTATCACTGGCGCATGTTATCGTACTAAGTGAGCTACATAAAATTCATTTTGCGACACTCGAGGTAGATAGAGACCTACCTCCCCAGTCTAAAGATAAGTTCAATATGATAGCTAAATTTCGTATACATTATTGTATGATCTAGCTTGCAACAAAAGCAAAATAATAGTGACTCCCATTTATCATTGAAAACTTTTTGTATTTCGTGCAATTTGTTACTTAAATGTGAAATATCACAATAACTACGATCATTATGAAGTGATGGGGACTACACCATGAAAATGACATATAAAGCTGTAGGTAACGGAAAATTCAATTTTTTTACCGAATAGTTTCTGTGAAATCATTTGAAAAATATTACAGACATCACGCCTCGATTTCATCACTGCAATGCGTCATCAAAAACTGGCTCTGAGCACTATGGGACTTCTGAGGTCATCAGTCCCCTAGAACTTAGAACTACTTAAGCCTAACTAACCTAAGGACATCACACACATCCATGCCCGAGGCAGGATTGGAACCTGCGACCGTAGCGGTAGCGCGGTCCAGACTGTAGCGCCTAGAACCGCTCGACCACACCTGCCGCCTGCAACGCGTCATCCACTGGTAGCACAGGTATTGGCAAAGAATGTCTGGTACATTCTGGGCCACAGGCAGCTGCATGTCTACTCAAGTCCTCACCACCACCCGGCCACCATTGTACGCTGCCCGATTAGACAAGATGGGGTACTCTTCACGCAGTTTCAGCCACTTGCACTGGCCTATGCTACGCAGGTAACCCGCTTTCTTTCGGCGTGCACCCTATCCAATCATCTGATATCGACAAAAAATAAATGAAAGTAACAACACTAACAAGACAAGAAACGAATAGAATACAACCATTAAAATGCGACTGGAGGCATACAGTTCAACAAGTACCTACTGATATGAATCAAACATGAAC
The DNA here is from genome assembly GCF_023864345.2 of Schistocerca serialis cubense. Taxonomy (NCBI): domain Eukaryota; kingdom Metazoa; phylum Arthropoda; class Insecta; order Orthoptera; family Acrididae; genus Schistocerca; species Schistocerca serialis. The sequence continues at coordinate 230,912,951 of NC_064642.1, forward strand.
AAATGTCTCAGATAACCTGAGAGGGTCCCATATCTATGTGGGCACCAGTTGTCACCAACAGAGGCTGCTGTTCACCAGCTAACACACAGGTGTCCACTACAGCAGTATGAGGGGCGTTCTATAAGTAATGCAAACAATGCGGAATTCGTTACGGGACATCGTGGAATATTCCCGTTCCGATTCGTAATGGCGCTTTATGTAGCCTACAAAAAGGCGTCTGCAACGGAGGTGCGTTCCGAGCAGAGAGTTTCTTTTGAGTTTCTTTTGACGGAAAACGAGAGCATCGCAGATATTCATAGGCGGTTGTTTACGGAGACCTGGAACTGAACAAAAGCACGGTGAGTCGTTGGGCGTTGCGTCTCTCGTCATCGCAAAGAAGATCGCGCAAACATGGCCAGCCACACACAGCAGTGACTCATGCAATGTTGGAACGTGCGGACACTCTCATTCGAGGTGATCGACGGATCACAATCAAACACCTCGCTGCACAACTAGACGTCTCTGTTGGTAGTGCTGACACACTCGTCCACCACTTGGCTTACTTAAACGTGTGTGGCTTCTGAGTTCTTCACCGTCGCCTAAGAGAAGACTAAAAGAGCGCACTGAAGGACCGTCTGTGCAGAATGCTTACGCGTTACGTGGCTCATAGCGACAATTTTTTGTCGAATATCGTCACAGGAGATGAAACATGGGTTCATCACCTCGAACCGGAAACAAAATGGCCATCCATGGAGTGGGGCCACACCACCTCTCCTCCGAGGAAAAGGTTAAAAGCCGCACCTTCAGCCGGTAAAGGCACGGCGACAACCTTCTGGGATTCTGAAGGGGTTACTCTGTTTGATACCACCCATAGAGGTGCAGTTATCAAATCTAAAGTGTGTTGTGCTACCCTCCAGAAATTGAGGAAACGACTCCAGCTTGTTCGTCGGCACAAAAATGTAAACTAACTTCTCCTTCTCCAAGCCAATGCAAGGCCTCACACAAGGCTGCACACCCGAGAAGAGCTCACGAAACTTTATTTGCCTGTTCTTCCTCATCTACCCTACAGCCCGGATCTCGTACCTTCACATTTCCATCCGTTTGTCCGAAAGAAGGATGCACTCCGCGGGAAACAGTACGAAGATGATGGGGAGGTTACTGATGTAGCAAGACGCTGGCTCCGTCGTCGTCCGGTAGGGCGGTACCATGCAGGCATAGAAACCCACCCAGCAAGGTGGAGTAAAGCTGTCGCGCTGAATGCAGATTATAACGAAGATAGCATTTTTTATGCACAAGAGTAGGGAGTAATATGGTGTAATGGAATCCTTAATAAAACCAGCTACTTTCAGAAATAAATGTGTTGCATAACTTATTCATCACTCCTCTTTACTTTTAATAATCGGTTAAGGTCATTCACTGTCAATGTTTTCAGAATGATTTCAACATAGGAAGAAGCATGTGATTATAAAAATACAACATACAATATGAGGCGCAGGTCGTAAGGTAGAACACTAGTCGTAGATGTTGGAAGAATGAGCAAATGGACTACAAAAACACAAATAGGTCAAAAACGAAACTGAAAGAAGAAATATTGATGAAATGAGAACGGAGATGAAGATAACTTCACGTGATCTCACAACAGAATGAGTGAAAGATTTGCATCTCTTTGACTCGAACCCATGAAGTTTTTGTAACGTGATATGCTTGTGGAAGTAAAACTCCCTACACTTAACATGAAAGTATTGGAGAAAGATGTGTAAACACGATGTGAGGGAGAGATTGATGGGAGACACACACTTAATGTCGAATTGCTGAGGTGTGGGGAACGGACACTTATACAATACTTGGAAATCAACTAAGATTTGGAAAATTGTCGCGCCTTGGACTTCAACGTGCATTTACCATGCAGGTCGGTTAGAGTATGTGTAAAGTGGAGAAATGCCGCTGTTTGCCCCTATAGTGACTCAGAACGGAGTAGAATGGCCAGTTAGTACACGTTCAACACCAGAAAAGTCACGAATATCATTAAGGCAAAATCGTTTGCATGACTCAGCCAAGAAGTCTCTTACCTACAAATCTATCTATATGGGAATAGATTGAGAACCACTGAATCCTTACAAACTTCATAATTTATTATTTTTGAATAAATATTATCGGCAAATATCCAATGAAAGACCAGCCGGACTAGCTGCTTCATACAACTGGGGGCATGCTATCTGCATGCGTTGTCTCCTCAGGGATCGTTCTGAATGTCACCGCGCTCATATCCATACACAAGCAGTTGCGGTCATCAGTCCCGAGACTGGCTTGATACAGCTTTCAAAGCTATTCAACCCTTTGCAAGCCTCTTTTACTTTCCGTAACTGTTGCAGACTAAATCCATTTTAACTCACCGTATTTATCGCTTGGTCTCTCTCTACAATTTTTCCGCCTCTCCCCCTTCCCCCCCCCCCTATCCCCCGCCCACCCCCCACTTAAAGTTGTGAAATGAATTTCTTTTCTTTATGTGGTGTCTGTTCTTTCTTCTCTCTCTCATGACTACGGTGGCTGTGTAAATGTCTTTAAGTCACCAATGGTTCGGAAGCGTGTGGATAGTAGAGAATGATAAGTTTTAATGCTGAAAAGGAGTTAGTTCAAGGCCGTTCGACGGTACACTGGATGCTCTCGAGTGCGGCGGCTGGGCAGTTGTTTCTTTCGGACATGTCCCAAAGAACAGACACCACATGTATAATTAAGACGAGAATAGCTAATGGTCACTCATGGGAATCAGCGAAATGCCGCACGTAATGGATAACGACCAAGGGGCACTACTTCGGTAGTCTGTGGATAAGTCGAGAATTTGGGCCTGACGAGAGGCGTGCTAGGGTAGTCCATGCAGGTGCAGTGACCATTGCGTCCAGCTGGCGTAGTGGTCAGCACATTGGCCTAGTAAGCAGGAAACACGGTTTCGAATTCCCATCCAGCACAAATTTTCAACTTTCCCCATTGATTTAAATCAGTGCCACTGGCACTTAATTTATTTCTTCCCTATTTCAATTGAGTACCTTCTCATTTGTTATTCGTTCCACCCATCCAATCTTGAGCGTTCTTCTGTAGTACCGACATTTCAAAATTTTTCTGTTCTCTTCTGTTACGAAGCACTCGCCATCCATGTTTCACTTCCGTACAAGGCTACACTACAGAAAAATACCACTCAGTAAAGATTTTCGAAAACTTAAATTTATATTGCATCTTAACAAATTCCTCTTTTGTATAAATACCTTTCGTGCTATAGCCAGACTTCATTTTATATCCTCTCTTCTTCAGCCAACGTAAGTTATTTTGCTGTCTAAATAGCAAAACACGTCTACTACTTTGGCGGCACATTTCGTAATCCTATTCCTTCAGAATCACCTGATTCAATTCGACTACATTTCATCACGCTTTTTTACATTTTGTAGTGAGCACATTGTACTCATGTGGAAGCGATCTAGATGCTTGTAAAACAATAAACTGGTAGCTAGTATCGAGGGAATTAAAAAGAATTATGGAATAAAAAAAGAATTCCTGTGATCTTGGCTACCAGTTTATTGTTTTACAAGCTTTTTTACTTTTGGTGAAGTCCATCTTACAATCTCTTCTCGAGACACCATCCATTCCATTCAACTGCTCTTCCATGTCCTTCACTGCTTCTGACTCGTTACGTCATCGGCAAACCTCAAAATTTTTATTTCTTCTCCCTGAAATTTTATTCCCTCTTCAAATTTGTATTTGGTGTCTTTTACCGCTTGTTCATTGTACAGACTGAATAACATCAGGGATAGGCTACAGAATGTCACATCCCCTTCTCATGTTTGCAACAGGAAAGCACTAACCGGAATATTACCTTTAAGAACACGACTTCTAATTGTGCCGAAGGCTGGCACCATAATTAAGTAGCATCGCTGAGGCGGTGATGTTGAGTGGGTCATTTGACTGAAGCCATAATAGGTGCTGAGAAAAGAGGAAAGTTTCTTTTGGGTAGTCTCATGATATGGTTGACTCTCTCTCGACTGAGTAATTGTTTAGGAATCGTCTGTGTTTCGGAAGTGTCTGGATGGCACAGAATGAAAATTCATGCTAGTGAAAAGGACTTACTGCTGAGCAGTTGGACGGTACAGTGTACGCGCCCGATTGCGGCAACTGCGCAGTTGTTTACTTGAGTAACCTATGTTTCAGAAGCGACTGTACGGTGCCGAGTGTCAGTTCTTCATGGCGGAAGCAGCGTGATAGCCACACGTAGCGGGCTGAATGCTAAACACGTTTGCCGTTAAGCGCGGCCTTGGGCGTTTCCGCCGAACATACATCGAAGTGGCAAAACGTTATCACCATCTGTTTATAGCTTGTCTGTCCGTCACAGGGATGAAATACATCACTGGATGTGCGTATCAGAGATCCGACAGTTGGTTGATAGGTTTTTGGAGGTACGTGGCATTAGATGTGTACACTCAGATCATGTAATTCGCGCAAATAACGGGCCGCTGATTTGAGTAAGCGGTGATGGCGCCCGATAGCGAAGCAAATGGGTTCCATAAGCTAGAATGAGATTTTCACTCTGCAGCGGAGTGTGCGCTGATATGAAACTTTCTGGCAGATTAAAACTGTGTGCCGGACCGAGACTCGAGCTCGGGACCTTTGCCTTTTCTCCGCTGCAGAGTGAAAATCTGAAAATCTGGAAACATCCCCCAGGCTGTGGCTAAGCCATGTCTCCGCAATATCCTTTCTTTCAGGAGTGCTAGTTCTGCAGGGATCGCAGGAGAGCTTCTGTAAAGTTTGGAAGGTAGGAGGCGAGGTACTGGCAGAAGTAGAGTTGTGAGGACGGGGCGTGAGTCGTACTTGGGTAGCTCAGTTGGTAGAGCACTTGCCCGCGAAAGGCAAAGGTCCCGAGTTCGAGTCTCGGTCCGGCACACAGTTTTAATCTGCCAGAAAGTTTCGGGTTCTATAGGATTTACACCAGGCGAGTTTGGTCGCCGAAACATCAACATTGGGTTCACTATAATGCTTCTCAAACCACTGTAGCACGGTTCTGGCTCCGAGACAAGGACAATTATACTGATGAAAGATGACATCGCCATTGGGGTAGACATCAAGTATGAACGGATGCATGACATCGCCATTGGGGTAGACATCAAGTATGAACGGATGCATGTGTCTTCGATTACTACCACAGGTCCCATGCAAGCGTAGAATAATGTCTCCCGTAGCATCATACTGCTCCCACCAACTTGCGTCCGTGTTGCGCAGCACGTTTCAAGCCGCCGTTCACCTCGATGACGACGTTTGAGGTGACGACTATCGATCTAGTTTAGCAAAAATTTGATTCACCCGAGAAGCCAACACGTTTCCATTGATCGACGGTCGAATTCCGATGTCCAGTGCCCACTGCAATCGTAATTGACGATGCCATTGTGTCAACACGTGGAAACGTAGGGGTGGTCTGCTGTAGAGCTCCAACGTTCAACAATGTACGATGAACGGCGTGCTCCAAAACACTCGTGCGTGCACCAGCATTGTGCTCTTTCGGCAGAGACGCCACGGCTCACCATCTGTCCTACAGTACAGAGCAGACAAGCCTCCGAACCCCACACTCTGTGAAGAGTCGTGGACGCCCAACCATTTAGCGCCTAGTGGTACTTTCGCTGTCCTTCTACCTCTTTCCGTAGACGGAACCGTGCGACTGCTACGGTCGCAGGTTCGAATCCTGCCTCGGGCATGGATGTGTGTGATGTCCTTAGGTTAGTTAGGTTTAAGTAGTTCTAAGTTCTAGGGGACTGATGACCACAGCAGTTGAGTCCCATAGTGCTCAGAGCCTCTTTCCGTAGATGTTCACGACAGTAACACGTAAACATTCGACAAGCTTCGCTGTTTTCGAGATACTCGATCACAGGTTCTGCGTAATAGTATCTTCCCTTTCTCAAAGGCGTTTAATTTAATGGATTTCCCCATCTGCAGCCCACATCTTCGGTAGGTGAACCCCAATCCGTGTCTGTTCCGCTCGCAGGCTTTTGTTACCGCGTCACATGCCCGCAACGCCACCAGGCGGTATCCAACATCGCGGTGGGCAGTGGTCATAATGTTTTGGCTTATCAGAATACGTGGTGTGTCCAGTGTCGTGTGGTGGACGCGGCCGGTTCGTTACAGACTCAGGTTACAAGTGGACCCACCGTGACTCCTTATATTCATGGTACGTTCTGTAAGTTAAGCACTGGTATCATTTAATGGGTGTGTGTAGAACAGTTGGATGTGGATTCTCCCTACAAAGATGCCGCCTTGTTAGACTAGAATCACAATCATTTTTAATGTGATTGCTTCATGACCATAGGCACGGGTCATAGAGACGAGTTCCCAGGTAGATGCCCTGTTTCTTGACTTCCGCAAGGCGTTCGATACAGTTCCCCACAGTCGTTTAATGAACAAAGTAAGAGCATATGGACTATCAGACCAATTGTGTGATTGGATTCAAGAGTTCCTAGATAACAGAACGCAGCATGTCATTCTGAACGGAGAGAAGTCTTCCGAAGTAACAGTGATTTCAGGTGTGCCGCAGGGGAGTGTCGTAGGACAGTTGCTATTCACAATATACCTAAATGACCTTGTGGATGACATCGGAAGTTCACTGAGGCTTTTTTCGGATGATGCTGTGGTATATCGAGAGGTTGTAACAATGGAAAATTGTACTGAAATGCAGGAGGATCTGCAGCGAATTGACGCAAGGTGCAGGGAATGGCAATTGAATCTCAATGTAGACAAATGTAATGTGCTGCGAGTACATAGAAAAAAATCCCTTACCATTTAGCTACAATATAGCAGGTCAGCAACTGGAAGCAGTTTATTCCACAAATTATCTGGGAGTACGCATTAGGAGTGATTTAAAATGGAATGATCATATAAAGTTGATCGTCGGTAAAGCAGATGCCACACTGAGATCCATTGGAAGAATCCTAAGGAAATGCAATCCGAGAACAAAGGAAGTAGTTTACAGTACGCTTGTTCGCCCACTGCTTGAATACTGCTCAGCAGTGTGGGATCAGTACCAGATTGGGTTGATAGAAGAGATAGAGAAGATCCAACGGAGAGCAGCGCGCTTCGTTACAGGATCATTTAGTAATCGCGAAAGCGTTACGGAGATAGATAAACTCCAGTGGAAAACTCTGCAAGAGAGACGCTCAGTAGTTCGGCACGGGCTTTTGTTGAAGTTTCGAGAACATACCTTCACCGAGGAGTCAAGCAGTATATTGCTCCCTCCTACGTATATCTCGCGAAGAGACCATGAGAATAAAATCAGAGAGATTAGAGCCCACACAGAGGCATACCGACAATCCTTCTTTCCACGAACAACACGAGACTGGAACAGAAGGGAGAACCGATAGAGCTACTCAAGGTACCCTCCGCCACACACCGTCAGGTGGCTTGCGGAGTATGGATGTAGATGTGCTCTGGCAATAATGAGCAACAACTAGGATATGATATTTGTAGAATTTGCTATGAGACTGTTTTGAAGCAGTTTATAAACCAATCATTTCAATTGTTCCTAAAGTACTTGTGTTTCATGGAACATTCTGCACTTAAATAAAAAAAAATAATCTTGTTCGAGCATTTCTGTGGCATGTCCACGGAGCTAGTTCCTTGTTGGTGTAGATAACCATAAGTAATAATGCCAACGTGTTCAGCTCCCAGCTCCCTAAGCGAATCTGGAGTAATTTCAGGAGGACGCAGCTACTGCAGACTAGATGCTAATGTGGTTACAAGGCTTCAGTTTAAAAGGCCTTTGTCAGTATAAATATCTTGATTATAAATTTATATGGCTGCCTTACCTCGTTTTTTCAAAAAAAAAAAAAATTAAGAGGTCCTTTTAAAATTTAATTCTGATGAATTCGTGATAATAAGATGCATTGTTAATGCAATACGGTAAATTCTACAACGGTTGTTGCATTCCAACAAGACAATAATTTTTTTGTTTTCTTTTTTTTTTAAATAAATTGTTCGAAGCATGACCGTGCATCTATCCTTGTCCCTAATCAGCTCTTGCCAGTAGGGTCTGGCCTCAGTATCGCTACGTAACTTACTTTCGCTTTCTTACAGACCCAAATAGCTACACTTAGGAACGAGGGTACATAATTGTCACTCACATTCTAGCGCCCACTTGTTCAGTTCATTCGTGAAGTCTCCAGGCATCTTCATATTCTCGTCTCTGATGGTCAGCATTCTGAAAGAATGAAGAAAACAGATAATGAACATCTAGACCAATACAGTACTGTTGCTCTGTTTCTAGGACTCGTGTCACTGCCCTCACCTGTCGGTGAAGTCGAGAGTGACCTGGTCGATGGAGGGAACGTACAGCTTGCTGGAACGCGGCTGCATCATGGGCTGGTTGACTCTCCTCCTGAACTCGTACCACTGCTCCCCCTGACTGCAACAACAACAACAAACCGAATTGCTCGAGACCACACGTTTAACACAACAATAACGTTTTACTTCAGGAAGCGAATCATGGACTGTTGAGCAACAGGGAAAGAGAAGAATCGAAGCGTTTAAGGGACAGTGCAACAAAAGGACGTTCAAGAAATGAGGAGGTTCTCTGTAGAATCGTCGAGTACGACTAATTCGCCAACTGGACGTCCTCTGGCAAGCCAGGTACCTCTACAGTGGTGGAAATCATTATAAAGGAAGGTTCCACCAAAGTAATAGTACAACGTCTGAAGCATATGTACATCGAATTAACTATGCAAAACATAAACAGTCATGACGGAATTACATTGTTTCCTTCACAACACGAGTAACGAAATAAGGCGCTTGCATTTCCTGGATGGAAATTCGTATAAAGGCACTCACTGTCCTCTTGTGTTATTGCGTTGCTAGTTCTTTGTCCAACCGCCGTTGTTCCTAATTGCATCACAAATTCTCTTCGGCGTTGTAAGGGTCTGCAATTTTTCCAGTGAAATTGTTGCCCACTCTTCTCGTATTGCTCTTTTCAACTCACATACGGCCTCAGGTTGCCTTCCATTGCGATAAACACGCCTTGAGAGTATTCCACAAATGTTTTCCACGAGATCCAAATTCGATCTGCCTACAGCCCAGAGAAAGACATCTATATCCTTATCTTCAAACCAGTTTTTGGTTGTAGCAGAACCATAATTAGATGCATTACCTTGTTGAAATATTACTCTTTCGTCCCTTAAGTCCTCATACATTCTAATAAGTTCTGTTTCTAGTACCTCAGTGTACACGTTATAGTTCAGTCTAGTGTTCAGTCGAAGAACGCGGCCTAGATCATTACACTTCAACCACCAAAATTTCTCATCATTCTTATCTGCTGCTCTATTCTCAGATCACGTCAAAAATATTGAAATCCATTCTGCCCATCTAAATTAACCTTCTTCTCATCATTGAAGATCACTTTGTCCCATTCTGGAGTCTACGACATATGTTTTCCACGAAATTCCAGTCTAGCCTGTTTATGTTTCAGTGTTAACGCGAGCTTCTGCAGTCGTTTCTTCAGTGTAAGGTGTTTCTCATGTGACAAAAGTTGCCGTATACGTCCGGCAATTACTCGTACCACTTCAACCACCAAAATTTCACCTCATTCTTATCTGCTGCTCTATTCTCAGATCACGTCAAAAATATTGAAATCCATTCTGCCCATCTAAATTAACCTTCTTCTCATCATTGAAGATCACTTTGTCCCATTCTGGAGTCTACGACATATGTTTTCCATGAAATTCCAGTCTAGCCTGTTTATGTTTCAGTGTTAACGCGAGCTTCTGCAGTCGTTTCTTCAGTGTAAGGTGTCTCTCATGTGACAAAATTTGCCGTATACGTCCGGCAATTACTGGCAACTATTTGAAAATAATAATGATTTGTGACCCTTGTTTTGCGCAAAAGTAACCTTTTCTATGCCTCAGACAGTTTTCTACTTTGCACTTATTTTCTGTTCTGTTTATATCGTGTGCCCAGTCTAACGAAATTATCCATCACTGTACATGAACAGTTCATCTACTTGGCAATTTGACGATTAGAGTCCCATTTGTTTACATGTACCGATTTTTTGCTTTTTCATCGCATGATAACTGTTTCCATCGTTGCATTGTCGCAATCGTGGTTTATGCACAAAACGTTCACTGCCACTAATGGTGTCTGTTTCATATCTGTAGTAAAGGCAGGCGCACATACACGAAAACCGCACAGAGTCGACTGTCTTTATATGGTTCAAAATGGTTCAAATGGCTCTGACACTATGGGACTCAACTTCTGAGGTCATTAGTCCCCTAGAACTTAGAACTAGTTAAACCTAACTAACCTAAGGACATCACACACATCCATGCCCGAGGCAGGATTCGAACCTGCGACCGCAGCGGTCTCGCGGCTCCAGACTGCAGCGCCTAGAACCGCACGGCCGCTTCGGCCGGCCTTTATATGGAGATCTACCCTCTACCACCTGAATCGTTGATGTCTTGTACTGTACTACTGACTTCAAATGCGATACTATTTGACTCCACTTGTCGGTATACTGGATTTCTTACTATCGCATATACATTCTGCAAATATCCATGTCTTTACAGTGATTTCCGCTACTGTAAAAACGGTGTTACGTCAGTGAGTTGCTGGAGGAAATGCAGGATTACTGTGTTGCATGTCGACGCCTCCCTCAGCTTACTCTTGTGGATTTAGCAGGTGGCGGCGGAAGATTGTAGCGAGCGTTGCCTCCTCTAACGGTAAAACTAGCCAGAGGTGCTGTACACTTATGAGACAAAACACTATGGCCACTGCCCATCACCAGATTGAGCGAGTAGACACGCGACTCATTAAGGAAAATAAACAGTGTGTTTCAAAAATACTTTTACAAACTTGGTGACAGGTTAATTACACCAAAACTTGAAATAAGTTCATATAAACATATTATTCGGAAAAATCCTTCGTTTTCGAGTTATAAATGAAAGCTGGCAAAACGTGTGATTGGAGCTCTTCAACACACTGTATAAAATCGTAATGAATGCTCAAAATGTCCTCCTGTTACTTCTAAACATGCGTGCATTCGTTGAATCATGGACTGTCGTACCTTGCAAATATTCCACGACTGTTTTGAATGATTGCAGAGGCCCTCACGACATGTCAATGAAGAGTTTCTGCATCCAACTTGTCTGCTGCGTAGACTAATTGTTTAAGGTGCCCCCCCCCCCCCCCCCCAGAGATAATAATCCACAGAGCTGAGGTCGGGGGAAAGTGCAGGCAATGGAATTAGTCCTCCTCTACCTACTTATCTGTCATGATAAACACCAACCAGTGGATCTAGAGCACAGACTGAAATGTACTGGAGCTCCATCTTACATAAATCATAAGTTTCTTCTTATTTTCAGGGGCACGTTTCGTAATAGGTCATTGAAAGTGTTCCGAATTAAGTCTCTGTAGCCAGCACCTGTAAGACGTGCTGGGAGAATGTATCGACCTACCAGGCAGTCACCTACAACTCCAGCCCGCACATCTATCTTAAAGTGATGCCGAAGTCTTGCCTGTACTGCAGTATGAGGACTGCGGTCGGCCCATATGTGTTGGTTGCGGAAATTTGTTGTTCCATCTCTCCAAATGTTGCCTCGTATCTAAACAAAACTGGAGACACAAACAACGGATTGGCAGCTGTGCAACAAACAATCAGCAAAAATTCTCCAGGAGTGGGTGATTGGCACGTACAAGGCCCTGAACGCGTTGAAGATAACATGCTAGAGCGAATATTTTTCTTAATTTTGTGGCCTATTTTGAGATTTATGTCCTGCATAATATATTAATGACATAAACTAAATCATTTAAAAATGGAATAAAAGGCCGATACCTGGGTCGTAATTAAATAAACAACAATACAGTCAAATAGCGGTGTGTTCATTTAAAAATTTAAAATCGAATACATGAGTTGCTCGTGAAGTAACCTCCATGCTGAACTTGGAGATGTACCACATGCCACAACTGACTTGCTGTGATAGTTGGCACTTCTTTGGCGGTACGTAGAATGAGCTTTTCCCGGCCAGGCGCACGATCACCACTTGGTTTTTCTTGGCCAATAGTCATTGGTGCAACACATCCTGTCGCGGCAACGTGACGATACACAGCACCAAAAATTGAATGACTGCGCTGTCTTCGGCCGAAAAACATTATCTGATACACCCACGCAGCCTCCTGCCCATTACCATTGGCGCACATAAAAATCATGTGTACCTGCTCACGAAATGAATATCCTGCCATGTTTGAACGAAGCACTTTCAGTTAACTCACTACCTGTAGTATACAGGATGGTCCATTGCTAGTGCCCGGGCCAAATATCTCACGAAATAAGCATCAAACGAAAAAACTACAAAGAACGAAACTCGTCTAGCTTGAAGGTGTAAACCAGATGGCGCTATGGTTGACCCGCTAGATGGCGCTGCCATAGGTCAAACGGATATCAACTGCGTTTTTTTTTAAATCGGAACCCCCATTCTTATTACATATTCATTTTATTACACATTTCTTTACGTACTACACGAATATGTAATAAAAATGGGGGTTCCTATTTTGAAAAACGCAGTCGATACCCGTTTGACTTATGGCAGCGTCATCTTGCGGGCCAACCATAGCGCAGTCTGGTTTCTCCCTTCAAGCTAGACGAGTTTCGTGCTTTGTAGTTTTTTCGTTTGACGCTTATTTCGTGAGATACTTGGCCGGTTACGATCAATGGACCACCCTGTATAAATGTAAAGAATGACCACGTTGAAGAAAGACGAATGACGAATGCAAACAAGTTAACACAACGCCACTTACGGTACAATGAGTCAAACGGGTTCATTGGTAAGTGAAATGGTTTGGTAGTACCCAGAAAGCCGTTGAACGTCAGCTTTAATCAGTTACTCGAAAACGAACAATTTTCGGACACTGACGGAAAAAAATTGTAACACCAAGAAGGAGCCTATTTCAGCATATGAAAGGTGATATCAATTCTGTTTCGCAGCAGTTGCATAGGAGGGGTGCTAGTATCGGCACTATGAGGATGCAAATCAGGTATGCTTTAAGGCGTTGTAGCGGTTGTGGACGTTAGTTATCTTTGAGATTGACCGTGGTAGGTTGATGTTAGTCAAAAAAGTCTTTAAGGCGACAAAGACGCCATTATCAGTGTCTCATTGAGTTTGAATGAGATCTTGTAATGGGGCTGCGAAAAGCTGGATGTTCCATCTACAATCTTGCAGAAAGACTTGGCAGGAATGTCGTCACTGTGCACGATTGCTGACAGCGATGGGCACGAGAATGTACGGTCGTAAGAAGACCTGGCTCCCGACGGCCACGTGGCACTACAGAGAAAGAAGACCATCGTGTTCGGCATATGCCTCTGGCGCATCGTACTGCATCTGCAGCAGCAATTTGAGCAGCAGTTGGCACCACAGTGACATAACGAACTGTTACAAATCGGTTACTTATGGATAGCTCCGAGCCAGACGCCCTGTAGCACGCATTCCAGTGACCCCAAACCACCGCCAGTTTCGACTTCAATGGTGTCAAGCGAGAGCTCATTGGAGGGCAGGATGGAAGTCTGTTGTGTTTTCTGATGAGAGCTGGTGCTGCCTCGATGTCGCCGGTGGCCGTGTGTTGGTTAGGAGGAGGTCAGTTGAGGACCTGCAACTAACTTGTCTGCGTGCTAGATGCACTGGACCTACATGTGGAGCTATGGTTTGGGCTGAAATTCCGCATAATAGCAGGAGCACTCTCGTCGTTATCCCACGTAATCTGGCTGCAAATCTGTACATCAGTTTGGTGATTCGACCTGTTGTGCACTCATTCATAAGAGCATTCCAGCGAATGTTTGCCAACAGGACAACGCTCGTCCATATGCCGCTGTTGTAATCCAACATGCTCCGCAGAGTGTCGCTTTAAAGCCATTCTTGACTAACATCAACTCACCACGTCCAATTCCAAAGATAACTAACGCTCACGACCGTTACTGCTTGTATTAAAAGCGAATCTGGTCTACATCTTCATAATGGCCTTACTACCGTCACTTTCATGCAACTAGTGCAAAATTTCAATAGACATCAGCTTTCGGATCTAGAAACATTGCCAACAACTTTCGTTTATGTCAGACAGCGCCTTCTTGATGCTGCGATTTTTTTCCGTCAGTTTATTTATGTACACTACTGGCCATTAAAATTGCTACACCACGAAGATGACGTGCTACAGACGCGAAATTTAACCGACAGAAAGAAGATGCTGTGATATGCAACTGATTAGCTTTTCAGAGTACTCACACAAGGTTGCCGCCGGTGGCGACACCTACAACGTGCTCACATGAGGAAAGTTTCCAACCGATTTCTCATACACAAACCGCAGTTGACCGGCGTTGCCTGGTGAAACGTTGTTCTGATGCCTCGTGAAACGAGCAGAAATGCGTACCATCATGACCAATTCCAAAGATAACTAACGCTCACGAACGTTAATGCTTGTATTAAAAGCGAATCTGGTCTACATCTTCATAATGGCCTTACTACCGTCACTTTTATGCGACTAGTGCAAAATTTCAATAGACATCAGCTTTCAGATGTAGAAACATTGCCAACAACTTTCGTTTATGTCAGGAAGCGCCTTCTTGATGCTGCAATTTTTTTCCGTCAGTTTATTTATGTACACTACTGGCCTTTAAAATTGCTACACCACGAAGATGATGTGCTACAGACGCGAAATTTAACCGACAGAAAGAAGATGCTGTGATATGCAACTGATTAGCTTTTCAGAGTATTCACACAAGGTTGCCGCCGGTGGTGACACTTACAACATGCTCATACACAAACCGCAGTTGACCGGCGTTGCCTGGTGAAACGTTGTTCTGATGCCTCGTGAAACGAGGAGAAATGCGCACCATCACGTTTCCGACTTTGATAAAGGTCGGATTGTAACCCATCGCGATTGCGGTTTATCGTATCACAACATTGCTGTTCGCGTTGGTCAAGATACAATGACTGTTAGCAGAATATGGAATCGGTGGGTTCAGGAGGGTAATACGGAACGCCGTGCTGGATCCCAACGGCCTCGTATCACTAGCAGCCGAGATGACGGGCATCTTATCCGCATGGCTGTAACAGATCGTGCAGCCACGTCTCGATCCCTGAGTCAACAGATGGGGACGTTTCCAAGACAACAACCATGTGCACGAACAGTTGAACGACGTTTGCAGCAGCATCGACTATCAGCTCGGAGACAATGGCTGCGGTTACCTTTGACGCTGCATCACAGACAGGAGCGCCTGCGATGGCGTACTCAAGGACGACATGGGTGCACCAATGGCAAAACGTCATTTTCTCGGATGAAGCCAGGTTCTGTTTGCAGCATCATGATGGTCGCATCCGCGTTTGGCGACATCGCGGTGAACTGACATTGGGAGCGTGTATTCGTCATCGCCATACTGGCATATCACCCGGCGTGATGGTATGGGGTTCCATTGGTTACAGGTCTCGGTCACCTCTTGTTCGCATTGACGGCACTTTGAACAGTGGACGTTACATTTCAGATGTTTTACGACCCGTGGCTCTACCTTTCATTCGATCCCTGCAAAACCCTACATTTCAGCAGGATAATGCACGACCGCTTTTTGCAGGTCCTGTACGGGTCTTTCTGGATACAGGAAATGTTCGACTGCTGCCCTAGCCAGCACATTCTCCATATCTTTCACCAACTGAAAACGTCTGGTCAATGGTGGCCGAGCAACTGGCTCGTCACAGTACGCCAGTCGCTACTCTTGATGAACTGTGGTATCGTGTTGAAGCTGCATGGGCAGCTGTACCTGTACACGCCATCCAAGCTGTATTTGACTCAATGCCCAGGCGTATCAAGGCCGTTATTATGGCCAGAGGTGGTTGTTCTGGGTACTGATTTCTCAGGATCTACGCACCCAAATTGCATGAAAATGTAATTACATGTCAGTTCTAGTATAATATATTTGTCCAATGAATACCCGTTTATCATCTGCATTTCTTCTTGGTGTAGCAATTTTAATCTCCAGTAGTGTAAGTATGAACAAATTACATCTACTCACAGGAGAAGTATAGTAATATGCATGACTGGAAATTACACATGTATTGTAAATTTTAAGATAATTAGTTCCTCCTAAGAGTCATCAGTCTTACTTTCTTTGGTGTTTCGGCAGATGCTTGCAATGTCGTATATTGCAATGTGTAGCTGGAGTCAGTCCAAACAAATACTGCTCATAAAATATTTCGTGCGGCACCCAGTGTCGATGGGAAACGTCGGGTTGTTCCCCATTGCAGAAGAAATTATTTTCATGGCAGAATTTTACGTGCCGATTCGATATAACAGTCCCATCTTAGTCTAGTGCCATATTTGTTATATAGATATGTAGTACGAGGGACAGTAAATCATGAATAATAACCAGTACTCTAGGAGTGAATGAGCAAAGCGGTGTTGATGATGATGATGATGTTGTTTGGTTTGTGGGGCGCTCAGCTGCGCGTTCATCAACGCCCGTACGAAGTCCCAATTTTTACACAGTCCCTTTTTTTTCACAACCCAATCTAGCCACTGTCACAAATGATGATGATGATGAAATGATGAGGACAACACAAACACCCAGTCCCCGGGCAGAGAAAATCCCCAACTCGGCCGGGAATCGAACCCGGGACCCCGTGGACCAGAGGCAGCAACGCTAGCCACGCAAAGCGCTGTACCGTGGCGGTAGCACTAAGTGTGGGCCAGGATCGTGCTGTCGCCGCTCGGTTACGGGTTATTCTGCGTGTTTTACTATCCCTGTTAATATATATCGATAAAAAAATATCACACTAGACTAATTTGTGACCGCTCTAACGTATGGTCACGTAAAAGTTCGCTTCAAAAATCATTTTGAGTGTAATGGGAAAAACTGACACTTTCCACCGACCCTGGGAGTTTCATGAAAGACATGATGAGCAGTTTGTTTGGGCTGACTCCAGCTATACATCAAGAAAACTAAATTTCAAGTATTTGCCGAATGAATGGGGAAATGCACCTGACGACTCTCACGAGGAAAACACTGAGACGTTGGCGAAAGTGCAGATTTTTACAACAGTTACAATTTTTAAATGGGACAATGCCTACTGACAGCAAAATCGTAAAAGTGAAAATGTCAATGGCGTTGGTTGCAGGAAGCTAGTGCAAGTAGTTTACGAATTATCGTATTGTGGACACTGTAAACACCGACAGCTGTTTGTTCCATCCTATTGCTTAGGTGCTAGGCGATGATGTTATGGTTGTTTACATTGTGTTGTGTGTACTTGGTGGCGGACCTGTCCCTTGCTGTGTGATAGCGTACATAGTAGGACGTGCTTGGAAGATGGTATTTCCCAATGAGAAAAAAGCAGACATGCTCATGGTTTATGATGAACTTAGCAAGGATGCCGTATGTTCGTGCACTGAAGATATCCCAATAGCCGTCAACCTCTTCAGACAACTACAGATGATATGAAACTGCGTATTACTGCCGCCTGTACTCTAAATTCCACTGAAATGTTACAGTGTGTGGAGCAATCGTTGCATGGCAGACTGCAAGCTCGCATTGACACTGATGGTGGTCATTTTCAGCACGAGCTATGAGGGTACACTGGTTCTTTACATGTCAGACACCACACAGTTACTGCATTCACCAATGTTTGTCTTTCGTTTGTCCCAGGAAATGGCCCATTTAAGAACGCGACACATCCGGTGGCTTATTAACAAATGGTTCAAATGGCTCTCAGCACTATGGGACTTAACTGCTGTGGTCATCAGTCCCCTAGAACTTAGAACTACTTAAACCTAACTAACCTAAGGACGGCACACACATCCATGCCCGAGGCAGGATTCGAACCTGCGACCGTAGCGGTAGCGCGGTTCCAGACTGTAGCGCCTAGAACCGCTCGGCCACTTCGGCCAGCGCTTATTAACATCTGTGTAGGGCTGCACATACACGCTCACGTGAAATGCGTATTCGTTTGTGATAAGACATGGAACAAACAACCGTCGGTTTTTACAATATTCTAACAACGACGTCTCGCAAGCTATTTGCGCTAGACTCCTGCAACAAACACGTGGTACTGTCAACAGGCATTGTTCCATTGAAATATTTATACCTTTTTTAAAACAAATACACATTTGAAACTCATAACATTCTATGTATGGGCTGAATAAACGAACAACCGCGCGACTGCTACGGTCGCAGGTTCGAATCCTGCCTCGGGCATGGATGTTTGTGATGTCCTTAGGTTAGTTAGGTTTAAGTAGTTCTAAGTTCTATGGGACTGATGACCATAGATGTTAAGTCCCATAGTGCTCAGAGCCATTTGAGCCATTTGAATAAACGAGCCCCTGTCTACCAGTCCAATCTGTAAAATCCGCATATCGGTGACGCCTTCCATTATCGAAATATTTGCGGTGCAAGCTTTAGATGATACACCCTGTATGTATGGTGTCCCATAAGGAATGGTAAATACTCAGGGACACAAGAAAAATCATTCAAACCAACTTTAAGAGCTATGAATACTAGTTTAGGTAAGCACTTGTTCAATAGAAGAGATGTTTCACAATAACGCAACTAAACAAGTACCGTACTCTTAGCTCTTACAATATGCACTTTAGAGCTCATGTTTACTAGCGATGTATTTTCTTTGGTCCATAGTAACACCTCTCAAAATATGGGAGGCAAAGAGATGCTAGCAAAAGGGATTTATTTCACGGTATTGACGATCAAGAAGTGCTAATAGCTCTTAAGGCATGCATTTTGCAGCCCGTGTTTACTGCAGTTTTTTTGCTTCGTTCCTATTATATCCCTAAATAATGACTACTCCTCCTGGGGTACCCTGTATGTGTACACTGATAAGCCAAAACATTATAACCACTGCCCACCACTGTGCGGCTGGTCCCGGCGGAGGTTCGTGTCCTCCGTCGGGCATGGGTGTGTGTAATTTAGGTTAAGTAGTGTGTAAGCTTAGGGACTGATGACGTTAGCAGTTAAGTCCCATCAGATTTCACACGCATTTGAACATTTTTGAACACTGCCCACCACGACTTTGAATGCTGCCAGGTGACGTTGTGGGAACGCACGCAGTAACAAAAGTATGTAAGCAGAGGACACACCTAGCGAAGACATGGGCTGCAAATTTGGAAATCCATTGAGATAAGCAACTCTGAAAGAGCGCAGATTATTATTACGCAGAGCCTGTGAACGAGTATCTCGAAAACGGCGAAGCTGGTCGAATGTTCACGCGCTACCGTCGTGAGCATCTATGAAAAGAGGTAGAAGGCCGGCCGCGGTGGCCGAGCGGTTCTAGGCGCTTCAGTCCGGAACCGCGCGACTGCTACGGTTGCAGGTTCGAATCCTGCCTCGGCCATGGATGTGTGTGATGTCCTTAGCTTAGTTAGGTTTAAGTAGTTCTAAGTTCTAGGGGACTGATGACCTCAGATGTTAAGTCCCATACTGCTCAGAGCCATTTGAACCAAAAGAGGTAGAAGGACAGTGAAATTACGACTATGAGCTAAATGGTTCGACGTCCATGACTCTTGACAGAGTGTGGGATTCGGAGTTTTTGTACTCTGTAAAGTGATAGATGGTGATCTGTAGCACATCTGCCAAAAGAAAACGATACTGGTGCAAGCACAATTGTTTCGCAGCATAACTTTCATCGGACATTATTGAACATGGAGATCCGCAGCAGACCACTCCTGTTGACCCGACGCCATCGTCAGTTACGATTGCAGTGGGCACGGGACAATCGAGATTCGACCGACAATGAAAAATTGTCAGCTCTTCGAGTCAATCACATTTTTGCTACACTAGGTCGATCGTCGTCTTCACAAACGACGTCATCGAGGTGAACGGCGGCTCGAAACGTGCGGCGCACTACGAACGCAGGCCCGTGGGAGCAGTACTGTGTTTTGGAAGACATTATCCCGCGCCTGCATGGACCTATGGCAGGAATAGAAGACACGCTGGCAGCCGCGAACCACCGGCTTTCCTTCACGCTTCATGTCTTCACCGACGGCAGTATAATTATCCGTGTCTCGGAGCCAGAACCATGCAACAGTTGTTTGAGGAGCATTATAATGAACTCAAGATCATGTC
Organism: Schistocerca serialis cubense; assembly: GCF_023864345.2. Taxonomy (NCBI): domain Eukaryota; kingdom Metazoa; phylum Arthropoda; class Insecta; order Orthoptera; family Acrididae; genus Schistocerca; species Schistocerca serialis. The sequence goes on from NC_064642.1 coordinate 230,933,043, forward strand.
TCGCCGAACAAATTCGCCTGACGTAAGTCCTATGGAACCCATCTGGGTCGCCATTGGGCGCCATCACCTCGTACGTAAATCAGCAGCCCGTTGTTTACACGAATTACTTGACCCGGCCAAGACATCTAATGTCACATATCTCCGCAAACCTATCAACAAACTGTCGGAACACTGACACGCAGAATCAGTGATGTATTTCGTTCCAAAGACGGACAAGCAAGATATTAAGCATATGATCATAACCCAGAATGAGATTTTCACTCTGCAGCGGAGTGTGCGCCGATATGAAACTTCCTGGCAGATTAAAACTGTGTGCCCGACCGAGACTCGAACTCGGGACTTTTGCCTTTCGCGGGCAAGTGCTCTACCATCTGAGCTACCGAAGCACGACTCACGTCCGGTACTCACAGCTTTACTTCTGCCAGTATCTCGTCTCCTACCTTCCAAACTTTACAGAAGCTCTTCTGCGAACCTTGCAGAATTAGTACTCCTGAAAGAAAGGATATAGCGGAGACATGGCTTAGCCACAGCCTGGGGGATGTTCCCGAATGAGATTTTCACTCTGCAGCGGAGTGTGCGCTGATATGAAACTTCCTGGCAGATTAAAACTGTGTAGGAGACGAGATACTGGCAGAAGTAAAGCTGTGAGTACCGGACGTGAGTCGTGCTTCGGTAGCTCAGATGGTAGAGCACTTGCCCGCGAAAGGCAAAGGTCCCGAGTTCGAGTCTCGGTCGGGCACACAGTTTTAATCTGCCAAGAAATTTCATATGATCATAATGTTTTGGCTCATCAGTGTATGCAATATTCGGGAATATATACAGGAATGATCATTCAGCGCAAAAAAGTCTAGTAAACATGGGCTCTAAAGCGCATACCTTAAGAGCTATGAGCACTTCTTGGTTTTCAGTTCTGTGAAACCGATACCGACAAGTTTCAAGACATTGCAGAGGGTGTAGTGAAGAACAAATTAAGGATAGGAACAGTTGTCCGAAAATGTCATCCAGCGACGCTACGGGGCGTCAATGTTACAGGCACCGTTGCCTGCCATTGAACCACCCCTTCGACAGGAAATGTCACTTTGTATTCTGACGGACTATATGCGAAAAATCTCACAACGTTGTTTGTTGTTTAGTGACTGCGACTGATTGCGACAATAGGCAGAGGAGAATGTAGAGCTAGCTGTTGCGTAGATAGCCCTTGTCTCCTACGAGTGTGATGCTCTGATGCTTTCGTGCGCGAAGATTTCAAATGGTTCAAATGGCTCTGAGCACTATGGGACTTTAACATCTGAGGTCATCAGTCCCATAGAACTCAGAACTACTTAAACCTAAGTAACCTAAGGACATCACACACATCCGTGCCCGCGGCAGGATTCGAAGCTGCGACCGTAGCTGCAGCTCGGTTCCGGACTGAAGGGCCTAGAACCGCACGGCCACCGCGGCCGGCTGAAGATTTCAGACACAGGTTTACATACACAGTTTATGTTTCTCTTGCTACCTCTAAAATCCCTAGTGCTTTTCAGCATACAGAAGAAAAATTAACTGTTGATAGAGAAACCTGTGCCGAAATAGTCATCTACCGAGGCAGCAGAGCATCGCGCTCATAGGAGACAAATCCCGTCCACGCAGCAGCTCGCTCCATCTTCTCCAGTGGTTATTATGGGCATCAGTTGCGATCACTAAATAACAAACAACATTGCGAGACGTTCCAGCCACGGCCTGTCAGCGTACAAAAAGACATGTTTGGTGCTGATGAGGCGGCCTAGTGGCTGGCTCCAGCACTCATAACGACTCTCTGTAGCATCGTTGGATGACGTGGGTCCCTACCTTAATTTGTGTCGCTCAACACCCGCTACAAACCCTCTAATATGGTGAAGAAAAAATGCCGCAAGCAGACGGCAAGCGATTCCTCATCATCATTCAAGACAAAAGTGTATCTAGCAAAACCTAGTCCCGCCAATAGGTTCAATAGAAATATAATTTTAAAAACGGGGCTCTGGTAACGCTGTAACTGCGTGCAATGGGATCAAGAACAGGTAGCATTAACTCTGCGCCGTGCCGGAGCTATTACATTTTTTTCAGTTACAGCATCAAATTGTACCCACTTATTCCTCCACAGTGTGGTAGCTTGTATATTTCTTTCTGGTAATGTTACCTTTGTATGTATTGTACTGTATGTTAACTGGGGACCTAGAAACGACGGAGAGGCTTCATCCCCGCCGCAGCCGCAGTGGTCCGCAACCCCACGACGACTACCGCAGTCCACTTCACCCCTCCGCCGCACCACACCGAACCGAGAGTTATTTTGCGGTTCGGCCCCCGGTGGACCCACCAGGGAACGTCTCGCACCAGACGAGTGTAACCCCTATGTTTGCGTGATAGAGTAATAGTGGTGTACGCGTAAGTGGAGAGCTTGTTTGCGCAGCAATCGCCGACATAGTGTAACTGAGGCGGAAGAAGGGGAACCAGCCCGTAAGTTATGCACATCTATGGGTGCAGTATTATAAACTTGTTTATTTCAGTGTACCATAAATAAAAATCTGGTGGATTAAGGTGCGGGGAACGTGGAGGCCAGAATATTGGGCCTGCACGACAAATCAATTTCTTTGAAAATGCTTCATTTGAATAGTTACGCACATTCATTCCAAAGTGTGGCAGTGTATCATCATGCTGAAACCATAGCTGTCGCCGAACACCAAGTGGAACGTTTTCTAATGCATCAGGAAAAGTATTCCATAGACATGTACGCTTCAGGGGCTCATTTAACTTGTCACCATCAGGTAAGGGACCAAACGCTCTCCTCCGCCGTTTCCAGGCCACAAGTTTATGCCAAAACGTGCCTGAAAGCCTTGTTCACCGGTGACATGTGGGCTGTATTCGGACCAATAATGACTGATGTGGAGGTTAAAAATTCCTTCACGGACTGAAGCGAGATTCGTCAGTCTACATCATGTTTTTACAAAATGTTCGTTATCTTCCGCTTAGTGCAAAATCCATCCACAAAGTTGTACTCGTCGAATGTGGTCTTCTGGGCGCTGCTGTTCAGTTAACGTGGGTGAACGGCTTCAAGAATCCCGTCCTGTATTTTTGAAGTACCTGTAGTCCTCGAATGACCTGTGTCCGTTACCTGAGGACGAAAATTACCGGTTTACCGAAGGCGTTGCTCGAGGCGACGAAAAATATTCTTATTGGAATGGCGCCTTTGAGGGTCTTGTGCAGCATAAGCACGAGCAGCAGATTGGTTACTGGATGCACTCAGCACCGAAAGCCTATCGACATACTCATCGTTTGTGTACTCCATCGGGAAGCCGCTCTGCATCAACTTGGCAGGACCAGTTATGGTCATGCACCGTGCGGTTAGCAGATACAAGCACGCAGTTTAATGGATCCCACTGTCATGCGATAGGCTGTTGTCTTGTGGCAAAATGATGTGCTGCTTATAAACAACGAGCACTAGTGAACTGATGTCCAAAACAATGAAAATGAACTCGAAGAGGATTCGAAGGATAGCTCCATGATGGAACATCGTTGCTAGCTCCTCATTTTCATACGTGCGTTTTCAACATACTCCCTCTCTGAGTTTCCTAGATAAACTTTTGTCTTGAACCTGGATAAGCAACCGCGTGGCATTTTTTCTTCATCCTATATATGTTCAGAAACAGTCTTGAAAAGCTCGTAAGAATGTTGTGGGTTAGGTTGTGGTAAGAAATAACTTTTCAGAAAAAAATTTAATACGTTGCGCCGTTTCCGAGTTAATTGGCATTGAAATTAGACAAACAGGACGTTGTGCATGCAAATTCAAGTGTCAGTCGTACTCATAGTGCAGATAATAGCCCAAGAGACTGGTCAGCCTTTGCCTCAGGCTCGATCCTTACTACCGTGCCATATACAATTTTTGTATCGGTCTCTTGTTCGGTTTTAGCAAACCAAATGAAGAATTCGTTTGGCGACACTGTCTCTGGCGGGCTGCTTCAATTTGCACGTGCAACAACCTGTTCGGCTAACTTCAATGATTAACTTAGAAACGGCGTAATGTACCGAATTTTTTTCTTAACAATTATTTCAAGCGACAAACTCCAGGGACGGCTTCATGACAGGAAATGGAGGAAAAAAGGCCCTATGAACATGTGTCCGGAAACGCATCGTTGCCACGGTAGAAGACGCTGACGAATGAAAGTTCATCTGACCACGTGCCAGCCGACCGAAGTGGCCGTGCGGTTAAAGGCGCTGCAGTCTGGAACCGCAAGACCGCCACGGCCGCAGGTTCGAGTCCTGCCTCGGGCATGGATGTTTGTGATGTCCTTAGGTTAGTTAGGTTTAACTAGTTCTAAGTTCTAGGGGACTAATGACCTCAGCAGTTGAGTCCCATAGTGCTCAGAGCCATTTGAACCATTTTTGAACCACGTACCGTGCGTTCCCTATGTGTTGCAGGCTGTGTGATTGACGCAGCGTTCTGTAACCAGCAGAATGGTCCGGTATTTACATGGCTATACCAAAACAAGTACGGCTATACCAAAACAAGTACCCTCATAGACACCAACCACATCACATACTTCAAGAGTTTTTTGGGCGTATGTGTGATGATGGGTCTTTTAGACAGACGAGAGTGCAGGAAGGCGGCGGATTATGGGTACACCAGATCTGGAGGACCGGGTTCTACAGGATATTGAGACGAAACCTAGTACAAGCTCCAGGCAAGTGGCCCGCCAACATGATGAAACCCTTTGCTGTTCCTTATCTATATAAACGATTTGGGAGACAATCTGAGCAGCCGTCTTAGGTTGTTTGCAGATGACGCTGTCGTTTATCGACTAATAAAGTCTTCAGAAGATCAAAACGAACTGCTAAGCGATTTAGAAAAGATTTCTGAATGGTGCGAAAAGTGGCAGTTGACCCTAAATAACGAAAAGTGTGAGGACATCCACATGAGTGCTAAAAGGAACTCGTTAAACTTCGGTTACACGATAAATCAGTCTAATCTAAAAGCCGTAAATTCAACTAAATACCTAGGTATTGCAATTACGAGCAACTTAAATTGGAAGGAACACATAGAAAATGTTGTGGGGAAGGCTAACCAAAGACTGCCTTTTATTGTCAGGACACTTAGAAGATGTAACAGACCTACTAAGGAGACTGCCTACTCTACGGTTTCCGTCCTCTTTTAGAATACTGCTGCGCGGTGTGGGATCCTTACCAGATAGGACTGACGAAGTGCATCGAAAAAGTTCAAAGAAAGGCTGCACGTTTTGTATTATCGCGAAATATGGGAGAGAGTGTCACAGAAATGATACAGGATTTGGGCTGGACATCATTAAATGAAAGGATTTATTCGTTGCGACGGAATCTTCTCACGAAAATCCAATCACCAACTTTCCTCCGAATTCGAAAATATTTTGTTAACACTGACCTACATAGGGAGGAACGATCACCACTATAAAATAAGGGAAATCAGAGCTCGTACGGAAAGATGTAGGTGTTGATTATTTCAGCGCGCTATACAAGATTGGAATAATAGAGAATTGTGAAGGTGGTTCGATGAACCCTCTGCCAGGCACTTAAATGTGATTTACAGAGTATCCATGTAGATGTACATGAAGTACGACTATGTCTATCCCATACGGCACCCGCTACTATTCCTATCACCTGCAACGAGTGCAAAGATTATCAGCAGAGTATTTCCCTCTACGCGAGGGATTTTCTTATTAGTTTTTGCACCAGACCATCATAATTATGGTATTTCTGTCATCAGTCCTTTTTAGCAACGAAGCAAGCTTTGCCAGAACTGGCATCATTAATCTGCATAATCGTCATCTGTGGACTACCGAGAATCCTCGGGAAGTGATTGAGATGTATCATCAGCATGGGTTCAGCAGTAATGTGTGTGCACGAATTCTTGGCGACCACATACTCGGACCGGTTATTATTCTACAACAACTCGATAGAGGAACGTACCTGGACCTCCTGCGGAGTACTCTCCCTGGGCTGCACGAGAACATGGCTTTGGCAATATGGTAGACTATGTGGTTTCTGCATGATGGAGCATCACCCTGCGGAGTACTCTCCCTGCGCTGCTAGAGAACATGGCTTTGGCAATACGGCAGGTTATGTGGTTTCTGCATGATGGAGCATCACCCTGCGACAACATACTCGGACCGGTTATTATTCAACAACAACTCGATAGAGGAACGTACCTGGACATCCTGCGGAGTACCCCCCCCCCCCCCCCCCCTAGGTTCTTCGAGAATATGGCTTTGGCAATATGGCAGGTTACGTGGCTTCTGCATGATGGGGCATCACCCTGCGGAATCTGGGCTGCTCGAGAACATGGCTTAGGTAATATAGCAGGTTATGTGTCTTCTGCATGATGGAGCATCACCCTGCGAAGTACTCTCCCTGGGCTGCTCGAGAACATGACTTTGGCAATATGGCAGGTAATGTGGTTTCTGCATGACGGAGCATCACCCTGCGACCACATACTCGGACCGGTTCTTATTCTACAACAACTCTATAGAGCTACGTACCTGGACATCCTGCGGAGTACCCCCCCTAGGTTCTTCGAGAATATGGCTTTGGCAATATGGCAGGTTACGTGGCTTCTGCGTGATGGAGCATCACCCTGCGGAATCTGGGCTGCTCAAGAACATGGCTAAGGCAATATAACAGGTTATGTGTCTTCTGCATGATGGAGCATCACCCTGCGGAGTACTTTCCCTGGGCTGCTCGAGAACATGACTTTGGCAATATGGCAGGTAATGTGGTTTCTGCATGACGGAGCATCACCCTGTGACCACATACTCGGACCGGTTATTATTCTACAACAACTCGATAGAGGAACGTACCTGGACCTCCTGCAGAGTACTCTCCCTAGGCTCTTCGAGAATATGGCTTTGGCAATATAGCAGGTTATGTGTCTTCTGCATTATGGAGCATCACCCTGCGGATTACTCTCCCTGGGCTGCTTGAGAACATGGCATTGTCGATATGGAAGGTTATGTGGTTTCTGCATGATAGAGCATCACCCTGCGACCACATACTCGGATCGATTATTATTCTACGACAACTCTATAGAGCTACGTACCTGTACCTCCTGCGGAGTACCCTCCCTAGGCTCTTCGAGAATATGGCTTTGGCAATATGGCAGGTTATGTGGCTTCTGCATGATTGAGCATCACCCTGTTGAGTCTGGGCTGCTCGAGAACATGATTTTCGCAATATAGCAGGTTATGTGGCTTCTGCATGATGAAGCATCACCCTGCAGAGTACTCTCCCTGGGCTGCTCGAGAACATGGCTTTGGCAATATAGCAGGTTATGTGGCTTCTGCATGACGAAGCATCATCCTACTTCCGCATTACAGTTCACCCACGCTTAAACAAAATCTTCCCCGGACATTAGATATGACACGGAGTCCCTGTATTACCGTATAGCATGGCCTGCTATATCACTGGACTGAAACCCCCTTGATTTTTATCTCTGGAGGTATCTGAACAAGTTCCTGGTGTGCAGACCGTTCAACTGCGTGTTCACGACGCCTGTGACGCTATTCGGACAGAGGCCGGAACGTGCGAAAGGGCGCAGCAACCCATTATGATGTGACGTGCGAACGCGTGCACTGCATCCCATGGACGCCACTTTGAACCTTCGTTGTGACGTGGATTAGATGCAACTCTGTACTGTGTTCCAGAACGATATGCTGTCGTTACACTCTCACTGTCCATTTCCGGACACATCTAAATCTATATCTACATACATATTCCGCAAACCACCACACAGTGCGTGGCGGAGGGTGCCTCGTACCACAACTAGCATCTTCTCTCCTTGTTCCACTCCCAAACAGAACGAGGGAAAAATGACTGCCTATATGCCTCTGTACGAGCCCTAATCTCTCTTATCTTATCTTTGTGGTCTTTCCGCGAAATGTAAGTTGGCGGCAGCAAAACTGTACTGCAGTCAGCCTCAAATGCTGGTTCTCTAAATTTCCTTAGTAGTGATTCACGAAAAGAACGCCTCCTTTCCTCCAGAGACTCCCACCCCAGCTCCTGAAGCATTTCCGTAACACCCACGTGATGATCAACCCTACCAGTAACAAATCTAACAGCCCGCCTCTGAATTTCTTCTATGTCCTCCCTCAATCCGACCTGATAGGGATCCCAAACGCTCGATCAGTACTCAAGAATAGGTCGTATTAGTGTTTTATAAGCGATCTCCTTTACAGATGAATCACATCTTCCCAAAATTCTACAAATGAACCGAAGACGACTATCTGCCTTCCCCACAACTGCCATTGCATGCTTGTCCCACTTCATATCGCTCTGCAATGTTATGCCCAAATATTTAATCGACGTGACTGTGTCACTACTAATGGAGTATTCCAACATTACAGGATTCTTTTTCCTATTCATCTGCATTAATTTACATTTATCTATATTTAGAGTTAGCTGTCATTCTTTACACCAATCACAAATCCTGTCCAAGTCATCTTGTATCCTCCTACAGTCACTCAACGACGACACCTTCCCGTACACCACAGCATCATCAGCAAACAGCCACATATTGCTATCCACCCTATCCAAAAGACCATTTATGTAGGTAGAAAACAACAGCGGACCTACCACACTTCCCTGGGGCACTCCAGATGATACCCTCACCTTCGATGAACACTCACCATCGAGGACAACGTACGGCGTTCTTTTACTTAAGAAGTCTTCCAGCCACAAACATATTTGCGAACCAATCCCATATGCTCGTACCTTAGTTAGGAGTCTGCAGTGGGGCACCGAGTCAAACGCTTTCCGGAAGTCAAGGAATATGGCATCCGTCTGATACCCTTCATCAGTGGTTCGCAAGATATCATGTGAAAAAAGGGCGAGTTGCGTTTCGCAGGAGCGATGCTTTCTAAAGCCGTGATGATGCATGGACAGCAACTTCTCTGTCTCAAGGAAATTCATTATATTCGAACTGAGAACATGTTCGAGAATCCTGCAACAAACTGATGTTAAGGATATTGGTCTGTAATTTTGAGGATCCGTCCTTCTACCCTTCTTATATACAGGCGTCACTTTTTCCTCCATTTCCAGTCAGAAATCCGTCCCTGAAGTTTGTCGGTTTTTCCTGTGACTTGTCGCAGTTAAACAGAAGCCCGCTCCCTGTTGGTTTCCCCCTCCCTGATGTGATGTCAGGTGGCAGAGCTGAAGCAGACGTGTGAAGCGCACAGTGTGGTGGACTCACGTGGTGGCCACGCCCTGGATGTCGCCAAACCAGTCCTTCCTGGCGACGCCCCTGTAGTATTTGATGGACTGAATCGTGTCACGCACCGGCCTCGGGCCCTCATTGCGGTACACCTGCAACAGGAAACCTGTAGGCTGTTCACCGTCTCCCAATAAACTACAATGGTGTGTCAAAATTTTGTACATGGCTGCACGTTCAGAGACCGTGAATAGTTACAATTTAATGAAAACAGCCCTCGGTCACTATTTTTAACGAATTAACCGGGTTTCCGCACTGCTAGGAGTGTCTTCCTCAGAATGTTATAGACCATTCTTTGATTTAAATTCTGAGGAAGACACTCCCAGCAGTGTTGAAACTCGGTTAATTCGTTAAAAATAGTGACCGAGGGCTGTTTTCTTTCAATTGTAACAATAGTGTGTTCATCAATCGCTTGCCTTATCAAATCAACAAGCTTCAAACTGGTTTTGGAAAGTGTGTATCTTGGCAAAACACAATTTTTTTTCTATTACCCAGACATGTTTATCTGAGGTTTCAGCATCGTAGTTGGCTTTGATTTTCTTCCCTGTTACCACAGGCTGAGGTTGTTGTGGGTTTTTATGTTTTGGATTACAGTTGTTTTCCCTTCATAGTTTGTCATGTAGTCCCAATGTCATGTGATAATGCGGGGCAATACATGTTGCTAATGCTGTCAGAATTTTCTGTTCCGCACTTCGTAATGCTCACTTCACGCATATTAGGTTAGGTTCGGCTCTGTGCAGCTAGCGTATCGCAGCTGACAGCACTGGCAGCAAGCATGTATTGCGCCGCATGCTCGCATGACAAACTGCGATATTAAAACTAATGTGAACCAGGAAAAGCACGGCATGTGATAACAAGAAAGGAAGTAAAAGCCCAGTGATGATGCTGAAACTTCAGTGTAACATGTTTGGGCAACAGGAAGAAACAAAAAATTGTGTTTTGCTCGAGGGAGATCCTTCTAAGCACAAAATTATTTGTAAGTAAGCACAGACAGAAGAGCTTCAACCTCAAGATGATTAAAAGATTCACTTTAGTCCTTCATTCTTCAGTGAATAGCTCAAGATAAGCTCACTGTACAAATAATATTTTGTCTGTACTTTCCTGCACATAGTTTATAACAAAATACATTCGTTTGGCGTGTGTGTGTGCGTGGGGGGGGGGGGGGGGATGTGTTTGTGTGTGTGTGTGTGTGTGTGTGTGTGTGTGTGTGTGTGTGTGTGTGGGTGGGTGGGTGGGTGGGTGGGTGGGTGTGTGTGTGTTCGAACATAGCTAACACACACCATTTGAACGCCCGCTGTAGCTTCAGGCGAAGTTGCTACACGGTTACCTTGAACTGATTCTAACGGACTGCCCTACTTCCATTTGCTTAGTACTTAGAAAGTTTGAAGCTAAGTGCCCGGAGCTCAGTTTGCTAAAGTAGTGTGACATAACTCTCAGAGAAGAGTTAGAAGAACATCATCGCATCAAATTATTAAATTTCCAAACGCTTTGTCTAAAGACCACGTTGAGTTAATTGGAATAGACATAGGCAGCTGACTGCATAGCGTTGAAGACTTGTAATTGTGAAGTCTCTGGTTCGAATCTCATCAGTAGTGATGTTTTATTTTTACTTTTATTTCAACTACATCTTTATTAACAAATCTAACATTAATTGAGAAATGCTGAAACATCATTTTTATGAAATGAAATCTTTTAATTTTTAATTATTAATAATAGGAAACTGCTAGTATTCGTATAAGGTAAAATTAAGTACAAACATGAGAAATTCCAAATAAAAAATAATATATTTCTATAGATATAGAAATTTTGATGTATTAGGTTGGTGCACAAGTTCGTAGCGTTTTTGTTTTGCATGCTGGTATTTCGGCTGCTGTGAGTTTATTTATCGAGTTTAGTTTTTTATTTGTAATTCATTGTTGCTATTGGAGTTTACACATTGTCATTTTGTCGTTTAGAGAGAGTGAGTGGAGCTGTAGATGTTAAAAAATGGATTTTCAAAAGGAGAAATCGAAACATGTCTGACATATTGTTCTGTTTGAGCTCAATAGCGGGAGATAAGCCCACTGAACAGAGCACGGCAAGAAAATTGTTTTCTCGTTTTAAGGAGGATTGTTTCGACATTAGTGACTCTCCACGTTCAGGAGGACTTCCGAGATTTGATGAAAATCGTTTAAACGCATTAATTCTCAATGCTCCGCGTCAGTGTACTTGAGAAATGCCGAATGTGATGAACTGTGATGAGTCGACTATCGTGTGACAATTTCATGCAATGAGAAAGGTTCAAAAATCGGGTATATGGGTACCGCATGCTCTAAGCCAAAATCACAAAAATCAACCGGTGGCCATAAATCTCTGCCCTCATCGCGAATTGGCACATGAACAACACCGACCACACGTGTCCTATACCATTGCTGGTGACGACAAACGGAGTCTTAACGCTTACATAAGGAAAAAAAAGGGATTCGTTCAACCTCAGCAAAGCAGCAACTTCCCATACAAAGACCTGCGCACATCCACAAAAGATAACGTTACGCTTCTCGTGCAACAACGACGGTGGATGTTCTTCGAATTGCTTCCTCGAGGCGTAACAACAACAAAATGATTCAAATATCTCTGAGCACAATGGGACTTAACATCTATGGTCATCAGTCCCCTAGAACTTAGAACTACTTAAACTTAACTAACCTAAGGACGTCACACAACACCCAGTCATCACGAGGCAGAGAAAATCCCTGACCCCGCCGGGAATCGAACCCGGGAACCCGTGCGCGGGAAGCGAGAACGCTACCGCACGACCACGAGCTGCAGATATCAAGAACAACAAACAGGAAGACTGTGTGCAGTGATGCTACCCCATGATAACGCCCGACCGCATTCAGCTAGACTGACGAAAAACACTATACAGGAGGTGGGTTGGGAAGTCATTCCGCACGCACCTTGTTCACCTAATGTTGCACCCTCAGAGTTTCACCTTTGTCGCTACCTGCCGACCAACCTTCAAGGAGCTTCTTTTCCGTATGAAAATGCGCTCCGAACATGGCTTCACGAATTCTTCGCCTCAAAACCACGTGATTTCTACAGTCGTGGAATAGAAAAGTTACCCCAGCGTTGGGAGACTGTTGTAAATGTGAAGGAGAATATATTATTGATGACTGAAATCTCTGTTATGTGTATCTGTTGTGTTTATTAAATTTATAGAGAAACGTTACAAACTCCACCAACACAACGAATAAATTTTAGTTTGGCAATAAAGCATTTCGCATGTCTATTAATGTTTAATTTATTTTCATACAGCTAATGATTAACCATCGATCTTTGCTACTTAACATTTACATTTATGAATAGAAACGGAATTTAAATGAAAGTAAAAATCATACATAGCTACTGGCAGGATTCGAACCAACTACACTGCCTGATTAAAAAAAAGTGCGGCATAGTCGGTTGAGGTTCAAATGGCTCTGAGCACTATGGGACTCAACTGCTGAGGTCATTAGTCCCCTAGAACTTAGAACTAGTTAATCCTAACTAACCTAAGGACATCACAGACATCCATGCCCGAGGCAGGATTCGAACCTGCGACCGTAGCGGTCTTGCGGTTCCAGACTGCAGCGCCTTTAACCGCACGGCCACTTCGGCCAGCAGTCGGTTGTCAAAGTAATTTCGGACACATAGACACCACTGGTATGTATCCAAATGAGTAGAACAACAATCCTCTGTAAGAGGTAGAACTGCCAATGGCCACCAGAATCCATTAGTGTTGTCCGTGTTTTGTGTTATTACCAAGCCTGGTAGGATATATAAGAGGCCTAAACAGCGTTATATGTAGCGTGATATCTGTGAAGGGCAGGAAGATTCCGCTTGCTCATGTAAGATAGCATTATCAGCACCTGACAGAATCATAACACAGCTGCATTACACAAGAAAAATACTTTCCTGGGGATATCCTTATAGGATATTTCAACAAAATGGGGGGCATGAATAATGCAACATTGTTATTGTCCACGAACTTAGTGTATTGTTGAGCTCTGACAAGCTTATTTAGTAAATTTTTCTGAATTTTTAATTGCACTGATAAATACAGTGTTAAATTATTGTTCTTGAATTAAGAAGATGAAACAAATCAGTTTTGTACAGCCTGAATCATTCAAAACTTGATATTATAGTATTGTAAAACATAGCAAAGTAAGCAAAATAAAGAAGGAAGGAAGGAATCAGGCTTGAAGAAAGCCCAACTTTTGCCCTTGTCGTTCCCTTTTGGGGAACGGCTTCTCTACAAGAGAAAATTCAATGTACGGACACCTGGTAGGACAGTCTTGAGACAGGGATATCACGTGGCCTTCTCGCGTTCCGTTTTGGGAACACTTTTACAAGGAAAAAACTTAACCACAGGCAGACTGAACAGGGCAAAAGTAGCTGGCTAGCAGATACTGTGAAAGGACGTGTTTAGTGGTGCGTTTCGCAGGTAGTTACTATGTATTCTAACATCTGTACAAAATATTGGAAGAAGATGTTTAATTATTAACAGTGGTTGCAAGAAATACCAGGCTTAATTATGGGTTTGCTGCGGTTGCACAACTTGACTTCAGGTAAACTGAGTGTGGGCTGCTTCAAATGGCTCTGAGGACTATGGGACTTAACATCTAATGTCATCAGTCCCCTAGAACTTAGAACTACTTAAACCTAACTAACCTAAGGATATCACACACATCCATGCCCGAGGCAGGATTCGTACCTGCGACCGTAGCGGTCGCGCAGTTACAGACTGAAGCGCCTAGAACCGCTCGGCCACCACGGCCAGCGCAAGTGTGGGCTGCCTTTGTGACGCCATTGTCATCTTGTTTTAACCAGAGACGCGAAGAATTTGCAGAAGTGCCATCGGCACCACATAATGAACTCTACTGTTTATAATAAGTCGAACTACAACTACACAGTCGTCATGAATGTGCAGAGAGCCAGACTTAAATTCAATTCGTTCTATGAACTAAAATATTCTAGTTAAATATATTGTCATTTACGTCTACATCTAAGTGATTACTCTGTTATCCACAATGAAGTGCCTGGCAGAGGGTTCAGTGAACCACCTTCAACCTGTCTCTCTACCGTTCCACACTCAAACGGTGCGCGGGAAAAACGAGCACTTAGTTTTTTCTGTGCGAACTCTGATTTCTCTTATTTTATCGTGATGATCATTTCTCCCTATGTAGGTGGGTGCCAACAGAACGTTTTCGCAATCGGAGGAGAAAACTAGTGATTGAAATTTCATCAGAAGATTCCGTCACTACGAAAAACGCCATTGTTTTAATGATAGCCACTCCAATTCACGTATCATCTCTGTGGCACTATCTCTCCTATTTCGCAATAATACAAAACGATCTGCCCTTCTTCGTACATTTTCGATGACATCTGTCAATCTCAACTGATGCGGATCTGACACCGCACAGCAATACTCCAGAATAGCCGGCCTTTCTGGCCGTGCGGTTCTAGGCGCTTCAGTCTGGAACCGCGTGACCGCTACGGTCGCAGGTTCGAATCCTGCCTCGGGCATGGATGTGTGTGATGTCCTTAGTTAGGTTTAAGTAGTTCTAAGTTCTAGCGGACTGATGACTTCAGAAGTTAAGTCCCATAGCGCTCAGAGCCATTTGAACCATTTGAACTCCAGAATACGGCGGACAAGCGTGGTATAAGCAATCTCTTTAGTAGACCTGTTGTACCTTCTACGTATTCTGCCAATGAATCGCAGTCTTTGGTTTGCTCTACTCACAACATTATGTATGTGATTGTTCCAGTTTACTTTATTTGTAATTGTAACTCCTAAGTATTTAGTTGAATTTACAGCCTTCAGGTTTGTGTGACTTATCGTGTAATCGAAATTTAGCGGATTTCTTTTAGTACTCATGTGAATAACTTCACACTTTTCTTTATTTAGGGTCAATTGGCACTTTTCGCACCATATAGATATCTTATCTAAAACATTTTGCAACTCGTTTTGGTCATCTGATGAATTTTCAAGACGGTAAATGACAGCATCATCTGCAAACAATCTATGACGGCTATTCAGATTGTCTATGTCGTTAATATAGGTCAGGAACAATAGAAGGAATATAACACTTCCTTGTGGAACGCCGGATATTACTTCTGTTTTACTCGATGACTTTTCGTCTATTACTATGAACTGTGACCTTTATGATAGGAAATTCATATATTTCATAGGCACGCCGTTTGGTTAGGAGACACTCGTGAGGATTGCCGTGTCGGAAGCCTTCTGGAAATCTAAAAACATGGAACCAATTTGACATCCCCTGTCGATAGCACTCATTGCTTCATGAGTGTAAAGAGCTAGTTGTGTTTCACAAGAACGATATTTTCCGAATCCGTGCTGACTGTGTGTCAATAATTCGTTTTCTTCTAGGTAATTCAAAATGTTCGAACACAGTATATGTTCCAAAACCCTACTGCAAAACGGCGTTAGTGATACGGACCTGCAATTCAGCCGATTTCTCCCATTTACCTTTTTCGGTGTTTGTGTGACTTGAGCAATTTTCCAGTCTTTAGGTACGGATCTTTCTGTGAACGAGTGGTTGTATACTAAATATGGAGCTATTGTATCAGCATACTCTGAAAGGAACCTGACTGGTATACAGTCTGGACCGGAGGCCTTGCCTTTATTAAGTGATTTAAGCTGCTTTGCTACACCGAGGATATCTACTTCTATGTTTCTCATGTTGGCAGTTGTTCTTGAATGGAATTCAGGAATATTTACTTCATCCTCTTTGCTGCAGGAGTTTAGGAAAACAGTGTTTAATAACTCTGCTTTAGTGGCACTGTCATCAGTGACTTCACCGTTGCTATCACGCAGTGAAGGTATTGATTGCGTCTTGCCACTGGAGTGCTTTATGTATGATCAGAATCTCTTTGGGTTTTCTGCCAGATTCTGAGACAGAGTTTCGTTGTGGAAATTATTATAAGCATTGAAGTACGCGCTATCTTTCGGACTACTACAAAACTTTCCCAGTCTCGGAGATTTTGCGTTATTTTAAATTTGACATGCTTTTTTCGTTGCTTCTGCTACAGCGATCTGACCTGTTTTGTGTACCATGGGGGATCAGTACCATCACTTACTATTTTATGAGGTACATATCTCTCAATTGCGGTCGATAATATCTCTTTGAAATCATTCCACATCTTTTTTACGCCTACATTAACAGAACGGAAGGAGTGTAGACTGTCTCTTAAAAAGGCGTTAAGAGCATTTTTATCAGCTTTTTTTAAATAGATGTACTCTGCTTTTCTTTTTGATGGTTGTGGGTGTCACGGTATTCAGCCTAGTAGCAACTGCCTTGTGGCCGCTCATCCCTGTATCCGTCAGGATACTTCCTATTTGTCCAGGATTATTTGTTGCTAAGAGCTCAATAACGCTTTCGCAACCATTTAAATTTCGAGTGGGGTCATGAACTAATTGTTTAAAATAGTTTTCTGAGAAACATTCAGTACAATTTCGGACGACGTTTTATGCCCACCTCCAGCTTTAAATGTATACAGGGTGGTTCATTGATCGTGACCGGGCCAATTATCTCACGAAATAAGCGTCAAACGAAAAAACTACAAAGAACGAAACTTGTCTAGCTTGAAGGTGGAAACCAGATGGCGCTATGTTTGGCCCACTAGACTAGAAGATTACTGCAAATTAATATGCAATCGAACTTATGGCCTTTACATAGAACACCTACAGGTTCTATGTAGTCTGTCTAATAACACTTTATTTTATTCACTGAAAGGCTTCTTCGAATATGTGAAAAATACAGACAGGATCATTTTTGCGTAATATTTCAAGTAATAAATCCTCTCCCGTCTGTTGTCAACATAGTCCGCAAAAGTGGCTTGTTGTAATTCATTTGCGTCCGTTATGCACCAAATTTTTATTCTCTATGTCTACTCATATGTACCTCCTGGTATACATTTGCTGCACGTCTGTTGTATGCACTTTCTCTACATCTCTGATACAAGGGTCATTGCATAAGTCATGGTAACTACGGTATATCGTGCGAACATGTGGGATCACCGTAATCGTAGTAAATAAATTCGAAAGCTCGCGGCAAACAGTATCGAAATCAACCGACAGACTGCGACCGCATGCAAGGACGGCTCTATACCAGCTCCTGAAACCTTAAGTGTCAGCTGGGTCATGTTAGGATGCGTACGTGAAAATTCCCTTCCTCGCTGGCAGAAATGCACTCACTGTCATGTAGAACTACGAGCAGCTGTGGATGATAGGACATTACCCACGAAGGCTGTGCTCATTCTAGGGTATTGCAGCCACTTTACTGTCACTCTGAGCCGGAGTGTCACCTGTTAGGGACGGCCCCACTGTTAGAGCCAAATACTACCGCAACTTCTTGCTGTGCCATCGGCGAAAACGATCGCCACTGCTGGATAATTCCGTCATACTCCATAATAATGCTACAACAAATGGTTCAAATGGCTCTGAGCACTATGGGACTCAACTGCTGAGGTCATTAGTCCCCTAGAACTTAGAACTAGTTAAACCTAACTAACCTAAGGACATCACAAACATCCATGCCCGAGGCAGGATTCGAACCTGCGACCGTAGCGGTCTTGCGGTTCCAGACTGCAGCGCCTTTAACCGCACGGCCACTTCGGCCGGCAATGCTACAACACTTGCAGGATTCATCAACAGCTGTGTACAACGGTGGGGTTGGGAAATCCTGCCCCATCTACCCTAGCCACCAGACCTTAGTACCATTGTGTGGGAGGAACTTTGTAAACGGAGCAAATATCCTCACAGCGTTTCCTCGAGAAGTGGCACACACCGATGGCAATGCCAATGGCATTCAACGTCTTCCCCCATCATTGGCAACACTGTTTGAATCCACTAGCTGACTGTTTTGAAGGACAGTAGTTTATTTCGACAATATTATGAAAAGGAAAGTTGATACTGACCACATAGCGGAGATGCTGAGTCGCAGATAGGCACAACAAAAAGACTGTCACAATATAAACATTCGGTCAACAAGGCCTTTGTCGAAAATAGACGATCGACACAATATACACATTCGGTCAACAAGGCCTTTGTCGAAAATAGACGATCGACACACACACACACACACACACGAAAAATGATGTTGAATGTTCAAAAGTGTGTGCGTTCCTAAGGGACTAAACTGTTTAGGTCATCGGTCCCTAGACTTACACACAACTTAAACTAAAGCTTATGCTAAGAACAACACACACACACACATACACACACCCATGCCCGAGGGAGGACTCTAACCTCAGGCGGGAAGGGCCGTGCAGTCCGTGACGTGACGCCTCAAACAGCACGGTCACTCCGCGCGGCACACACACACACACACACACACACACACACGCACACACACACACACACACACACACACACACACACACAAACTCAACTTACACATCCATGACTGCAGTCATATGTGTGTGTGTGTGTGTGTGTGTGTGTGTGTGTGCGTGTGTGTGTGTGTGTGTGTGTGTGTCCGTCTTATATTTTCGACAAAGGCCTTGGTGGCCGAAAGTTTATATTGTGATAGTCCTTTTGTTGTGCCTATCTGCGACTCAGCACCTCCGCTATATGGTGAGTAGTAACTTTCCTTTTCATAATATTGTTACATTCCATCCTGAATTTTTCAGTAGTTGATTTTGATTCATTTTTGTTCCATTTATATTCGCAAATCATAAATTTACGCAGAGTTCCTACGCGTGTGTTTCCTTTCAGTTTTTGCCATGACCTCCTGTATTGGAACTCTATTTTGTGATGGCATACACAGTGCCTTACCGGTTCACTACACATCGTGGAGTAACCATGTTGTCTCATTATCGCAAGATATACCATACTTGCCATAGGTTATAGAACGACTTCTCTCTGTACGTACCTTCTCCACGTCGTTGGCGCTGAAGCAGAAGACCATCGGCGGCTTTCCCGGGAGGCCCACCAGCTTGGCGATGTCTCCGTACTGTTGGCGCATCTGGAACATCATCTCGGCCATGTCCGTTGTCTTGTAGTCTCCTGCAAGTAAAAGAGCAAAATCAGAAAGCTAAGTTTTTTTAGTATACTTTAAAATTCAGACTGGGTAATCAGATTCGATGGTAAGCAACATATATGTAGAGAGTCTTGTAAAACGTAAAATCATTTTCATTTTGTGGACGATTAAAAAGATCAAAACAAAATTGTTGAAAATAGTAGTACACAGTGTGGCATATAACCTTGTTCTGGGATTATTACTGTGAACCACTGTACAGTATTAAACGAGACACTGAAGCCATTACGAGAACTTTTACTGGATGACGTTCGAAAACTCTTGGCCTAACAAATAAAGTGATATAATGCTTTCTCTGTTGGCGTCGAAGTAATTCTAAAGATGCGATTCGAATGCGGTGACCGTTGCGACACAACGATTAAAAAGATCAAAACAAAATTACTAAAAATAGTAGTACACAGTGTGGCATATAACCTTGTTCTGGGATTATTACTGTGAACCACTGTACAGTATTAAACGAGACACTGAAGCCATTACGAGAACTTTTACTGGATGACGTTCGAAAACTCTTGGCCTAACAAATAAAGTGATATAATGCTTTCTCTGTTGGCGTCGAAGAAATTCTAAAGATGCGATTCGAATGCGGTGACCGTTGCGACACAACCCGCGCAGCATTAACCGTGCGCCTGTCCAACTGAACGCTTATAATGTTACCGATTGCAGTCTTTTCAAATAGCGCGTCTGCAGTCGTGCGCCTCTTTTTAATGTCTCTGCTGTCGCGCGACTCGCGCCACTGCAAAGGGCGGTATTCAGTCACACTACAAGAGTTCAAAACCGCACTGTAAGTTCCCCCTGCTTGCAAAAGTAGCTTCGGCAAGTTAGTGAAAACAGTTGCTGCGAGATCTTACCGCACATGCCAATTGCTGGAAGCTTTTGTCAAACTTGCGGAATTTAATCCCGGTAAGACAAAGTCAGTGTGGAGAAGAAGAATGGCACGAAGACAAATGAACCAAAACAAATGCACAGTGGGAACCCATAAGTATGCACACTACTGGCCATTAAAATTGCTACGCCAAGAAGAAATGCAGATGATAAACAGGTTTCATTGGACAAATATATATTGCCGGCCGCGGTGGTTTAGCGGTTCAGGCGCTCAGTCCGGAACCGCGCGACTACTACGGTCGCAGGTTCGAATCAAAAAATGGTTCAAATGGCTCTGAGCACTATGGGACTCAACTGCTGAGGTCATTAGTCCCCTAGAGCTTAGAACTAGTTAAACCTAACTAACCTAAGGACATCACCAACATCCATGCCCGAGGCAGGATTCGAACCTGCGACCGTAGCGGTCTTGCGGTTCCAGACTGCAGCGCCTTTAACCGCACGGCCGTTCGAATCCTGCCTCGGGCATGGATGTGTGTGATGTCCTTAGGTTAGTTAGGTTTAAGTAGTTCTACGTTCTAGGGGACTGATGACCACAGATGTCAAGTCCCATAGTGCTCAGAGCCATTTGAACCATTTTTGAACAAATATATTATATTAGAACTGAAATGTGATTACATTTTCACGCAATTTGGGTGCATAGATTCTGAGAAATCAGTACCCAGAACAACCACCTCTGGGCGTAATAACGGCCTTGACACGCCTGAGCATTGAGTCAAACAGAGCTTGGATGGTGTCTACAGGTACAGCTGCCCATGCTGCTTCAACACGATACCACAGTTCATCAAGAGTAGTGAACAGCGTATTGTGACGAGCCAGTTGCTCGGCCACCACTGACCAGACGTTTTCAATTGGTGAGAGATCTGGAGAATGTGCTGGCCAGGGCAGCAGTCGAACATTTTCTGTATCCAGAAAGGCCCGTACAGGACCTGCAACATGCGGTCGTGCATTATCCTGATGAAATGCAGGGTTTCGCAGGGATCGAATGAAGGGTTGAGCCACGGGCCGTAACACATCTGAAATGTAACGTCCACTGTTCAAAGTGCCGTCAATGCGAACAAGAGGTGACCGAGACGTGTAACCAATGGTACCCCATACCATCACGCCGGGTGATGCGCCAGTATGGCGATGCCGAATACACGCGTTCACAGCGATGTCGCCAAACACGGATGCGACCATAATGATGCTGCAAGCCGAACCTGGATTCATCCCAAAAATGACGTTTTGCCGTTTTTTTTCCGATCTCACGAGACCGAGTGAGGTGGCGCAGTGGTTAGCACACTGGACTAGCATTCGGGGGGACGACGGTTCAATTCCGCGTCCGGCCATCCTGATTTAGGTTTTCCGTGATCTCCCTAAATCGCTTCAGGCAAATGCCAGGATGGTTCCTTTGAAAGGGCACGGCCGACTTCCTTCCCCATCCTTCCATAATCCGATGAGACCGATGACCTCGCTGTCTGGTCTCCTCCCCCACAACAACCAACAACCGACCTCACGACGCGTCTGGTGGAAACACTTATGCAAGTACCTGCAGCAAGTTGCTGAAATTAACTTGCCCAAGTGACTTGCAGAAGTAAACTTGCACAAGTTTCTGTTCTAATGTAAGCACCTCAGCAAGTCCTTTGCAGGACTTAGAAGCGGAAGTTACTTGATAATAGACACGCGTCGTAATGATGGTGCAGCCTGTCATTAAAAAAAAGTCGTGTGACTAGGGCCTCCCGTCGGGTAGACCGTTCGCCGGGTATAAGTCTTTCGATATGACGCCACTTCGGCGATCTGCGCGTCGATGGGGATGAAATGTTGATGATTAGGACAACAAACGCCCAGTGCCCGAGTGGAGAAAATCTCCCACCCAGCCGGGAATCGAACGCGAGCTCTTAGGATTGACACTCTGTCGCGCTGACAACTTTTTTTTTTCTTTTTTGTGTGTGAGGTGATTACGAACGTCACATTACATCCGTTCAAGTTCGTTGTTGATCCTTTCACTCAGTTTTTTATTACAGAGGCCACCCAGCTCTCTGACCGAACACGCTGAGCTACCGTGCCTAAAACCTCATTTTGGTCGCTTTTGTTCGTAGCGTGTTTTTTTTTTAATCTCATTTTGGTCACTTTTGTTCGTTGCGTGTTTTTTTTTCTCTTAATCTCATTTTGGTCGCTTTTGTTCGTTGCATCTCCTCTGGGTAGACGTCGTAAGACATTCATTTAAGTTTGTTGTTGATCGATTAACTCAGTTTCTTTATTACAGAAGGCAGCTAACCCTCTGACCGAACACGTTGAGCTACCGTGCCGGCAACGACCACTCAGCTACAGGGGGCGGACTGCAGCCTGTGATGAGAGCACCGGTTGGCTTTATTTTTCACCACAGCTTTAACAGGATCAGCATAAGAAAGTAACTGTCGTCTAGTTGTTTGCAGGGCTGCTACCATAGCAAAAGACATTCAAAGAACGCTCTTGGTCGCGCCTATGTTCCGTTGATCGTTTTCAAATCTGTCCTGCTACGAGTACTATATTCAGCTGCAGACGACGCTTGCGGCCAGTAACCTAAACATTTGTGGTCGGTTTCGTTGTGTGATTTGTTTCTCTGAGCTGCGAGTTCATTTTGCGCTGCAGAATATCTGAAGCTTGCAGTGTGGTTGCTAAACGAAAAGTTCAGCGATCTCCTCATTTCTTGTGTGGTCAGACACGTGAGTCTGTGTGCTCGGTGGAGGAATATTTCAAGAAGGAGAGAGACAAAGGTGCCACTTTATATTGGCTCTAATGAAGGTAGTTGAAACAACTGCAGACGCTTGTTTGTAAGGAAAAATAATGTGTGTACCTGAAAGGGACTGGTTCGTCTAAGCTACGGACATCCGATAAAAAGAGGAGGACAGAACAACAAGTAACGAACTGTGACTCATGACTTCAAGTTGCTGTTCGACGCACACGAATGGATATTACGAGAGAAAAGAACATCCACCTATAAAAAAGAAACGTGCGTTACCCTTCGCTAGGGTCCACGACTTCTTTGTTAATGGAGTCACAGCTGACAGTTTTCGGTACAAAGAAATTAAATGAACTGAAAATTATTATTGAGAGCGGATATATCGTAGCGTGACGTTGTCGAGTTTGTTGAAGTACCGTTTGAAGAAGTTCCGTGGCTCGGAGAATTCTGGATAAACGGCAGTCAACGAGTAACAAACGGCAATCAAGCCGTCAGAAAAGACTGGACAAATATTGTTGTGCATGTAAGTTCTATTGTTCCCGTTGAAAAGGACACAAGCATTTTTATCGTCTAGCATTCTGGAACTTGGTATGGTTTCGTACCCAACTGTCTCCTCGTTTACAAATCGAGAGCAACAGGCGACTGCCACGAGGAGATAAACTACGACAGTTTTCTGAAATGGTTCAAGGAGCAAATATTGGGGAATTTAAATGCGGCTTCTGTCATTGTAATGGATAATGCCCCACACCGTTCAGTTATTAAAGACAGACCTTCGACAGCAGCAACGAAAAAAGCCGACATTGTTGAATGCTTAAAACGTCACAACGTGGAAGTTCAGGAGCATTCACGTAAGGTGGAGCTCATGGAACTAGTAAAAAAAACAGGCCACAGTTTCAAAATACGTTGTTGACGAGGTGGCTATAGCATACGGCCACAGGGTTCTTAGGTGTCCACCATACCACTTCCACTTCAACGTCATAGAAATGATTTGGGCTCAGATCAAACATTAAGTGGCAACATATAACAAAAGTTTCACTGTGGCAAAAATTCAGAAACTGTTAGAGGAAGCAGCGGTGCAAATAACGCCAGAGTAGTGGAGTGATGTTCCCAGAATGAAATTTTCACTCTGCAGCAGGGTGTACGCTGATACGAAACTCCTTGGCAGGTTAAAACTATGTGCCAGGCCGAGCCTCGAACTCGGAACTGTTGCCTTTCACGGGCAAGTGCTCTACCGACTGAGATAACCAAGCACAGCATGCAACCCGTCCTCACAGTCTAGCTTCCGCCAGTTTCTCGTCTCCTACCTTCCATTCTGAGTATTGTAAAAGACAGTGCACTTCCTGCTGCTTTTGTTCAAATGGCTCTGAGCACTATGGGACTCAACTGCTGAGGTCATTAGTCCCCTAGAACTTAGAACTAGTTAAACCTAACTAACCTAAGGACATCACAAACATCCATGCCCGAGGCAGGATTCGAACCTGCGACCGTAGCGGTCTTGCGGTTCCAGACTGCAGCGCCTTTAACCGCACGGCCACTTCGTCCGGCCTGCTTTTGTTGAGACGTACAGATAATAGAGAAACATGGTATCATTTTATACATAGGAGCGTGTTCGTTAAGCGACAGGGATATTACGATCCTGAAATGAAATATCCTTCTGCTCTCAGTTTTAAATAAAGTTTCGATATCTTTTGTTGAGACGTACAGATAATAGAGAAACATGGTATCATTTTATACATAGGAGCGTGTTCGTTAAGCGACAGAGATATTACGATCCTGAAATGAAATATCCTTCTGCTCTCAGTTTTAAATAAAGTTTCGATATCTTATCTACATTTCATTCAGTGCAATGTATGAGCTAAAATCAACAATATCGAAAGTTTACGCAATGCGTTTGTGCCTCAGCAGTTTAAAATTTCGTGCAGTGTTTCCTTTAATTTGATGCGGAACAATAACGATGGCATATAACAAAAAACAAATTCAGTTCTTTATCGACTGTACGACATCAAAAATTAATTTTTGCACCTAATAGTTTCCGAAAATTGGGCTGTCAGCCGGATCGCGGTCACTGAGCACAGGCACCAGCATTCGGCAGTACAGCCGTAACGAACACGGAAAGCAAAGGACACGCCTATAGCAACGAAAGGATTGAAGGTAGTTTCCCCCGCAAGTGCCGGGCTGGTCCCCGACTTCCATCTCAGAAAATGCGTTATGCAAACAGTTAAAATGGGATCAGACACAGAGCGAAGTTTACTCAGTTCACAGACTGGTGGCACACACACCATTCTTCCCTTAAGAAACTGACGACTACAGCGACAGGGAGGTAAGTACAATAAATTTGCCAAAACTTGAGTACAATGAAGCCTGTCCTAGACAAGGTAAATGCGAACGACCAAAATAAGAAGCTAGTCTTGACAGATCTAATTTTCAGAAAAATCGGGACTTAGGACTGGTGGTTTAAAAAATCGGTGGGACAAGGAGCTAAAAGTTGGGAGGTAAAAAAATACAATACGTAAATTGAAAATCTACATCTACATCTACATGGATACTTTGCAAATCACAATTCTCTATTATTCCAATCTCGTATAGCGCGCGGAAAGAATGAACACCTATATCTTCCCGTACGAGCTCTGATTTCCATTATTTTATTGTGGTGATCGTTCCTCCCTATGTAGGTCGGTGTCAAATGGTTCAAATGGCTCTGAGCACTATGGGACTTAACTTCTGAGGTCATAGGCCCCCTAGAACTTAGAACTACTTAAACCTAACTAACCTAAGGACATCACACACATCCATGCCCGAGGCAGGATTCGAACCTGCGACCGTAGCGGTCGCGCGGTTCCAGACTGAAGCACCTTTAACCGCTTGGCCACACCGGCCGGCAGGTCGGTGTCAAAAAAATATTTTCGAATTTGGGGGATAAAGTTGGTGATTGGAATTTCGTGAGAAGATTCCGTCGCAACGAAAAACGCCTTTCTTTTAATGATGTCCAGCCCAAATCCTGTATCATTTCTGTGACACTCTCTCCCATATTTCGCAATAATACAAAATGTGCTGCCTTTCTACGAACTTTTTCGATGTACTCCGTCAGTCCTATCTGGTAAGGATCCCACACCGCGCAGCAGTATTCTAAAAAGAGGACGGACGAGTGTAGTGTAGGCAGTCTCCTTAGTAGATCTGTTACATTTTGTCCGCCCCCGGTAGCTGAATGGTCAGCGTGACGGATTGTCAATCCTCTGTGCCCGAGTTCGATTCCCGGCTGGGTCGGGGAATTTTCTCCGCCCAGGGACTGGGTGTTGTGCTGTCCTCATCATCATCCTACCATCCTCATCGACTGCAGGTCGCCGAAGTGGCGTCAAATTGAAAGACCGGCACCCGGTGAACGGTCTGCCCGATGGGGGGCCCTAGCCATACGATTAAATAAATAAATAAAAATGTTACAGTTTCTAAGTGTCCTGTCAATAAAACGCAGTCTTTGGTTAGCCTTCCCCACAACATTTTCTATGTGTTCCTTCCAAATTAAGTTGTTCGTATTTGTAATACCTAGGTATATAGTTGAATTTACGGCTTTTAGATTAGACTGATTTATCGTGAAACCGAAGTTTAACGAGTTCCTTTTAGCACTCATGTGGATGACTTCACACTTTTCGTTATTTAGGGTCAATTGCCACTTTTTGCGCCATTCAGATATCTTTTCTAAATCGTTTTGAAAATCATTATACAACTATTTTCTTTATACATTAGTAAAACTCACTACTGTTCTATTCAGCAATAATATCGTCTTCAACCTGGTAATAAGAAATTACCGACATGCTTCAGTACACAAGCCAAAAACCTCATTAACACGACAACACGTCTGAATTTCTGACAGCATCCGAAAAGTCTATTACATTCTAAGACAAAAAAAGAACAACTCACCACAAAGAAATTATCCAAATAGAACGAAAATCGGTACATGTGATGTACATATACAGCCAAACAAATAATCATACTTTCAGAAAACCGATATTATTTATTCAAGAGAAAGAGCGGCACGAACTGAACAAGTCAATAACACAGTTGTCCACCTCCAGGCCTGGCTGTGTCCCTTATGGAAGCAGTTATTCGGCTTGGAACTGATGCTTTGAATAGTTGGATGTCTTCCTGAGGAACATCATCCCATTGTCTATTCCATTTGCGCATTAGATCGTCAAAATTCGGAGATGGTGAGCAGTCCTGCCCATAACGCTCCAAACGTTGTCAAACTACGGAGAGATCCTGCTACCTAGCTGGCCAAAGAATGGTTTGGCAAGCGCTAACACAAACGTTATCTTGCTGAAATGTAAGCCCAGGATCGCTTGCCATGAACGGCAACAAAACGGAGAATACGACATCGTCGACGTACAGCTATGCTGTAAGGGTGCCGCGGATGGCAACCAAACGGGTTCTGCTATGAAAAGAAATGGCGCCCCAAACCCTCACTCCTTGTTGTCGGCCCGTATGGGGGCGGCAGTCAGGTTGGTACCCACCGCTGACCAGGGCGTCTCCAGACACTGTCACTAGTCACCAGAGCGCAGTTCGAAGCGGGACTCATCACTGGAGACAGTTCTACTCCAGTCAATGAGATTCCAGGCCGAAGGTGTGTCTGGAGACCCGCCAGACAGGGGTGTGATACCAACCTGACTGTCGCCCCGCCCCCATAAGGCCCGCCAACAAGGAGTGATGGTTTGGGGCGCCATTCCTTTTCATAGCAGAATCCCTTTGGTTGCCATCCACGGCACCTTTACAGTGTAGCGGTACGTCGACGATACTATGCGCCCCGTTTTCTTGCTCTTTCTAGAAAATCATCCTGATTTTGCATATCAGAAAAATAATGCCCACCTGCACATGGTGAGAGTTTCTAATGCTTATCTTCGTGCTTGGCGAGCGCTAACTTGGCCAGCAACGTCGCCTGATCTCTCCCTGATTGAGAATGTTTGGGGAATTATGTGCAGAGCCCTCCATCCGGCACGGAATTTCGACTATCTAATGCGACAAATGGACAGAATTTGGCACGATATCCCTCAGGAGGACATCCAAATACTCGATCAACCAACGCCAATCCGAATAACTGCTTGCATAAGGGCCAGAGGCGGACCAATGCGTTTGTGAAGCTCTCTCTCGTGAATATACGTCCAGTTTTCCTGAAATTGTAATCATCTGTTTATTCGTACATGTACATCACGTGTTACGGTTTTTTATGTTTTTTAGGGTGTATTGTGGCCGAGCGGTTCTAGGCGCTTCAGTCTGGAACCGCGTGACCGCTACGGTCCCAGGTTCGAATCCTGCCTCGGGCATAGATGTGTGTGATATCCTTAGGTTAGTTAGGTTTACGTAGTTCTAAGTTCTAGGGGACTGATGACCTCAGATGTTAAGTCCCATAATGCTCAGAGCGATTTGAACCATTTTAGGGTGTATTAAACAAACAACTGAGAACAACTCAGGTCACTGGCTTATGAAAAGCTCATGCGCGGTGTAATAATAAACATGTAATTTCATCATTCATGTTGTTACAAACCCACACTAACTCTCACGTCCGCAGCTGCCAACGAACCTCAAAATATTACATTATTTCATTACAACAACTTGTAATTACTCGTATACGACAGAAGAAAAGGAAGTTTTCATATTAACTGTATGCCAAAACATTCTCCGCTTCGTGTGCTATCACGTTACGATATTTCAAACTGTATGTGTGGTATAAGGGATGTTCTGAATATTTCATATTCACTCTATCGTTTGCGCACAAGAGTTGAAGTGAATGCACTACATACAATCTGTTTTCTCTATATTAGAGATACATATACATCTCGTCTCAAGTTTAAGAAACAATTCAATATGTTAGCTACATTTTGTACCTATCCGTGTAAGACCTAATATGCCCCAAATTCAAACTCTCAGCAGCCTGTATTTTTCCCTACAAAATATTAGAATTTCATATAACACCCTACCTAACCTCAAAAATTGCAGTAACTATGACCAGTAATGAAATGATAGGCACTTCGCTGATAAGCTGACGAATAAGCCTGTGAGATGCGGGAGAATCGAATGTTTTTTGCTGAATAGTTTCTTTAAAATAGTTTGAGAAACATTGTTGAACAACCAGCGTGTGCACGCCTCCTTTCTAACAGTGAAGGGAGTAGGCCACTGGCAGCGCTGATGCAGGCACAGAATGTTTCATTCACAACGAATGAAGCGTACATCTCAGTGGGTGACAGAAAAGCAAAGCAACCGCCCCTTACAAGAGATGGGTCGACTCGTCCGGCAATGAGGACAAGAATT
This sequence comes from Schistocerca serialis cubense, assembly GCF_023864345.2. NCBI lineage: Eukaryota > Metazoa > Arthropoda > Insecta > Orthoptera > Acrididae > Schistocerca > Schistocerca serialis. The sequence goes on from NC_064642.1 coordinate 230,962,243, forward strand.
AGTTTCTGCACAAGGGCCAAGTCATTTTGCACAAGCTCTAATGCAATATTCTTTGGATGACCTGTGGTGTCACCGCCAGACACCACACTTGCTAGGTGGTAGCCTTTAAATCGGCCGTGGTCCATTAGTATACGCCGGACCCGCGTGTCGCCACTGTCAGTAATTGCAGACCGAGCGCCACCACACGGCAGGTGTAGAGAGACGTCCTAGCACTCGGCCCAGTTGTACAGCCGACTTTGCAAGGAACGGTTCACTGACAAATACGCTCTCATTTGCCGAGACAATAGTTAGTATAGCCTTCAGCTACATTTGCTACGACCTAGCAAGGCGCCGAATTCAATTGATATTGAGATTCTATTAATGTATCACCAAGAGCGATGTTCTACAAATGTGGATTAAAGTTATTCCAGAAGCTACGTACTTTTCTTTATAGCATTCATTACATATCCTGTTTCAGACCTCACGCCAGCCTGCGTGAGCTTAAGCGCGTGCCTTTCGGCTTCCTCTCATTGTGTCTAGGCTGTCTTGTCTAGACACAACATGACCAATAACGCATATTGTGGCCAGAAGCACAATGGATGATACCAAGGGGATGCTCTATTTACCACTCCCCACCTCACTCTCGCAGGCATCAGAATACATTACTGTATTCTCAGAATTTCAGCAGTCTCGTTGTGTCCGATTGACTCTAGTCACTACCCTGATTTTCTTCATCTTCATAGAAATCCTTTAAACTGTATACAAAGTCACTGTAAGATTTTTGGTTTGATATGTCTTTCACTCTTAATCCAACAGAGCCACAGCTTTTATAAGCTTCCATAAACAGATGTCTTAAACATTTATCTTCTCGTTGGTAAAACGATGTGCCTCTGATCATTATAAATTCCTACGTTTATGTTTTATTTATTTTCTGCCCCATTACTAGTTTCAATCTGATGGGGCCTATCTAGGGATGGTTACGATATTACAGAGACTTATTGTGAGAGCAGTAATCTGGCCTGTTTTCATATCCTGGTCTGTTTTCACGTTGACTGTTCAAGTACTACTGAAAATTCATTGTTTTGATGACTTGCACAGTTCCTGTGAAAGGTCTTCATAAATGATATGAACAGTGTTCAGTAAACTTTGCCTTTTACTAGCATTTATAGTAAATAACCTTTTTCTTGTGGGCTTTGCCCACATACGCATCAACACATGTATTGCACACATCTCCTCTTCTCTCTTCCACCTCACCCTCCCACATCTGTCTGTGCATCTTCTCCTCCCTTCTTTGTCTCTTCATCCCCTCCTCCCCATCTCTCTGTCCATCACCTCCGTCGCCTCTGTCTGACCATATTTTCCTCACCCTCTCTGTCCATCTCCTCCTTCTCCTCTCTCTGTCCATCTCCTTTTCCTCTCCCTGTGGCCATCTCCTCCCCCTGTCTTTCCATGTATTCCTCCATCCTCTCCCTCCATCCATCTCCTCATCCTTCATCTTTCTGTCCATCTTCTTCTCCCTTAGTCTCTGACCATCTCTTTCTACTCCTCTCTTCCTATCCATTTCCTCCCTCCCTGTCAACATCCTCTTGCCCCCTCTCTGTAAGTACCATTTCCTGCTCCACACTCTCTCAATCCATCTCTTCCTCCCCCTCTTTCTGTCCCTGCTCCCCCCCCTTTACCCATCCCTCTCTTCACTCCCTCCTTCCTCCTCTGTCCCTATGCATTCCCTCCAGCAACCTCTCCATTCATCTCTCCCTCTACTCGTATCCACATTCCACCAGCTATATCCATCCACATGTGTTGGCCCTAAGAAAGTAGACTGATACTACTCCAACATGCCACATGTGACATGCAGGGCAGCATACATGTCATGGGCTTGAAAACCATTACTTCCTCTGCCCTGCAAAGCATACTTTCATGGCAGGCTGATACTACACCAGCATAGCAAGTCCATCTTGCATGGCAGCCTATAAGTTAGGATCTGGAAAACTGTATCTTGCCCTTGACATGCTGCCCTGTAAACTGGTCGCCAAGATGGACAACAAGCTTGTCAAGCATGGCAGCCTGTGGGGCAGGGTATGAAAAAACAATTTTTGCTTTATGTCAGCTCCTTTGAGTCCTGGGTTATGAGCCCCACAGTTCTGATATTTGAGACGTCTGATGTTTGCACGCCAAATTTGGGTGAACTCTATCCAGGGATTTAGGAAGAGATGCTGGACACGTTGCCTTATTTGCGTACTAGCCTTTTCCCTGTGGCTTTGTCTGTAACACAGATGTTGCATATATCTCTTGGTCTATCTCTTCCTCCCCCCTCTCTGGCTATCTATTGTCCATCTCCTTCTCCCACCTCTCAACCACTCTCCTCTTCCCTCCACTCTTCCAGTCCATCTCTTTCTCCCCATCCTCTGTCCATATTGTAGTCCCCACTCTCTGTCCATCTCCTCCATCCCTCTCTCTCTCTCTCTGCCCATCTCCTACTCTTCCTTTATTTTTATATCTTCTCTTGCTCCACTCTTCCAACCCATCCCCTCATGGTCACCTCTCTCGTTTTCCATCCACTCCTGTCCCCTCTCTATGTCCAAACCCTCATCCATTTATCTTAACCCTCCCAGGCAGGCCCATCCTCATGTGTAGCCCCTGCAAAAGAAGTTGATGAAACAGGCTGGTTCTAGTCCCACAATATGTCTCTCATGCAGCACAGCCTATATGCTGAGGTCTTGGAAACACTTTTTGTCCCATGCTGTGCAGGCAACGATGCAAAGCAGGTCAACAAACCATGGAAATACTACTCCAACACTGACTTGCCTGTTGCACTGGGCAACCTACATATCAGACGTTGGAAAAAGATTTATAACCCCTGACATGTAGGCTTCTCTGCAGGGCATATCATAAGGCAGTTAAACATTATTCCCACACACCACACTTGTCGTGCAGGTCAACTGATAAAGATGGAGCTCCAAAACCCACATCTGTATAACCATACATATTAGAACTTTATAAACCCTCCTATGTTGGTCCTCTTGGGCCAAGGAGTTTGTGTGCCACATTTGGTCCAGGACATGCAAGAAGTTCCCAGACATACAAACAAAATGGGGCATATATATTTTTCTATCTCTTTATGGGTTCCAAGTCTCTCACCTGACATTGATCACTCCCCTCATCCCTAACTTCGATGTTATTTGGAGAACTCCTCTGGAGCATAGAAAACTCGTTTTAAAAATGTCTTGAAGCATTTGAGTTTAGCTGGTCTAGGACGTGTTTATGCATATTTTGTACGATCTGCAAAAGCGTCAGCTATCTGGCCACCTCTGATGCTACTCATCTGCATCGATCTCTGCACACAACCTTTTGATAGTTCATACCTAGTTCCATATTCCCCTAATACATGCATGAATGGTGCATGATGATGAGTGTCTGTAAATCTCTGTACAAGCTCTAATTTCCCTGAGTTTCCAACTATGGCCATTTAACGGGGTGTTAAATGCGGGAAAGAAATATGCAGCCAGACTTTTCTTGGCATATAAGCTCTCATACTTTTAATACATGGCGTCCAAGGAGGAATTGTCATTATTCAGGGATACGGTAGAAATGATCATTCACAGTAAAAAGCAAGGGCACTAAAGAGCATGCCTTAAGAAGTATAGGTTCATCTTTGCTACTATGAAACACACCTCTTCGTTTCAAAAAGTTCTCATAGTTCTTAAGGTATGCGTTTTATTGCCCAAGTTTATTGGACTTTTTTGCTTCTGGTGGTCGTTCCTTACATATCACTAAATACTGACAATTTCACATGGATGATCTTACGTTATTGTGTCTGTCACTGGAGCTTCATGAGCACCTACATAGTGCTCTAAAATTCACAAGTGAACTAGGTCTTTCCGATTTTCTGTATAAATCCTCCTTCTAAGGGTCGCAGGCTGACAATCGGCGCCCAAGAAACGCTTTAACAGGTGTTTTGTAAGCCACCTCTTTAGTTGATCAATTGCATTTCTATAGTATTCTTCTAAGGTTTCTCAGACAGTTCTGGTGCCGAGTAAACCGCTGATAACGTCATCATAATGATCTTGACTGTTGACCCTGATGAAAACTTCCTTAATTTGACTCTTATGTAATTTGACTCTTATGTAACTGCGCTCTCATCCTTGAGCCCCTCCATCTTTCTCCCTTCTGTTCAGTTATTTGATGGGCATTGTGCTTTTTCGGTAAATAGGTAGAGTGCTTGAGGGCTCCGCTGTCCACACTCGTTGTGCAAGCAGTGCCAGCGTCTGTCGACCACCAGCATTACCGGCAGTAGCAGCAAGCAGTCTAGATCCCCACTGTTGAAAAAAAGACATTTTGAGCAGCAATAGGCAGCCAGTAAGTATTTTCAAATATAAGTATTTGTTAACTATTGATATTGGCAAGCAGGTATTTTCCCAATATATTTGGGATGTTTTTGCTATTATAATTGTTTATATTCGCTTTTCAGTACCCAATTGCAATCAGATATTGATATCGTTGCTTTTATGATTGTTTGTAATTGTTTTTCAGCACCAAATCGCAGTGCTGACAAATCTCTTCTAGCAGCACAGCGTAAGAGCGACCTACATTGCCCGCTAAACAGCTTATGTTGAGAAGGCTACGGCTCCACCGGCGAGCTAACTCTTGCACCACCCCACAGCGGTGTATGCATGTAGTTGATGGAATTAATTAATATTTCACTATGTTCGTCCATGTGTCGTGATGCAATTAACGTGGTGTGTATATTTATAGCAGCAGTTCCAAGATGCAGTGATGTGTGGGATGGGTAGTTGAAAAAATAATTACTAGTGTGTAGTGAACTAACCGATTAATAACACAATGTGAGTGCAACAGTAGCAGCATTATTATTATCTGGTGTTCTCCCCCGCAATTGTGTCAGATTGCAGACTGTCTGTATGGCTGCCTGTTCAACAATAGTTGTAAGGTGTCAGGCAAATCCAACACCTTCCATGAAAACCCTGACATGATAGAAAATCCGGCAATATGCCACATAGCTCCGAATAAATCCTGACATTAAATTAACCAAATTAATACGATCAACGAGTGAGCAAATGGAATACCACAGACTAACACAAGAACGCCTAAATGCATGTCATACCTTCCCACCATGGGGAGAAATGAGAACAGAAGCCAAGAGCAGAGCCGTGTAGGCTAGGAGGCCCTACGATAAAGGACACCCACATCGCCCGCCGACTGCCAAGAACAGCCCCCAACCCACGTTAAAAGATAGAGCCCTCCAGAAGAACACTATAGATCTTACGATAACACTAAAAGGGCCACACCAGCTGCAAGTTTTAGCGTGAGACTATACGCGTCTCTGTTACGTAGCAGACATTACAAACATTGCCCCACCACGAAAAGTGTAACGTTTCTCATTGGATAGACAGAATTTTTGTAGGCGGAGCTTAAGGTTAACATTGAGACCCTGATTGGTCAGTTGAAAACACAGCCAGATACCTTTTTCTTAAACCAACTTCGGTAAATTGTAGTAAAGAGAAGTTAGAGAGTGAGACTATACGCTACCGAGACGGCAAGGTGTGTGGAGCTGCGCCTCCCGCCGACCCTGACGCTGTCTAACCACCGACAAGGTAATGAATGCACGCGATGTCGCATAAGAGCGCACAAGGCTTCACTCAGAACTGCAGAAGTCTCATCTGTTACAGCCCCTTTTTACGTAATACTAGTGTCGATCATCAATTAAACTTCGTGGTATTCACGTTTGCTGCTGGAAGTTAAAATCTGAAATGCGATGATTTTTCTGTTATATAATTATTGAGAAGCCACATCAGCCACTGTAATTTACGACAAGTTAAATAAGTAATAAAGATAATTGAGGGTCACTGTAGACCATTTTGATAGTTTTCTCTTTTATGAAACTTAATTTAAACCCAGATTATAGATGTGATATGGCATAGGTCATACTTCGATCCATTATAGAACTTGGAAACCCATTCAGGGAATATTCGTTCACATTTTTGTTGAACGCAGTTGGTTTTTATCATCCTGTATTAAAATATTTCCTTTTTTTAATAGTGCAACTCATAAACAATGTTTTGTGAGTAGAACAAAAATTCCAATGGTAAACTTAACTGATTTTTCGACGTTATTTTACAAGCTAACTAAAAATAGGAAAGCCTTGAACCCCTTCCACTAATTATAGTCAGTATTAATATTCTTTTACAGGGAGTGCAGTGAAGCTGACGCTGAAATCATTAAGTATTTGATTATATCATCGCTAGTCTCACTGAACTCTTCTGAACTCTACATGTCATGTGTGGTCTGGCGTCTCCTTACCAGCAACAGGTCCCAGGTTCAAACTAGTCAATCCCCTAAAAAACACGCTCAGAGCGTCGTTGCGCGAAAGTGGTAGGGAGACACGACTTAGAACAAACAGACACCACGCAGAATGTTAGATAGTGCAGCAGCAGCCACGAATTAATGAGTGCTATCGTCTGGTGAGATACGGGCATTGCTATAAGATCGCCTGATACATACTCCTCCATTCCAAGATGGAATGTTTCACCAGTACTGCAATAGACAAGCAGTGCAGCATCACAAAACAATATAATCAAAGCACCAAACACGCAGTAGCTACGTGCTCCGTGGATTATTGGTGTGTAACGTCATGATAGCGAGTCACAAAAACATCTACAAAGACCGCCTCTGCTGTACCCAGCGTCACATAGTAGCATGACTGTGTATTCTGCTGCAGTCTTCGGCGCAAAACTGTCTCTCCCCGATATAGAACAGGGTCGAAAATGCACTTTATTTACTTAAAAAGTACGTGTGTTGCAGTCCCCGCGTCCACACGTGACCGGCTAGCGATCTAGCTGGACAAAGATTGGTATCACACAGATACAGTCTGTGCACCAATAAGCAATGAACGGCAGCCGCATTAAAACACTGCTAATATATTATTACAAGTAATCCCTGTTTCTCAAGGATGCTTCCACGAAATGGAGTGGTAATAATAAATTAACGCCGCTAAAATTGTCTTCCCATACAGTGAAGTACTCCTATAACGAAGCAGCCTCCCGAGATGTATCACAGCATATGCATCAGTCGCCCTGGGTTGGGAATCCATTTTACTTATCGCAGTAAACATGTCTCTTTTTGACCAGCAGTTCGATCTGTGATTTATAATCACCAGCCACAGAAGCTTCTTGTTGACCGTCCCGCGATCCTGTGGTGAATAAAGGACACCTCTTTCAGTAATCCTCAAGGGCCTCAGCCTGACGGTGAAACGTAACAGTCTAATTGAAATTAATTTAAACACGTAAATTTTAGTTATGAACAGTAATTTCTGACAGAGAGGTGTATGGAAATATGTACTTGTGAAAAAGTTACGAAGAAAATAATTACCGAATCTTAATTACACTAATGTGCAGAAGTCTGTTAATTAGTAGGAACATTTTCTATGATACGAATCCTCTGTAATTAGTAAATATAACAAGTGTATTGTTAACATTTGATACCTAAGCGTTTATACACGCTACAACTTATATAAAGACTAGAATTCACGCATGTGTTTAACATATATAAGAAACTTGGTAATCATTGAAATGTGTAATTTGTTTTAAGATGAGAGTTTTAATTGTTAATTAATGAAATAATAATTTTAAACAATGCCGAGGATTCTTCGGTATTGTTAAGAAAGTATAAATAGTTACAGCCCGGTTGGCAAAGAAGGTCAGTTTGGTTTTGGTTTTTGAGCAGTGAGCATGTAGCTGCTCCTTTTGTATTGTAAGTATTGTTTGCCTTTGTAATAATACTTTTATTTTGTTTCGAAAGTATAATAAAAATGAATAAACTTAATACAATATTAAACTAAATCAACTCTCCAGTAGTTGTGTTACAGTGGCTGTCAATGTGCTCAGGCCGACGACTGCAGCAGATCATGAGTAACTATGAACAACCCCATTGTTACGAGTAGTTAAGAAGAGTTATAACGGGTAAATAGTCTTATGGGGTTTTATAAGCCACATCTGTCCTGCATAACAAAGTACATTAGTGCAAGTCAATCTGAATCCAGAATATGCATCATAGAAATCACGCTACATCAGTAATAAAACAACTCGAGGTAAGTGGACATAGTACACGTCAGCAAGTTATTTTCCTTCCTATATCCTCACGTATAGCAGTAACAGCGTAGCAAGCGAATGGCTGTCTACCAGTTTACATTCCAATAGAACCTGGAAACAGAATGGACCGTGTGTTTGACCCTGTCCAAGATTGTGTAAATGTATTAGACACCGACAAGCAGTGTTTCCTACGTATGGAAAAGCTGCTGAGTGTTGGTAGCTCTTGAGAGTGCTGCCATATTGGTTCTTTAGAATATAAAGGGGGCTCGAAGCCACAACCGATCATTCTTCTGTGATAGTGGAAAGTGTCAACACGGATTCCTCCAAAGTGCTGAACATCCCTCAGCTGTTAGGGAGGAGGACAAGACCAACGGATGAACGCTTTGCTTTGTGGTTATTACTGGAGAAACTGGACAATCTTGTTACTAACATTTACGACGTGAATTACATCGAAAATAGTATTGTACTTAACGAGAAGAGAGTAAACGTGCTTACGCCCACTCCAGAACCGTATTGCGATAACATAATGCGTGTTAAAATTTGTGGTCAAGTTGACAGTCAGGAGCAATTAGAAAAGGCATGGTCAGTAATGTTAAATGAGGATATATGTCAGTCATTTAAGTATTTAAGTGTCAAGATAAAGCTACCGTTTCTAGGTGAAGGACAATTTGACAGCATGAGGAAGATTGTAAAAAATAGTCAAGGAAGCACCGGATATCATTTTGGAGAAATACAGAAATCCTCTGGCTATACCATATAAAATAGAATTAGCTGACATTAAAATGAATGTCCTAAGAGAAGATCAGATATCAAACTACGGGGAAGAAGACTGCCAAGGAAACAGCAATGTGACTGTGGACAACGAATAGACTGTTGGAATCGACTGTTTAACATGGTTGAGTTCCGGTCTGTTCAAAAAAATAATCATCTTCCACAAAATTTTTCTACACTTACGTATTACTTAATGTGCACGGGCTCCTTCGAAGTACTCTCCCACAACATCGATACATCACTCCAAACGCCGTTTTCACTTCCGGAAGCAATCTTGGTACGCCTCATACGGATCATGAGAAACGCCGTCTGCGAATTTTCTTTTATGTCGTCTGTCGTTGCAAATCTTCGTCCTTTCAAGGGGTTTTCAACATCGGAAATAAAAAAAAAGTTCTCATGAGCTAGTATTGGACAGTACGGAGTGAGAGGCATCACAGTGATTTCGTTCTTTGTGTAATAGTCAAGCACCAACAGGGATGTATAGGCGGGTGTGTTATCGTGATGCAAGAGCCATGAATTGTCTCCCCACATTTCAGACCGTTTCATTCTCACATGATCCAATTGAAATGTTACATCCTTCTGCAGCCTCTTGCACAGTCAGTCTTCGATTGGCACTCATAATTTCGTTGACGTTCCTGACATGACCGTCGTCGGTTGACGTCGCAGGGTGTCCTAAACGAGGATCATCTTTAACTTTCGTCCGGTCATTTTTAAACAGTGTGAACCATTCGTAATACCGAGTACGGCTTAAACACTCATCAAAGTAGGCTTCCCGAATCATTTGGTATCTCTCTGTAATGATTTTAGCTTGACTTTCACGCAAAATTTAATGGAGACACTTTGGTCCTCTAACTCTGCCGCCCAGAAATTCGACAACCGTGAGACACAACGCTCTGCTCAATACAGCACTGAAAAATAACTAACAGACATACAAGAATAAAACTTCCGGCTGTTACACATTAAACACAGTCGTGAGCAGGGATGTCAACCGCGTTTCGCTCCAGCACACCATTGGTGCGAAATTACGAACGTTCCGGAATTGTTTGAACAGACCACGTATATCAAATTTATATGTCAAGTCACAAGACCAGGATTAAACGAAGTTATTAGTAACCACCTCATAGATTTTATAACGCGTTCAGACACTAACTAAAACAAGCTTTTAGATCTTCCTTCGCTCAAGAATGTGAAATTACCAGGCTGGGGACTAGAATATATGGCTACAGAATGGAACATGTATTTGACCCTCTGCGAGACCATTTAAGTGAGTTAAACACAAACAGTACTTAAAATGCACTCCTCTCTACTCTGTGCCAATTGCTTCCATGTGGTGACAGTTAACGAATACATTACAGAACAGCTGATGTATGGTGGTTAACAACGTTCCCCAGTCTACTGGGGTAGTAAGGATACACGAAAATTGACTGGCTTTCAAATTAGTACAACCTACAAGCTACAAGAGAGATCTATTGGAACCATTGCGACAACGACCCCAAATTGACAGTGAGATCCCCGCTAAAAGGTTGAGAGAGAGACAACAATGTAGAATAGCACCAAATACTGCTGCTCGTAGTTCGTCAATGGCTGTAGCTCTGCGCATCTGTTACTCAATGCACGCAGATGACTCGACAACTTTCATCCGGCTTTTGGCCAAGGCCGTTGCATTTCTTCACACCATTGTGGCGAGTCATACTGCAACCTGTTTCCGTGCAGGTCGCATAATTTACCTTGAAATATTCTACGCTGTGCTCAAAATTATCTGGACAGTAATATAAGTCACTCACGCTATGCAGAACTTCCATGTAAATCATTATGCTAACAAGTCTTGCGAACAAATTACTTTTAAAAGCTGTTATTCCACCGGTTTTAAACTCTGCTAGGTATGCAACATCTTGATTCCTGCATTTTTATTTCATCCCGTATTCCAACGTGTGGCCATCTGCGATTGATATTTTACAGGGTCATTCAAAAAGAATACCACAACTTCAAAAATGTGTGTTTAATGAAAGAAACATAATATAACCTTCTGTTATACATCATTAGATAAACTGAAGAACACTGTTAAACTCCACGTAGTAGCTGTTCTGTAAGTTATTCGTTAACTGATTTTACACGAAGTGACTGACAAAGAGTACATTTAAAAAGACTACACATGATTGTTCGTATTCGCAATTGCGAATACATTTCATGTATTTCATGACGGCTGTAATTGCCGCAATGCTTCCATATAGAACTTTAAGTTTACAACTTTTGCAATCAGACTACTATTAATGATCGTTATTCCGTTAATTTTAAATTCTACAAATGGTTGTTCTGTTTCGAGGTGTATGCCATCAAGTCAACCGCCTTTCGATATGATGTAACCAAGAAATTTCTTGGTATTTTAAAACTGTGAGCCGGCCCGACAATCGTAGTCCAGACCTTTCCCTTCCGTAGGCAAGCGCAAGAGCAAGAGCACTTTTCTGCGAAAGGCAGAAGTCCCGAGTTCGAGTCTCGGTGCGGTACACAGGTTTCATTTGCCAGGAAGTTTCATATTAGCGCACACTCCTCTGTATAGCGAAAATTTCCTTCTGGATGATGTAACTATCCTTTGTTAGCAGGTGTAGTTGGGGACGGAGTTTCATAAAGATTTTTCATTTGTCGTTTAACGTAGTACATGTGTAACAGCCCCGTCATCTTCTGCCAGGACTCCATACTGATATCTTGTATTCGCCAGTAATAGCCAGATTTCTCCAAACACCGTGTTGAAAGCCAAAAACCTTGCTCGCACATCTGCAATAGCTTCCTCTTCTTCCAACTGCAGTGTATATTCGTCTTTTATGGCAGTTTTTCTTGACATATACTCTAGTTTTCGTTTTTGGCTTCGATCTCATTTACTTTTCGTTTTCCTTTTCGTGCGCATTACACATTAACTGTACTTAAAGGCGTTATTGCTTTATTGAGGGACTCGCTTAAACCTGTTCGATACATTGGTTCTTTTTCTTATGACTAAGAATAACACTGTCTGTGGGAACCAGGCAATGTCTATATACGATGTATTGTGGAGAAAAATGTCCTGGATTGAGGGAAATATGTTCCCCCTGGCTTTAATACAGCACTTCTGTCTAATACTTGCATCATCTTTATTGGAGTGGATGTTAAAAACATCCACGTACTCTAAGGTTAGGTAAGTAAAACTGTATGCGGACAGAACATACTCCGATTATAAATTTGTCCTGTTCTTGAGTGACTCGCAGACTTATTTGTATGCCAGTAAATTTTTGTGTACTCTTATTACTGCAGCAGACATATTGCAGAATGCTGTTAAACACCACACAGTACCTGTTCAGTGAGGTATGCGTTAACTGACAAAAAGATGGCTCTGAGCACTAGGGGACTTAACATCTGAGGTCATCAGTCCCCTAGAACTTAGAACTACTTAAACCTAACTAACCTAAGGACATCACACACATCCATGCCCGAAACAGGATTCGAACCTGCGACCGTAGCGGTCGCGCGGCTCCAGACTGTAGCGCCTAGAACCGCTCGGCCACCTCGGCCGGCCGTTAACTGACACCAAATAGAAGAAATTGGCACAGAGTAAAGTGGAGCACATTGTAAGTACTGTCTGTTTACGTTTCATACACTTCAACAGCCTTACACAGAAATTTAGCAGTCACAAAACTGAAGAAAACTTGGAGAACTTTCATAAAACCCAAAAACAGACCTCAAAAATAATTAGAAAAGAGAAACAGGGATATGACAACAACAGGCTCTGCGCAATCCAGTAAAATTTCATCAAAAATAATACAAGAAATTTCTATAAGACTTTCAGAGAAAACTTGTAGGGATACCAAGCGTCTAGCTTGTACTTCGAAAAACCCGATGGCTCTTTGGAAACACGAAAAATAACTGCAAAATCTTAGCCCAATATTTCAGTTCCCTCCTCAGCTGCGAACCACCCCAAGGAAAACTTGTCTTCTCTTCGCCAGTATTCACACACCGAGACTCACATGCCCCGGATTTCGAAGAAATTATTGAGATAGTCGAACAGTTGAAAAATAACAAAGCACCAGGAGCAGATGGGATCATTGCTGAATTCTGGAAACTAAATGATCCTATACTCGTGCAGAAACTACATCATATAATGTCAGATATATGGGTGACGGAGCAAATACCAGAGGACTGGAAATGCGCTCTAATTCACCCGCTACACAAAAAGGCAAAAACACAGACATCAACAATTACACGGGAACTTCCCTGCTCCCAGTCGCTTACAAAATCCTTTCCAAAGCACTTTTAAACAGGATAGAATCCCAAGCAGATCCACTAACTGGTAAATACCAGGCCGGATTTAGAAAAGTACGATCATGTACGGAGCAAATCTGGTGCTTAAAGACGATATTACAAATGGGGAAATACAGAAACACATTAATTACATACATCGACTTCAGGAAACCATACGATTCAGTGGACCTTTAAAATCATGCAAGAATTTGGTATCGACCGAAAGACACAAAATATCATAGAACAGACACTTACAGGAACACATCCAAACTGAAATTCATAGGCGAAATATCAGAATCCTTCGAAATCAAAACTGGAGTCCGATAGGGGGACGGAGTATCCCCAATGATTTTCTATATTATTCTAGAAAAGGGCATCAGGGAGAGCGAATCTCATGTAAAGGGCATCCAAATTGGTATCAAAAAAGAAAACAAAAAGAAAGTCAAGTGCCATGCTTTCGCTGACGATATTGCAGTTATCACCAATAACAGAACAGAAGCGATTCACGCAGTGGAAGAACTGCATGAAGTTTCACAAAAACCGGACTACAGATATCTTATGAAAAGACCAAATACAGGGTGTTACAAAAAGGTACGGCCAAACTTTCAGGAAACATTCCTCACACACACAAATAAAGAAAAGATGTTATGTGGACATGTGTCCGGAAACGCTTAATTTCCATGTTAGAGCTCATTTCAGTTTCGTCAGTATGTACTGTACTTCCTCGATTCACCGCCATGATTTCATACGGGATACTCTACCTGTGCTGCTAGAACAAGTACGACACAACATGTAATTCACGCACGATGGAGCTCCTGCACATTTCAGTCGAAGTGTTCGTACGCTTCTCAACAACAGATTCGGTGACCGATGAATTGGTAGAGGCGGACCAATTCCATGGACTCCACGCTCTCCTGACCTCAACCCTCTTGATTTTCATTTATGGGGGCATTTGAAAGCTCTTGTCTACGCAACCCCGGTACCAAATGTAGAGACTCTTCGTGCTCGTATTGTGGACGGCTGTGATACAATGCGCCCTTCTCCAGGGCTGCATCAGCGCATCAGGGATTCCATGCGACGGAGGGTGGATGCATGTATCCTCGCTAACGGAGGACATTTTGAACATTTCCTGTAACAAAGTGTTTGAAGTCACGCTGGTACGTTCTGTTGCTGTGTGTTTCCATTCCATGATTAATGTGATTTGAAGAAAAGTAATAAAATGAGCTCTAACATGGAAAGTAAGCGTCTCCGGACACATGTCCACATAATATATTTTCTTTCTTTGTGTGTGAGGAATGTTTCCTGAAAGTTTGGCCGTACCTTTTTGTAACACCCTGTATATGAAAAGACAGTCAGAAAATAAATCCCCTTTAACCACAGAACATGGTAAAATTGTACAAGTCTGCCATTTTAAATACCTCGGAGAAACTATACAGTCCTCAGGATTAAACGGAATCGCCAATGAACAAAGAGTCACCAAGCTCCAGAAGGCGTACAAGCTAACATGGACGCATTGCAACAAGAAGCGCGTTTCGACAGACGCAAAATTAAGGCACTACAGAACAGTGATTCTTCCAGAAGCAATCTATGCAGCTGAAACAATGGTGATTGATGGTCATTCAAAATTAGGGAAATAGAAAAGCAGGAAAGAAAAATTCTCAGGAAGATTTACAGGGCAATCAACAAAAACGGCATTTGAATGAAGAGACCACGAAACCAGCTCTATATAAAGACCAACACAGTAACAAACGAAATCAGAAAACGCCGAGCCAAATTTTGTACACATATCTACAGAATGGAAGACTCCAAAACAGCAAGGAAACTTTTCAATATTACAACAAAGAGTAAATGCGGCACAGAATGGCTGAAAGAAGTCCATTATGAATTCAAGTTCAATCGCTCTCCCAAAGGGGAACAATCGTTATAGTAATAATTTAATCTACAGTTGGAGCTTAACCACGTTAAACAGTCAATCCCAACTGTCTTATCGTTGTCCATAATAACATTGTTGTTTCCCAGACAGTCTCCTTCCATGTACAAGCCATGGTTAGATATTAGGTAGTCACACATCTGCATTTTCTTAAAATCCCAACAAACTTTACGTTACGTGCAAATACAAAAGGTAATAGTAGTCTACACTAATCTGCTCCAATATTGCATACAGCTGTTCCATTACAACGTCCATTTTAACTTCCGCTAATTCCGTTTTATGTGGTATAGCCATAGGAGTTCTATATTCCTCCGCAATTATTTCCAGTAGCTCCTTGCCGATTTCTTCCAACATTCATCTTGCCAAATCTTTGTTATTCCTATGTAGGAGAAACGGTAGCTTTGCATTGACACCGTGTCTCGCAGTGACGATCTTGGAGAATTTACTACGTAAATAATAGTTAAATGTCACGCACATCTCCTCTTTTAACATTACAGACCATTCCTATTCTAATTACTCCTGACAGTCCACGTGATCACAGATTTTAACAAGCATAATCTTATCGCAAAACGGTTCTGTAATGGGTGAAGTACATTTAAATTCTTCTTCCTAACGAGCGTATGATTTTTGGTGTAATTTATGTTTTTAATGTTGGTAACTATATTGTCCAGGTTCTGCATAGTGTTCGTCCATTGATCTTCTCTTTCTCCCTAAATAGCTGACGGATGTTTAGCACTTTGGACGAATCCGTGAAGACATTTACCACTTTTATACTCTAAAGAATGGATGGTGCACTCTGAAACAAACTGTCCATTCTGTTCCCAGGTATAAAGTTTATTGTGATATACGCTGGTGGACAAATATTCGCTAGCTACACCCGTACTTCTATAGGTGGGGATATAGGGAAAATAATAACTCGGTGGCATGTGCATGTTCGTTTACCTTGAGTTGTTTTGTTACTAGAGTAGTGCGATTTGTGTGATACATATTCTGGATCCAGATTCACTTGCAGGGATGCACTTCGTTACGCAGGAAAGAAGTGGCTTACAAAACACCTACCAGGCAGACCTTTTTTTTACGAATATGCATCGTCAGTCTGAGGCTCCAGTGGATTAATGACATAGGTGTCCCTTGTTCGTGATAGGATCGCGGGTCGATCAACAAGAAACTTCTTTTATATGAATGAATGGTATCTGTTCTTTCGGACATGTCCAAAAAAACAGTCACCGCGCGGTATCCGTAACGGTGACACATGTTACGTAAATTGGAGAGGGAAGGGGAAGAAAGGTAAGGAGAGGGAAGGAAAAAATGATATCAGCTGCATCGGGACTTCGTGCGGAATCAGCAGCGAAGAGTGAAAATGTGTGCCGGACTTGGTCTAGAAGCCGGGATCTCCTGCTTCTTAGGCTGGTGCCTTAACCACTGCACCACCCACAGCCAGTACTTATAGCAAATGCACAGACTATCTCGGCATGCTTCCTGGCCAACTCACATTCCCCCCTAACACCACCTATCCTTACTCCCCGTCCATAGCGTCCATGCTCTTTCTAATACCGCTGGAGGTGAAACGTAAACGTGTGTTGTGGATTAATTACCCACAGAGGCAAATCAATTATATGATTGTATGGTGTCTGTTTTTCGGACATGTCTGAAAGAACAGACGTCAGTTGTGATCTGCAGTTGCGGTAGATATAATGCAAAGGGGGATGCGGGAGAAAGGAAAGAAAAGGGAAGAAATTAATTATATCGGCTGATTGGGACTTCGTGCGGAATCAACGGCGATGAGTGAAAATGTGTGCCACCCCGAGACTCGAACCCGGGATCTCCTGCTTGCTAGAACATGTCCAAAAGAATAGACACCATGCATTCATATAGCTGATTCGCCTCGGTGAGCAATGAATCCACAACCTTCCCTGCAGATGCACATTTATCTTCAACTTCCAGCGGAATCTAAAATTAGCTAGTGTAGAGGATGTGGGTGGGGACTGCAGATAGGTGGCGATAGATGGTAATGTGGGTCGGCCAGGGTGCATGCAAGGATAGTCCGCGCATTTGCGATAAACACTGTGTCCATGTGTCGCAGTGGTTAACGCAACTGCCTAATAAACAGAAGATCTTGGGATCGAATCCTTGTCCAGCTCATATTTTCACTCGTCGCTGCTGATTCTGCACCAAGTCTCGATGTAGCTGATATCATTAGTTCTTTTCGTTTCCTTTCCTTTTCATTCTCTCCCTTCCCCCTTCAATTTACATAATACGAAGCTTCTGTTTTTTGTGTTTATAAGTCAGCGACTGAATTGCTGGTCAGAGAGAGATGTGCTTAGTAAGATCTGCATATTGCTTTTCCAAATCAGGGCGATTGATGCATATCCTGTGATCCCTCTCAGGAGATTGCTGCGACTCTCGAGTATTTTACTGTGCGGGAAGACTGTGCTAGCGGCGGTAAAACGTTTTTATTTATTTATTTATTTATTGTTCCGTGGGACCAAATTAAGGAGAACTATCCATGGTCATGGAACGAGTGAATACATGAAATTATAACACGATATTAGAAATAGATAAACTGAAATATAAAAAAACATATTCAGGTGACAAGTCGTACGTTTAAATGAAGAAAATCAACAATGTAACACTGGAATTTGCTTAATTTTTTAGCTCTTCCAGGAGCTCCTCGACAGAATAGAAGGAGTGAGCCATGAGGAAACTCTTCAGTTTAGACTTAAAAGAGTTTGGGCTACTGCTAAGATTTTTGAGTTCTTGTGGTAGCTTATTGAAAATGGATGCAGCCGAATACTGCACTCCTTTCTGCACAAGAGTCAAGGAAGTGCATTCTACATGCAGATTTGATTTCTGCCTAGTATTAACTGAGTGAAAGCTGCTAACTCTTGGGAATAGGCTAATATTGCTAACAACAAACGACATTAAAGAAAATATATACTGTGAGGGCGATGTCAGAATTCCCAGATTTTTGAATAGGGGTCGACAAGACGTTCTCGAACTTACACCACATATAGCTCGAACAGCCCGTTTTTGAGCCAAAAATACCCTTTTTGAATCAGAAGAATTACCCCAAAAAATAATACCATACGACATAAGCGTATGAAAATATGCGAAGTAGACTACTTTTCGTGTTGAAGTGTCACTTATTTCAGATACTGTTCTAATGGTAAATAAAGCAGCATTTAGCTTCTGAACAAGATCCTGGACATGGGCTTTCCACAACAGCTTACTATCTATCCGAACGCCTAGGAACTTGAACTGTTCCGTCTCACTTATAATATGCCTATTCTGTCTGATCAAAATATCGGTTCTTGTTGAATTGTGAGTTAGAAACTGTAAAAACTGAGTCTTACTGTGATTTAGCATCAAATTATTTTCCACAAGCCACAAACTTATTTCATGAACTACATTATTTGTTACTGTTTCAATATTGCACACAAGATCCTTCACTATCAAGCTGGTGTCATCAGCAAACAGAAATATTTTTGAATCACCTGTAATACTAGAAGGCATATCATTTATATAAATAAGAAACAGCAGTGGCCCCAGCACCGACCCTTGGGGAACGCCTCATTTAACAGTGCCCCATTGGGACTGAACATCACTACCACTCTCAATATTGCGGAGAATTACCCTCTGCTTTCTGTTCTTAAAGTACGAGGCGAACCAATTGTAAGCTACTCCCCTTACTCCATAATGGTCCAACTTCTGCAGTAATATTTTGTGGTCAACACAGTCAAAAGCCTTCGTTAAATAAAAGAAAACACCTAGCGTTCGCAACCTTATATTTAATCCGTCCAAAACCTCACAGAGAAAAGAGAATATAGCATTTTCGGTTGTTAAACCATTTCTAAAACCAAACTGAACATTTGACAGCAAATTATGTGAATTTAAATGCTCCAGTAACCTTGTATACAACCTTCTCGATAACTTTAGCAAACACCGATGGCATAGAAATAGGTCTAAAATTGTCAACATTATCAATGTCTCCCTTTTTATAAAGTGGCTTCACTACCGAGTACTTTAATCGGTTCAGTCCAGAGACTGATTTGTTGCAGCTCTCCATGCTACTCTATCCTGTGCAAGCTTCTTCATTTCCCAGTACCTACTGCAACCTACATCCTTCTGAATCTGTCTAGTGTATTCATCTCTTGGTCACCCTCTACGATTTTTACCCTCCACGCTGCCCTCCAATGCTAAATTGGTGATCCCTTGATGCGTCAGAAGATGCCCTACCAACCGATCCCTTCTTCTAGTCAAGTTGTGGCACAAATTTCTCTTCTCCCTAATTCTATTCAATACCTCCTCATTAGTTATGTGATCTACCCATCTAATCTTCAACATTCTTTTGTAGCACCACATTTCAAAAGCTTCTATTCTCTTCTTGTCCAAACTATTTATCGTCCATGTTTCACTTCCATACATGGCTACACTCCATACAAATACTTTCAGAAACGACTTCCTGACACTTAAATCTAAACTCGATGTTAACAAATTTCTCTTCTTCAGAAACGCTTTCATTGCCATTGCCAGTATACATTTTATATCCTCTCTACTTCGACCATGATCAGTTATTTTGCTCCACAAATAGCAAAACTCATTTACTACTTTAAGCGTCTCATTTCCTAATCTAATTCCCGCAGCATCACCCGATTGCATTCAACTAAATTCCATTATCCTCATTTTGCTTTTGTTGATGTTGATCTTATATCCTCCTTTCAAGTCACTGTCCATTCCGTTCAGCTGCTCTTCCAGGTCCTTTGCTGTCACTGACAGAATTACAATGTCATCGGTAAACCTCAAAGTTTTTATTTCTTCTCCATGGATTTTAATTCCTACTCCTTATTTTTCTTTTGTTTCCTTCACTGCTTGCTCAATATACAGATTGAATAACATCGGGGATAGGCTACAACCCTGTCTCACTGCCTTCCCAACCACTGCTTCCCTTTCATTCCCCTCGACTCTTATAACTACCATCTGGTTTCTGTACAAATTGTAAATAGCCTTTCGCGTCCTGTATTTTACCTCTGCCACCTTCAGAATTTGAAAGACAGTATTCCAGTCAACATTGTCAAAAGCTTTCTCTAAGTCAACAAATGCTAGAAACGTACGTTTGCCTTTCCTTAATCTTTCCTCTAAGATAAGTCGTAGGGTCAGTATTGCCTCAGGTGTTCCAATATTTCTACGGAATTCAAACTGATCTTCCCCGAGGTCGGCTTCTACCAGTTTTTCCATTCGTCTGTAAAGAATTCGTGTTAGTATTTTCACATCTGTAAACACCTGCTTTCTTTGGGATTGGAATTATTGTATTCTTCTTGAACTCTGAGGGTATTTCGCCGGTCTCATACATCTTGCTCACTAGATGGTAGAGTTTTGTTAGGCCTGGCTCTCCCAAGGCTGTCAGTAGTTCTAATGGAATGTTGTCTTTTGTTACTGTTTCATTTTGTGGGAAGATCTTCGAGAAATAGGGACTTTTTGTAATAAGAAATTAGTAGCGTTTAATACAGCTGTTGCTCTGTGCTTCTTCGCGCCATCTGCCTGTTTACCATTCCACTGCTCGAGCGAGAAGGGCGAGGGGTCCTCAGCTGTAGAGTGCATCTGTGTCGTGAGGCTTTCTTCAGCTAGATTGGCGATCGGTCGCGTGTGGACAACAGGAACTGCGACACATGTATTTTTTAATATAAATAAAGAGCCTTTACTACCCTGAACTACGGCAAAGAGAGACACTGGTGCGCTCTGAGTATAGCGGGGCACAAAGACATGCTACAATATGGCCCTGGATAGAGCAGAGGCGGTCTTCGTACATGCTTTTGTGACTCGCTAACAAGACGTTACACATTAATAATCCAGGAAGATAGTAGCAGGTGCGTATTTGGTTCATTGCTTATATTGTTTTGTGGCATGGTGCTTCTTGTTCAGCGGTGTATTTTGTTAGAGTAATGCGCTGCAGTACTAGGTAAACGTTCTTACTTAGAATGGAGGGGTAGGTGTATTGCGACCTTACAGCAATCCCTGTAGCTCTCCAGACGATAGCACTCGTTAATTCGTTGCTGCTACTGCAGTATTATTGTACAGGTAACCATAAAGACGGTCTGAAACCTGAAACAATTGTGGTGGAGAACACCAGATAATAACAATACGGCTGCTGCTGCACTCACATTGCGTTGTCAGTCCTTTAGCTCACTACACACAATTATTTTTTTCCGACTACACAGCCCATACACCATTGCATGTTGACAATGCTGATACAGACGGGGTACGCAAGGTAATGTGAACACCTATACTTACTTGGGAATGGTTTAAGGGGTTGGACCCCCATTTGCCTGTAATATAGTTGCGATTCTTCTTGGAATACTGACACATAAAGATTGTACAGTCTCCAGTGGAGTGTTAAGCCACTCTTCGAACAGAGCCTCTTCTAACTTCTGTAGTGACGAAGGAGGAGGAAATCTGCTCCGGAGTCTGCGCTCCAATACCGCCCACGAGGGTTCGATAATGTTCAAGACCGGGGACTGTGCGGGTCAGGGAAGACGCCGCAGTTCAGTTGCATGCTCCTCATACCACGATTGAACTATCCTGCTTGTGTGAATGGCTGTATTATCATCCTGAAATATGGCATGATTGTGGGGAACAACATTTGAATCAAGGGGCGCGCCTGATCAGCTAAAATATTCGCATAATAGTTGGCTGAACACGGTCTTTGAGAGTAATGATGGGACCAGCAGAATACCTTGATATGGCTGCCCACACCATCCCACTTGCACCTCCATGCTTGACCGTTGGAATCAAGTAATCAGGATTCTGGGCTACTTTTGGCGTTTCCAGACGTATACCCGGCCCGATGTTCGAAATAACGAAAACGTTGATTCGTCGGACCATATGACGTGTTTCCACTGATCAGCCGAACAGGTTTTATGTTCCTGACACCACGTTTTACGCTTATTTGCCTTGGTTGTCGTCACTAATGTTTCTGGTACAGGAGCTTGTCCATGAATATTCGCTTTATGGAGTTCTCGGCCGATATTGTCGATAGATGCAGGGTGTCGAAGATGGCTGTTGAGCTCTGCAGTCACTTGAGTCGCCGTAGTTTTGTATTCTTTTGACACAATTCATGTTAGCGCACGACGATCTCTGTCATTTAGTTTTGATTTGCGCCCACTATTACGTTTAGGTTATGATGTCTTTCCATGTTCTGTATAGGCTGTCATGACTGTCGAAAGAGTTGCTCTTGAAACATTCAATATGTTGGCTGTTTAGGCTACTGATGCTCCAGCCAATCGGGCCCCCACAATCCGCCCTCTTTAGTACTCTGTTAGATCTTTCATTGCACATAGACTTCGGCCTCTGAACGCAAATACGAAGTATGCCCTACTCGCAAACAACCTTCACTGATTCCGAGTCCGTACTGAACACGCACTGTACAGCGCGACACGTTCCTTACCTGCGTTGTTGACCGTCAAACACAACCATCCCATTACTACAACTGTTCAGATTATGTTGCCTATCCCCTGTAGATATTCATACTACGTTAATTGGATCACGGCGGGTAGACTGACATACTTAAACATTAAATAATTTTTTCAACTACCTGCCCACACCATTGCGTGCTGGCGCAAAAGAAAACTTGCTGGTTGAGCAGTAGCCTTCTTCACGTACGTTACACTATGTGCTCAAAAGTATCCGGACACCCCAGAAACATACGTTTTCCATATTAGGTGCATTTTGCTGCCACCTACCGCCAAGTACTCCATATCAGCGACCTCAGTAGTCACTTGACATCGTGAGAGGGCAGATCTGGCGCTCCACGGAACTCACGGACTTCGAACGTGGTCACGTGATTGGGTGTCACTTGTGTCATACGTCTGCACGCGAGTTTTCCACACTCCTGAACATTCCTAGGTCCGTACAGCACAAAGGCGTACAGGCTTACCTCGTCTCGGGTCTTACTGTGTAATAGGTACAAATCTATCCAGACCCCCCGCCCCTCCCACTGGAATTCCGACTTGCATCAGGATCCACAGCAAGTATTATGACAGTTAGGCTGGAGGTGAGAAAACTTGGATTTCATGCTCGAGCGGCTCCTCATAAGCCACACATCACGCCGGTAAATACCAAATAACGTCTCGCTTGGTGTAAGGAGCATAAACATCGGACGATTGAAGAGTGGAAAAACATTGTGTGGAGTAAGGAATAACGTTACACAATGTCGCGATGGACTGGTGTGGGTATGGCGAATGACCGGTGAACGTCATCTGCCAGCATGTGTAGTGCCAACAGTAAAATTCGGAGGCGCTGGTGTTATGGTGTGGTCGTGGTTTCCATGAAGAGGGTATGCACCTCTTATTGTTTTGCGTGGCACTATCACAGCACAGTACATTGATGTTGTAAGCACCTTCTTGCCTCCCACTGTTGAAGAGCAATTCGGGGATGGCGGCTGCATCTTTCAACACGATCGAGCACCATAATGCGCGGCCTGTGGGGTTGTGGTTACACAACAATAACATCCTTGTAACGGATTGGCCTGCACAGCGTCTTGACTTGAATCCTATAGAACACGTTTGGGATATTTTGGAACGCCGACTTCGTGCCAGACCTCACCGACCGTCGTTGATACCTCTCCTTAGTGCAGCACTGCGTGAAGAATGAGCTGCCATCCCCAAAGAAACCTACCAGAACCTGACTGAAGGTATGCGTACGAGAGTGGAAGCTGTCATCAAGACTAAGGGGTGGGCCAACACCATACTGAATTCCAGCATTACCGATGGAGGTCGCCACGAACTTGCAAGTCATTTTCAGCCAGGTGTCGGATACTTTTGATCACTTGGTGTAGTAAGCAGGCAATGCAGCTTGCTCTAACGCTGTGCTGCTGAAAAAACTTTATCGGCACTGCGATTGGATGCTGTAAACAATTATAACCAATTATAACGCTTAATTGCGACTGGATGCTAAAAAACAATTATAAACAAATATGGCACCAAAACTATCACAAATGTATTTGACAAATGCTTATTGGCTCCTTGCCAATATCAGTATTTGACAAGTACTAATATTTGCAAATATTTACTGTCTGCCTGGTGCTACCGAAAACGTCTTTTTTGCAACATCGCGGATTTATAGTGATGGCTGCAGCAGCTGCTGCTGCTGGCAATGCTGGTGGACGACATTATGGACAGGGGAACCCTCGAGCAATCTGCCCTTTAACCAGAAAAGCAGAATGGCCAAGAGGGATTTGACCAGGAGGGGCGGGGGGGGGGGGCACAGAGGGTCGAGACAGCAAGAGCAATTGCATAAGAACTCAGTTACACGGGAGCCATTTAACGAAACTGTTATCAGAGTCAACGGTCAAGATTATTATGATGACTTTATCAGTAAGTTTCTCTCCACCAAAGCTGTTATCAGAGTTAACGGTCAAGGTTATTATGATGTCGTTATCAGTGAGTCACTCTGCACCAGAAGAGTCCCAGTGTACCTATTATCATCTCCTTTAGATGCAACTAGATTTATTTGGCCATCATACTCTTGATGTCTCAGGATAGTTTCTCACTGATCTTTCACAGCTGTTGCTGTTTGTAGTGATTTATCGTCAATAGTTTCATTGATCTCAGTATTGGCTCTCTTCACCTGAGCAGTATATAACATTTCCTTACGCCGGTTCTATGTCCCAAGTACACTATGTGATCAAACGTATCCGGACACCTGGCTGAAAATGACTTACAAGTTCACGGCGCCCTCCATCGGTTATGCTGGAATTCAGTATGGCGTTGGCCCACCCTTAGCCTTGATGACAGCTTCCACTCTCGCAGGCATACCTTCAATCAGGTGTTGGAAGGTTTCTTGGGGAATCGCAGCCCATTCCTCCCGTAGTGCAGCACTGAGGAGGGGTATCAATGTCGGTCGGTGAGGTCTGGCACGAAGTTGGTGTTACAAAACACCCCGAAGGTGTTCTCTAGGATTCAGATCAAGACTCCGTGCAGGCAAATCCATTACAGGGACGTTATTGTCGTGTAACCACACCACCACATGCCGTGCATTATGGTGTTCTATCGTTTTGAAAGATGCAATAGCCATCCCCGAATTGCTCTTCAACAGTGGGAAGCAAGAAGGTGCTTAAAACATCAATGTAGGAGTGTGCTGTCATAGTTCCACGCAAAACAACAAGGGATGCACGCCTCCTTCATGAGAAACACGACCACACCAGAACACCACCGCCTCCGAATTTTACTGTTGGCACTACACACGCTGGCAGATAACGTTCACCGGTCATTCGCACATACCCACACCGTGCCATTGGATCGCCACATTGTGTATCGTGATCCGTCACTCCACACAAGGTTTTTCCACTGTTCAATCGTCCAATGTTTACGCTCCTTACACCGAGCGAGGCGTTATTTGGCATTTACCGACTTGATGTGTGGCTTATGAGCAGCCGCTCGAACATGAAATCCTAGTTTTCTCACCTCCCGCCTAACTGTCATAGTACTTGCAGTGGATCCTGATGTAGTTTGGAATTCCTCTGTGTTGGTCTGGATAAACGTCTGCCTAATGCACATTATGTCCCTCTTCAATTGTCGGCGATCTCTGTTAGTCAACAGACGAGGTCAGCCTGTACGTTTTTGTGATGTACGTGTCCTTTCACGTTTCTACCTCACTATCACATAGGAAACAGTGGACCTAGGGATGTTTAAGACTGTGGAAATCTCGCGTACAGACGTATGACACAAGTGATAGCCGATCACCTGATCACGTTCGAAGTCCGTGAGTTCCGCGGAGCGCCCCAGTCTGCTCTCTCACGATGTCTGATGACTACTGAGGTCGCAGATATGGAGTACCTGGCAGTATGTGGTAGCACAATACACCTAATATGAAAAACGTTTGGTTTTGGGGGTGTCCGGATACTTTTGAGCACATAGTGTATTAATCCACTGAAGCTCTTACTGCATTTCGTGTCGCAGCTTCCTCAGATGCAGTAGCATCTTCTGTCACCTGGCGCCGTTCTTGTGCCCAGTATTGTTGGGTGCAACACTGTCGGTGCGTCTCGGAAGTGAAGCTGCAACAATAGTCATGTTGTCAGTCTACAGTTCTCCAAACTTTGTAGCCCTACCCATGACGATACTTCTCTTGCTGTAAAGAAGGCCGTTTCCTGCCTCAAGGTACGTGAGTTGCTTTACGATCCTACATGGGTCAGCAAACAATATGTGTATGCTCTCAGGCTCTAATCGAGTGGCGCCATTCAGCTTCGGCATGACGTTGAATACGGCCTTCTGGAAACCGTTTATTGCATATACACTTTAGAGCCGAGGGATCTAAACCAACACGAGCAGCAACATCGTGAAACGTGGCTACGTAGGCTTTCCCGGTGTAGTAACTGATAATATTTTTCTCAGCTCTGCAGTCAGATCATGAAGCCGTCTTGGCACAATATTTCCGTGGTTCAGCAGGCCGCCGTCTTCAGGTGTGTATGCTGTTGCACGAACTCGCCGGAACCGAATTCAGACTGCGAGCGGCGGCTCCTTTATACGCCACAGAGGGCCAACAGCGCGTGCGCAAGAAATCATCGTAACTGCCTTCTAGCGCAAGTGAATGGAAGCTGGAGGAATCTATAAATCGCTATCCAGAGCTAATTCTGATGGATGATTTAAAGACCGTTCTTTCCTAATGTCTGTAAAACATGGTTCCAAATCTTACTTAAAGGGTAACCCTTGTATCCATTTTTTAGATTGTTAGATAGTCCAATTTTTGCGGATTCTTTTAACACAGCCCCAATAGCGAGATGCAGGGGCAACCATTTGTGTCTGTTCATTCAACATTACGAGTCTCTCGGTAAGACAGCACTCTGTCACTGCAAATTTCTGAGGCTGAAACAAACGTGTGTGGCACTGGTACTCAACACGTCGGTCCCTAGTGGTGCGAATTGTTCGACCAATACAAATTTTCCCACACTGGGTTTCCTCAATAATTACTTATAGTCATTACTTATACAGGCAATGAGCGCTCTGTTCTTGGCGGGCGGACGAAAAATACACTTGATCTGATATATTTTTAAAATTCTTCCTAGTTTTGAAGATATGCTCTAATCAGAAGGTAGGAAAGCCACTGATTTACATGTTCCTTCTAATGATTCCCGCGAAGGTCAACATTGGAAAATACGACCGACCTGTACGTTCTCTTCAAGTAGAATGGCTATATAGACAAACTGATCCGTCGCGCTTTTCAAATTGGACCTTCGCGGGAACCATTAGAAGATACATGTAAATCGGTGGCTTTCCTACTTTTGCTGGAAGCATATTTTTAAAACTAGGAAGAATTTTAAAAATATATGGGATCAAAAGTGTTTTTCGTCCACCAGCCAAGATAAGAGCTAAAGGTTGGCTTATTCATCAAATGAGATAAATATTCGTACTACAGGTTTGAGTTGCGGTCTCTCAAATAGAATTTGTTTTAATATTAATGTAACATTGGTTGACTTTTATGGTGACTTTCTTTTTAGTGGTTTCCGCAAAGCTTTGGAGGAATGATGGCTCTCGTAATTAAAACGATTAAAATGTTATTTTGTAGCTTACGGTCGCCGGACAAGGAAACACCAGACTTCGATATTTAAAAGATACAGGTTGTTTGATCTGAAAGTTCACATATTCCAATACGAGACCGCTAAAAAAATTTTAGGTAACGGCCATTATCGTTCGTCAATCATCTCTGCGCTGATTGCTGCGAAATATTACTACACAAATACCAAATTGTTTATGACAGTAGCAATTAGGTTCGGTATGCTGTCATTTTAAATAAAACACCGATACTTTTCATGACTTACTTTATCAACTAAATAAATGTAGAGCGTCTGGCAGATTAGGGTGAGACGTTCCTCTCAGAACTCTAACAGATTCAACAGAAGAATAATAATTGGAAGTTTTTGTCTTTTGTTTGAGAAGTAAAACTTATCTGAGATATTATCTCTTACACCTATAAATAAATTCTTTGCAGCTACTGGGCATATTTATCCGATACAGAAGTTTTCTTTTCCTTGGAAAGATCTGTTATAGAGCGCTCCTTGGCTATGTCAAGGATGACGTGCGATTTAGGAAGTCTGGTGTGTACAAAATGCCCCGCCATTGTGGGAAGCTTCTGTTGGTCAAACAGTTCATACCATTCATGACCAATGTGATGGGAACCAGCGCTCCACACGTTTGTCTCAACCTGAGAAATCTGCCGGGGCAGAGCGCTGTATCACTGAGGGACATCAAATGTTGTATGAAGACACACAGTTGGTTGCCTCTGCATGTCGCTATTGGAACCTTGTTTTAAAAGAATCCTTTGAAATTCGACAATCTGACAGTCTTATAAATAAAGACAAGGTTACCCTTTACATAAGAGTTGTAACTCCTTTTTGTCAGGCTTTAAAAAACAACTGTCTTTGATTCATACATCAGAATAGTTTTTGATAGCGATTTATAGCTTTCGCCAGCTTCCTCCACTCGAGCTCTATACTGTATCTTCACTTGCGCTAGAGGACGGTTACGACTATTTCATGTGCACGCGCTGTTGTCCTTGTATGGCTGTAAACCAGCCGCCGCTCGCTGTCTGAATCAAATTCGTGCAACATCATACACACCTGAAGTGGTGGCCAGGCGGGTCATGGAAATGTTGTGTCAAGATGACTTCATGAACCGGCTGCAGAGCCGAGAAGAATATTAACATCGTGAAACAATAAACTATAGTCTGGACAGGTCGCGATCGTGTCACTGTCGAAATCCGTTACATGCTGGTAGATTTTCCTCCTTCTTCTGAAAGGCATAACACGATCTTTTCATAAACAACCAAACATGTACTCCAATTTCTGAATGATAAACTCGCGGTGTAGTCTCTCATTATATACAGTATGTCGACGGCGTAAATCCGAACTACATATCGTTGTGCTGAAATATAAATTTGATGTCTGCTGTAAGCCGCAGTCTTAGTGTAGCAGTATCAGTATCTCCCAGTGTTGTTATGAGTTGTTTGGAAAGGATGTGGCATGGAAACGATGGGGAGAAAGACCAAATAAAGCTGTTGGAAAATAGAGGGAGAAGTGTGGAGAGAAGAGAAGCACAGACATGGACAGAGAAACGAGTATTATTTTAAAGCTGCAAGGATTGTCACATCTGTCACGATCAGGCAGGGGGGGGGGGGGGGTGATAAAGGCTTCGTTGGGAAGATTTAGTAAAGTACATTTGGGTACCAAGCAGTTTACAGGTCTGGCAGTGCATGTGGGGTGGTAATCAGGGATGAAACGACTGGGTGGCTAGTATCAAGTTTGCAGGAAGTGTAGGAATTCAGGTAATTAACGTGCAAGCTGAGGGGAAAATTAAGTTCATACAATGGGGATTGACAAATATAGAAGGCAAGGCAGAGTAAATGGCATTTGAGGACTTGGAGGGATTGGCAGAATTTTAGTGAAGTGGAAATCCAAGCGACACTAGCATAAGCAGCAGTAGCTAGATGAGGGTACTAGAGTTGAAGGATAATGTAAAGGACAGACCGTGAGAGCACCAGCATTGGTGTGGAAGAGACCTGACTGGATGCAGCTTGTGGGTACATAGGTTAACAGGTGGCAGAAATGATGTAATACAGCAACATAGTTTAGTGGAACTGTATATGTCTGGAATTTGAAAAGGAGATAAAAATGCGATAAATTCGTGGCCCATAATATCAGTTATAGATATATACATTATGTGATCAAAAGTATCCGGAAACCCCCAAAAACATACGTTTTTCATATTAGGTGCATTGTGCTGCCACCTAATGCCAGGTACTCCATATCAACGACCTCAGTAGTCATTAGACATCGTGAAAGAGCAGAATGGAGAGCTCTGCGGAACTCACGGACTTCGAACGTGGTCAGGTGATTGGGTGTCACTTGTGTCATACGTCTGTATGCGAGATTTCCACATTCCTAACCATCACTAGGCCCACTGTTTCCTATGTGATAGTGAGGTGGAAACGTGAAAGGACACGTTCACCACAAAAGCGTACAGGCCGACCTCGTCTGTCGACTGGCAGAGGCAACCGACAGTTGAGGAGGGTCGTAATGCGCAATAGGCAGACATCTATCCAGACCATCTCACAGGAATTCCATACTGCATCAGGATCCACTGCAAGAACTATGACAGTTAGGCGGGAGGTGAGGAAACTTGGATTTCATGGTCGAGCAGCTGCTCGTAAGCCACACATCACGCCAGTAACTGTCAAACGCCGCATTGCTTGTTGTAAGGAGCCTAAACATATGAAGATTGAACGATGGAAAAACGTTGCGTATAGTGACGAATCACGGTACACAATGTGGCGATCCGATGGCACGGTGTGGGTATGGTGAATTCCCAGTGAACGTCATCTGCCAGTGTGTGTTGTACCAACAGTGAAATTCGGAGGTGGTGGTGTTATGGTGTGGTCGTGTTTTTCATGGAGGGGGCTTGCACCTCTTGTTGTTTTGCGTGGCACTATCACAGCACAGTCCTACATTGATGTTTTAAACACCTTCTTGCTTCCCACTGTTGAAGAGTAATTCGGGGATGACGATTGCATCTTTCAACACGATAATAATGCACGGTCTATGGCGGAGTGTTTACACGACAATAAAGTCCCTGTAATGGGCTAGCCTGCGCAGAGTCCTAACCTGAATCCTACAGAATACCTTTGGGATGTTTTGGAACGCCGACTTTGTGCCAGGCCACACCGACTGACATCGATAGTAGTCCTCAGTGCAGCACTCCGTGAAGAATGGGCTGCCCTTCCCCAAGAAACCGTCCAGCACCTCATTGCACGTATGTCTGCGAGAGTGGAAACTCTCATCAAGGCTAAGGATGGGCCAACACCATATTGAATTCCAGCATTACCGATGGAGGGCGCCATGAACTTGTAAGTCATTTTCAGCCAGGTTTCCAGATGCTTTTGATCACATAGTGTACCTAATGACCGCAAAGTCGAAGGTAATAGACAACGTTATGCACATTACTGAGCCATGGGTTGTGGAACCCATGTAGGGTTAAAGAGATTATAGGAAAGGAATGGAGCAGCTGGCTGTCATGTAGAAGTGGAGATATTGTCCCCTCACGCAGTAGAGAGAGAACTCTTTCCTTACCTGATGGCAACAGGAATCTCCACGTGTTTCCTATGATAGGCAGTGGTTTGGGCCCTGGCATTTCCTCAAAGGGCTTCGCCCTCAGCCACTCCTGCGTCTGCTCCGCCGTAGTTCCCTTCTCCGCCACTGCCGCCGCCGCTGTGGCGCGGCCTCTGCTCAGTGCTACCACCAGCTGTCGGCCGCATCGCGGACTTGCTGACAACATGGCCGCCGTTGATTCAGTCTGCAACAAGCGTCAGAATTAGCATATATTTGGTCGTTTTGTTGCTGCCGGCCAATGACTCCCAACCCAGAACTGGCAGCAGCTATAGGGTATGTGTCATGAAGTGCTTCTCGTATGATTACAGTGTCAGAAAATTGTTTCTGTTATATATAGGACTCCTTTATTAAGTGAATCTCCTTAGGAGCTAACGAGTTACACTTACGCCTGCACTTGCTGGGAGAAACGACATTATTTCTACGGATTTATGTGATTCACACTTATAAAACAGTTGCTATTAATGGACTTGATAGTGGGTTCTTGATGAAACATTGTAAACAATTATCCAACAAAATGGACTTTTTGTCTTTGTATAATAAAATTTTATTTCATTTGAACTAGGTTTTAGGTTACAAGCTCATTTTCTAGTGATTCTGATTCAAAAATGTTGTAAGTCCTCTGGTCTACTATGAAACAAAGAATCTACAACCACCAAGGAACTGAAATTGTACTGGTAATTGGAAACACATCAGGATCTAACACTAGACAACAAAAAATAAGGTGATGATACAAGACATTAATGAAATACCATATAATATTTGATCGGTTATTTAACATGTTATCATGTCATTTCAATATAACAGAGAAATAAAGATTTTAGAGAATTTTTTTTACATGGCAGTTGCACGAACTTGGTGAGAAGGCATGTTAAAATAGTGGTTCGACACTTACATTACAGATGTAAGCTCTGAGCAATTATTACGGCTTAGTTGAAGCTTGAGTGGCTTACTGTAGTGGGCTCAGACCATGGTACAAGATCTTGATTACAAAATCTGAACTTCTTGTTTTCAAAGATGCCAGTGGATGCAGATGGTGATGTGGTATGTTTGTAACATTGTCTTGTGTTTGGGATTTGCCATTTGTCCAATAGTTGGAAACTGTGATGTGAACTGAAAAATTTGGTCATTGACCTATGAAAACTAATGATTTTGTTGTAATCTAAAGAGAAAGATGATAAAACCTGAGTGAAAGAACTAGTGCTGGAAACAACAGGTAGTTCCTGTTTTAACATATAATTATTAAGAAATTAACAACACAACACTTAATTGTCTATGCCGTTAATAATATCAGGAATTTACTGTTCATATTTGTCAGTTTGATTTCAAAAGTCAGTAGCAAGATAGAAACAGATGTCTCAGATATTTACGTTTTCTGTGTTCCAGATACAACTGCTCGATACAAAATACTCGAAGTTTACTCATTTTTCAAATTGTTTACACTTTATTGCCAGAACTAATCACATTCATCCTACACCAAATCATACAAACTAGGCAAAACAATTGTTTACTATTTTATTAATTATTACATGTGACATAATTACTAGGTCGGTATGCTTTTAGTGATTCTGATCTGAATCGATATAACAACAAGTGATGAATATTTTGTGTGAAGTTTGAAACTATTTGTTATTCTTGTGACTTTATGGACAGATGTTATCCTGATGGCACTTTCAGTTAAGGGTACTTCTACATTAATTACTTTGTTTTGTAAGCATTTAAGAGGTGCAATTAATGCTACACACTACACTTAACAGTTTATACTATCAACCATTATTAAACTTGTAATCGATCAGTGAATCACTTTGTGTCTGCCAGCGAGATTACTAGTGCAAAGCACGTTTTGAATGGATGCCTGTGTCATCTGGGAAAGTGTAACTTAAGCATTTCTTATTTGAGTGCATTCGCATATGTCAGAGCCAAATATGTTACAGTTAGAGTAGTTCTGAACCTGAGTGACACCTGCTTCTGCCAGCTACCTCACTTGTATTCTGTAGTAAGATATTATATAAACAGCTTTCAGAGATATCTTGAATATAGCCACATGCCCAAACAGCTATTCCGTGTTTTGTAAAATTAAAGTGTAAATATAGCTGCACAAATCTTAAATTAATATTTCCTTTTTGTTAATTATTCTGGTAAGAAGGAAGAGAAATTGTATAATTTGCCAGGAAAAAGGATTCAAGGAACATTTTACTGGTGACTGTTGGCACCAATAATAACTGCATAAGAACATTGGAGAATTTGGTGCGAGAACTCTCTAGACACACTACAGTGAAATGGTATGAAGAATGGTTGAATTAGTTAACGTGAGCGGTCAAGAAGTGGCAAAATGGGAAGTTGAGGTTACTGTTTTGATCCGAAACAAACAGGAATGATTTGTGCTGATGAATCCTAACAACTAAAGCAACTGATGTAACAGGAAAGCCTTTATTAACAAGTGTTGGAATGACCAGTAACGCATTAGTTTGCCGAAAGAGCTTGTTTCTTATTACGGTGCTTCTAGCATTTTTTATCTTTGTCTAGTGTTCGTCAAAACTAAAAGTAGTAAGTATTTATACTGTGATTCAGACTTCGGTAATAGATTAGATTAGATTAAATTCATATATTAACTGAAACAATTTCCAGCTCATCTACATACATTTGACTTTTCTAACTTAAGCATAATTAAAGGAAGGAACGTAAAAGCTGTGATAAAAAGACGAAAGGAAAAGAGAGAGAGTGGACTGTGACCACTGCATGTGCAGGTACAAAAACAATGACACTTACTTTTCACTGTGTTCAGTGTGTAGAAGGAACGGCATAAACAAACGCGAGGAGATTTACGATCAGGAGTGTCTCCGTAGTTAAGACATGACAATTAATCTTGCCAGATAGCTATACAGCGTAGAATCTTTTCTTCTATAGAATGCAGAGAGGCTATTCCGCTCGCGGGGCTAACACGCCTGAAACAGCAGTGTGCTAGTTGCTCACAGAATCAAGGTCTTTTGCCTTCAGTGTTTGCCATTATCTCCATGTCGCCGTATGTGGTCGTAGTAAAGGTGTTTACCGTTACATTATTGACAGGACAAAAGATCAAAATCTAGAGGTAACCAAATTGTGACGAATTATTGCCGTAGTTAAAGAATACAACCTAACAAGTTAAGGTGTACCATACACAATTACGTTAAATTTTAAAATATTGTTACTTGTATAAGAACACAGGTTATACAGCGTGTATATCAACAAAAAGTGCTGGCTTTGCTATGTCTTTCGAAATGTCTGCACATGGGCCATTTCGCTCCATACACGTGGAGCTATTTCCACTCAGTCACATTATTAATTTAATTGACGTTTTACTGCAGAATTCTAGCGAACACATTTTCTTGGTCTTTTTTCTGATGGTGCATGGACACAAAAAGAAAAATTCGAGTGGTTCATGATACAGGGAAGACATGAAACGAGCAATAACAAGCGTTGTAGGCAGTTTCTCTGGATAAAGTATCAGCAATGTGCTACATGGTTTCACGAAATGTATGTCGGTGCACAAGGACGAAAAATGTTTACTTGTGGTAACTGCTGGTGATTTTGACGCTGAAATACACTGGGTGAATAGCCTCTTGAGTAGTTGGAATAGCTCCACCATTTTGTGTATTATGATTTCTGCCGTCTTCAGATATTTGTTTAATACTTTATTCGTATAAAGGAATTTTGACCTTTTATATACTGTATGCATTCACAATTAACATACCATAACTGTATCACAATGACAGATTTTTAAAAAAGTTCCATGTCTTGTTACATGGGGCTTACAGATGAAACGAGTGGAGTAGCCCCGTTGTACCCTAAGCCTGTATATAAGTGTCATGTCTAAGGTATTCATTTATTTCAAGTTTCGAGACAGTGCTGCTGATTGACAGACACACTACACCCAATCACTTTACAGTTTGTCACACAGCTGTTCCTCAGCATTGATCGTAAATTATGCGCGGTTCAGCAATCAAATGACCCAAATGTAAGTATGGAGGTGTTCTCGCGCTAAATTCTTATTTATTTTACTTTTTAAGACATTCATGCGTATAGGCCATTAGTTGTACATGTTGACTATAACGTTAGATTCAGTGACTGTTTTAGAAAGTTGCTAAATAGCTGAGATGTGAATTACTTTTGACCCACACAAATTTACTACAGAGAAACTTACATGTTCCCTCGCTTTTATTACCATAAAATGCGAACCTTGTTTTGAGTTACTTTGTTGTTTACTATCGACATACAAATTCTATGTGAGTGCAGTTAAGTAATTCTCCCAAACCCTCTTCACCGTAATTTCAATATCCATTAGGTTAAACACGGTTTTAACTACTATTAGCACATTTTTGATGAAATAGCTACATTTCAGTTAACGAATGATAAACTCCAAAACTTTTTCACGCATTCTGAGTAAGTTCTACTTATACAGTTAAAGTTTAAAGAGTAATATTTAAGTTACCAATTAGTGACAACTACTCATTTTTTTTGGGACAAATTAACTTTGACAACAACTATTTTCACATATGTTATTTGAACGGATCGGGTATTAGAAATTAAATTCAGTAGTCATTAACTTTCATGTGTCTGAGTAATAGTTCCACCAGTCTGAGTCCGATACCTTAATTTTACACAGTTCCTGATTTATATCGCAATTATTCTAAAAATGACAGCATTAGAGACTGGTTGCAAATTATCCCTACATTCTGTTGTTGGATGGGGTCTTCAATTCGAAGACTGGTTTGATACAGCTCTTCATACTACCCTATCCTCTGCAAACCTCTTCATTTCCGAATAACTACTGCAATCTACCTACTCCTGAGCCATTCTGCTTACTGTTTTCATCTTTTGATCTCCCTCTACGATTTTTACACCCCTCCCCTTACTCACACACACACACACATACACACACACACACACACTTCCCTCCAATACTAAACTGGTTATCCCTTGTCGTCTCAGAATAGTTCTTACCAACCGGCTGATTCGTATAGACAGTTTGCGCCATAAATTTCTGTTCTCCTCAGTTCTGTTCAATACCTCCTCATTAGTTATGTGATCTACCCATCTAATCTTCAGCATTCTTCTGTAGCACCACATTTCGAAAGCTTCTTTTCTCTTCTTGTCTAAACTGTTTATCGTCCATGTTTCACTTCCATACATGGCTGCAACCCATACATATACTTTCAGGAAAAGACTCCTGACACTTAAATCTATATTCAATGTTAACTAATTTCTCTTCTTCACAAACGTTTCTCTCGCTATTACCATGATACATTTTATATCCTCTCTACTTCGCCATCGCCAGTTAATTTGCTGGCCAAATAATACAACTTGTCTACTACTTTGAATGTCTCGTTTCCTAATCCAATTATCTCAGCAACCCTGATTCCTGAACTTGGAAGTTTTCCTTGGTTTCCTGTATTGATTGCTCAGTGTACAAATTGAACAACATTAGGGTTAGGCTACAACCCCATCTCACTCGCTTCTCTGCCACTGCTTCCCTCTTATGCCCCTCGACTCTAATAACTGCTGTATGGCCTCTGCACAAGTTTTAAATAGCCTTTCACTCCCTGTATTTTACCCCTGCTGTCTTCAGAATGGCATAGAGAGTATTCCAGTCAACATTGTCAAAAACTTTCTCTTTATATACATATGCTATAAAGTAAGATAAGTCGTAATGTCGGTATTGCCTCGCGTATCCTACATTTCTCCGGAATCAAAACTGATCTTCTCGAAGGTCAGCTCCTACCAGTTTTTCCGTTGTTCCCTACATACACCACAAAAATCTTGTGCTCTCCCCATTATCGTACACCAGTTGAGACAATCTTGTCTTCCCCAGGATTGCACCCCGTAACTTGTTCTTTCCCTCACTGTTATGCTCTATGTACAAATAACTTTTACCTCCCTAGCACAGTACTTCACTTGTAAACATATAGTGCCTTACCCAAAGTTGTACAACACTTGCAAACAGGTAGCGACCTCTGTGTTATTCATCTTGTGTTTTCCCCAGTACTGCACTCTACTGGCAGGCATATCGTGACTCCCCTGTTGTTATCAATTGTGCGACTTTAGAACTGCTAGACTCAGCCTTCCCGATAACGAAGTCCAACTCGATGGAACCCAATCACCAAGGTTTAGTACGTGTAAATATCTCAGATCAATGAAGCCAGACGGCAGAGCTATAGATGCAAAATGTTACTCATCAGCATTAAAGATGAGGTCCGTAATGAATATGTCATTGCTGAACTTCGACTGTGAACCCCAGCTGGTGCCAGTGGTAGCTATCATACTCGCCCTTAATTTAAATCTAAAGACAGACAAATCCGTAGAAAACCAGTCATTGCAATGAAAATATTCTCTCTAGACAGTGCTGTGTTCGTAAAATTGTCAATCACGTCCACTACTCTTTATAGGCGACGCAATGCCGCCTTTCTTTAAACTGGAACAGTCATGCAGAAAACGTTGTAGGAAGGCTAACAAAATACCGAGTTTTTATTGGCATAACAACTAGAAGATGTAACAGATCTACTAAAGAGACTGAAACTTCCTGGCAGATAAAAACTGTATGCCCGACCGAGACTCGAACTCGGGACCTTTGCCTTTCGCGGGCAAGTGCTCTACCATCTGAGCTACCGAAGCACGACTCAGGCCCTGTCCTCACAGCCTTACTTCTGGCAGTATCTCGTCTCCTACTAAAGAGACTGCCTGCACTACGCTGGTCAGAGCTCTCCTAGTGCATTGCTGTGCAGTGTCGCATTCTTACCAGGTGGGACTGCGGAAGTTGCCGCCTTTGTATTGTCACGGACATGATAAGAGAGATGTGCTGGCAACCATTAAAACAAAATCGTTTCTCATTGCTCCCAAATCTTTTCAGGAAGTTCCCATCAATAACTTTACAGTCTGGAACCGCGCGATCGCTACAGTCACAGGTTCGAATCCTGCCTCGGGCATGGGTGTGTGTGATGTCCTTTGGTTAGTTATGTTTAAGTAGTTCTAAGTCCTAGGGGACTGATGACCACAGCAGTTGAGCCCCATAGTGCTCAGAGCCATTTGAACCATTTTGAACGGACGAAAAAATATCGCAGTTCCAAGAAGGAGTTGTGCGACATAAACGAAAGTTGGTAGGCGTTTTTCTACATCTGAAAGTTCATATCTATTCACATTTCGCACTAGTCGCATA
The DNA here is from genome assembly GCF_023864345.2 of Schistocerca serialis cubense. Taxonomy (NCBI): domain Eukaryota; kingdom Metazoa; phylum Arthropoda; class Insecta; order Orthoptera; family Acrididae; genus Schistocerca; species Schistocerca serialis. Next base: position 231,000,627 of record NC_064642.1, read on the forward strand.
AAACTGGAGCTAGTAGTAATAGCGGTCGTGAGTGTTAGTTACCTTTTGAGATTGTCAAGAATGCCTCTAAGGCGGCAAAGACGCCGTTGCCAACATCTCGCTGAGTTTGAAAGGGGTCGTGTAATAGGGCTACGAGAAGCTGGATGTTCCATCTGCGATATTGCAGAAAGACTTGGTAGGAATGTAGCCACTGTACATGATTGCTGGTGGCGGTAGTCAGGAGAATGTGTCATCGCAAGAAGACCGGCCTCCGGATGGTCACGTGGCACTATCGAGAGGGAAGTCCGCCCCGATATTGAGTGGTCAGCGTGATGGATTGTCGTTCGGCTTCGATTCCCGGCTGGGTCGAAGATTTTCTCAGCTCAGAGACTGGGTGTGTGTTGTCTTCATCATCATTTCATTCCCATCCGGAGCGCAGGTCGCCCAATGTGGCGTGGAATGTAATAAGATCGGCACCAAGGCGGCCGGACCTGCCCCGCAAGGGGCCTCCCGGCCAATGACGCCAAACGCTTATTTCCATTTTCCATCGAGAGGGAAGACCATCGCGTTCGGCGTGACGCATTGTACTGCAACTGCTGCAGCAATCTGAGAGGCAGTTGGCGCTACAGTGATACAAAGAACTGTTACAAATTGTTCACTTCAAGGACAGCTATGTATCTGACGCCCTGTAGCACGCGTTTCACTGACGACAAACCGCCGCCATTTGCGACATCAGTGGTGTCAAGCGAGAGCTCATTAGGTGGCACGGTGGAGGTCTGTTGTGTTTCCTGATGAAAGCTGCTTCTGCCCCAGTGTCAGTGACGGCCGTTTGCTGGTTAGAAGGAGGCCAGCTGAGGGCCTGTAGCCAACCTGTCTGCGCGCTAGGCACACTAGATCTACATCTGGAGCAACGGTCTGGGTTGTGATGTCGTATGACAGCAGGAACACTCCCTTGGTTACCCCAGGCACTCTGACTGCATATCTGTACATCAGTGTGGTGATTCGACATGCTGTACTGCCAATCACATTATAGGAGGTGTTTTCCAACAGAATAACGATCACCCACATACTGCTGTTGAAACCCAACGTACTCCACAGTGCGTTGGCATGTTGGCTTGGCCTGCTCGATCCCATATCTGTCTCCACTTGAGCACATATGGGACATCATCGCACAACTTCATCGTCATCTACTTCCTGCATTGACTGACCAAGTGCGACAGGCATGGAACTCCATTCCACAAACTGAAATCCGGTACCAGTACAACACAATGTATGCACTTTTGCATGCTTGCATTCAATATTCTGAATGTTACACCTGTTATTAATGTACCTGCATTTCACATTTCAAATGGTTCAAATAGCTCTAAGCTCTATGGGACTTAACATTAGAGGTCATCAGTCCCCTAGACTTAGAACTACTTAAACGGAACTAACTTAAGCACATCACATACATTCATGCCTGAGGCAGGATTCGAACCTGTGACCGTAGCAGCAGCGCGGTTCCGGACTGAAGCGCCACAGGGGCCGACATTTCACATTTGCAATGACTTATTTCTCATTTGTAATTTTAGTTACACAAATGTATTCCCGAAATTTCGTTACACTGTATTAAGTACACTACTGGCCATTAAAATTGCTATACCACGAAGATGACGTGCTACAGACGCGAAATTTAACCAACAGCAAGAAGATGCTGTGATATGCGAATGATTAGCTTTTCAGAGCATTCACACAAGGTCGACGCCAGTAGCGACATCTACAACGTGCTGACATGAGGAAAGTTTCCAACCGATTTCTCATACACAAACAGCAGTTGACCGGCGTTGCCTGGTGAAACGTTGTTGTGATACCTCGTGTAAGGAGGAGAAATGCGTACCATCACGTTTCCGACTATGATAAAGGTCGGGTTGTAGCCTATCGCGATTGCGGTTTCTCGTATCGCGGCATTGCTGCTCGCGTTGGTCGAGATCCAATGACTTTTAGCAGAATATGGAATCGGTGGGTTCAGGAGGGTAATACGGAACGCCGTGCTGGATCCCAACAGCCTCGTATCACTAGCAGTCGAGATGACAGACATCTTATCCGCATGGCTGTAATGGATCGTGCAGCCACGTCTCGATCCCGGAGTCAACAGATGGGGACGTTTGCAAGACAACAACCATTTGCACGAACAGTTCGACGACGTTTGCAGCAGTAGGGACAATCAGCTCGGAGACCATAGCTGCGGTTACCCTTGACGCTGCACCACAGACAGGAGCACCTGCGGTGGTGTACTCAACGACGAACCTGGGTGCACGAATGGCAAAACGTCATTTTTTCATATGAATCCAGGTTCTGTTTACAGCATCATGATGGTCGCCTCCGTGTTCGGCGACATCGCGGTGAACGCACATCGGAAGCGTGTATTCGTCATCGCCATACTGGCGTTTCACATGGCATGATGGTATGGGGTGCCATTGGTTACACGTCTCGGTCACCTCTTGTTCGCATTGACGGCACTTTGAACAGTGGACGTTACATTTCAGATGTGTTACGACCCGTGGCTGTACCCTTCATTCGATCTCTGCGAAACCCTACATTTCAGCAGGATAATGCACGACCGCATGTTGCAGGACCTATACGGGCCTTTCTGGATACAGAAAATGTTCAACTGCTGCCCTGGCCAGCACATTCTCCAGATCTCTCACCAATTGGAAACGTCTGGTCAATGGTGGCCGAGCAACTTGCTCCTCACAACACGCCATTCACTACTCTTGATGAACTGTGGTATCGTGTTGAAGCTGCATGGGCAGCTGTACCTTTACACGCCATCCAATCTCTGTTTGACTCAATGCCCAGTCGTATCAAGGCCGTTATTACGGCCAGAGGTGGTTGTTCTGGGTACGGATTTGTCAGGATCTATGCACCCAAATGGCGTGAAAATGTAATCACACGTCAGTTCTAGTATAATATATTTGTCCAATGAATACCCGTTTATCATCTGCATTTCTTCTTGGTGTAGCAATTTTAATGGCCAGTAGTGTATTTTTTGTTGCTGCTATTTGTTTCCCGTCAGTGTATTTGGTTATCTTCCATATTCACGAGAAGGAATGAGCATCGTGGCAAGATAAGCGAAATTCGAGCTAACAAGGAAAGATTTACGTGTTCTTCTGTTCCATCGCTTATAAGACGTTGAAACGCTAGAGATATATTTAAATGTGAAGCCTCGGAATCTATGCCATAAATGAAGTATGAACGACTCAGTGTTGACGTAAATGTAGATGCACGTATGTGTGTTCTCTTCCGTGACGCCTGCTTGCGTTCATTGATTAAAAAATTGTGACCCAGACAGGACGCAACAGTTTTTGGCGTCTTTTGATAGTACCTCTTAGAGCTAAAGAGAGTGAGAGCAGCAGCCGATCCAACACGTACTGTTGTCAAGATATTAAAATGAAAAACAAAGAAGTGATATCTTGAAACGCTATCTGATAATCATAAGTGAGCAGTGAAACAGCTGGCTCTGCTCGACCATCAAATCCAGAGCGCTGTGGACAATGGCGCCTAGGATGATGCAGTGCTGTTTATCTTGCAGAAGGCACTCTATATAGTTACGCACTGCAGCCTAGTGAAAAAAATCCAACATATCATGCATCGAAACGGATTTGGGTTCGCATTCATTCTTCACAAGCGACTATTAATTACATTACGTGCCTTGTCTCAGTTGTGTGACTGGATTCGTGATTTCCTGTTGGAAATGCCACAGTTCGCAATAATTGACGGAAAGTAACAGAGTAAAACAAGTTATTTTTGGCGTTCCCCAAGGAAGTGTTATAGGCCCCCTGTTTTTCCTCATTTGCATAAACGAATTAGCAGACAATCTGAGCAGTACTCTTAGATTGTTTGCAAATGATGCTACCATTTACCGTCATGTAAAGACATCAGATCATCAAAACAAATCGCATAATGATTTAGACAATATATCTGTATGGTGCAAAGAGTGGCAATTGATTCTAAATAGTGAAAAGTGTTAAGTCAGCCATATGAGCACTAAAAAGAATCCGCTAAATTTCAGTTACACAATAAATCACACAAGTCTAAAAGCTGTAAGCTCAGTTCAATACTTAGGGATTGCAATTATGAGTAACTTAATTTAGAACAACCACATAGATAATGTTGTGGGGAAAGCAAACTGAAGACTATGATTTATTGGCAGAACACTTAGAAAATATAACAGGTCTGCTAAAGAGATTGTTAACACTTTGCTTGTGTGCCCTCTTCTGGAGTATTGCTGTGCGGTGTGGGATCCGATCAGATAGCATTGACGGAGGACATCGAAGAAGTTGAAAGAAGAGCAGCTCTATATGTACTGTCGCAAAGTAGAGGAAAGAGTGCCACGGATGTGAGACACAAACTGGGGTGGCAGTCACTAAATGAAAGGTGTTTTTCTCTGCGGCAGGACCTCATGAAATTTCAGTCACCAACTTTCTCCTCAGAGTGTGGAAATGTTTTGTTGGCGTTCACCTACTAGGGGAGGAATAATCACCATAATAAAAAAAAGATAAATCAGAACTCTCACAGAAAGATTTAAGTGTTCGGTTTTCCCGCGGGCTGTTCGAGAGTTCTGCAAGGTTCGCAGGAGAGCTTCTGCAAAGTTTGGAAGGTAGGTGACGAGGTACTGGCAGAAGTAAAGCTGTGAGGACGGGGTGGGAGTCGTGCTTGGGTCGCTCAGATGGTAGACACTTGCCCGTGAAAGGCAAAGGTTCCGAGTTCGAGTTTCGGTCCGGCACACAGTTTTAATCTGCCAGGAAGTTTCATATCAGCGCACGCTCCGCTGCAGAGTAAAAATCTAATTCTACAGTTATACCTGCATACAGAACCACACAACCAAAAGTCTTTTGATAATAAAGTACTGTAGAAACTTCCTCCAAGATATACAGACACTTCAGCTGATTAAAAAAAAAGCTAGTCCACTGATAATATACCTCAGAAAAATGCGCAGTGGAAAAACGAACATCTCTGCAAAAAGCTAAAATTTGTATAGAAGAAGGGACACGATGATATCATATACTATCAAACAGTCCATCACTCAAAGGGGCACACTAAAAAATACCAAACTACCGCTAATTAATCTAAAAGCCATTTTACACAGAAGAGCAACATATCAATCAGAAGCTGAGTATCATGTATCGAAACACAGAAAAGGGGAATACTGTAGACGAAAATAGCCGAACATTTCTACGAACTTCTGGGTCCATACTCTTAAAATTATACAAGAAGTATTATAAGTGTCGTAATCTGCATGAGTTTTAGTCATGAGCCATTCCACACCCATCTCCAGTGAATATACATAAGAAATAATTCTCATTCTGAATACAGCAGAGTAACAATAGGATGCATAAAGCATGTTTTCTCGGCATGTAGACTGTTTTAAAAGCAGAAAATGTAGTTCTCACACTGTTATTCTGATATTATAAACCAGTACACGATAATAAGGCAGACCTCCTCCATCCAAATAATATTAGTTTTAGAAACAGTAATAAATTGACACCGTCAATTGAAAACAAAACTGTTAAACAACTCTCATAAGCGCATTAAAAACGTAAATTTTACAGTGAAACGCGTTTCCAAGCCACAGTAACACAGCAAGCCCCAGAATTCATCAATGAGCAGGAGAAAACCTAAGTAATCGCTGTTTAAATATGCAACATAATCTACAAATAACAAATCACATCGCCGGCCGCGGTGGCCGAGCGGTTCTAGGCGCTTCAGTCCGGAACCGCGCGACTGCTACGGTCGCACGCTCAAACCCTGCCTCGGGCATGGATGTGTGTAGTTCTAAGTTCTAGGGGACTGATGACCTCAGATGTTAAATCCCATAATGCTCAGAGCCATTGGAACCATTTTTTGAACAAACCACATCAAATGGTTCTCCATACCAAAGCCTAAAAAAAACATTTACCAGTGTCGACGGGTACACAGAAACAACAACAAAAAAACACCTCTGGCAGGCAAATAAATATTAGCTTCAGTTCAGTCAAATACAACAATGGTAAGTCCAAAAGAAGCATATGCCATGATTTTACCTGAATATATATTTCAAGTCAGTCACCCTTGTACTTGTACATGACATTGTGTATTAGTGCAGACCTGTGGTTGCTTTTTATTGGTGCACGCAACGTAAAAAAAGGTAAAGTACATTTGTAACTTAAACTACAACAGAATATGATGTAACATATTTCCTAGACTACATAACATCTGCAGGTACGTATTTCAAGAACAATAAAAGGAAAAAAATTATTGCGCATTTCACTAGTGTGGTGAAACATGTTCAGATGTTAAAGTAAAACAATAATTGTGTTCTGTAAGTAAGTTTTAGTATCCAAGAAAAGTGATGTAACCTTTATTTACATTCGATGTGTCAATGTGTCATACTTCATATCTGTATACTTGATATTCTTCAAAAGAGATTTTCAGTAGTCGATATGTTACGCCACAGAGGTTCCGAGTTCAAGCAGCGTGATCTTTGGTTGCCAGCAGCATTGTCGCTGCTGTCGCTTCCTAACAAAAGCTAGAGAGTGAATTGGGTGTTGCTCATACTACCGAGTGGTCTGGAAATAGCTTGCATACCACGGAGATAAAGACGCGGAGGATGTGGAGTTTTGGAAAGGTGATTTGGTTACGATTAGTTTGAAATTGAAGACTTCCAGGTACTGTTGCCTCTGCACTGTTTGCTTGCACGTAATTTATGATGTGCTTGGAAAACCATAAGCTTTAGTGGGATTTTTCTTTATTGGCTTGGATTAGTTAGTTTCATTGTTCAGACGTAAGTAAAATAAAGTGATCAGTTCACATGCTTTGCCCTAAGAAGTATAGATTTACCACTTCCAATAATTAATTTCAAGGCAGAGTCATATTTTTTAATAAGAGGAAATTTTTGTGAAGAATGAGTTTTGTTGTTCAATGTACAGTTCTTTAAAAAAGGTTAGTCTTCTGACAATCGGTTAGCAAACTTAAATGCTACCACCGTCTCCATACGAAAATTTATTTTCCGATTATGTGTGTCGCCGCATTGCACTGAGGGAACACATATGCTTAAAAAGAAAGCATGATTTGATTAGGATAGTTGCATGTCCTTTCACTGCACTGCACAAGGCTGTTTTTTAATTTAGATGGTTTGCTGCTGTGCTACAAATTTATGTTCACTCCTTCGAACGGTACTGAGATTCTATTGCCAAGGGAGCCATGAAAATTTGTTAGGGCCAGTTACATTACTGTCAAGATAAGATCAGTTATAGTTAGTTGTTGTATTCCAAAATTATTGCCAAGGTCAGTTTAGGTAAAGTTCATTTCAGATCTCATTTCTTATGTAGACAGTGTTTTTCTCTCAGTGCAGTCTCGCATTTGCATGTGTACCACTCAGTGTTTGCAAATTTGTCGTCAGTTTGTGTTCGTAAAATTATAGGGCATTTTCACAGTAACATTTTAGATTATTTATTCCTTCAAAATTAGTATTGTAATTTAATGTATCATTTTTATACTGTCAGTCTTGTATGTTGAAATTGCAAGTCACATAGTGTGATGTCACGCAGATTCACAGATTTTCACAGGACAGCCTTTTTATTATACAGTTCTATATGTTGGTAAAAGTTTATTCAAATACGTTATTCAATGTCAGTTTTGGCGACTCATCTAGTCAGACAGCGTTTCTGTAATTACCCTTGTTGCATTGTTCAGGCTTACAACATACACACCGAGCTTAAGATATGAAACCAGTCCTGTCCAGGTTTAGTTTGCAACAAATGAATATTTTTATTCAGAAAAGTTATAGTATTTGCCAAAAGGTGCACCTACTTTAATTCATAATTATTTTTCTGGAAGCATAGGAATAGATTTTAAAATTCCAATATGATAAAAATAGTTACTGCAGCTGTCTTAATATTTATCTTAGAATCATGCTTGAGGTTGCAATGAGTTTGTCGCAGTGCTGCGATTTTTCTGGTATACTTGGTTCTGCTGTATCATGTTTGCAGGATCTGTAACATAGTTTCGTTGAAAACAGAACATTCATTTTTCGTTTCGTCGATCTTAGCTGCCACTGATTCGTCTCCATCCTTCAGCAAACCATTCACACCCGGATCTCAGGAAAATCCCTGCGATCCCCGGCCTATTCACCAGCCAACCTTCGTTCCTTGTCCGGTCAGCTGACTGCCATATTGTCAGAGCACTCGCTACTGAGTGAGTAGATTTTTCGTAATATCAAAAATATGTCAAAGCGCTTTTGGATAAGGAGGAGAGAGAAGGAAAAACATTGTTTTGTACAAGGCAGAGTTAAAAATCACAAATTGATCTATCTGGTGACAAAACTAGAGTAAAATACATACGCTGGAAGCAGTGGTATAAGGTTTACATTACGTCGTCAACATAAGTATAGGTAATAGTGCTCTAAGAGCCACGCATCGCGCCAGAAATGCGAAGGACCCCGACGTAGCGACATTGTAGCCTTACCATGGCACTGTTGAATGGATAGCGTCCACGTTTCCTTCTACCTTTCGTCGTTTTACCCGTACGTGATAATTCGTTGCTTTACTTTTATTCATTTCCTACGTTGCTTTAGTATGCTTAACAACTGCTCCTACGAAGTTACTTGATTAATAACATGCGTATATTACGTGCCTATGAACTGTTGCCCTGCCCCTCTTTAGAAATGTTAAAATTCGAAAATCACTTCAAAATTTTAAAAAGTGGAATTGAAAAATCATGTTATATTACTCCAACGAAAGTAACTCTGAAGCCTGCAGAACTGGCTGTTCATTTCGCCCATGTACACATTTATGTCTAGACAGAGAGGATTGTATTCCTCCTATTAAACCTCGACTCTTACCTACTGTTGCCTGCATTTATCTTGACAACACAATGGAAATCTTACGTCGCCCCTTTCTTCTAATTTTTTCGTTAGATAGTTTAACAAATGGTTATCACATGTCCGAGAAAAAGTCTTAACATGTAGTAATCCTGCACGATATACTGATATTTAGGCCTACTCCTATACGAAAGCCATCTGACTGTTAAAAAATACGTATAAGTTTTAAATCTGTAACACTAATTTTCATATTTAATTCCTTTTTCGAAAGAATATACAAGTATAAAACTTGTTTGAGGATTATCTTGACTGCTAAACACTTAAGTACTACTGAAAAATGCGAGCACTTTGTAATGTTTTTTGAAACTTCTAGTGTTTTCTTGGGAAGTTATGTAAAAAAACACTGAAGTTACTTCGTTGTAAGTCATAACAAAAGTCTATAAATGTTTTCCAACAATTCTTTTATATTTCACCTCAGTTTCGCAAACAACAATTACAAATGCACAATAACTCCCAAAGATACACGTTTTATGACGTAATTTTGAAGGAAAGGGAAAAAAAAACATGCCATCGAAGAGACAGTAGATAGATGTAATTATTACGTTTTTCTGGGCAAATAGTTAGTTGGCTCATTTTATAGATTCTGTAGTGATTCTTGTTTTCTGCTATTCCTTTTCTATAGTCAGTCTGATGATGACCAATGGGTGGTTGAAATCGGTTACTGTATTTTGAAAGTTTTTGTAATTGTTGTCGCAAGAAAATAAAAAGAGATGGCTGTATAATATCCTTCAGCCCAAATGCCAATTATTTAAAAAAATGTCCGGAGCGGACGTCGTGAGGTTTTAATGGTCACCTGTAGAGGGACAGGGGCTATCTGTGATGATACACTAGGCAGACAGCTCGAATAGACACGGGCAGGTGCGCGAAATGGTTCAATCGCATCGACACACCGTGAAACACAAGACATTTATTTCAGTAGCTTTGCCGATAAAACAGATGGAAATGACTAGCTATCAGTGGAAAGGCAAACATCACCGTTGTCTGATAACCCGCAGTCTTATCGTAAAACTTTAACCTCACTGCGACTTTTGTCCGACATTCTACATCGGAGCTGACGCAGTGAAGATGCCATTCTCATATCAGAAATGCGTATCCTCAAAAACAAAGGCGAGTGTTTATCAAGAAGTCAGTACTTGTTTCGTTTCCTGTTGAGTCAGTTGAGAAAGTAAACAGGTTTCACAGAGTGGAAGTACTCAGTTCTATAGAACAAGCAACGTCACTTGGTGTCTGTACATGTTTCATCTGTCATTTATCCACAAGCTTCGGTAGACGCTTTTCTGTCAAGTTACACAGGTTTCACTTTTTGGCAAATCTGTGCTTTAAGCGTACGTTAAATTCTTCGATTTTTAACGCATCCAGTATTCCAAACCTTTTTTTTCCCTCTTCCAATCTTCCCCTGTAATTCATCGTCGCAGGTTATTTCTTCACAGTAGAAACAACTGCCATGATGCTCTTCTTATTCTTATCAGATCTACAGGTTTACTTTCCTATCCTAGTCTTAGAAATATAAAGGCCAATCAACTGAAAACGAAACAGATGGAAAAAGTAAGTAAACTGTTTCATATTTCAAAAGTTACCGTCATAACTGTTAATACATTTATCCTACTTTGAGACAAGATGGTCAGTGCCAAACTGTTTGCGGTTGCCAATGGAACCATGATTCAACCGAGGCGTGTACCTCGTCGTCCAAAGCAAATCAAAGCCTGCGGACGTCTTTCTTCAGGTCTCCAAAATTTGGGCAATAAGTCCCGCTTCCTCGGGCTAGTCACCCTATTATGTCACCCTTATTTCGTCCATCATGTATTATTTTTCTTCCAAGGTAGCACAGTTCCTTCACTTCGTTGACTTCACCACGTCCGCAATTTTGACGTTCTCGCTAATTGCGATTCTGCTACTCTTCATTACTTTCGTTTTTAGTCGATCTACTCTCAGTCAAAAGCGTTTGCTCATTAGACTGTTCATTTCATCTAACAGGTCCTGTAATTCTTCCTATCAGTCATGATGTCAATGTCGTTATCGAACCTATCATTGATATTCTTTCACTCGGAATTTTAATCCCACTCCTGAACCTTTCTTTTATTTTCGTCTTTACTTCTTAGATGTGTAGATTATACAGAAGGGGCGGTAGATTACACAGAAGGGGCGGAAAACTTCATCCCTGTCTTACATCCTTTCTCATCCGAGCACATCGCTCGTGATCGTCTTATTCTTTCACTCGGAATTTTAATCCCATTCCTGAACCTTTCTTTTATTTTCGTCTTTACTTCTTAGATGTGTAGATTATACAGAAGGGGCAGTAGATAACACAGAAGGGGCGGAAAACTTCATCCCTGTCTTACATCCTTTCTCATCCGAGCACATCGCTCGTGATCGTCCAGTCTTATTGCCAGTAAGATAGTGATGTCTGGCGTGGTCCTCATTCCAGTGACTTGCCTGACGCAGCCCTCCACACTAATCTTTCCTGTCCTAGCCTCGTCACCTCTGAATAACAACTGCTTACTCCCACACACCCCTCCGTTACCAAACTGAAGATTCCTTCATGTTTCAGGATGAGTCCTATCAACTGATCTCTTCTTTCAGTTAAACTGTGCTACAAATTTCTTTTTCTTTTCTTTTCTTTCAGTACCTCCCCAACAGTTACGTGAACTAATACCCATCTAATCTTAAGCATTCTCCTGTAGCATCACGTTTCAAAAGCATTTATCCTCGTCTCACCTGAACTCCGTATAGTCCAAATTTCACTTCTGTGCAATGTTACATTTTAGACAAATACCCTCAGAAAAGACTTCCTACAATTAAATTTCATATTACATGCGAAGAAAGTCCTATTTTTCATAAATACTTTTTATGCTAAGCCAGTTTGCATATTATTCCCTCTCTACTTGAGCCAGTATGGCATTTTGCTGCCCAAAAACCATAACGGGATTAGCCCTTGATCTCAGCTCTAAATTCCAGGTTAAAATCACGAAAAACTTTAAGAATTGTAATTTCCTCGTAACTAAGATGGAAGTGCGTGACTGCATCACGATGAACCCCGCTGTACCTCGCCTTTGGTGACAGCCCAAGATCCACAGACAAAATTGTCCTATCAGACCTGTTGTTCGTTCTAGGAACAGCCCTCTATATAGTTAGAACTGGTCAAATTCTATAATAAAAAAATAGATTACATGATAAATTTCTGTCTCTTCTAAATATCCGCTATACCTTTGAAAATGAGTACGAACTCATTGTCATATTAAAGATGTTCACAAGCCAGCAACAGCCAGACTAGCATCGCTCAATATCATGAACCTTACACTAACACCCTTAGAGAGGACACTACAAATATAATTAGGATTGATCTACTTAATCATAAGAAACTGAACAGAGCAGAGATCCGTAAACTCGCTGAGTTGCTTACATCGGTACAGTCATATAATTAGTTTTAATAACAAAATACACTAACAGAAAGAAGGGTTGGCAGTGGGTAGCTGTCTAACCAAGATTTTAGCAGATATTTACATAAATCATTTAGTTTTGAAGCAAACAGTCACATCAACAGCAAAATCACCTACTAGAAAAGTTATGTGGATGATGTAATCATTATTTCTGATGACACAACGAGGAAATTGACAAATGTGCAACAAAGCTGAGCAGCACACACGAAAGAATTAAATTCATTATTGAGTATGAGATTAATAAAAGCATGAACTTCTTAGAGTTAAAAATCTCCAGCAAAAACCATAAACATCATTTTGAAATTTATAGCAAACAATCAGCCACTGATGTATGCATCAGCAGCTCTTCTTGGCATTCAAAACAGCATAAATGGCATATTTTAAGACCACATCGAATTGCCTGCATAAAACTCCACTTGAACCATTTGAACAACATAAAGAACATAATATAACTAAAAGCATAGCCCCAAGGAATGGGTAAGCTATCACACAATAGTCACAAAAAAGTAAAAAGAAAATCGGACAACGAAGCTTCTCACCAAACACCTATGCAGTTAACATAAAAGACAGTAGAAGGTAGCAGAAAGTATATTACATTTCCTTATTCGGGGAGTGTATCCTACAAAACAAGCGACCTGTTTATAAATACAAACATAAAGAAAAGTTACCTCATAATCTCCTCATGTATCTAAAAACAAATCATCACATCATAATCTTGATGAAAAGACGTGAGTTATTGGATGCAGCCTTTCTACAAAATTTAATTTGCCTACTTCCCAATTTGAATCATAAATGAACACTACTCCCTTTGAAAATAACAGTATGGAGAAAGGAACCTAATATGAAACTCTACGCTAAAATATAACAGCCTGCTGAGTCACATATTAATACGACAGTTAAATTACTTTGAAATTTCAAGTAGCCATCGTATGTCAATATTATGTCCACTATCGTAATATTTATTTATTTACAGTTATTTCTCACCCATTTAATTTTCCCTTTGTACGCCACAACCTTAACATAATATTGTTTGAGTAACGTTACCTAATAAACTTGTTTTTACATTTGTGTACTTTATTTGTAATTAACGCTCATTGAATGTAAATTGCATGTAATGAAACGTTGCATCATTGTACACATGACAATATCTCTGAGAGAGGAATTTGTGGATCTGTTATATTGATGATATAGCCATCTTTGTACACATTTTCCCATGTGGCAAAAACTGTTTGGATGTATATACATCAAATAAGTACTTCATATACCCTTCAGCATTTCGCGAACACAAGCGTCGCTGCAACAGAACGCCACAAGAATTTCGATGTAAATAAACTATAACATCTCAGCCTTAAAGAATTGTTTACATGGTGTTCAATCGTTATAAGGTATAGTTATGTTTATAAGGTCGTTTCTAACATCCTTTCCTGCTGTAGGTCACCACCATCTTAAGGAACTTTCAGCACAGTGAGGAATAAAGAACCGAAAACTAATGTAAACATCAACTAATGTGAATCTAGACGTTTAACAGCTGTCTGAAGATGAACTGTCGTTCGAAACCGGAAACGGCGCTATTTGCGTAAATAAATAGCATTACCAACAGTGGCTGGTTTTTGTTTCCGTCATTGGAAGAATCAACGAGTATTTTAAAGATTGTATTCCAGTCAGTACTGTCAAAATCTTTTTTTCTAAAGCTTCAAGTGCTATAAACGTAGGTACATCTCTCTTTAACCAGTCTTCTATACCGAACCGTTAATCAGTGTCAATAGAAAACGTGACTTCCGGTTAAGGCCATTATCAATATAAACACTTGAGAATTTATTGATTCCCCCTCATCCCTTATTTCTGTTGGCATGGTTAACCCTCGCGCACTAGCAAATAGCATGTATTGTGTTTTCACCTAAATCAGCGGCAGTTCATTTGGAGAGATGAATAATTCAGCTCTACAGTATGGTCTGTCGTGCTCCCCGCACTTCTTGAGAGCAATAACAATGTAAAGGATGAGCTATGGAGCATGTTATCTCTTACTATGGAACTGAAGGGCACTTCACGACCATATTCTGACGTACGTCGTGATTTTATGTCGTGTAAACGCAAGCCTCTGTTGTGCAATGTTACCAATGCTGATTTATCTCAAGAGAAGCAACAATTGTCTTAATGAGTTGTTATTCTTTCGTTGAAAATGAAGGATACTCTGGACTAAACGAATTCAGCAAGTACTCTGCAAGGTAAGTCATATCTGTGAGGAAAAGTCTGGAAATTCAGCTCATAGATGACATCAGATTTTTATTTGGTATTTCTACGTTATAATTTAGCAATTACAAAGTAGTTTGTTACTAATTTATGGCAGATAACGCCCTATTTCAGAAGGACAGTTTCTTATTGCTGAATATGTAGGAGTGCCTTACTTTCGTAAAGTATGAACAACTCTGGCTGGTAACGGAATTTTGGTCTGTATTACTCCCGCGTACAATTCCGTGCGGTATCCTGAATACTTTGAGCAGACTATTAGTAAATGGTCCTGAAAGCCTTTTTATGCTGCTGTTCTTCAATGTAAGGGACTTCCGTACTCCGATTTTGTACAACTGAGCTGTATAAGACCCATGTCCAGTCGATTTCCAAATTAGGTACCATCATTCTCCTAAACATAAGAAAATATGTGAACCAGTGACATGTTGGTTTGGGTGACTGGATGGTAGCACAATTTCTACCCTCTTCTCTTTGTCATATGAGTCAGTGATTGAGCTAATCGTTTGTCAGTGATTGAGCTAATCGTTTGTAAACGTAAGAACTGTTATTGGGCATAAAGTCTATGTAAAGCAGTTGAAAATATCCATGAGTCCCACCCTCCGTGCTTTACTTTGTTATCTCTTCTACAGTTCAATTGTTGCGTATGCCAGTGTGAGCCTTAATTCACACCTGGGTAATTGTTCTGCAGGTTGCCATTGTTTTCTTGATTAGCCCTAGAACGTTTAATAAATAACGGTTCTTTCGCAGACTCCATCTTTGGTATCACAAATGCAACTGTGTGGTTCGCTGGCTCCATGGTAATATGTCAACTACGATCCAAAACTCTCGAATACGATCCCCGATCAGTCCATGGATTTTCATCTGCCAGTTACCAATTCTTTCACCTTGGCAATGTATGTTAATATGAAAAGTGCCGAGTTGTACCGTTGTTCGGAGTTCACTGCCCTATAACTGGCTGGGTAAGTCAGTCTAAAAGTCGGAGGAAGTCGACGCCACACCATCTACTGTAAGACATTGCCTGGTACACCATTGTGGTGCGTTCAAGCTGATGATAGTTTTACCGTCTCAGTTTTATTTTGTGCGCTTTTTTAATCTCGAAATTATTGTTTTGTCGCCCTGAGTTATGCCACAAGTGATGACCTCCTTCATAGCTAAAATTTGTGCTGTGTAACTACTAGTTTCCATCCATAGAGAGACATTTATTTATTATTAGCTGTGTACACGGCTTTGCTCAGATGTATATTTATTTGAACGCTCTATTTGTCCATCCCTACCTTTCCCCTCTCTCTGTGCATCTACTAATCCTTTCAAATCTATCCATCTCCTCTTCTCCCTTCTCTCTCCCTCCTCTCTCTCTCTCTCTCTCTCTCTCTCTCTCTCTCTCTCTCCATCTGTGTTCCTCCCCCCTTTGACCACCTGCTCCTTCCCCCTATTTCTTCTACTCTGTCCTACTAAGTCCATCTTCTTTTCCACCTTTCTGGCCATCTCCTCCTCTTCCTTTCCCCTGTTTGTTTCTCCCCCTCTGAGTCCATCTCCCCCCCCCCCCCCAGTCTATTTTCTCTTCACCTTTCTATGTCCACCTCCTCCTCCACCTCTTTCACAGTTCATCTCGTCCTTTCTGTCTCTCTCTCTCTCTCTCTCTCTCTCTCTTTATTCTCTCCTCCCCTCTCACTCTGCCCATCTCCTCCCCATCCCTCTCCTTGTCGATCTCCAACTCTTTCTCTGTGTCTCTCCTCCTCTCCCCTCTCTGACCATCTCCTCGTCTTCCCTTTCTCGCCATTTCCGTTTCTCTCTCTCTCTGCCCATCACTTTCTTCCCCATAACTGCGTCTGCCTCCTCCTTCCTCCTCTCCGTCTGTCCGTCTCCTCTGTCCTTCCCTTCCTCGCTCCACATTATCACTCCTACCCAGTAGGAGGTTGTTGGTTCTAACCCTCACAGTGTTCCTTTCGTAGCAAGTAGCATGGGTACCAAGTTTGGTTGACATCCATGTAGAGCTTTAGGAGGAGCTTTCTACCCATGTCTTTGCCCGCGTATGCACATGTCACGTATATTCAACATATTTCACACATATTTCGCCTGTATCTCTAGCGAATATCGTCTTACAGTTTTGTTTTCGAGGAACTCAGTGCTTGTGACTTCATATCTGCTGAACTATGTGTAGTACAATAACACAATTTTGCAAGTGCCTTCGCTGGTATATATGAATACTGTTTGCAAAGTGTGTCCCGAATACAGTTAATAGTAAAGCAATAATAAATAAAAACATCATGCCTGATGCGGCAGTTTTACTGCATGAAAAGCGAAATGTGATAAGCGATAAACATTTTCTTTTCTTAATTTTGTGTGGGTTGTCAGCGAGAAAAAACATCATAAAGGTTTGAAATTATGTTTAATGTTTGTTGCAAGTCTCTTCGTCCTCTTATTCTCAAATACCGAATGAATATAGCGTGAGTATTCGCGCGTCGAGGGCCACGCTTCCTTAATACCCCCACCTCACCCTTCCCCTTTTTGATCCGTTGATCTGTAGGTGGTTCTTAGCCCCACAGCGATCCTTTCCAGATAGTACGTGAAACGTGTACAATGATTAGTGAGATTCGGTCCAGTGGTTTAGGAGGTGTGGAACACACACACACACACACACACACACACACACACATATATCCTTTTTTATAATATGTGTGGATTCAGCTGGGGGACACAAAATTGCGAGGCTCACGCTTGTTTCAGTTTTGGAGACATGAGACGTGTAAATATTCCAGCAAGTTTGTCTCGAGAAACTGCATGATATTGGCATAGTAAGCAGGTTCAAATGAATAAAAGTTATAGCAGTTATGCAGAAATGAAGAGGCTTGCACGGGATAGTCTTGTATGCCCAGTGGCATCAAACCAATCTATTGACTGTAGACCACAGAGACAAAGCAGTAGCAGCAGCAGCAGGAAGCAAGAAGTGCAGCTACGAAGTGCGAGTGCCTGCAGTTTCCCTCGAGCTTGACTATAGAGCGCATAAGTTTATACATATTCGAGATTGACAGAAGTTCGCTAAAAATGTATTTTCAAAGAAAATAAAGGAACGCCCATCGACGATACCACATTTGCAGTGAAACACGTGCAGATAAACACCAGCGAGATAAAAAAAATTTCATTAGTACGAGAAAGTGGACCTCATACAAACTTTCTGCAAGCGCACTAACAGAGCTTAAAATTCATCATAATTACGCAGAGGACGCTTACTAACAAGGGAACATTCCCAAGTGTCAACAAACGATCTTGCCGAAACTTAGTGCGTGTGTAGAAGGGTAAAGTAGTGCAATATGTATTGTTTCGTTTGTGTCCAACTTCAGTTTTAAGGAGTAAAACACACACTGCAGCCTAATTTGGCATATTATGTTTAGAGTGAATATCTTCGAAATGGTGATACATAAAAAAATGTTTTTCATACAAAAGTTGACATGTAATTAATGTTCTTGAAGACTGTATAATCAACTTAAGTAATACTTTGTCATTTTGCAAAATACTCCCCCACCTCCAACCATTAATTAATTCTGAAAAATGAAAACTTTTGTTGCAACATAAATTAAAGAACATTCAAGCCACATACATCGACGTGTAGTAAAAACGCTTTCTGAAAAACCATTTTTGTAAAATAAGCTGTACAGAATGTGCTGTCGGAGTATTTTCAACATATCTTATTAACATTGGTTACTATTTTAAATATTGATTTTATTACATTTGTTTTATGTTTTAAATTGATATTTTACCTTTTACATTCACGACTTTTTGTTTTTTTAGTTCACAGTGTCACATGTGTGTACTTTGTTAACCGAAAATAATAAGTAACTCATTATTATGATAGCAAATAATTAAAGTAATAACAATCCGTAAGTAAATACTTAAAAACAAAACTTTTGTTTTTACACCAAGCGCATAAAATGAACGAAATTTCGTCACATAATATACGCGTTGGAGAAGCCAATATAAAAGAAAATTCAGCAGGATTTCAAATTGTCACGAGTGAACCTCTAGATATTCTGATGTGTATCAGCCATATTTCAGTACATTGATAAGCCTTGGGGAAGACAGTTGATCGTGTACTAGTAACTGAAGCTTGACTGTATTGTTTCTAAAGTGGAGATTGACATCATAATTATTCAACAGAACTAGACCCGAAAGTCTTCTCACAAAGTATTCCAGCATCGAAGCTGTATAGATTCAACGGCTATACCTTTGCCGCCGAGTCCTTTGGGATCAACAGATGAACAGTTCCTTGACCTCAGGTACGATGCTCTAAACGGTTCTTTCACATTGGCCACAGCGCAAATCTATCAATATTGTAGATATTTCTCCGTCACTAGGAAAGAAAACATCTTTCAAATATCTACTGACCTGGTCAGACGTTTGTTTAACAGATTTCGATGCTGCCATAAGGACATTTGCGGCCTCAAAAAAAGATTCCCAAATTCTCGGTCCAAACTAATCATTTGTATCAGAATTTAAAAAACTTTTTTGAGCGTCGAATCCGAGGACAAGAAACATCTGGCGATACCAAAGGATTCAATGGCACAGGTACAGCCTTGGAACGTATACAGGTTTCGATGTTGGAAGAACTTTGTGAGATTTTTCCCTTGTAAGAAAAGAGCATTTAAGACAATATTGCTTCAAATCTCTGTGTATATTGGCAACGTGCTACTACTGCTGAACAAGAGAACTGGTGATAGCAAGCGACGATGTGCGACAACAGGCATGGTGGGCTACTGCCTCCGTTGCATCTGGGCGAGCGGTCGGCCGTGACGAATGTTCAGCAGCTGTCACAAGTATGCCCGTGTGAATACACTTCTTCACCACGTAGCCACAACACGCAGTTAACCCTTAGTTACAGCGGTCATTTATTCTAATAGTATTAGTGTGGTAAGGCTTGGATAACCTCATATTAAAATTTTTATCCGGTAATTAAAAAAGTATGTTTTGGTCCAAATATTAATGAAAACATTATTAACCCGTAAGCACACGCGTGTATTGTTATGACTTTACTACACGCATAGAGTATTTTTTACCATAGTTAGAAAAAAAATTCATGAAACTATTCAGAAAATTGGAATGTACGTGTTATACATCACAACTTTAGGGCATTTTAAACATGCATTTCGTCACTTTTAAGATGTAGACACACATTTCTCATAATAATAAAAGACAAATCTCACGAAGACAGTGTATTCGGGAAGGTTTGTTTTTTATATCTAAATTAGAATCATAAACGATACATTCTTTGCAAAATGAAAATTAATGTTCTTACATATTAACCTACAGCAAGTCTTGCAAGTAGTTGTGGTTTTCTTGTCCTTTACTGGGAACACTCCTCACACCTCCCAGAATAAAATCTAGTTTTCTTCTGTCTTGCCTCTTTCACTCCAGTGACGAACATAACAGCAGATTTGGAAAGTGAGGGCAGGTAGCACAGATTTTTGCCACAGAGTGCCATCCTTTCCTTTATAGCTTGCTTCAGATATTGTTGCCACATCCTCTGAGTCATCACTATCTACCTCTCGCTCGGTATCTGTACTACGATCAGTCTCAGAAATGTGGTCATTTTCGCTCTCGGACTCATATTCGTTTGCGCAATGCTGTACGTAAGAGATAGCATCTCTTTCTCATGTTCGAATCTGCAATCTATGCCCAAAGTGTTATTTACCCACGCACTGGAAGACACATCTCTACTCAAATAGATAATGCTTGAAACTGGTGAACTTACACATTATTGCAAGGAGGGACATACGGTTGAAAGGTATGTGGAAAGTACCAGTTGTAGAATTTCTGTAACAATGCTAGCAACGTAGCTACTGTTGGGTGTATGCTAAATTACACGCTAGCAACATAACCACGGCGGGATGAATCCTAAACTACGCGTGCACTTCTGAGTTAATGATACTTCACGAAGTAAGGCCTACATCATTTATATAAATTTTTTATTCTTCCATAACAGCATTATTGTCTTAAAGTTCTAAAGAGTTTTGTTACTTCCAATCGTACTGTTAAGAGTTAAAAAATAAGAGAAACGATAAGTTCACTTATATGGTCCTAATTTTAGTTGTAATTTATAGTTTGGTTACATGTAATATCTGTAGCAAACGATGTTCACTCCGTGCCTTCTTCAGTTTTAAAATACTTTCTTCACTTTTAAAATACCTTCCACACGTTGGAATAATGCGTTTTAAGCACAAAAATTTACTGCGTGTATAGCACCAATAGTTAGTTTTCCTATCGTTGGATCTGGGACATATAATGCAACTGCTTTGTGACGATGTTGTTTTAGGGACGGCCTCATTAGTATTTGTGTTACATTCCCTCTTCAACCTCAGTTAAAGATTTAGATGAAAGTTCGTTACACTCGGGAAATTTCCATCGTAACAACTTCTCTAAGATGTTAACTGTTGAAAATTACGTATTGAACAACTGAGAGAAACTCCATTACTGTGGTGCGACTAGATAAACCACAGAGATGAAAAATGCGCTTTTCTTCCTCCACAACATAAGCTAAACTGTAGTTAACTACAGAAACGCCGTCTATCAGCTTCTAAATGTAGCACACCGAAGTGTTCAAGTACAAATTATGCGTCGTCTCGTGATTGCGTTGAGAAAAACATCGACTGAAGTGTATAAAACCCCAGCACAGCAACGAAGAGATAAACAAGAGAACGTAAATAAATATTGTAAATAAATATTAATGGTGCAATATTTTGTGGTTTTTCATGACAAGAAATTTGTCTATACTAACATACCTTTAATAATAGACGTTTTTTAAAAAGTAGCAATGGTCTGCTCTGATCCTCAAGCCAACAGGCAGACTTATTCAAACGTTTAGCCAGGAGATAGAAAGTAAACAATAGTGGTGCAATATTTACTCCTGTTTTACATAAAAATGTGTAGTACTGCAGGTGAGCGTGACGTGAGACCAAAACAATAGGTGCCAAACACAGGAATACCTGAATAATGTGCAGGCAGACAACATTACCAGATGTAAGCGGAAGTCAGATAAAAATGCTACCACATCTAACCTCCGTCCTGCTGTATTTTGCTAATTCTTAATTGAAACTGTTTTCTTTGCGGTGATCCGACATGGGTAAGAGATGGCTAACAGCGAGGACAAGCGTCTTACGAAATCTGACCGTTTTGCGTAAAACGAAAATCTTTCCCTTTTCTTCACGATTATTGAAGTTCTTCAACTTCAAGCGAAAAAGCCTGCTTTGAAAGTGTAATAGTTGATACCATTTAATTTTTTTTATCACGTTTGCAAGTAACACACTTCCTAACAATGGCTAGACAAAACCATGCTCACATTAGCAGTTAAATTTAGTTTCATTATTACAGGTTTGCCACTGCTGTACTGCTTTTCCAAATTAAACTATTACGCTACAGCAGTTCAATGTTGACTTAATAATTGTTCAAACACTAATATTGCCCACCAACAGATGCTACAGGCAAAGAATGACGATAATGATGTATCCAGTGCTCTCCTGCGTAATTGCACGCACCCTCTGCGAATAAACCAATTGTTGCTCTAGCATTCGAGGGTAAACTTTCAGACAGATCTGACCAACATCCGCAAACTGTTGACACATTTTAGAACTCCGTACTCCAGTCGGTGACACCGATCGCTTATAGGATCACTTTGTTGTATGTCTGTCCGTCCGATTTTTAAAGAAGCCTACTTTCTCAGTAACGGGAAGATGTATCAAGTTGAGATTTCTCGTATTAAGATATACGGTTTCTTGGCGTTCTAAAAAACTGAAGCTTCTCAGTCAGTGCAGTCAATAATACGTACATTTACGTCGCGTATTTCGATACTCGCGAACTCACTCATTGAAAACCACAGGGTAGTTCCCCCTGGCCTAGAATACTGAAATATGCAAGAAGAAAGGAATCGCAGTATACTAAAAGGAAAACCTTCGAAAATTGTGAATTTGTCATATCAAACGAAAAAAATGTCATCTGTTATCTCTCTGCCCCTTCATCTGTTAAGGCCCCTTCTCAGGAACGGGGAAAAGTATCAAGTTGAAATAAAATGGAATAAATATAAGCTTCTGAGTCATTATCATCAAAAGATAGGCCACTTATGTCACATAATTTTGATACTCGAAAACTCACTCATAGGGTACTTCACTTTGTTCTAGAATCATGTAATTTGGCAAAAGGCAAGGTTTCCTAGTACAAGTAAATGAAAAAATCTGAAAATTGTAAATCTATAGTCATACGAAAACAATTTCTTTCACTTGTTCTCCAACTATCTATGTGCCCGTCGTTTAAGACCCCTTTTAATCAGAACAGCGTAGACATATTCAGCCAAAATTTATGTGGCTTGTTAAAGTCTACGGTCCCTTGGCGGTGAAAAAAATTGAAGCTTCGAAGCTAAGTCAATGCACTCAAAAAATACGGACATTTATGTCACATTTTTTGATGCTCGCAGGCTCGCTCATTAAAAACTATAGGGTATTTCCCATCGGCATAGAATCATGAAATTTGGCAATAAGCAAGGTTTAACAGTACAAGGAAAGTAAAATATCATAATATCGTTAATTTGTAACTACAGCTCAGGAAAAAAATATTTCTTTTGTCGTTTGTTATCCGTCTTTAGTATTAAAATTAAGACGTTCTTGAAAGTGTTCGAGATTCTGGAACCGGTATCTTGCCAGTGTGAATGTCGAAGACAGGCAAACGTCGTCGAGATTATCGATTTTCGGAATGAATGAACTATCCATATACGTAACTAAGTTTGTGCGGGATCCTCAGTGCACGTGCCCTGCTGATACGTGACCAATTTTATTTACTGGTGCCTAAGACCGCCCCACGCGAAATCTCAACGACTGTCTTCTCGCATGAAGGTGCGCGACCAGTGGCGCTGGGGCATAGTTGAAAGAAACAGGAGGCGCGAAGCTCCGAATGTTCCAGAGAACCAGCAGTGTGTAACTGTACATGGGGTACGACTGACTGCGTTGGACCACTATGGATAATAGTATCCCTTACACAACGACAATGTTTTAAGCTACTAAAATGAAGGAAAAATAAATACCAAATTTTTTACTAGTTGCGAGAGCTTTGTTAATTGTAAACCAGCTACGGACTCTATAGTCACACTAAAGAAGAGAACGACACACTTGTGGAACTTAACACGAGAGTAAAGCAGTAACTGAGAGATGCATGTGAGCAGTAGCTGTCAAGAGAGTCGGTTCAATACCATATCCTGAGGACCTGTGTAGTATGTACCACAAAGCGGCAAAATAATGGACGGATGGCCCGACTCAGATGTGATCCTTAGCGAGGTGTTAACGTCCCAGCATATACCTTCAGTAATTGTAGAGTAACGACGGACACTGTGGGCACAGAAATGGAGAAATAGTTAAATCTTTCAAAAAAGAAGGAAATATCACTAATTACGAACAGTAAGAATCTCTGCCTTAAATACGAAATAAAATCTTGAGAACACTGTCCATGTAGGAATTGTGTGCACTAAAACTAAGAAAGTAGCGAGGCCTTCACTAAATGGGAGGTCTACGGTAACCTGTGTTCCCGTTTTTTACAATCGCTAGAACGAATGCTGGAGAAGTACGGACACGGAAATAGGCGGACAGCAGCGTTAGCGAGATATATGCAGACACCCCAGTTTTCGGGTATTGGCCGTGTTCAATAATGGTGCTCATTTTAAAACGGGTCATAGTTGTTGCCGCAGCCCGTATAAACAATCGGGGTAAAACTATATACAGATTTAGTTTCTGATCAGCATCTAACTATTGCTACAGCTGTATATACAGATTGTTTAATCAATTGTGATCATTTCGTGATAACGACGTGCATTTTACTGACTACCAATTACTGTGTAAATGCGACGTGCTGTTCGAAGTGGAAGCAGTGCGGAATATTGCTGTGATTTAATTGGACAAACGAACACTGTGTTTTAACATTTAGAACTAAAACAGTGTCCCAAAGAATCATTTATTAGCCACATTCGGAAGAGTGAAATATAATTATTATTTCATAGACTTACGCTACCTAAGAATTTTGTATTAAAATGCTATTCAAAACATTCAGCCTGAGAAACCTGGTTTTTGTTTTGTTTTAAATGCAAATGGAAGGCATGCACGGATCTGTGTAATGACATTCCATCCACATTCTGAAGCCAAACAACCACTTTCAACTTGTTTATAGACAAGAAAATATGAAATATTAACAATTTCCCCTTTTCAGATTATTTTTGGTAGCAATCTCGTGTTAGTAATGATTCTCTCCGCTTATGTAACACGGCAGATGAGAGTGCAGTTTCAGGAAATTCTTCGTGATTAACAAGTGTAAGTATAATTCAAGTCAAAGAGGCCAACGAACTATGCACGACCATACAAATAGTTATTATTAAGGTCAAAAAATATGAAAAGTAACCTATAAAATGGTTTAAGGACAAAACTTTAAGGATAAATTCAAGATAAACTGGAAGCAAACCTAATTTTTATAAATTCTATCACATTTATTTTTAAAACTCTTTACTCGCGCTGAGAAATTGCTGGCATCAGAGGGGAAACACTGATATTCTTTTTACATAGGCTTCAAAGTTTCTAGAAATGCAGTACACTTTATTAACATAACTTATTTAATACTGACAATGCTTCTTCACTGTAATTAATGCTTTTAGCCAAATAATTTGTGAGGACTCAGTGGCTGTAGCATATTAATTATTAAATGTGCAACCGTGCAACACTTGACCAGCACACACGGACGTACCCGTATTAATAGCGAACGAGCGAGCTCTTAAGTCACTTCTGTGTGTGGCCTAAACAATACTACTTGCACTTCTTGCCGCTCTGCGTGTTGTTACGTAACCTTACGTGTCGCCCGCTAATCACCGGTGTCCGCAAGTCTCCTTGTCCGCATATCTCCTGACACCGCTAGAATTACATACAAATTGAGCTGAGAGTTGTCCATTGTCGCAGGCGTTTACTCAGTTTGTTTCGAAATGCATTGCAAACTATTATTACAGCTCGCCTTAAAAGTAAAAAACCGTTGTATTATAAATTATCATTATCTTATTTATGGATGCGTCCGTTACTTCGTGGCACGACAATTCCATATTTAAGATAAAATAACATGCATATTTTTTCCTTCTACTGGCCAGTAGAACAAAATCAGTGTACTTGTTATTCAGTCTTAAATATAAACTTACCAGTTACAGATGTTTTTACAGAGCAAAATTTCACCTCACACTTCATAGGATTATGCCAGGTAGTAAACCGCCGCCACACATAGGTTAGGGAAGCCTAATCTGCGTTGTGGTTAGTTGCAGAAAATGGAAACAGAACACTGCGACAACCATGTGAAGAAAATCAGCGCAATGGGTAGGTTAAACATTGTATCATGCATGAAACCTCTGTAGGAGGAGCACAGAAGGGGCACTACTTATTTACTAGTTACAGCATTCTCACTAAACACTCTGGGATATAATACATTTTTGTATCATCTACAAAATTTCGTTCTTGTGGCATGACACGTTCCGAAGCCGAACAAACCGTTTAAATGTCTGCGGACATGTATGTCTGTAATCATAATTTAAACGGACAGCTACCTGACTGCGATATATTCTGGGTGTCCAACTGCTTCGATTAGTGCCCTACATCGACAAGCGGCTTTTAAGCGAGCTTTATTAACAATGTAAAGCTAATAATCCGTCGGGAATATTGCGGCGCAAGTTCGTATAAAACTCACAAGAGACCAGAGCGCAAAACAGCACATAAATAAAACCGTTGTGTCAATTTGTAATACGTAAATGTGCTTTAATAAAATATGATTACGTCTAATGTATTCTTCAAACGTTTGAATACTAACGCATTTCGAATCAACGACTTGTTATTTCGTGTTTTAAAAACACTGAGCAAAAAATCCTAGACACCGTTATTATCAATTCAAAACCTCTAACGGTTTGTTTTCCCACGGAAAAATAGACAGTGCGGCACTTGACCCACATGGCTAAATCGCCTTTGATTCTCATGACACCACATTCCCTGTTTTCGTCAGTTCATAACCAAATTGTCCGTTCAAACTTTACGTCGACCTCTGGCTTCGTTACTCACCAGACTGTCACCGCAAAATATATTTCAATACAAGTACGACCAAAAAGATGCCAAAACTTAAGGAAACGAGACCGTAACTAGGAGTTGGAGCGCATTCGTTCAATCAAGCCATCACAAGTTATCGCCACAGGTATTACCAATAACAAACGAAGACGCCAGTGTAACGGTTACAGGCCACTGACGACGCCAGCAGTACCGTGCAGTTCATTGCTTGGTGAGCAGGATGTTTCCAAAGAGCGACGAGTTTTCGTTGTTGAACAGTATTTTGTCAGTCACTGTATGCACGTGTTGCAGACGCATATCGCGGAGAAATATCCAGATGCCGCAACGCCGAATAGTTCAGCAATAAAGAGATTCGTCCACTGTTTCCGAGAACGCAGATCATTTGCAGACAAGAAGAGAACCGAGAGACTGGTCACTTTGAGGGGCGCTAAACTAACTGCGGTGAGGGATGGGAGGGTGTTTTCGCGGCAAAAAGTTTAACGAGACTGTCCAGTCTGGATTTCATATAGGAGCTCCCAGAAAGCAATGCAGAAGTTAAAATTTCGTGCGTATCATGTTCTTAGACTAAAGG
This sequence comes from Schistocerca serialis cubense, assembly GCF_023864345.2. NCBI lineage: Eukaryota > Metazoa > Arthropoda > Insecta > Orthoptera > Acrididae > Schistocerca > Schistocerca serialis. Next base: position 231,027,867 of record NC_064642.1, read on the forward strand.
CTCCGAATTAAGAAAAGTGTCTAGCGTACTGTACAATGATTTGTATTTTCTTCACTGATACATCTACATCTACATCGATACACTGCAAATCGCATTTAAGTGCCTGGCAGAGGGTTCATCGAACCAGCTTCACAACTCTCCGTTATTACAATCTTGTATAGCGCGCGGAAAGAATGAACACCTATATCTTTCCGTACGAGCTCTGATTTCCCTTATTTTATCTTGGTGATCGTTCCTCCCTATGTAGGTCGGTGTCAACAAAATATTTTAGCTGGTGATTGGAATTTCGTGAGAATTTTCCGTCGCAACGAGAAACACCTTTCTTTTAATGATGTCCAGCCCAAATCCTGTATCATTTCTGTGACACACTCTCCAATATTTCGCGATAATGCAAAACGTGCTGACTTTCTTTGAACTTTTTCGATGTACTCCGTCACTCCTATCTGGTAAGGATCCCACACCACCGCGTAGCAGTATTCTAAAAGAGGATGGACAAGCATAGTGTAGGCAGTCTCCTTAGTAAGTCTGCTACATTTTCTAAGTGTCCTGCCAATAAAAAGCAGTCTTTGGTTAGCCTTCCCCACAACATTTTCTATGTGTTCCTTCCAATTGAAGTTGTCCGTAATTGTAATACCTAGGTATTTAGTTGAATTTACGGCTTTTAGATTAGACTGCTTTATCGTGTAACCGAAGTTTAACGAAATCCTTTCTGCACTAATGTGGATGAACTCACACTTTTCGTTATTTAGGGTCAACTGCCAGTTTTCGCACCATTCAAATATCTTTTCTTAAATCGTTTTGCAGTTTGTTTTGATCTTCTGATGACTTTATTAGTCGATAAACTACAGCGTCATCTGCAAAAAAACGAAGACGGCTGCTCAGACTGTCTCCAAAATCGTTTATGTAAATACGGAACAGCAAAGGGCCTATAACACAACCTTGGGGAACGCCTGAAAATCACTTCTGATTTACGCGATGACTTTCCGTCAGTTACTACGAACTGTGCCCTCTCTGACAGGAAATCACAAATCCAGTCACATAACTGAGACGATATTCCATAAGCACGCAGTTTCACTACGAGGCGCTTATGTGGTACAGTGTCAAAAGCCTTTTGGAAACCAGAAATACAGAATCGATCTGAAATCCCTTGTCAGTAGCACTCAACACTTCATGGGAATAGAGAGATAGTTGTGTTTCACAGGAACGATGTTTTGTAAACCGATGTTGACTGTGTGTCAATATACCGTTTACTTCGAGGTAATTCATAATGATCGAACAAAATATATGTTCTAAAATCCTGCTGCATATCGACGTTTACGATATGGGCCTGTAATTTAGTGGATTACTCCTACTACCTTTCTTGAATATTGGTGTGACCTGTGCAACTTTCCAGTCTTTGGGTACGGATCTTTCGTCGAGCGAACGGTTGTATATGAGTGTTAAGTATGGAGCTAATGCATCAGCATAATCCGAAAGGAACCTAATTGGTAAACAGTCTGGACCAGAAGACTTGCTTTTATTAAGTGATTCAAGTTGTTTCACTATTCCGAGGATATTTACTTCTACGTTACTCATGTTGGCAGCTGTTCTCGATTCGAATCCTGGAATATTTACTTCGTCTTCTTTTGTGAAGGCATTTCGGAAGGCTGTGTTTAGTGACTCTGTTTTGGCAACACTGTCTTCGATAGTATCTCCATTGCTATCGTGCAGAGAAGGCATTGATTGTTTCTTGCCGCTAACATACTTCACATACGACCAGATTCTGTTTGGATTTTCTTTCTGCCAGATTCCGAGACAAAGTTCCGTTGTGGAAACTGTTACAGGCGTCTCGCATTGAAGTCCGCGCTAAATTTCGAGCTTATGTAAAAGATCGCCAATGTTGTGGATTTTGCGTCTGTTTAAATTTGGCATGTTTGTTTCTTTGTTTCTGCAACAGTGTTCTAACCCGTTTTGTGTAACAAGGAGGATCAGCTCCGTCGTTAATTTATTTGGTATAAATCTCTCAATTGCTGCCGATACTGTTTCTTTGAATTTAAGCCACATCTGGTTTACACTTATATTATTAATTTTAAGCGAGTGGAGATTGCCTCTCAGGAAGGCGTCAAGCGAATTTTTATGTTAGTGTATAAGTGAACAGTCAAAATACAAGAATTTGGTCAACCGAAAAACCACATGTCACTCAAGAAAACACCTTGCACCAAACTGAAGTGTGGTGTGCAGCATGGGCGCTCGCAGAAATGTATCCAGTGGCGGTTGGGGATGGGGCAAGATTCGAGCGCGGCTCACACTCAGGCGATGCTATATGCGAATCGATACGGGAATACGATGCAGAAGCAGCCCGCATCGGCGGAGATAGAAACATAATGCAAGCGACTTACCTAATTCACACTGGTACGACAGCGCTCTGACACCGATACGTATATCCATCGTATAGTCCGGCGCAACAGGGAGTGTTCCACGCAACTCGCATAGTACGAAACGCGGAGAGTAAAGTTTCAAGTCATTCGATTTGCCTAAAAAATGGTTTTATGTAGATGAAGCAATGCTACATCCGTATCTGCATTCAGATTATGGGTAAAGCTTTTACTTTTCTTATTTAAAAAATAAAAACAATATTTTGGGATTCGTGCGTACTTTCCGCTACTCAGTCTTCCTCATTCGAGTATGAGAAAAGTCACGTACCCGAGCACTGGAAGGGTCGGCTGCAGAGAATCGTTTGAAAAGGTGGGAAATCGACCTGAGAAACCCCCACAAAGATGTAAAAGAAGAACTGGCGCCTGGTGGAGACCTACCATACACAGTCTGGAGAACCCTAAACCGTATGAGGGTAGAAGTGCCGAAGTGCAAGACAAACCTGCAGCAATGGGGTTTTCTAAAAGAGAATGAGAACATTCTCTGTCTCTGTGGTTCTGTCCAGGACCCTCAACACCTTCTTATCTGTCCATATTTAGACCAGCCCTGCACAATGAATGACTTATAGGAGGCAAATGACAAGGCCATATTGGTTGCTGATTTTTGGAAGTCTGAAGTCTAGTTCCGGACACGGAAAGTAAGTAATGAGAAAAGTATTCGGTAAACAAAAATATTTTTCCGCATGTTGTGGCCACACATCACAGCTTTCCATTATTGCCCGTGGTTACTTTAAAGTAAAGCACCGTGCATACTCCACTTCGAGTCCCGGTCGGGGCACACATTTTCACCTGTCCCGGTTGATATATATCAACGCTCGTCAGCAACTGAAGGTATTAATATAATTCTAATTTCGTTCTAGACGGCTGCAGGTCATGAATGATGTCTGTTCTTTCGGACATGTCCGAAAGATCGGACACCGTATCCATATAAGTATATATTTTGAAAAGTTTGCAATGAAAAACGTAGTCACTGGCAGTTTGCGTTTGGTGCATTTAACGTCGTATGTTGTTGCGTAAGACCTGTAGCTAACGTATCTAAACAGTTTTTAACGCTGAAAGGAAAGCTGTGCCTCTTCCTTATCTCGAGTAGTTGCGTGATACATTTTGGCGTTTGGCCGTGACGAGGTACTACGACGCCTCACACTGAACGCTATGAACGCTCGCCGCGCTATGCGGAGCTGTCACGTGTTGCTGCCGATTACAAGCCGAAGTACTCATTCGCATGTGTGCTTTCCAGCTGGAAGGATGGCTTGACCTGTCATTTCTTTCTGTGTTGGGTATAGTAGACGCGTAGTTCACACAAGAGGACTGTTCGGTTATGGTATCTTCCGCCCAGCTATTTGAGAAAAGCCTTTGTCCTTGGGATTATACTATGAAATCGTATTCGAGGGCAAATAAAATGATGGCACTTCGTCGAACACTGTGCCCTATTTTCTTTGATACTACAGTGAAGACATCGTTTTAACGTTTCGCTTCTTGAGGCAGATGAACGTTCCTGTCGGCTGCAGCAGATCGGAGCCGCTTGCCATACATCTCATGAAGCAGTTCATTTCTTAAGAGCATTTGTTGGTAATCGACTCATCTTTAAAAGGGTAAGGTCCTCCATGTACTCACGATTTAGCATCTTCACATTTCTTCTTGTAGGGCTACCTTCGAGGAATGGTCTATAGAAACAGGTGACACGCACTGGCGGAATTAAAGATTAACGTAACAGTGGAGATTAACAACCTCAATGTCGTACATGCTCCGCAGGATGGCCTCAAACATGGGAAAATTAAGTTCACACAGGCGATACACAACAGTGCATCCATTAGGAGCATACGTAATAACGATGTGTGTGTATAAAATACGTACTTATTTATAAAGATATATGTACGCCTGAATACGTTTTGATGTGCGCTACTTTTCGATCATCCTGCAGAGTCAAATAAACACCGTAGCTGCTCTGTTCTCTGTCTGCACACGTACAGCGTCACTCGCCACATCACTACGTCATGGGCCAAAGCCGACGGCCGGTATTGGTAGGTTCAACCCAGCGTCACTTGAATCGAGTAATAGCCGTTTAGCGTTACACACTCTGAGCTACCGTTCGCACACGCACACACACACACACACACGCACACACACACACACGCACACACATGCAAGCACACACGCGATTCCAACATCTGCGTCCTATGACCGTTGGCTGCCACAGTGTGCACTTCGCCGCCTCTCTGCTGCTGTTATCTGACTCACCTCGGTAAAAGCAAACAACAATAACCTCACGCGGCGCTCGGTCGTTCGCTGATTACTGTGCTGCGTCGCCCGCGCGTAGCTTTAAATAAACTCGTGACAGATGACGTCACGGGATGTCGTCACTGTTGTGCCGCTGCAGCCACCGCCAAGGCCGCCGCAGCAGTAGTTCGCAAACTATGCGGATGCTCTTGATACTACGTAAACGGTTCGAAAGATATAAACAACGCTTTCTGCTAATGAAGGCCTGCAGGGTGGCGGATAATTAACTGTAAAGCTCTCGAGAATAAATTAATTCTGTGTCGATTGCGATTGTTATCTGTTGGTTGTTGTTGGTTGTTTTTGGGGGAAGAGACCAAGCAGCGAGGTCATCGGTCTCATCGGATTAGGAAAGGAAGTCGGCCGTGCCCTTTCAACGGAACCATCCCGGCATTTGCCTGGAGCGATTTAGGGAACTCTCGGAAAACCAAAATCAGGATGGCCGGACGCGGGATTGAACCGTCGTCCTCCCGAATACGATTGTTATCGATCAGGTTTAGATACATTTGTTTTGCCGTGATACTTTACGAGCATTGTCTGTAAAGAAATCAGCGAAAATATTACGTCCATTGGTAAATGAGCTTCTTCCTTTGGTCGATAGGATTTTATTGTCCGGATTACGTGCTTCGTTATGCTTAATGTCTTCAAAATTAAAACCATCTCTGGAACGGCAGGCGTCGTCTAGGACAAAACAAGATTTGGTAATGCTATTGGCAAAGTTCAGCTTGACGTCGATAGATCTGTGAAATTTTCAACATTTTTATTCGTTAGAATCCCAAATGTGCACTCCACATTTCTCAGAGCATTAGTTATACGGTAGTTAGATGTGCGTTTCTTGTAGGAGATGGAAGCTCCGCTGTATGGTCTCATGGCAAAATTAGACAGATTAGATAAGTTGGTATTGAAAGCCTCATCGCACAGTCTTTGCTTTTGATGGATTATTGCAGTTTCACTGTTAACTCATCAGACTATTGTATACTCATTCGAAAATGATTAAAGAATTTACTTTCAGCTAGCAGTGAGCTAAAGAGTGGGTATGTTCAAACGCTGTTTTTTAGTTTATTCATGAACGAAATACGCAAACACCTATGATTTCTTCTTCCTACGTCCATACTACAATACTGGCCATTAAAATTGCTACACCACGAAGATGACGTGCTACAGACGCGAAATTTAACCGACAGGAAGAAGATGCTGTGATATGCAAATGATTAGCTTTTCAGAGCATTCACACAAGGTTGGCGCTGGTGGCGACACCTACATCGTCCTGACATGACGAACGTTTCCAACCGATTTCTCATACACAAACAGAAGCTGACCGGCGTTGCCTGGTAAAAAGTTGCTATGATGCCTCGTGTAAGGAGGGGAAATGCGTACCATCACGTTTCCGACTTTGATAAAGGTCGGATTGTAGCCTATCGCGATTGCGGTTTATCGTATCATGACATTGCTGCTCGCGTTGGTCGAGATCCAATGACTCTTAGCAGAATATGGAATCGGTGGGTTCAGGAGGGTAATACGGAACCCCGTGCTGGATCCCAACGGCCTCGTATCACTCGCAGTTCGAGATGACAGGCAACTTATCCGCGGGGCTGTAACGGAACGTGCAGCCACGTGTCGACCCCTGAGTCAACAGATGGGGACGTTTGCAAAACAACAACCATCTGCACCAACAGTTCGACGACGTTTGCAGCAGCATGGACTATCAGCTCGGAGACCATGGCTGCTGTTACCCTTGACGTTGCATCACAGACAAGAGCGCCTGCGATGGTGTACTCAACGACGAACTTGGGTGCACGAATGGCAAAACGTCATTTTTTCGGATGAATCCAGGTTCTGTTTACAGCAACATGATGGTCGCATCCGTGTTTGGCGACATCACGGTGAACGCACATTGGAAACGTGTATTCGTCATGGCGTGATGGTACGGGGTGCCATTGGTTACACGTCTCGGTCACCTCTTGTTCGCATTGACGGCACTTTGAGCAGTGGACGTTACATTTCAGATGTGTTACGACCCGTGGCTCCACCCCTCATTCGATCCCTGCGAAACCCTACATTTCAGCAGGATAATGCAAGACCGCATGTTGCAGGTCCTGTACGTGCCTTTCTGGATACAGAAAATGTTCGACTGCTGCCCTGGCCAGCACATTCTCCAGATCTCCCAGCAATTGAAAACGTCTGGTCAATGGTCGCCGAGCAACTGGTTCGTCACAATACGCCAGTCACTACTCTTGACGAATTGTGGTATCGTGTTGAAGGTGCATGGGCAGCTGTACCTGTACACGCCATCCAAGCTATGTTTGACTCAACGCCCAGGCGTATCAAGGCCTTTATTACGGCCAGAGGTTGTTGTTCTGGGTACTGATTTCTCAGGATCTACACACCCAAATTGGGTGAATGTAATCACATGTCAGTTCTAGTATAATATATCTGTCCAATGAATACCCGTTTATCATCTGCATTTCTTCTTGGCATAGCAATTTTAATGGCCAGTAGTGTAGTAACGCTGCGATATTGTCGCCGAAATGCCGCCGTGTACGCAATGAAACGATTTCTGACGTCGCGGCCTCGCTGCGAGCTCGCAAGGTTGTTACTCACTCGTGTGCATCGAAGCCTAAGAATAGTGCTTTTATCTTTGTTTACATCTACACATGTGCAAGTTGCCTTACATTGCCTGGTGGATGGTTCCCTTGCTACCAACATAATTTCCTCGTTTCCTGTTGCATTCCAGAATGGTGCGTATGTGAAATGGCTACCGATGAGCCTGCGTATGAATAATTTCTCTAATTTCCTGGTCTTGGCCATCAGAAGAGACGAGTGTGGGTGGAGGTAATATACTGACTGAAACGGAAAATACAATGACGCCAAAAAAATCGCAACACCAAGAACGAGTTGTGCAACATAGACGAAACCTGACAGGCGTGTTTCCATTCAAATTTCAGTGCAGTCGCATGAAACTGGCCCTAGTAGGGCCACTATGGGGACCGCAAGTCAGGTTTGCTTTGATAATATGTTGTAACGATCATGAGCGTTACTTACCTTTGAGACTGATGTTAGTCAAGAATACCCCTAAGGCGACCAAGACGCCATTTTCAACAATGAGGTCATGTTATACGGCTACGAGAAGCTGGATGTTCCATCTGCGATATTACAGAAAGACTTGACGGGAATGTAGCCACTGCACAGATTGCTGACAGCAGAGTTTATGGTCGCCAAGAAGACCCGGCTCCGTACGGCCACGTGGCACTACTGAGAGGGGAGGCGATCGTGTTCGGCGTAAGGCTCTGGCAGCCGTACGCCGAACAGCTGCCAGTTATCACCCCAGTAACACAACGAACTGTTACAAATCGCTTACTTAAAGCACAGCTCCGAGTCAGACGCCCCGTAGTGTGCATTCCACCGACCCCAAACCACCGCCATTGGCGACTTCAGAGGTGTCAAGCTGGTTGGAAGACAGGGTGGAGGACTGTTGTATTTTCTGATGAATGGTTCTGCCTCAGTGCCAGTGATGGACGTTTGTTGGTTTGAAGGAGGACAGTTGAGGGCCTGTGACAAACCAGCCTGCGTGTTAGACTGACTGGACCTACACCCGGAGACATGGTCTGAGGGGCGATTTCGTATGACAGCAAAAGCACTCTCGTGGTTATTCCACATAACCGGGCTGCAAGTTTGTACGTCGATCTGGTAATCCGACCCGTCATGTTGGCATTCATGAACAGCATTCCAGGCGGCGTTTCCTAACACGATAACGCTCGCCCACGTACAGCTGTTCTAAAGGAATATGCTCTACAGGGAGTCGACAGTTCCCCTGGCCAGCTCGATCACCAGATCTGTCTCTAATCTAGCACATATGTCACGTCATCGGACGATAACTTCAGCGTCATCCACCAATAACATCAACCGTTCTTTCATTGACCAACCACGTGCAACAGGCATGAATTCCACCCAAAAAAGTGACATCCGCCACCTGTATAACACTAGGCATGGACGTCTGCTTGCTTGCTTTCACCATTCTACTGGTTACACGCGTTATTAATATACCAGCATTTCACATTTGCAATGGCTTATAGCGAACTTACATTAACCTGTTAACTTTCAGTGTTAATCATTAAGATATGTTACCTAGACAAATGTATTCCCGAAGTTTCATCACTCTAGGTTAATTATTTTTGGGTATAGCTATTTTTTTCGCCCGTGTATTAAGCCATGAACACACTGACCGAAAACTAAGAAACTGACACTCCATTATTTCCGTGACTAAGGGATATTTTCATTAAAATTTCGTCTGTGTGCGATCTCACTTTCATAATTTTCAGCACAGATAAGATTCATTCCTATTGATGAAAAATTGTGTAGGTACACGCTGGCTACTGGGCGTGTCTAACGTTGCTGGAGGTTTCCAAGTGCAGATCACAACACTGCATGGCCAGAGGACGCGTTAGAGCAGATTATTGCCTTCTTTCGTCAGATCGATAGCATGAGGGACATGGGAGTATCATACCGACAGATCGCAGAGACTTTTGGCTACAGTACAATGACCATAGAACAAGTGATGATGAGATGGACTCGGGAGAACAGTATGGCCAGAAGAGTAGGTAAAGATCATTCGACAAGGATTCCTTTATGAGAAAATCGAAGGGCTGATGGTATGACTTCGACAATGGAACTACTGAAACATGGGGAGAAGTTAAGACAGAGCGTCACCCATCGCTAACCGTCCTGAACTCATTACTGAAATATGGGTAGAGAACTCGAGTTCACAGGCGTCGTTTACCCTGACTGCGTACCACTTACAAGAGAAGGGATGATGAACAGCCGATTGGCAATCGATTGTGTTTTTCTTTCCGTCGGTTTTTCCAGTCGAACGAAACAATCGAATGAAATTAGCCCCTGCAGCCACGTCAGCTATATAAATGTTTTCCACCCACTATCCGGGGCTGAGTGCTTTCACTCAGTGTGAGACAAATGACTGACTCAGGTCTCTCACTGTCACGTCAATTTTATGAATGTTTTCATGTAGTACCCAGATTTCAGTGATTTCCCTCAAATACCTTTTCGTCTTTTTGGTTATACATGAACCACGGCTAGGATTTCCAGCTTTTTTAGAGACAAGTAATGCATCTTATTTCAAGACGATGTCAATAAAAATGTATTTCTAAAAAGGAAGTATTTTCAAAATTTGTATATTTACACTAGCGGAGAAAAAATCACAACAGGAAAAAATAACTAATCTAGAGCAGTGTTTTTCAACCTGTGGATCGCGACCCCCTGGGGCGTCGCAAAGCCTTGCTCAGAGGGTCGCAGTCGCAGGAGAAAACAGTTGCAGCATGGCTCGTAATTTACGTTTCATGAACATCATCTGCTATGGAATATATGTCATATGGAAGTGACAAGGTTTTGTGAAAGCACCTCACAGAATCGCTCACGTTCAGATCTGGTACTTACAGGGCTATTACAAATGATTGAAGCGATTTCATAAATTCACTGTAGCTCCATTCATTGACATGTGGTCACGACACACTACAGATACGTAGAAAAACTCATAAAGTTTTGTTCGGCTGAAGCCGCACTTCAGGTTTCTGCCGCCAGACCGCTCGAGAGCGCAGTGAGACAAAATGGCGACATGAGCCGAGAAAGCGTATGTCGTGCTTGAAATGCACTCTCATCAGTCAGTCATAACAGTGCAACGACACTTCAGGACGAAGTTCAACAAAGATACACCAACTGCTAACTCCATTCGGCGATGGTATGCGCAGTTTAAAGCTTCTGGATGCCTCTGTAAGGGGAAATCAACGGGTCGGCCTGCAGTGAGCGAAGAAACGGTTGAACGCGTACGGGCAAGTTTCACGCATAGTGATGTGAAAGATTCAGTGTTTAAACCTCCTCTACCAAGAAACGTGCCAGAACTGCTAGCTCGCATCAACAATGCTTTCGAACTCATTGATGGGGACATGCTGTGCCGAATGTGGGAGGAACTTGATTATCGGCTTGATGTCTGCCAAATCACTAAAGGGGCACATATCGAACAATTGTGAATGCCTAAAAAAACTTTTTGAGTTTTTGTATGTGTGTGCAAAGCATTGTGAAAATATCTCAAATAATAAAGTTATTGTAGAGCTGTGTAATCGCTTCAATTATTTGTAATAACCCTGTATTTATAATAATGAATACGAATTTAATTTAAACCTGTTGAAGAGTTCAAATACGCAAATAGCTGCAGCAGTGAGAAGCAACACGATGTCTATCGATCTCGTCGCTCTTCTGTGGAATGGAACTAGGGGGGCGAGAGTCACTTAATCTAGTACAGATAGTATTTACCTCTGAGAGGTTTACAGGGAGAGGGAAAGCTCCACATCAACTTCCGGGCTGGAACGGCGGTGCAGTGGCAGCGTCTTGTGTATTACTGACAACTTAGTTTACGTGCCAATCATGTGCTGTGATAAAAATATCACACGGAACGAGAACAATTTATGAAAGCGCATTTAAAAGCTGCTCACGTTCAAATGCGATACAAAATGGCTGCAACAACAAGCACACAGCTCACTTGCAAAATTTAGCACCACGGTTACTAGAACACATTTCAGTAACAAGTTTCGAACCAAACAGTAGATCGCTAGCATTGGCAGCAGTGAGACAAGGCACGAAGTACAGCAATTTCTACCGAGTGGATCTAGGAAGCCTGAGCTCAACTCAGACTGTAATTCACATACAGCATGTTGACGTTGTTTCTACTTCACTAGTTCTGTGGCTTCATCGAGATTCCCGCAAAATCGTCGTTGTTGGTCACCTGGTTAATTTTTCATGTCTTTCGTGTAGTTAATTGTGGTGATTGCCGTGACGTGAATCGTTGTCTTTTTATAGTGCTTTACAAAATAGTTTGAAAAATATCTTTCAAAAAACTAGTACTATCATTTATAAAAATATATTCTATATATTCCCGCAATTAATTAAAAATAAATGTTGTTTCTTTTGAAACTGAATGAAAGTGAATTAAATAACCATCCTCCTACATGTCTCAAGACTACGGTTTCTGTAATACAAAAACATAGGCCTCTGGAAAATGGTATTTATTTTTTATTAAAATTACTTAAGTCCTTGTTTAACATTAATTCTGAATTGAGCATGATAAATATACCGAGTTAACGATAAATACGTTGCCTTTGAAATCGCTCACCTACTTATTATGTTTCTGGGGGTCGGCAGGATATTTTCACTTGGAAAGGGGTCGGGTATTCAAAAAGGTTGAAAATCACTGATCTAGAGCAATGAAATTTTGGAAATACATTTGCCTAGGTATATTTAAGTGAATAGTATTGCAAGATCACATGTTAGTGTAAGTGCGGCAGAAGCCATTACAAACGTGCGATGCTGGTACATTAATAACAGAATCTTGAATGCAAACATGCAAACGTGCATGCATTGTGTTATGCAGGTGCTGGATGTCGTGGGATGGAGTTCCATGCCTGGTGTGCTTGGTCGGCCAATACACGGAAGGTTAATGCTGGAATTGTCGTCCGATGTCCCACATGTGCTCGATTGGATTCGGATCAGATGCTCGACCAGGCCTAGTCAACATGTCTACATTCTGTAGAGCACGTTGCGTTACAACAGCGGTATGTGGGCGAGCGTTATCCTTTTATAAAACACTCCCTGGAATGCATGTCAAGAATGGCAGTACAACAGGTCGATTCACCAGACTGACGTACAAATTTGCAGCACCCACGAGAGTGCTCCTGCTGTCATGAGGAATCACGGCCCAGACCATAACTCCAGGTGTTGGTCCAGTGTGTCTAGCACGCTAACAGGTTGGTCGGAGGTCCTCAAGTGGCCTCCTAATTAACATATCACTGGTACCGAGGCAGAAGCAGCTTTTATCAAGAAACACAACACACCTTCACCCTGACCTCCAATGGGCTCTCGCTTGACGCCATTGAAGCCATAAATGGTTTTAGTTCAGGGCCCATGGACAACACGCTACAGGGCGTCTGGCCCGGAAATGTTCTTGAAGTAACCGATTTTTAACAGTTCGCCGTGTCACGGTACCGACTGCTGCTCAGATTGCTGCTGCAGATGGCGCAAGATACGCCGAACATGACGGTCTTCCCTCTCGGTAGTGCCACGTGGTCGTCCAGAGCCCTCTTGCGTCCATATATTCTCAAGACCACCGTTACCAGGAATCATGTACAGTGGCTGCATTGCTGCTGTCTTCCTCCAGTATTGCGGAAGGAACATCCAAATTCTCGTAACCCTATTACACAGCCCCATTGAAACTCAGTCAGGTGTTGAAAATGGCGCCTTTGTGATCTTTTAGGTATTCTTGATAAACATCAGCGCACCATCTCCAGTCTGAAAGGTAACTAATGCTCATGTATGTTACAGTGTGTATTTAAAGCAAACCTGATATGCATCCTCATATGCAACTCGCGCTAAATCTGTATGGACTTCATCTTTCAGATGTAGGAACACACCTACCAACTTCCATTTATGTCACGCAACTTCTTGTTGGTATTGTAATTTTTTTCCTCATTGTATTTACATAAATACTAATTTTTCATACGACTGGCATTAAATATGGATTTTGGCTTGTTTTGAAAGTTCAATAACTGCTTCTACATTAGAAATCTATGTTTGAATAAATCAAAAATTACGTTTTTGTTTCACTGTCTCTTTCTTTCCGCTAATTTGTGCCCATCACTAATATATTCTCTTTTGCTAAACGCTGAGGTGACGTGAAAGAAAGAGTCTAAGACAAATTTTTTTTTGTGACTTAATCAGTTGTTTTGTAACCGTAAACTGTCACTTTTCGGAAGGTTTTTTTTTTTTCGCCGACATGTTTGTCATCATTCGTTAACTTACTTTGAATTTCTTTAATTATATGATCTCAGAAAGTTAATCAATCTTGGAGATACCGTAAATCGCATTGTATTTGTCCTGAAGATAATTTTTTATCCAGTCATGTGATTTCTTTCATTCCCACAGCACCAACCGTTTCATCATTTTGATAAAGACACAGAGTTCACCAGTAAGTCAATGCTTGTTCATGAACGTGGACGAAAAACTGAATTGAAAGCTATATATTGGCACTCAACAAAAAGCAAATGCTGGAACGACAGTAAGAGTGTCAGCAGGTGATAACAGAGTGCAATCAACAATAACGATTTAGCAATGCCAAAGCGATGAACATGTCCCCTCAGAATTTACCAATGTGCCGCGGATCAGGTGACACCAGTTGTCACTCATAGCGGTTTATAGTGGTGCAAACGCGGTTGCAGACCGTCTTCAGTGGTGGTCAGAGATAGGGGTAACTGTGAAATTGAGGTACCAGTTTGCAAAATCGAATTGTACTTCTTAATGCATTCAAAGGCTGTAAATTGTAAACATATTTATGTGTATGGTTACGATTTGCGCGCACACATCAGATAACATAGTTTTCCACACAGCATGTAAGGTGTCAAACAAATAACACACCTTACATTGAATTCCTGAAACAATTACCATTAAATCGGTAAGTCACCCGACATAGTTACATAAAACTGTATCAATTATTGATAGACAAAGCTAATAAACAAACCAGCATTTCATGGATATAATCCACTAACACTCACACTTGTAATTGCACGCAAGTAATTTCCCAGATCCGAGCTACGAGACGAAGTTCTGAGGGAGGGAATATTTTGTGACGGAACACCCGTCCTGCATTCGGCTAAAACCTTCACAGCAGGACATCTAGCTGATACAATGAGACGCCGAAGCTACTTTTAACGAGAACCCTCTGGAAAGCCTTTTACAGGAATACGGCAGTAGAAGCCAGATAAACGTCCAGAGAAACCCAGCTCAAAACATTCGTGATTCACTGGAGCCACCTGTCTCTAACACCCAAATGAAATACGAGGGTCACTCCAAATAAATGCACACAACTTTTTTAAAAATCCATCTACATGTTTGAAAGTTTTACAGTGTGTAGATACATCCTTTAGGAACAATATTTTCATTTCTCCACATAATTTCCATCCCTCTCAACTGCCTTACGCCATCTTGGAACCAGCGTCTGTATACCTGCACGGTAAAAGTCTGGACCAGCCTGTTGGAGCCACTGTTTGGCAGCGTTCACAAGGGAGTCATCATCTTCACACCTTGTTCCATGAAGAGAGTCTTTCAGTTTCCTAAAGAGATGATAGTCACATGGAGCCAGGTCAGGACTGTTCATTGATGGCCATCCGAGTTTTGTGATAGCTTCCATGGTTTTTTGACTGACATGTGGCCTTGCATTGTCATGCAACAGCAAAACATCCTGCTTTTGCCGATGTGGTCGAACACAACTCAGTCGAGTATGTAGTTTCTTCAGTGTCGTCACATATGCATCAGAATTTATGGTGGTTCCACTTCGCATGATATCCACATGCAAGAGTCCTTCGGAATCGAAAAATACCGTAGCCAAAACTTTTCCAGCAGAAGGTGTGGTTTTGAATTTTTTTTTTTTGGGTGGATTTGCATGATGTCACTCCATTGATTGCCTCTTCATCTCTGGTGAAAAATGATGGAGCCATGTTTCATCACCTGTCACAATTCTTCCAAGAAATTCATGTCTACCATTCTCGTAGTTCCAAAAGTTCGCTGCATACCGTTTTTCTTGTTTCTTTGTGTGCCACTGTCAACATCCTGGGAACCCACCTGGCAAAAACCTTCTTTAACCCCAACACTTTCAGTATTCTGCGAACACTTCCTTCCCCTATCCCAACGTAGTGTGAGAATTCGTTCACTGTGATGCCTCTGTCAGCAGTCACCAATTCGTTAACTCTCTGCACATAGTCTGGAGTGTGTGCAGTACGAGGCCTACCGCTGCGAGGACAATCCTCAATATTGCCGTGCCCGCTTTCATCGCGTAACCTGCATGCCCGCCGACTAACTGTACAGCGATCGACAGCAACATCTCCATACACCTTTTTCAACCTCTTGTGGATGTTTCCCACTGTCTCGTTTTCACAGCACAGGAATTCTATGACAACACGTTGCTTCTGACGAACGTCAAGTGTAGCAGCCATCTTGAAGACATGCTGTGACGGCGCCATTCACGGGAACAGGTTGAATTAAGTTTGAAAACAAGTGGGAAGGATGTATCAAATGGTTCAAATGGCTCTGAGCACTATGGGACTTTACATCTATGCTCATCAGTCCGCTATAACTTAGAACTACTTAAACCTAACTAACCTAAGGACATCACACAACACCCAGTCATCACGAGGCAGAGAAAATCCCTGACCCCGCCAGGAATAAGGATGTATCTACACACCGTAAAACTTTCACACTTGCAGAATGAGAACTGTATTTTTGCAAAAATAGTGTGCATTTCTTTTGGAGTGACCCTTATAAAAAAGCTGTTTATCTCAGTATTACGTAGCAGAAGTTAAACTCCGCCCTACGACAGAAACGACGCCTGTAATAGGCTAGGAAAGCTCTACTGGGTGGAGTTATAGCAAGCACAAAAGCTCTGATTGGCCAGAAAGAAAACATGTGGCCACCAGCTATGATATAGGAAAATTGTAGACTGAAAATTCGCTTTTTCTCTTGCAGCAAACCGTCGAGTGTTTGAGTAAGGCGACTCGCGCCGCACTGAGACGACTGCAAGTGTCATTATGTGAACTCTTGTTCACAGGCTCGTCTTAACTCGTAAAGAGTTAAACTGCGAAGACTCCTCGTACAGAGAATCGCACGAAGCACAGTCAGTTAACAAAATGGCTCTGAGCACTATGGGACTTAACATCTGTGGTCATCAGTCCCCTAGAACTTAGAACTCCTTAAATCTAACTAACCTAAGGACATCACACACATCCATGCCCGAGGCAGGATTCGAACCTGCGACCGTAGCGGTCACGCGGTTCCAGACTGAAGCGCCTAGAACCGCACGGCCACACATGCCGGCGACAGTTAACACTCCGAGCGATTTGAGTGCAACACCGTATGCGCTATTCCAGCCAAATAGCGTGTACCATGCCAGTTAACTTAGCTAGGGAATATAGGAGTCTCGGCTTCACCGAAGTCGTAGGAAATGTATCCAACTGGTGTTTTAAGAGTCGAGAGAGATTTAGAATAGATTCTCAGGTCCGCCATGGCTTGTGGTTAACATATTCACGATTGTTGTGCTTAATTGAAGTAGAAACGCGAGATATCCGATTTAATGAAAAGAATTGATCAGCCACTGTGGAGTGCTTTATACTCTGATTATTGTTATTTTAAGTGTGCATTTTAGCGTAATTGATATTTCTTGCCCCAATTGTATTTACGTTGTTTGTATTTTATCGACCTCCATACATGGTCATCAACCATCGTACTATTAAAGAACCTTAGGTCCGCCCCGGTAGCTGAGTGGTCAGCGTGACAGACTGTCAATCCTAAGGGCCCGGGTTCGATTCCCGGCTGAGTCGGAAATTTTCTCCGCTCAGGGACTGGGTGTTGTGTTGTCCTAATCATCATCATTTCATCCTCATCGACGCGCAGGTCGCCGAAGTGGCGTCAAATCGAAAGACCTGCACCAGGCGAACGGTCTACCCGGCGGGAGGCCCTAGCCCCACGACATTTCATTTCAAAGAACCTTAGCATACTTAGGAATTTCGCTTCAGAGTTGTGAGCACCCCATATCAGTATTTTACCATCCTGTACGTATTATGTCATGAGGTCATACCTAGGGTAAAAATAAATCTTAAATCTAATATTTTCATGCTTTGATAACATTTAGTTATGCCTGGACCCGTACACTAATTTCTGTTAGCAATAACATTTCCATTACAGGGAGAGTAGTGGAACCAACATCGAGATCATTGTCTGATTACATCACTGCCCGTACTGCTGCACTCTTGTGAACTCTGCATGGTGAGCTGGTATGTTCCACCTTGCAGTCCAGAGGTTCAACACAAATTCCAAAACATCCACAGAGCTTCCTTGCGCAACTGTGGTAGGAATAGAGCTCAGAACCAGTTTCACACATGTTAGAAATATATTTATCTTCCATATAAATAAATAGCTGAATTAGTGTTTATGAACTAGATCCAAATGAGTTTTAAGTAATGGACATCATTACACATTTCATTCAAAAGAAATGCAAACACTCACTAAAATTTGGCATGTTTCTTTTACCTCAAGAGAAATTTTATGGTCAAGTTTGTATCCCAATAACACATCAGCCGAATTAGTTATGTGTTAATCGACAGCAGCACGTTAGTCAGTATTAAGTGATGAAAAGAAGAACTAGCCTTTCGCGTTCATTACTAAATGAGTATGTATATGCTTATGCTATGCTGACTTTGACATATTCGCTGAGATGTCTTTAGTACCCTAAGTGGTAGGGCTACCCTCCGGGGTGTAACGGCATGTTTCTTCAAGTGCTTACCAGTTAATATTTTGCAACATCTGTTCGAATACAGTTTTTTAATGGTGTGCTACGGACCGCAGTCACATTGTTGCGAAAAGAAACAATATGAAACGAGTATGTAAGGTCAGTAGTAGGGAAGGTGAATGATCGAGTTTTTTCTGTTGGGAAATCCTAGAAAAGTCTAGCTCATCTATAAAGGAGACCACATATAGAACACTAGTGCGACTGATTAACTTCTCATGGTCAGGGTTCACAGACATGTAGAATTTCTTAAAGGACATCATATTCGCCGTTGACGGTAGAAATTATTTGTTTCACCATTACAATTTCAGCATTTGTGCCATTCTTGAGTATTCATGCTGGAGGATTTTAAAGTCAGGCGTGTGCTGAAGCAACATCTTTTACAGTACCACTTGAAAATGGTCCAAAGGCCGAAACTGCAGTGGAGAAATAATTTTACAGTCAACAGCAAATACGATGGCCTTATTAAAAAAACTAGTGCGACTCATTCTCGACCACTGCTTGGGTGCTTGGATCTCCACCAGTTCACGTTAAAGGAAGACTTCAAAGAAATTCAGAGGTTTGCTGCCTATAATAGCACTTGAGCAGTATCTTGTAAACTGTGATAGGAATCATCTCTGCCCTAGCGATCGCAAGAATCCGTGACGCTCTGCGCATGAGTTTTGAATCCTCGTCCTTTTTTCCCCTAGGAATCATCTCTGCCCTAGCGATCGCAAGAATCCGTGACGCTCTGCGCATGAGTTTTGAATCCTCGTCCTTTTTTCCCCTTGCTCCATTACGAAAAGTATAAAAAAATGGCATATGTGTACAGAGCCCATTTTTGCCGTTTCTGTTCTGGAGAGCTAAGGATGATATATGTATGAAGAGTCGGCGCCCTTGCACGCCAAATTGTAATAAGTATTGTAATAAAGAAACCACTAAACTTGGTTGGTGAGCAACACAATCTAATTAACATTTAGTCATTTCAGTTGAGCTGATGTCATTATTATAATATATATTGATCTCGTGTTTCATAAGGGAGCTGGAAATATTCGCGTAGTGTGTAATATTTGTATGTCTCTCTGATGCTACAACGAATCCCGACAATGGACACTTATTCCATTTAGTATATTTTCGTGCCTGCAACTTCCTGAATTTTTTCCAAAGATTATTTTTATTGTAGCTTACAACATATTCATCCACACTCCGGTTTTATAAGCAGTGGACCGTACACATACTCGTGTCGATAAATGCCAGTGCGCCGCAGATATCGTTACTCCGTTGCTTGCTGACGGGTTCGCAGGCGTCTCGACAGGGAGCACTAGAATAGCTGGAGAAGGATAGTTAATCCTCGTTTAGAAAGGTGGATACTATACCACCAACACAAAGATGTGGTGAAGTATACCCCAATGCCTGCAGTTACCCTGCCTTGTTGATTTTCCGTGTAAGACCTGTACCACTTTGTTGTTTTAAATTACAACGAACACATTGCGTTTCTTGATAACATTTTAAAATGAACAACTTATTTACCTTTACAACATTTAACTATGAACACATTAGCGCTTACATAATAAATCCAACGTATAATAAACGTCGAAGTTCTATATCTGTGTCTGTGTTCGTCCTTCACAACGGCCTTGGAGTCAGTTGGCACGTGCTTCACCTTCAGGGATGCAGTCGGGACGAAGGAAGATCGGATGTTCAGAGAGACAAATACACTGACAGCAGGCTTTGCATACGTAGTACGTTTTTCTGTCCTCTTTGCTGCAGCAGCACGGCCCACACCTTAAATTCTTCTTCGGCTTTCTTGGCTGCTGGAACTAGGAACGAAGTCCTTAAGGCGCTGCTGCAATATTATAGCAAGGCGCCTGGATGCCTCCTCGCGCTTGTAAAGCTGACTTCGAAAAAGGTCGAGGGTTTTGAGGGATTGTGGAAGTGTAAGAGTTGCCCGAGGCGAGCTGCAGAAGTGGATCACTTGCGCATTGATTCCAGCGACGGTGAGTAATGAGAAGCAGATTCTGAGTGGACATCTTCTGTAATTCGGCTCACGTCGAAAGTTCCGCACAACCGATCGACGGTGTCGATGCCGCTTTTGTCTTATCGTAATAGGTAATCACCTCAGGCTGCCTCTTGTCCCCAGTCGATTCGTCTACATGATCACTGCAGTGAAAAGTGGAGAGAAGAAAATGGTTCAAATGGCTCTGAGCACTATGGGACTTAACATCTGAGGTCTTCAATCCGCTACAACTTAGAACTACTTAAACCTTACTAACCTAAGGACATCACACACATCCATGTCCGAGGCAGGATTCGAACCTGCGACCGTAGCAGTCGCGCGGTTCCGGACGGAAGCGCCTAGAACCGCTCGGCGACTTGGAGAGAAGAACAACAAACTTTTTTGGAACGTATAACGTCAAAGCGATCTGATTACTGAATCCGAACATGCTCCTGCAGACTGGGCGACCAGTGGTCTCAGTGAATGCCTTAGAGATATATTTTTTGTTTTCCCTAAGCGTCCCAACCAGTGTCATCTTGTTCTTGTGTAGGAGTGTAGTGGCCAGTGGAATTCTGGTGTACCAGTCTACCGACGTTAGGTTTCTTCCCGATCTCGAAGTCGCACATGGCGAAGATCTTGACGCCGTAGTTGACCGGCTTTGTCGGGATTTATTGAATGAAAGGGCATCGGCCACGGAAACTCTCCAGTTTCTCGTCGGTCGTAACACTGCTACCGAGCATGTAGCTGCCCTGGCAGCTCTTGTTGGATTTCTCAGAGACTTCATGGGTTGGACAGAGATTAACCTGTGCACGCCGAGGCTGTCGGCTACTGGATGGTCAAACCTGAGACGGAGCAGGAGGAATCTGACTCGAGTCATTGTCATCGTCCGGGGGTGTACCTTGGTCGGTAAGCTTGGGCAGTGTTGGCTGACTCTCGGCTCTGGAGCAGTAGCATTTGCTTGAATGCATTGCAGCCAACCTGCACGCCCCCTGTGAGACAGGGGGTGATGGCTACAATGAAGCAGTGTGGCATTTAACAGAGTGTGCGCACGACCTATCGGCGGAGGTCTACAGACGAGCGGGCCTCTGGCCCTCACTCGTGAGTGCCAGAGGCATGCCGGTTGGTGCTCGGCGCGCTGTGTGACGATTGGTGAAGACCGTTTATTTTTAACGATGCTTCATTGGAATTTCATCAACGTACCTGGAACCTGTTAGTTCTGGTGAACTTGTTAAACTTCGGCTGTACGTGAAGGATTCGCTAAAGATACGTTAGTGCTTGTGGATGGACTTTAGTGAATTAAAATAAAAGTAATGACACCCTTCGTAAGTAACTTATATGTGGTGGTAATGGTTTTATTTTAGATAATTTGTTTAAAATCTACTTCTGTAGAAGCTGATAATTTTTTAAGGGCTATGGGCCATGTCTTGCTTTGATATGAATTCTTTTGTTCATTTTTATACGCATAATGATTACATGGTTAATTATGAGCTGGATATTCTTTATGCTGAAAGTATTTTTGGTACGAATTTAAGTTTTCATTGGTAATTAGATGGATGTATTTCCCTTTGTGTAATGGTGTATATTATTTGTGTAGTTCTGCTCTCTTATTTTGTAAAGTAACGGGCAGTCAAATGAAAACCAAACACCTGCCACAAGGGGGCCATGGAATGGTTCCATTCAAAAGTAATCACCACACGCATTGTGACATTTATCCCACTGGGAGACAGACGATCGATTCCTGTTTCATACAATGCGATCAGCCGCTGATGATCCACACCGCAACCACTCTTGCACTTCGTCGCATGACTGACGAAGACGTCCACGCACGTCTCTCTACAGGTTGCCAAAGTTGTGCAACTCACACAGTGAAAAATCCGGGCTCTGAGGAGGCTGTTGCATTGTTTCCAACCAAATCGCAGGAGCGTAACCTTCTCTGATTGAAAGTGTGGGGGAGGGCGTTATCGTTCAATAGGCTGATTCTGTCCCACAGCATTCCGACAACTCGAGAGCAAACGGCGAAGCCAACAGTGGAAACATCCCACATACCCCCGCCAAAGAAATCCAAAACTGTTCAGACAAATTCCGGCAAGGTCGTGGTGACCTCCTTCTTCGACTGCAACGGCTCTGTGTTCGTGGAGTTCATCGAGGGTGGAACCACAACCAGTGCGCAGCGCTGTGTAGGCACTTCACAGAAACTTCGTTGCATCATAAAGGCAAAACGCACAGGAATGCTGTTGGTTAGAATCATCCTGTTGCACGATAACGCACCGCCCTCCTCACCCTGCGAGTCAGACAATGTTTACGCTTCAGCGATTTGGTTGGGAATTTGTTTTGATTTGAGGAATTTGCTTTGATTTGATTTATTCCTCTTTTAGAGACTTGTTGCCTTAAATTTTATAACAGGTCATTCATTTTAAAGCTTTTCATGTAAATTACAAAACATAATCCATATTACAAAACAGCATTTATTGTTTCAGCAAACATAATGGAAGTAATAATAAATTAAAAATACATTAGAAACTGTGTAAGTAGGCTGTTTGGTTTTTTTTTAATGGTAATGCTACGTAGCGCTCTGTATGAAAATCACTGGCTGTGCTGTGTGCAGTCTGTGGCTAGTTTGCATTGTTGTCTGCCATTGTAGTGTTGGGCAGCTGGATGTGAACAGCGCTTAGCGTTGCGCAGTTGGAGGTGAGCCGCCAGCAGTGGTGGATGTGAGGAGAGAAATGGCGGAGTTTTGAAATTTGTAAGACTGGATGTCATGAACTGCTATATATATTATGACTGTTAAGGTAAATACATTGTTTGTTCTCTATTAAAATCTTTCATTTGCTAACTATGCCTATCAGTAGTTAGTGCCTTCAGTAGTTTGAATCTTTTATTTAGCTGGCAGTAGTGGCGCTCGCTGTATTGCAGTAGTTCGAGAAAACGAAGATTTTTGTGAGGTAAGTGATTTGTGAAACGTATAGGTTAATGTTAGTCACGGCCATTCTTTTGTAGGGATTTTTGAACGTCAGATTGCGTTGCGCCTAAAATATTGTGTGTCAGTTTAAGCACAGTCTTGTATAATTTTTCTAAGGGGACGTTTAATATGTCGACCCTTAGCCGAGGATACCTCACTGGAATCTTCTGATTTTTTTTGTAGTTTGTGTAATTAGTGTAGCTTTTGTTTATTGCTAGCGCGTAATTATAGAGAGAATTTCCTTTGTAGTTGTAGTTTTTCATTGTTGTACAGTAAAACAGTTGTGGCATGCATGTAGATTTGCAGCAAGTATTTCGCAGCTGCTTTGCAATTAACGAGATATTATTTTCAGTGCTACGTTAATGAGTTCTCTTATTTTTGCTCTTCAAATTCTGCCCTTCTGTGTTATCGTGTGAAATATTGTGACAATAATGGCGTGTGAAAAACGTAATACTAGGCTCCAAAGTAAACTGAGAAATGACGGTGAAGACGAAAGCACTGTGTTAGCGCCACCGAGTAATGAATTAACTAATGTTCAAAGTAGTAATTGGGTAATTGTGCATAGGGAAATGGAGCGGGCTGCAAACAATGGTGTAGACAGTGAAACAATTAGTGAACAGGGAAGCATTATCGATCGATCGGTCGGCAACAGCTTGCCTCAGGAATCCGAAATGACAGGACACAATCTTGCAAATACTGTAGATTCAGGTTTTGCGTGCTCACCGTTTTCTCAAATAAGTCAAGACACATTTTCTGCTTTTCAAACTGCGAATATTGCCGGTTCAAATGCATTGCCGAATAGCACTGAGGAACATGTTTCAGACACCAGTGCATTGTTATTACAATTAATGCAACAAATGGGACAAAAGCTTCAAAAGTTAGACACAGTGGAACAAAATCAGAGACAAACACAGCAACAGTTAGACACAATGGGACAAAATCAGAGACAAACACAGCAAAAGCTTCAAAAGTTAGACACCACACTTGAACAAACACGTGAAGATTTAACTACTGAGGTACATAACATTGAATCGAAATGTCAAAAAGTCTGTAATGACGTAAAAACACAGATTTGTGAGCATTTTCAACCTATTTTTTCGCGGCATGAAAATGCATTACAGAATCACGAAGCAGGCATAAAAGAACTGCAAACTATTGTTCATGGAAGTCATGAGACCTTGCAAGCTAAAATTGACTCAGTTGCATCTACCGATTCAGTTACGCAACTTGCAAAAACACAAGAAAATTTAAAGGACACAGTAGATACTCAGAAAATTGGTTCAGAAAGACACATGGAGGAAATTAGTTCATTATCAGAGAAAGTAGTTGAACTTTCGGATCAGCTACATGATTTATCTACGAAGGCAGATGATAATCTAAAATGGTTCAATTGGCTCTGAGCACTATGGGACTCAACATCTTAGGTCATAAGTCCCCTAGAACTTAGAACTACTTAAACCTAACTAACCTAAGGACATCACACACACCCATGCCAGAGGCAGGATTCGAACCTGCGACCGTAGCAGTCCCGCGGTTCCGGACTGCAGCGCCAGAACCGCACAGCCACCGTGGCCGGCGATGATAATCTGAATGACACAAAACCGGTAGTCTTTAATGACACAGAAGAGTGCGAACAAATTAGGAAATTCAAACGAAATCAGAATCAAATTAATACCCAACACCAAAGAGAAATCCGGGAAGTACAAGATCAGCTGACACTGG
Source organism: Schistocerca serialis cubense (assembly GCF_023864345.2). Taxonomy (NCBI): domain Eukaryota; kingdom Metazoa; phylum Arthropoda; class Insecta; order Orthoptera; family Acrididae; genus Schistocerca; species Schistocerca serialis. The sequence continues at coordinate 231,052,598 of NC_064642.1, forward strand.
TAATACAAGAATTACGTATTTCAGAGGACACTCGCGCTCCAATACGAGGAGAGGGACATAGAAATACGGAACAGCCACAAAATAATAACACAGGGCACTTGGGAAATTATGAAAGAAATTGGCAAGGAGCACCGAATTTTGAGATGGAACCGCCGAAACGACGTAACAATGACCGACATGCGACTCGCCGATATGATCATTTTGACTATAAGCTGTTCATTACTACACGTAAATTCAAAACATTTAAGAATTCTGGCAATGACATTCATCCACAAGCGTGGCCTCATCAATTCTCTCATTGTTTTCCTCCCAACTGGTCATTAGAACACAGATTAGAATTTATGTGTGGCTACTTAGAGAATGAACCAGCTGTAAGAATGCGATCGGTCATTCACGATTGCCACAGTGAAGGAGAATTTTACCATGCCTTCCTCTCAGCATATTGGTCTCAAGCCACACAAGACCGAGTAAAACATAGCATCATAATGATGAAACATTTCGAACAATCTGAATTTTCCAGTCTTGTGAAATATTTTGAAGACATGTTGCACAAGAATCAGTAACTGTCAAACCCATACAGCCCCTCAGAACTCATCCGCATTTGCTTTATCAAATTGCCTGAACATTTACGACATATTATTTTGGCAGGACGTTGCAAAGACGACATTGAAGCTTTTCAGGGACTCTTACAAGAATTAGAAATTGACACTGACAATCGCGGAACGCGAAAACAGGAACACAACAATTACAGGCCACATCCGACGCAATTCCGCGATGAAAGAAATAATAACTGGACACGACAAAGCAAATGCAAAGAAATTATATATTGGTCAGAAAGTTTTCATTAAAGCTCATTCATTGTCACATAAGAAGAAACACTTGAGTCACAAATTCTTTCTAGTTTACAATGGACCTTACAGAATCCGACGTATACCACATGATAATTGCTTTGAAGTTGAAACTCTATGCACTAGAAAGGGTAAGAGATTGCACCATATTTCATATGTAAAACCGTTTATTGAAAGATAATCTGCTTTTTAACTTTGTCTTTGCCATAAAACTTTTCACTTCACTTTTCTAGTATGCTTTGTCAGACTTAAGAAACTGTTAACATGCAACAATGTTTGAAGTTAAATACCCAGTCTAGAACCTAGGAAACATTATTAAACAGAAATTACGGATGCATTGTTATAGTGAACAGACGACACAGTGTTGTATTTGTACATTCTTGCTTGTTAGTTGCACGATTACGTAACGACTATCAGGCTTACATACTTAGGACATATACTGGTACTGCTAATGAGATTTTAATGCAACATTTTGGTTTACTTGAAGATACATTCTGGATTTAAAGTACTTTCTGTGAGATACCAGATGACACAGTGGTTAGTTTATGTGACAACACGATTTTATCACGACGATACTAATAAGTGAAAATTTACAATGTTACTTTTGCGGTGTTTCTGTTTTATATCTGCACAGTTTTTCTGAATTATTCTGGAAAGTAAAATATGTTTTAGTAATAACTTTTGTGGTATAGCTACAATGAGACAGCCTTTTTCGTAGCACAACAATACGTTACAGCACAGTACTTTCTTCATCACGGCAATAAGCATAATAACTACGATATCTATACGCAAAGCATTTCACTTTTGTTTATGATGAGGTGAGTACATTGACTTCAGCAGAACTTTGCTTACAGAGGACGATAACTACGACACTTCCACAGAGATTATCTTACAACATGACGCACAGTTTAGCGCTACAGTACACGTATTTGAGTTATTAATTTTGTGCTTAAAACATTTATTTTTAAAGATTTTTGAAGTACAATGATACGAAGGTTTTCCGTAATACATTTCATTCCATTGCTGTAATCTGTAACACCTGAGGGTATAATTACATTAATCCCCAGGGGGGTACACGCTAACTTTGTGTACCATGTGTGTGGCAAGCACAAGGAGCACTAGCTAATGTGGCATTTGCTTATACAACTTTACACATAGGTACCATATTTATCCAACACAGAATTACACAGCTACCTGATTATTTAACAGAGAAACAAACATTTTTTTTACTACATCAGTGACACATGTTTACACAATTACACAGTTGCATAACTTCGCACTTATGAAACTGTATTTTGTCTGTACTTTGTGAACTGTTCATATTTTTTCGGAACCATTGTGATACTATGAGAGCTTTGAATGATGTATTTGGTATGGGATCATGATTTTTAAAGTACATTTGAGGCAGATGACACTTTTGACATGTGCAGAGAATTTTTTTTAGGTTTTGAAATTATTGGAGGAAGCTACGATGATTTTGAGAGTTGACTGAGATGTTATGATGTTATTATTATGATGACTATGTGTATTATGCTGTTGCAGTATGTTTATGATCAATAAGCTGATGCTATATGAGTTATTTGAGTTATTTAATTATGCTACATATCTGTTACGTTGAAATATTGAAGAAGTGTCGACGAATGAGGTAAGGAATAATGAATAGTGGTTAGGGACTCTGGTTTGTGAAAAAGGTTGTTGGAAACCAAGAATCATACTTCAAGAGTTATGAAATGTATGTAAATGCGTGAATGTATTACAATGCCGACGAAAATTGTATGGACACTGTTATATCAATAGGATTTTGTTTCTACAGATTTGTAACGCAAATCTTGATCTGTGAAATATTTTTATATGAGACTGTCACTGTAGCAGAAACTGCTGTCGTAAATATTTCGGTAAGAAAGTTAAGTGACCACCTTCACGTAATGCGTCGTGGGCACCCAGCTGCGCGACAGACGCCTGGAAAAAAGCCATTAGTATGTGCCTTTCAGAGGCACAGGTGGAGAAAAAAAGAGAGACTACTAACCTCGCTATTGACAGTTCTTTGTGGAAAGCATCGCAAATACGACACGCTCAAACTTGAAAACATGATTACACTGTGGAGCTCGTAATTTATGCTATTTACTAAAATGCCTCATGAACTGATGAGAAACATTTCACGTCTATTGTCTTGCTAGTTGAAAGATTGTTTACTGCATTATGAAATGCCATATGGCTAATGAATGACATTTCACACCTTGCTTTGCTTATTTTGTTTAATATCTAGTTTCTAGCTGCACTGCAGCATTGGTTAAAATAAAATTTTATAGATGTACTACTATAGATGTTTTATGCCTACAGATCCAGTAAATAAATAATTTAATGATCTACTTCCAAAAAAAACGAATGAGCACAAAAGACATTTCCCTTCACAGGAAGTGCATAGATAATTTTTGTCAATGAGTTGGTACATTTTTGGTACAGTAAGTAATGGTGATGCATCCCTCTAGTGTTAAGATGTGACATAGGTATTAGACATGACCATTTTTAGTGTAATATTCTTTCTGCTTGAACTTTGTCATATTTAGGTACAAGTTATTGCATTTGCTGCTGCTGTTTGCCGGGCATAGTGCTACTGAATTTCACTATGTATTACTCTGTTAAGCCAGTCTTACTACGGATTTATTTTTCTTGTTTGCTGTGCATTGCCTTATATTAGTTGTAATATTGCATTTCCTTTGCTAATTTATGCTGCTTGCTTTGCCAAGTTGAATTTTTTTTTCATTGCTGTTTGTATTAATTGTTTTGTGCTGCTGCATTGCCTTGTCCCTTAGTTCAGCATCTGAGCTCAGTAGATTTAAATTAGCTTAAGATGGGGTAGGCTATATAAGAGAACGAGTTGTGATGAATTGGAAGAAATGCATTGAGAAGCTATAAGAAAATGGTTTGGCCAAAAAAGTATTTTGAAAGAGGGTATGAACAAAAAAGTAGGGTTTAGGGACAACAGGTTTAGGTAGGAGTTTCTTGGAAATAAATGATGAGGTAAGATAATGGAAAATAAATAATGAGGTAAGAAATATGTGAACATATAATACAGAAAGCATGCTTGGATAGGATTTTTTTGGTGGAAACAAATGTTGAAATAATCCAAAAGATCCATGGAATGAAGTTTTGGGTTGGACTGCAGTACCAAATGTTACACTGAAAACAAACCCTGTCTTTTCCTCCTGTGTTATTCTGGTATGCGTTTGTGTACTCTTGTGTATTTGTGTTTTTCGTGTCTTTATGTGTTTATCTGATAAGAGATATGTTGTAGAGTTTTTCTAATACTATGTCACTTACTTTGTAATGATGCTTAGACATTATTTATTCTGTTTTGTTGCTCATGTGTGAAGTTGATGTTTCAAAAGTTATTCTGATGTTTTATGTATGTACTTACGTCATAATTCTTGTAACACTGATGTACATGTTTGTTTCTATTCTTTTGTAAAGCCTGTTTTACTAAAAATGTTATCTGTATTGTTATGTTCTTTAATGATGTATTTTGTACCTTTGTAATTGTATTCTTATGTTATAAAATTGTAATTGACTTGTAGGTTACATTTCACTGCACACGTTTCTGTTGGTCGTAGTATATGCACAATATGTGACAAAAAGGAGGACTGTTAGTGTTTGCACGTGTGTTAATAATTCAGCAAGGGACTGGATAACAGCATTGCTGGTTCTAAGGACATTTCAAAAAAATTTTTTTGTGAGTGCACAAGTGGTGGTTCATGGACTTGCTATATTGTCCGCAAGACTCTTGGATGATGATTGTGCACCTGCACAGCCGCAACAGATGGCTGCTGGTTGTCTCTACAAGGACTACAGTGGGTCTGCATCTTTGATGGCCCACCAATACCATTATTTCCACAAGGACTACAGTGGGTCTGCACATTTGATGGCCCACCAATACCATTATCTCTACAAGGAGTATAGTGGGTCTGCATCTTTGATGGCCCACCAATACCGTAATCTCTACCAGGACTACAGTGGGTCTACTCTGTGATGACCTACCTACCAATATTCTTCAAAACTTCGATTGACTCTGCCGTGGGTTTGCTCTGTTGTGGCCCATTACCTGTCTGCATGTCAAGGGTCAGCACTGTCTTTCCGTTGGAAGGACAACACTACTTCTTCAAGACTGCATGGAAATCCACTACTTCTGTGTGCATTTTCTTTTACTGCTCAGACTTTGAAAAAAAAACTGCAATTTTACTATGATGGATAATCAGGACTGTCTTTATGGACTGTGAGAAAATTTTAGCTTTTGACCAACATTGTATCAATAAGTGTGTGCATTTGATTTCTTTGTAATTGTAATTATGAAAAAATTTTTTTCAAATCTCTATTGGCCACTGCCCAAAACAATTTGTAAAATTTTTTGTGGGGAGCATGGGGGCTATGTAAGTAGGCTGTTTAGGTTTTTTTAATGGTAACGCCACGTAGCGCTCTGTATGAAAATCACTGGCTGTGCTGTGTGCAGTCTGTGGCTAGTTTGCATTGTTGTCTGCCGTTGTAGTGTTGGGCAGCTGGATGTGAACAGCGCTTAGCGTTGCGCAGTTGGAGGTGAGCCGCCAGCAGTGGTGGATGTGGGGAGAGAAATGGCGGAGTTTTGAAATTTGTAAGACTGGATGTCATGAACTGCTATATATATTATGACTGTTAAGGTAAATACATTGTTTGTTCTCTATTAAAATCTTTAATTTGCTAACTATGCCTGTCAGTAGTTAGTGCCTTCAGTAGTTTGAATCTTTTATTTAGCTGGCAGTAGTGGCGCTCGCTGTATTGCAGTAGTTCGAGAAAACGAAGATTTTTGTGAGGTAAGTGATTTGTGAAACGTATAGGTTAATGTTAGTCACGGCCATTCTTTTGTAGGGATTTTTGAAAGTCAGATTGCGTTGCGCCTAAAATATTGTGTGTCTGTTTAAGCACAGTCTTGTATAATTTTTCTAAGGGGACGTTTCAACTGAAAGAGAAGAAAACGAAATAATATTCAGATTTTAAGGAGATATGATGATAGACGATAGGGAAGATAGCAACATCCTCCATACAGCTCGGATGTGATTTTTCACATCTTTAGCGAAATGAAGAAGATATGTGTGACAGTCGGACGAGGAAGTGCAAAAGTGCATGCGGCTGTAGATTTCTCAGTGGCCGACTGCATCCTACAAAATGGGAGTTGACTGTCTCGTCTCCCAGTGGGATGAATCTCTTACCGTTTGTGGTAATTACTTTTGAAATGAATTATTCCAAGGTCCCGTTGCGGTAGGTGTTCGTTTTTGCATGTGAGTGCCACTCATAAATTGGATTGCTAGTGTCGCTTTTCGCAACTGAACTAGCAGAAGCCAGCTGTGACTGAGCTACCAAGTATTTGCTCGGTGCATTTACTACAGAAGAGATTGTTTTGAAATTTTCTTTCTATTTGTTAATTTTGGGAAATTGTATTGTTGTTCTTTAAAATTAATATGGATAGCTTTTTTAAAAATTGTGCTAAGTTTCCCATGTTAATACATCTAGGAATAAAAGAAATATTTGTGACAGAGTATTATATTTACGACCTATACCTCCAGTTCCATGCTCCAGGCTTTGCTAAAATTTCAGTAGTATAGACAAATACAATGCCTCACACTCGATTTGTTACCTTTAGGCTCAATCAACACGCGACTGTTATGGCAAAGCTTAGTGAACACAGGTGGGAATCCCTGGATGGAAGATGACGTTAATTTAGCGAAACGCTATTGAGAAAAATTAGAAAACCAGCGTTTGCCGCTGTCTGCAGAAAGACTCTGGTGCCACCAACGTACATTTTGCGTAAGCACCGCAAAGGTAATCCATACAAATTTTAAAAATTGATATAAATGTATATGTATGTATGAATCATCTAAAACTTGCACTGCAAATATTACAGAAATGGAATGTGCTGTTGATGTGCTGTTCTTTCAGAATGGATTGGTAGTCAGCTGCTCATATGATTGGCCAATAAACAGATTGTAATAATACTTGCAAAGTGTGTTTTTATGCAGAGATACCCTTTTTAAGTGGAACAATGTCTACTGACATTAGCTAAATTAAAAGTAGGGTAATTTAGAAGGCCAGTGGCGTCTGTTGCAGAATTCTAGTGCCAGTCGTTTACGAGATATCGTACTTTGAAAAGTTCTCACGCCGATCCTTATACTATACCTATGGGAATACACACTAAAGAAGAAAACAAGTGGAAGTTATGTGCATTCTGACCAGCAACGAGACAATCGACCATCACAGGTTGTGTTCAAAAAGACCACCGGCAGTGACAATACACGTTTCCATTGTGGCATGGAGCTACTGCTGTACCGCGCTAGTATTTCAGCAAAGATGTCCGAACAGGCTGCAGATGGTCTGTTACGAGGCTGCGATTCTTGTGCGCGTCCAGTGTTCCGTCTGTGAAAAACAGGTGTTTGATCTATTGATTCACTATCCCACACCACAAATTTACATTCCGTGTACGCTGACGTCCCACCTGACGAAGGCAACGGCAATTTTCAACAGACCAATAGTACATGCTTCGGCAGTTTACTGGCCATGATTGTGAAACGTCCCCTTTGGAAAATTTATGAATCACTGTGCTGATAAAGCCCTTACGTTATTTGATTTTCAAACAGCTGAGCAGAACTGAACGTACTCAGACATTTCTCTCTTTATTTATTCTGATCAACAATAAACTGACACACAATATTTTTAGCGCAACGCAATCTGACTTTCAATAATCCCTACAAAAGAATGGCCCTGACTAACAATAACCTATACCTTTAATGAATCACTTACCTCACAAAAATCTTCGTTACTCGAACTACTGCAATATAGCGAGCGCCAATACTGCCAGTTAAATAAAAGATTCTAACTACTGAAGGCAGTAACTACTGATAGGCATAGTTAGCAAATGAAAGATTTTGATATATATGTATATATATAAAATGATATACAGTATTACAAATTTACTGTTTCTGATGGAGACACGTCCAGATTGTCCGCTCTCAAAATTCTGCCATCTCTCTCCTCACATCCACCACTGCTAGCGGCTCACCTCCAACTGCGCAACGCTACGCGCTGTTCACATTCAACTTCCCAACACTACAATAGCAAATATTCCAACAATGCCAACCAGCCACAGATTGCACACAGCACAGTCAGTGATTTTCATACAGAGCGCTACGTGGCGTTACCAACACAAAAACCTAAACAGCAGCCTACTTACATAGCCCCCATGCTCCCCATAAAAATTTTACAAATTGTTTTGGGCAGTGGCCAATACAGATTTGAAAAAAATTTTTCATAATTACAATAACAAAGATATCAAATGCACACACTTATTGATACACTGTTGGTCAAAAGCAAAGATTTTCTCACAGTCCATAAAGACAGTCCTGATCATTCATCACAGTAGTAATTGCAGTTTTCTTCTCAGAGTCTGAGCAGTAAAAGAAAATGCACACGGGAGTAGTGGATTTCCAACAATACCAACCAGCCACAGATTGCACACAGCACAGTCAGTGATTTTCATACAGAGCGCTACGTGGCGTTACCAACATAAAAACCTAAGCAACAGCGTACTTACAATTGGTAAATGTGATTTTTATCTCTAAACAAGATACATCTGGAGTATTCTGTATTAATGACCATGTACAGAAGTAACACGATTCTAATAATCGGTTCCACGCAGCCGTTGATGGAAAGAAAGGTGGTAGGAATGGAACCTATGTCAATGGGAAATGCGTAGGACACTTGCCTGACTCAAGCCACTTTTTAGTCCAGTTGCTAGGGAGCTATCATGCGGATAAAGTGCAACAGCATCAAGAACATGAATGTCCCACTCTTCTGTCGTCACTTGTTTTCTTCTGTTACGTGGTCTAGCTGAGATGACTGACGTCCACTGGGATATCCTGTCGCATACACCATACAAGCGCGAATTGCATTCTTCCTGCAGTCTCCGTACATCATGAGCATGACAGTTTTTCTGCATTGGTAAATCCCATCATCCACTTACGACCTACTGCTTGGAGTGTCAGTGGCACACGTCCCGTATTTCAAGCATGTACCGCCGGGACAGGCTCTGTCCCGCATTTCAACCTTGTTCGATTATTATTACAAAATCTTTCGCGCTGCAGCTGGTAAGTACCTAATATCTAAGCACATACCGCATGAAGATGCGATTAGCTCGGTTATCAGTCTATGATATTGCAGGGCGGGGCAGATAAACACCGATCCCCACTCTCTCAAGCGGCGCCGCGCGCCTCCGTTTGCCTCTGTGTCTGTTTCTTTTACATACTTCTATTTGTTTGTTACCCATTTCACTTTCTTTCTACAATTTTGTATTTAACGTTTTCGTTCGTTTGCTAACTCGTTTAAATGCTATGTCAGCCACAGTGCAAGAATTTTTTAGTTCCATTCTTGATTGTCATTCTGGTTTAAATACCGTTCGTTGTTTTGCGAGAACTGCTGATTCTTGAACGTACTACGCTTATGAATTATTTCTGAAACTACATCAAAATCAGTGATTTAAGTGATTTTAACACAGATAATTCGTCAAGAAGTGATGGAATACCTTCTAAGGAAACCAAAAAGGCTTACTAAGTGTAATCCGAATAGGACAATAGTTATTCCTGGTTAAGACAAGTAAAAGTAAACTCGTACAAAGCGTACTATCGCCTGTGCAATAAAGATTTCTCGTGTGTTCATGGATGATGTATAACAACATACGTCTACTAAATCCCACATGACTGTTGTAAGCAATAGAGCATTATATAACTTATCCAAATGTTTCTCGAAGCCTGAACCATCTGCCTCAAAGACGGACAAGATTACTGCTGAAGTACGCACATCTGCTTATCACACGGTAAAGAATTCTCTTCGTTACAATAGTACGGAATTCTCACGCAAATCGTTAGCATATATCTGCAGTGATTCAAAAATCGCTCGAAGTTTTAGCTACTGAAGAAGAAGAGCGGAAGTTATTATATGCGAAGTATTGGCCAAAGAATTTGTTAGAAATATTTTAATGACCATTAAAGGAAAAAAATCTGTAGTTTTCTAGAGCAACAAATACAAATAAATAAATAAATGAAACTAAAAAAAAAAACCGAAAATTATTTCCAATTACCTTACCATTCTTTGTAAACCGTCTACTGCAATTTGTAGAATATATCGATGAATGTGCACATCAAGCTGCGAAGTTATAATACGTACAGTCATGCTCCAAAGTATCGGAACGACCTGAATTGCATTTCGCCTGATTCGCATGCAACCCACATAACTACGAGAGATGTAAAATATTGCTTCTTAACAAGTAACTTACTGGAATTGCCCTGAGGTAAACCTTTGTGTTGGACAGGGATTCGAACCCAGAACCTAATCGGATAGATATCGACGCACAATCAACTGTGACATTTCGGATTTTTTCGGCAGTAGCTAGATGTTTTAACTGAAATGACGAGACGAAACATTAATTTTTTTCCTTGCCAGGACTCCAACCCGGCACCTATCGCTGTTATATTCTAGAGAAAACGACCGTTAAATATGAGTTTGTTGCACCAGCTGCGACATGTAAGCATGTTTGAACTAGAAATAATATGACGAAGAGTTCGGTGCTGACTAGGAATAGAGCTCCATCCATATCGTTGTTGACTACAGACAAAGAGACGTCAACTACCGAATTTTTCTCCAGCTCGGACTAACATCTTGAACTTACAGTGATCTCGTAAATAGTTCTGTGTCTCACTGGGAGTCAAAAACGTCACATGTCGTTAGTGTTGACAACGAATAAAAATACATTAAAAATCAAAATTATTATCCACCAGCAGATAGGTGTTCTCATGCTAAAGCTTGATAATACATAATGAAATCTTTAGTGCCAGGCCAGGATTCGAGCCCATTCACGCCCAATATGTGGAGATGTTGAGGAATCTGCAGTTTTGAACAAACAACAAACTGAAGCCGAGCTGTATTGTCACGAAGGGATCAAATTCCGCGTTAAGGATGGTCTGATTTGCATTTCCAGTTCAGAGCCAATTTTATCGACATTCAGAAGCTCAGATAAAAGATGGAATAAGTGTCCTGTGAGCCTACATAGCTTTTGTTTCGTCACTAGAAATAAATAACTAGTATAAGAAAGGTTACTGGTGATAGAGTTTCTATATGCCGCCAATCCAGACTTCATCGTGGTTCAACCTAACGTCTACTTGGTAGAGAAGGAATTTTTAATGTTAATTTCAGACCATAATGCCAGAAGAGAACGGAATCTGTCTCTCCCTATCTAAAATCATTGATAGAAGTTGGAATCGGATCCAGACCACACATATACAAACATATCATCAGCCCAACAGACCACCAAACCCTCTTCTCTGTGGCTCATTTTTCTATCGTAACGTCGTTGCGCCACTCTGGTTGAGAATTCTGACACACAGGCTCCCTGTAGTAATTTGCATCATGTTCAGTAAATTCATATACTTGGTTGACCGAATCACCATAAACTAGCTCCTTCGGCTACCCAGTGCATACAGTCGACTTTATTTTGTAATCACCGGAATAAAATCACGTAACTGCCACCTACACAGAACTGCCAACAGTGTAAGATGCAGAAATTGAAATAGGAAGTGTTTCTTTCCACTTGAGCTACTCTATTGCGCTATCTCTTTGTTGGGAACGCCGTGCAGTGCAAATGTGGTATTTCATAAATAAAGTTTTGTATTCCTAGAAACCCAAAATTTGCTTGCCAGCAGCGGGAAGAGGTGTTACCTGGTGCCCGCATCTCGTGGTCGTGCGGTAGCGTTCTCGCTTCCCACGCCCGGCTTCCCGGGTTCGATTCCCGGCGGGGTCAGGGATTTTCTCTGCCTCGTGATGGCTGGGTGTTGTGTGCTGTCCTTAGGTTAGTTAGGTTTAAGTAGTTCTAAGTTCTAGGGGACTGATGCCCATAGATGTTAAGTCCCATAGTGCTCAGAACCATTTGAACCATTTTGTTACCTGGTGTGCAGCATTGTAAGTTTTTCATCATTGCAATATGAGCCGAAAGTATTTTCTTGCGATTTCCTTATCGATGTTTGATCTGACTGCTTGTAGCTCTTTCACAGAAGGGATAAAAACAGTGCAGTCAGTGACACTGGAACCGTAACAGACGCTTTTTCACAGGTCAGCACGTTACCACCGAACTGGCGAAGAAGTATGTGTCTCAGCTTCCTCTTACGATATCAATAGTGAATAGAACTCGTAAACCGCTATTTAAAGGACGAGAGTAGTTGCGATTCCACGTGCAACGACTTTCCTGGGCTGAAAACCCTAAATTTACAATCTTTTTTAACACCTCAAGCGATAATAACTCAGATTATTCAATGGAAATGACAGGTAAAATCAAGTGAACTTTGAGGCTTCATTCCGTGCACACCAGGAAGTAACTCTTCGATCACAGAGTTGCCAAACATACGGTGCCTTGTTGCCAAATCTCAGTTACAGTACCAGCAGGAAGAAGACGAACCGATGTGATCGTACAGCGGGCTGGGAAGTGACCACAGCTGGTGTCTCCAAGTCGCGGCTGCTACGGCCTGGAATACGCAATGCGTCTGAATCGCATTTCTGTAACTAGGTTTAGGGACTGGAGCGTAGTTACTAATAATACTTAGAACTGACTGCAAACTAAGCATCATAAATCAGTAACTCTCATAGTTGTTTTTATATTTCTTTCGTAAGTGTACTCAAAACTAAGAAACTCATTCACAGACGTTTTCTTGCCTCGCCGATAGTCGAGCACAACAAACAATTAAAAATAAAAAAAAAGAATGTGTGTGTGTGGGTGTGATAGAGAGAGAAATAAAAATCAAAGAGAATGAGAGAGAGAGAGTGCGAGTAAAAAATTGTTGTAAAGAAATTGAATCATGGTATCGGTTTGTTAACTAAGTAAAATCAAATGTTGCGTATCGGTTTTTCTTACCAGCTGCTAGGTGTTTGAATCTAAAATAAGGATACAAACTTTTGTGCCTAAGTGACAATCGAACTGCACACCTACCATGCATCCACGAATATAGCTTAGATATCAGTTGCTTACTCACCAACAGTAAGATGTGTGCGTGTTTGACCAGAAATAACGACACCTATTGCGATTGTTGGCAACACATGAAGAGACATTAAAAATGCACGTTAATTTTCACTAGCAGGACGGTGTGCACGTGATAGGGCTTGAAATGAAATTATGAATATTTTTGTATTGGATCAGGATTCGGACCCACATGCTTACCTTTGGAGGAGACCTAGAGAAGATTGCAGTCTTGGGAAAAGGAACGAAATGATTGAACTATACTGTTCCGAGAGAGTCAGATCCTCGAAAGAGGAGATAGGAATTCGAATAACAGCCCAGCACCAAATTTTTCAACGTCTCTAGTTCAATAAAGTACAAGTAAAATAAGAGCCCTGTCCTTTAAATGGCTATCGCTTCATCAAATAAAATAAAATTTTCTAATGTAAGTAAGTTTACTGGCGACTGTATTTCTGTTTACCATGACTTCCGCTATGTCATTTCGCAACGTAAACCGGCTCTGCCCAGTTGGTAATGAAGGATCGTGATGTTTAATGCGGATTCTGGATTATAACGTCTTTGTCTTGAGGTTACCAGAGGTAAAGTAAATCTGTTCGTGCCTCTTAAAAGTAAATGCCTGAACCCACGCATTGCACCTGTGATAGTTCGTTCCACGAGACCATTGTGGCCACATTTCCCAGCCCCAGGAGTGAGCTGTAACGGATGATGTGCTTAGCTTACAAAATTAGTCACGGTGGAAAAAACGCGAGTCTATTAAATGGTTAAGTAGAAGCAAGCTTCTGACGCGGAGATTATGATATTCTCATGTCAGCAGGATGTAAAGACTCTTCTAGGCATCATAGGCTCGATGTGAAGCCATTTTGAAATTTTCACAAATTCAGCAAATTTCTTAGTTCGAGAAAATCCACTGGGAAGTGTGAAGTTACCGGATAATTCGATTATTAACGTCATTATTACTATCATTTTCTTCATACCGCTGCCGGAACACTGTACCTGAAGATCAGTTGATGCTTTTTGGTCACTATAGAAGTAGTTTCCCAAGAACAGGTTCTTTCCCTGTCTACGGAATTACATGAGCAATTACTCATACATTACATTAAAACTAAAGCAATTGATGGAGACGTTACTTGGAAACTGCCTTTCTTCAGTTACTTGCGCCTAGAAATGGCTATCGAGTACTGCCAAACCAAAAGGCAAGAGATCTTACTGCCTGCCGATATACGTCGCTGTCAGTTCTTCCATATGATTTGGTCGACGTGACCTTTTCAAGTTGTGTATGACAGAGAATGTTTTAGAAAATCAATTGTTTTCCTTTGCAATAAACAGAAAGATTTTAATTCTAAGCTATCCAAGTACAAAATTTTCGCAATATTAGTTCAAATTTAATATTCGGTTCTATAATGTAGGAAAGTATTTCACAGTTGCAAAAGTCGCATCCGACTCACTGACCTTACACTTAGTCGCTGACCATAAATTCCAACTCAGAGTGACACCAGATTAAGTAACCTAACGTAGCGAAGGCTGTTTGCCAGTGGTCTTTCTCACCGGAAAATACGCAGTTCACTCATTTGGCTCCGTAAGTACACTGTAACAGTAATTTCTGTGTGTATGCACTGCATACGGATTGTAGACTTTAGTGGTGCTCTCTCTTCCACTTCTGTATACAATATGACTGACCTAAACGGGCCCTTTATCGTTACAGGCCCTGGGCAGTGCTACATCGTACTGACAACAGTAATTTGCTTATACTGACAACCTGACTGTTCGTTTTACCCGATTTTTTAATCATTTAAATAAAACAACATGACCTTCCAGTGGGAGACATTGCGTCCCCCTTTTCCTTCTGTGAAATTTGTCAGTAAGCTATTTGCCTTCCAACCAGCGAAATGCGGCAGAGTACAGCCGGTAAACGATTTCTTGAAACATTGTCGTTGCTGTACGAATTTAGTTTCGTCTTAAATCGTCTCAAGCAGCAACTTTCACACACATCTTAAATACGAAAAAGCTCATTATCCAGGTACGGAGATTGTAAAACAAACTTCCCACAGCTTATGTCAGGTTGATCTTTTCGTCTGATAACACTGCGGAAGTATTTTGTCTAAGAGGTATCACAAGTAGTATTCCTGTAGCTGTGGGAATCATTGTTTGAAAACCAGTTTAACACCAATGGGTACAGTATTGCTAAATATTGAAAATGATTATCAACCTAAATCTGAGTTCATCCGCAGACTGTGGGGAATCTATAATATTGAAGCTGAACTTTGTATCCTTGTCTTCCTTGAGTGGGCATTGGAAGGCGTTTACACACACGTATACAATACTATGGATACTTCGAACGCTATCGTTAACGTTGCTCTCATGAACTACTTTTGTTTTTTTAATTCTTCGGGGTCTTCACCGTGCAATATGTGTTGTAGATACAGTCTTAGAGGAAAAAATTGAGCGCCGAGTCGTTCACATAAGATGGACAATACAGTCGTGCTCCTCTAAAAATCCTATGTCCGGCAATATGCTCGATCTGGCAACATTGTAGACTGCGGCACTTCCCAGAGAAAGTCTTCAGTTCAGTCTTAGTACATTATTCTTGACTAAGACCGTAGTCTTGAGGTAAAACGCGAGACTAGCTAATATGACGTCTGGCGACCGAAAGCACACATTGAAAAAATTTTTATCGCCACTTTCCTCTTGGTGCTGAAGCTATGAGTGTAATTCAAGCGAATCTACAATATATTTCGCTTTCTGTCACACTGGTAATAATAGTTTGGTTCAACAATACATTAGCGAAAGATTTCTTTGCCGACCATCTGCCTCTGAACACCGCATGCGTCTGAGTTCTCTGGGACCCGTTTGCTGCCTACCGGCGGGGGCTGAGGCACTGCATTGTCTCGCCTTCTGCCGACAACATCTGCTCCACTCCGCAATCTGGACCATATAAAATGCTTTAATGTTGTTGAGTAGTGACCCATATAATCTGTCTACGATTTGTGTTTCACTCTTGATAGCAAAGGAGGCACAAAACCGTTTTTATTTGATGATTATTTTATTACACTAGAACGCAATACGTCAATGTGGCACAGAATTTATTTCATTGTTTCTGATCTAGTGCACTATAATTAAAGCGTCACATTCTGTTCTTTTTCCTTGCACAGGAGATTCTTCAAATAATTTATTATTGTCATGAATTCATATGTCTTAGTCAAGGCACAGAGAGTAAATGCAATGTAATGTGTTTGGTTTCTTTCTTTGATTTTCTATGGTAAATGGATGCAAAAGATTGTGTCAATACCTATCAGAACCCGCTCTATAGCTACTGAGGCAAACTGCTTGTTTTGAGGTCCATACATTAATTAATGGAGAAGGGAACGCTGTTCACAAGTGAATTTAAAATATTCAATTGGATTTAAGGCGACGAAATTGCCCATATTTGAAGCTACCTACCCAGATAAAAAGTAAGTTGCTAGAGCCGCTGTTAGCAAATGTCTGCAGGGAGTTCCTAATTGCTACTGTGGAAATTTAGCATAGAACCCCTATAGTAATCAAGAGGTTCATTTCCTTCATACTTATCACCCTGACATGGGAGTCTTAAGTGAAGAACAATATTGAAATTCGTATCGCTGATGGCCGATTCGAATTTCTTCAGAGACGCTGGTGTTGCGAAGCAGCTTGGCAGTCAGAAAGATAAGATCTATGACCATTAGCGCAACTTACTGAGTCGAGCTACCAAGAGGATTTGATGTGTAAAGGTTTTCTTCCGATTTCGAAACAGAATTTTTTCTGGAAATTCGCAGCTCCATAAAAAAAAAGCTCGCACACGATGGCCCCTACCACAGTTAGAACTGACGACTGATTGAGCCGTTCTGACATGAGACACGGGCGGTACCACCGAGTTACAGACACACTGCTACCTGTACACCACTCACATCATGGTATTGGTCGCTCAGCCTCATAACGCATCGTGAAAGATAATAAAAGTTGTCACTTATGTGAATAATAGCATTTTTTTAGCCAAAAAAATGAATTTTATGCCTTAGTGTATTAGTTTACATGAGGATTATATAGCACGAGTCATTCAAATTGAACCGGAATATCAAGTGAATTTAGCGAGTCAGTTCAGTACCATAGGCGGAAGTGATTGCACTGTCACAGTGTTGCCTAATGTTTCTGACGATGTTATCAATTCTCCGGTGTGCTAGGAACAACTCTGTAGCGGTATGCGAGGAGAATCCCGTACTCGTGTCATAGGAGGATATAGAGAGGAGGCGCGGGTTTTGGTTCATATGCAGCGTTTTCTCCTACCAGTTGTGTCAAACATTGATGTGTATAATCTTCCATCACGATCACAGTTTCCTACAAAATATATACGAATAAAACACTTACCTTGATACTTTGTGACAAAAGATTATTTCAGTACGATAAAAGTTTTTGGAAATCACTTATTCCCACCTGTCACAAAAGTAAGATAGCAAACACTTTGCACCTCGAAATCGATTGCATCTATGTGCAGGCTTGTGATGTTCAAATAAATCGTCTTAACGGCACTAAATCGTGGTTTGTGAATCGTTTACCGGCCGTACTCTGCCGCATTTCGCTGGTTGGAAGGCAAATAGCTTACTGACAAATTTCACAGAAGGAAAAGGGGGACAAAATGTCTCCCATTGGAAGACTATGTTGTTTTATTTAAATCATTACAAAATCAGGTAAAACGAACAGTAAGATTGTCAGTATAAGAACATTACTGTTGTCAAAAAATGGCTCTGAGCACTATGGAACTTAAATTCTGAGGTCATCAGTCCCTAGAACTTAGAACTACTTAAACCTAATTAACCTAAGGACATCACACAGATCCATGCCCGAGGCAGGATTCGAACCTGGGACCACAGCGATAGCGCGTTTCCAGACTGTAGCGCCTAGATCCGCTCGGCCACCCAGGCCGCCTACTGATGTCAGTATGATGTAGCCCTGCCCAGGGCCTGTAACGATAAAGGGCCCGTTTAGGTCAGTCAGATTACAAAAATTGTCGTCTTTTATTTTCAAGTTTAGATTTGGTTACTGGTATTGGCAAAAGTTTCGGCAATTGATGACTCTTCATGGCTAGTCATCAATATGATATGATTAGATTAGATTATACACTCCTGGAAATGGAAAAAAGAACACATTGACACCGGTGTGTCAGACCCACCATACTTGCTCCGGACACTGCGAGAGGGCTGTACAAGCAATGATCACACTCACGGCACAGCGGACACACCAGGAACCGCGGTGTTGGCCGACGAATGGCGCTAGCTGCGCAGCATTTGTGCACCGCCGCCGTCAGTGTCAGCCAGTTTGCCGTGGCATACGGAGCTCCATCGCAGTCTTTAACATTGGTAGCATGCCGCGACAGCGTGGACGTGAACCGTATGTGCAGTTGACGGACTTTGAGCGAGGGCGTATAGTGGGCATGCGGGAGGCCGGGTGGACGTACCGCCGAATTGCTCAACACGTGGGGCGTGAGGTCTCCACAGTACATCGATGTTGTCGCCAGTGGTCGGCGGAAGGTGCACGTGCCCGTCGACCTGGGACCGGACCGCAGCGACGCACGGATGCACGCCAAGACCGTAGGATCCTACGCAGTGCCGTAGGGGACCGCACCGCCACTTCCCAGCAAATTAGGGACACTGTTGCTCCTGGGGTATCGGCGAGGACCATTCGCAACCGTCTCCATGAAGCTGGGCTACGGTTACGCACAACGTTAGGCCGTCTTCCGCTCACGCCCCAACATCGTGCAGCCCGCCTCCAGTGGTGTCGCGACAGGCGTGAATGGAGGGACGAATGGAGACGTGTCGTCTTCACCGATGAGAGTCGCTTCTGCCTTGGTGCCAGTGATGGTCGTATGCGTGTTTGGCGCCGTGCAGGTGAGCGCCACAATCAGGACTGCATACGACCGAGGCACACAGGGCCAACACCCGGCATCATGGTGTGGGGAGCGATCTCCTACACTGGCCGTACACCACTGGTGATCGTCGAGGGGACACTGAATAGTGCACGGTACATCCAAACCGTCATCGAACCCATCGTTCTACCATTCCTAGACCGGCAAGGGAACTTGCTGTTCCAACAGGACAATGCACGTCCGCATGTATCCCGTGCCACCCAACGTGCTCTAGAAGGTGTAAGTCAACTACCCTGGCCAGCAAGATCTCCGGATCTGTCCCCCATTGAGCATGTTTGGGACTGGATGAAGCGTCGTCTCACGCGGTCTGCACGTCCAGCACGAACGCTGGTCCAACTGAGGCGCCAGGTGGAAATGGCATGGCAAGCCGTTCCACAGGACTACATCCAGCATCTCTACGATCGTCTCCATGGGAGAATAGCAGCCTGCATTGCTGCGAAAGGTGGATATACACTGTACTAGTGCCGACATTGTGCATGCTCTGTTGCCTGTGTCTATGTGCCTGTGGTTCTGTCAGTGTGATCATGTGATGTATCTGACCCCAGGAATGTGTCAATAAAGTTTCCCCTTCCTGGGACAATGAATTCACGGTGTTCTTATTTCAATTTCCAGGAGTGTATTATATCAATTCTTGTTTCATATATCATGAATAAGATATTTCGTAATGACGTGGAACGTGTCATTTTAATGAAAGATTTCTTTACATACTATAATTCAATTTCTTTACAACAATTTTTTACTCTCTCTCTCTCTCATTCTTTTCGATTTTTATCTCTCTCTCTCTCTCTCTCTCTCTCTCTATCACACCCACACACACACATTCTTTTTTTTTTATTTGTTTGTTGTGCTCGACTATCGGCGAGGCAAGAAAACGTCTGTGAATGAGTTTCTTAGTTTTGAGTACACTTACGAAAGAAATATAAAAACGCCTATGAGAGTTACTGATTTATGATGCTTAGTTTGCAGTCAGTTCTAAGTATTATTAGTAACTACGCTCCAGTCCCTAAACCTAGTTACAGAAATGCGATTCAGACGCATTGCGTATTCCAGGCCGTAGCAGCCGCGACTTGGAGACACCAGCTGTGGTCACTTCCCAGCCCGCTGTAAGATCACATCGGTTCGTCTTCTTCCTGCTGGTACCTTAACTGAGATTTGGCAACAAGGCACCGTATGTTTGGCAACTCTGTGATCGAAGAGTTACTTCCTGGTGTGCACGGAATGAAGCCTCAAAGTTCACTTGATTTTACCTGTCATTTCCATTGAATAATCTGAGTTATTATCGCTTGCGGTGTTAAAAAAGATTGTAAATTTAGGGTTTTCAGCCCAGGAAAGTCGTTGCACGTGGAATCGCAACTACTCTCGTCCTTTAAATAGCGGTTTACGAGTTCTATTCACTATTGATATCGTAAGAGGAAGCTGAGACACATACGTCTTCGCCAGCTCGGTGGTAACGTGCTGACCTGTGAAAAAGCGTCTGTTACGGTTCCAGTGTCACTGACTGTACTGTTTTTATCCTTTCTGTGAAAGAGCTACAAGCAGTCAGATCAAACATCGATAAGTAAATCGCAAGAAAATACTTTCGGCTCATATTGCAATGATGAAAAACTTACAATGCTGCACACCAGGTAACTCCTCTTTCCGCCGATGACAAGCAAATTTTGGGTTTCTAGGAATACAAAACTTTATTTATGAAATACCAAATTTGCACTGCACGACGTTCTCAACAAAGAGATAGCGCAATAGAGTAGCTCAAGTGGCAAGAAATACTTCCTATTTCAATTTCTGCATCTTACACTGTTGGCAGTTCTGTGTAGGTGGCAGTTACGTGATTTTATTCCGGTGATCACAAAATAAAGTCGTATGTATGCACTGGGTAGCCGAAGCAGCTAGTTTATGGTGATTCGGTCAACCAAGTAAATGAATTTACTGAACATGCTGCAAATTACTACAGGGAGCCTGTGTGTCAGAATTCTCAACCAGCGTGGCGCAACGACGTTACGATAGAAAAATGAGCCACAGAGAAGAGGGTTTGGTGGTCTGTTGGACTGATGATTTGTTTGTATATGTGTGGTCTGGGTTCGATTCCAACTTCTATCAATGGTTTTAGATAGGGAGAGACAGATTCCGTTCTCTTCTGGCTGCACCAAGTGAAGAAGATATAATGGCATTATGGTCTGAAATTAACATTAAAAATTCCTTCTCTACCAAGTAGACGTTAGGTTGAACCACGATGAAGTCTGGATTGGCGGCATATAGAAACTCTAACACCAGTAACCTTTCTTATACTAGTTATTTATTTCTAGTGACGAAACAAAAGCTATGTAGGCTCACAGGACACTTATTCCATTTTTTATCTGAGCTTCTGAATGTCGATAAAATTGGCTCTGAACTGGAAATGCAAATCAGACCGTCCTTAACGAGTAATTTGATCCCTTCGTGACAATACAGCTCGGCTACAATTTGTTGTTTGTTCAATACTGCAGACTCCTCAACATCTCCACATATTGGGCGTGAATGGGTTCGAATCCTGTCCTGGCACTAAAGATTTCATTATGTATTATCAAGCTTTAGCATGAGAACACCTATCTGCTGGTGGATAATAATTTTGATTTTTAATGTATTTTCATTCGTTGTCAACACTAACGGCATGTGACGTTTTTGACTCCCAGTGAAACACAGAACTATTTACGAGATCACTGTAAGTTCAAGATGTTAGTCCGAGCTGGAGAAAAATTCGGTAGCTGACGTCTCTTTGTGTGTAGTCAACAACGATATGTGTGGAGCTCTATTCCTAGTCAGCACCGAACTCTTCGTCATATTATTTCTAGTTCAAACATGCTTACATGTCGCAGCTGGTGCAACAAACCCATATTTAACGTTCGTTTTCTCTAGAATATAACAGCGATAGGTGCCGGGTTGGAGTCCTGGCAAGGAAAAAAATTAATGTTTCGTCTCGTCATTTCAGTTAAAACATCTAGCTACTGCTGAAAAAATCCGAAATGTCACGGTTGATTGTGCGTCGATATCTATCCGATTAGGTTCTGGGCTTGAATCCCTGTCCAACACAAAGCTTTACCTCAGGGCAATTCCAGTAAGTTACTTGTTAAGAAGCAATATTTAACATCTCTCGTAGTTCGTTAACAGGGACAATAGGTGCTGGGTAGGAATTCGGGTCCGTTAAAAATGCTTGCGTGATGTAATTTAAAGTTGGTATTTGTTAACTGATACTGTCTAAAACCGAGGTATATCATTATCTGTATGCCTAATCAGGAATGACTGTTAGTTTCCGTCAGTGACGATATCTTTGCTTAGTCTGCATGACCTGGGTTTGAATCCATATGTAGAACGAGACGGTTCGTCGTGTCATTTGAAGTTCATACATATCCTCAACTAGATGCTCGTGAATAACTTAAATTTTTAATCTCATTTTGTGTTAAATAATAAGTACGGTATGTTACTTTGAAGAGGACATCATGAATACGACGAACTTGCTACGTGCATTATATATCTCACGTAATAATGAGAGTGGTAACATTTCAGGTATGTCATTTATTGTAATAAATGTGGGCTTACAAGCCTTAAGGACAATCTTATCTGTGATAAGGTGTTCCCATATATTTGTAGTATCGTGGTATTACTTTACATCTTGAGTTATTGCGATACAGAGCAGTGTTTTCTTGTGGTGACTTGTTGGGACCATTTTCAATAGTCAAACGACTGTACCCAGGAGCGATTGAGGATCTGCTAGACAGCTGCGTTATGTGGGTTGAATGCGAATCAGGCGAAATGCAATTCAGGTCGTTCGGATACTTTTGAGCACGACTGTACATTGGAGAAGAATGGATTGTCTGTAAATAAGTTTCAGCATTCGCCGCTGACAACACTAATGTAAACTTCGGCAGAAACCATTCCATTTGTATACATCTTTTAGCTGAAAATGATAAAATTGTAAAGTTGGTCGGCCCGTCAATATTCTCCACAATGTTGCAAAATACAGTACTGATAAACTGGATGTGGATGCAGGAAGTTTGATAGTGAAAATATGCAGTCAGTTCATCTGTGAAAGGAAGAGCGGACTTGCAACTCCAATTTGAAGCAAACGAGATTCACTGGGAAGAAATAATAAGACATGTTGCCAGATATTTTTATCTCGTGGTCTTGCTGTCGAAACACTATTAAAAATATGGCCGGCACTAAAATCTCATTTTCTGGAATTCCGCAGGTAATGTCCTCCTCTATTGGAAAAGATAATCACATGTGAAGAGAAGAAGAGAAAATTTTTGGCGTCTCTGTCGTTCGCACGTAACGTAATGTTCCCAGTAGAAACAACAATGGAGAACATTGAATCAGATTCTCTGTCAGTTGTTGAGATGCATATTGAAGTGCATGGGATTCGCAAGAAGATTGAGCAATGAATGAAAGACATCTTTTTGGGAAGTAATCCAAGAGAAATAATTAGTGAATTAGGCAATAACGCAAAAGAATCTAATCGGAACGATTTTCTACAGTTCTACGCTAATTTTGTAGGATATTTGTTACCATGATATGATTTTTCGGAAAACGACATCCTTTCCAAGATGCTGTTTTTAAACTTAAAGTCACCAGTAAATTACGACCATTTCCAAAAAGCTGCGGAACTTTTAAGGATCGATTAATTGAACATGAACTCCTTATACGAAGAATTTCAAATAATTAAAGGAAGCCTGGACATAGCACAGTCTTTTGATGCTAAAAATAAGAGTGCGATTGAGAAATGAAAGAAAATCATGAAAGGGTTTTCCAAGAGTGAAATCCTCAACATTTTTCGGGTCTTATCGTTCATCTTGAATATCTCTAGTTCCATTTGCATCATGGAAAGGGATTTTTCCCAGATGGCATTAATATGGACTGATGTACGAAATAAATGTACCGCGAATTTGATAAAAAGTCAATTAATGACCATTTTCAACCACGCTTATAACTGCATTGATTTTTTTTCAGATATGTAAAATCAAGAAAAATCATATTAAAACTTACACATTATTCGATAAAACGTGATAAAGACCGATAAACTAGAAAAAAATAATCTTGTTTTTGATTTGTACCGGGTTAAAAAAATGAAATCCTGGTTTTTTGCCCAACTGAACGTTTGTCCCGTATAGGGCAAAAAAAATCTGTCACACATTAACTGACCAACAAGTCGCAATGCAATCAAGGAAGACACAAGCACACTCTAACAAAAATAACAACATCCTACCTGGCAACTACGCAAGTTCAGTAGCACAAACAAGTGTCGGTGTGGAGACTTTTCAAATTCTCGTAAACGAGTCGCACTAAAATACTGTAACAAACACCACTGACATTCTGATTTACCCTACTTTTAGTCTGTTAATGTCAATAGTGTTATTCTGTTTAAAAAAGTGTATGTTTGGTTGGATGATTTGGAGGAAGGGACCAAACAGCGAGGTCATCGTTCCCGTCGGATTAGGGAAGGAAGTCGGACGTGCCATTTCAAAGGAAGCATCCCGGCATTTGCCTAAAGCGATTAGGAAATCACAGAAATCCTAGATCAGGATGGCCGGACGCGGGTTTGAAACACCGTCCTCCCGAATCTGAGTCCAATGTGTTAACCACTGCACCACCTCGCTCGGTAAAAGTGTATGTTTCTACAAAAATAACACTTTCTAAGTATTAATACGATTTGTTTTTTGGCTAACAATACGAGCCCCTGGCTACTAATCCATTCTGTGAAAACAGTACATCAATAGCGCTTTCCTCTTCCGCAATATTTGCGACGCTCGTTTGAGGCGATTCACTCTGTGTACGTATGCTTTTATGCGTACGTACATCTCCTCCTAAACTGCTGGACAGATTTCAACCAAACTAAGTACACGTATCACTTACTGTCTCGAAAGAATCACAGTGGGGGTAAGAACCACTTACCTGTCCAACGTGTGGCGGTGAAAAAAGGAGTGTAGCCCACGACACGTGAAACCTCATAATTTAGTCAGCGAATATTTTGAGAAAGGGAGCACTCAGAGACTTGCAACAAAATTTACACATAATTTCAAACCTTTAAGAAACTTTTTGTTGTTGACGACCCCCACAAAATGAGGCAAGGCAAAAAGTTTATCTCATTCATTTTCGCTGTTCATCCTTTAAAACTACCGCATGAAGTATGATGTTTTGTTACCTCTCTAATACTAACTTTATTCGTGCCGCATTTTGCAGACTGTATTCACATACACCACTGAATCTACCAGAAATGTTACATCACTATACGTCTCTTAGTTCAAGAGATAGGACATCATAAACAAGCAAATGCGCGAAAACTGCCGTATCATGCAATACTTTTAAATTGATTACTTCGTTGCAACTAACACTATTCGGAGTATTTTTCGCAGAGAGTATCCACATTTTCCGCTAAATCTACGTACAAAAATACATCACTGTAAGACACACGATTCAGTAGATATGATTTCAATCACTGAAATGCCTGTAAAACTGCTGCATCATGCACGATGTTTAAATTTATTACTTTGTTGGGACTAACTTTATTCACAACCCATTTCGCAGACAATAGCCACATGTAACACTGGATGTAAGTACAAAATTGTGTCACTGTACAGCATATAATTCAGGAGATACGACGTCATAAACATTGAGCTGCGTGGAAATGAAACTATAAGGCGAAGTTCGCTAGACATACAGGTGAAATATGTGTACAAATACGTGTGAAATGTGTTTAACATGTATGATATATACTTAAGATATACACTGCTGGCCATTAAAACTGCTACACCACGAAGATGACGTGCTACAGACGCGAAATTTATCCGACAGGAAGAAGATGCTGTGATATGCAAATGATTAGCTTTTCAGAGCATTCACACAAGGCTGGCGCCGGTGGCGACACCTACAACCTGCTGACATGAGGAAAGTTTCCAGCTGATTTCTCATACCCAAACAGCAGTTGACAGGCGTTGCCCGGTGAAACGTTGTTGTGATGCCACGTGTGAGGAGGAGAAATGCGTACCATCACGTTTCCGACTTTGATGAAGGTCGGATTGTAGCGTTTCGCGATTGCGGTTTATCGTATGTCGACATTGCTGCTCGCGTTGGTCGAAATCCTATGACTGTTAGCAGAATATGGAATCGGTGGATTCAGGAGGGTAATGCGGAACGCCTTGCTGGATCCCAACGGCCTCGTGTCACTATCAGTCGAGATGACAGGCATCTTATCCGCATGGCTGTAACGGATCGTGCAGCCACGTACCGATCCCTGTGTCAATACATGGGGACGTTTGCAAGAGACCAACAATCTGCACGAACAGTTCGACGACGTTTGCAGCAGCATGGACTATCAGCTCGGAGACCATGGCTGCTGTTACCCTTGACGTTGCATCACAGACAAGAGCGCCTGCGATGGTGTACTCAACGACGAACCTGGGTGCACGAATGGCAAAACGTCATTTTTTCGGATGAATCCAGGTTCTGTTTACAGCATCATGATGGTCGCATCCGTGTTTGGCGACATCGCGGTGAACGCACATTGGAAGCGTATACTCGTCATCGCCTTACTGGCGTATCACCCGGCGTGATGGTATGGGGTGCCACTGGTTACACGTCTCGGTCACCTCTTGTTCGCATTGACAGCACTTGAACAGTGGAGTTACATTTCAGATGTGTTACGACCCGTGGCTCTACCCTTCATTCGATCCCTGCGAAACCTTACATTTCAGCAGGATAATGCACGACCGCATGTTGCAGGTCCTGTACGGGCCTTTCTGGATACAGAAAATTTTCGACTGCTGTCCTGGCCAGCACATTCTCCAGATCTCTCACCGACCGTAAACGTCTGGTCAATGGTGGCCGAGCAACTGGCTCGTCACAATACGCCAGTCACTACTCTTGATGAACTGTGGTATCGCGTTGAAGCTGCATATGCAGCTGTACCTGTACACGCCATCCAAGCTCTGTTTGACTCAATGCCGAGGCGTATCAAGGCCATTATTACGGCCAGAGGTGGTTGTTCTGGGTACTGATTTCTCAGGATCTATGCACCCAAATTGCGTGAAAATGTAATCACATGTCAGTTCTAGTATAATATATTTGTCCAATAAATACCCGTCTATCATCTGCATTTCTTCTTGGTGTAGCAATTTTAATGGCCAGTAGTGTACGTATGCGGGCAAAGTCCCGGGTAAAAAGCTCATCCTCACCCCTGGATCGGTTTCAGTCACATTTAGTTCAAATATTAGTTACAATCTAGAAAGAAATACTTAGGCGTAAGTGGGGTGAAAGTGATAACGTTGAGAGACAAACAGCGAAGGGAAGGAGGAGATAGTCACAAATAGGAAGAAGAGGACATGGACAGAGATAAGGGAGGGGAAATCAACGGAGAAAGGAAAGAGGAGGAGATGGACGTGGACAAGGGGGGAAGAGATAGGCAGGAGATGGGGAGGGAGAGATGGATAGAGAGAGGGAGAGGAGGAGTTTGACGAAGGGAGTGACAGGAGGAAGTTCAGTTAGATAGGAGGAGATGGACAGAGGGGGAAGGAGCGGATGGGTAGATGGGGGAGGAGGACATGGGCAAAGAGAGGGGAAAAGAAGATGGCTGGATAATCAGTAATGGATGAGATGAACAGAGAGAGGGGGAGGTGGACAGAGAGAATAGTAAACGATCTTTCTGTTTGGTATACAAGGACTCTACAAAACCCTCGACGATACCTTTGTCTCACCAATAAAACTCGAGGTATGAGCCCCGGAGTAATGCCGTTTTTATGCGTGTCTTTTTGGAACATATTGGTAGCTCATACTGCCACATACATGAAGTAATAACAGCATTTAACCTAGTGGTGTATACCTTTACTAGACTCACTTAAAGGGTTAACTCAAGGGAGAATATTATGGAAATGCTGCTAAATCTGATATGGCACACTCTTAAAGATAGACGCAAATTACCCGCGAAAGCTTTCTAAAAAAATGTGAATAACTAACTTTAAGTTATGGATCTAGGAATATACTACAGTCCTTCCGCACTGTCCCCGTAGGACCGTGCAGACACGATTGCACTAATTACAGCGCACACAGAGACTTTTAAGCAGTCGTTCTGCCCGCGCCCCACACGCGACTGGGACGGGAAGATACCTTTACATTTGGTACCATGCTAAGTACCCTCAGCCCCGCACTTCATAGTGGTTTCAGAGTATTTATGTAGGTGCAGATGTAGATGAAGGGAGTTCAATCCACATGCACAATCACTTCATTGCCAATGTATGAGAGGAATCTCAATTGTTCTTAATTCAAAGAAGCGTACAATTACTCTCTGGGTTAGTGAACACTCATCTCAAGACTATGGAGTGTATCAAAGCAGGCAGTGTTGCTACGAGTTTCGTAGCTGGAAAAGTTGTTTGATTTGTTATAAGATACTCGATACTTCGTATGTGTATCTGCTCTGCGATAATATAGAAGCTTTCTTCAGTAATGAAAAATGTGAGGCGTTCCAGAATAGAACCGTTTTGTACCACGTCACTGTCTGTAGGTTTACTTACCATTTGCACGTAGTCATGTTCGGTACCACGTTCAGTAACTGCACAGCTGATGGTCGTGTCACGTAAAGCTGAATTAATCGACTCGGAAAATTCTTCTCAACAACTTAGATCAATCGATAAATTGAAAAGTAAGCTGTGACGCTGAACTGAGACAGCTAACAACAGCATGAATAACATTTCTTTAAAGTTGCTCTGTGAGTCGTAATCGAACATTTATAATATTTCATTTGTGTAATATCTTGGCAGAGCAATTTCTATTTGAAATTATTGTATAAGCTTAGGAAAGATCCATCCCATCGCCAGATTTACACTATTCTTGGTATCGTAACTACAGAACGGTAGACTGTGGCACCAATAACAGAGATATTATATTAGGGTGTTCGACATTTGGGACTGGTATGAGCATCTTGAACGAGTACTGTAATAGAATTTCTTCTTTCCACCATTCTCTTCCTCTTGTTTTTGTATAAAAACTCTCTTTAGTTTTCTCTTTGTTTGCTTATTGGCTTCATTATATAATTTGTTAAAAGGGATGAAGTAACTACTATGTTTTGTACCCATGACTGGAAGTCAGCTTCTCCACGTTTTGTATCAGTTCGATATTTTGTCCGCAGCTCGTGGTCGTGCGGTAGCGTTCTCGCTTCCCACGCCCGGGTTCCCGGGTTCGATTCCCGGCGGGGTCAGGGATTTTCTCTGCTTCGTGATGACTGGGTGTTGTGTGATGTCCTTAGGTTAGTTAGGTTTAAGTAGTTCTAAGTTCTAGGGGACTGATGACCATAGATGTTAAGTCCCATAGTGCTCAGAGCCATTTGAACCATTTTTTTGAACTTCAATATTTTCATGTATTTTTGCAGGTGTAAGTTAATTGTCTTTCATCGTCGCCACTATCGTAGCTATCCTATGTTGTACTGTTTTATGTAAGCTCTGAGTGCCCTTATCATAGCTACAGGAGATGTTGTTTCATAAAAGTGGTTAATCACGGTTTTATTGTTCAAGGTTTCATTTTGTATGTTTGTTCGTACGTACTTCTGTACTAGGCCTATTAAAATATTGTGTAATTCACTCTTACAATAGGAAAAGGAGTACATAGATCATGGGACTCGGTAGTAGGATCCGCGTCATAGAACGTCTTTTTTGCTGTTTACGTCTCCTGCTAAGAGTCAGTATGAGGCCAACTCGTTTTCCAGCTACTCAGTGACACAGCACTTAGATACGAAAGGCAGTTGGTCGGTTACCTTGTGTAGACGTACGACAGACTGACGGCTAAATTCAGCTGAGCTTTTCCTTAGGCCTATTACACCATCATATTTCTTTGACAAAGAAATATGATCAAATATTCGTCAAATTCCTTTGACAAAGATCTTTCATGTGGCGCTAAAAGGGAGTATTACACTGTCGTCATGTTTTTAGTCAGATTTCAAGATGGCAGATAACAACTTGTTGTTATTCGCTGTAGTTGCTAGTGCCACATATGTATTGTGTGTGTATTTGGAAGAAAAGCTACGGAAAAAAAGGAAACATGCTTGGATAAAGCCACAGGTATTACATCGAGATAGTAAAAGCATTCAGCAAAATGTGTTACGAGAGCTACAAGTGGAGGACGTCAAGCCTTATATATAAATTATTTAAGAATGGATGAGAGTGTATTTCAGTATTTTCTCAGTAAAGTGACTTCTCATATTACAAAACAGAATACTCTCTTGAAAAATGTAATACCTGCAGAAGACAGGCAAACTAAGATTTCTTGATACAGGAGAGAGCTATTCTAGTTCACAACACAGCACTCGAATATAACATTGCACGTTAACCAAAATAATTCCAGAAACATGTGAAGCGCTTTATAAAGCACTGAAGGAGGAATATGTAAAGGCAAATAAATGTTTAGTTCACTATGTGGGCAATAAGAGCTATTTTCACTTTTGAATAGTTTATTTAATGGAATTAATGCTCCAACTACTACAAGATTAATCAAAAGTACGAAACAAATGAAGCGTTTTTTTAACTAGTGACATCCAGAGTTCAAAAATAGACAATGTTGAATGGAAAAGACAAGAAAGACTATTTTATTTTAGAGTGTCCCCACATCCTCTATTCCAGCTTGCTGAAAAGCTGCCTGGATATTTCCAGATGTAGAAGTGGATGACTGTAGCTGTGATTGTGGACATATGTCAGCTGCAGCATATTCCACCTGCCCATCAACACATCAACAAACAATTAATAGCATGCACTGTGCCGCTTACTCACCCCCCCCCCCCCTCCCCCCCTCCCCTCCCACCCTAGTCGAAGCAAGTATATTTGAAAAAAAAAGTGTCGAAGGAACACAACAGAACACACCAACTTTGAAGCCATTTTTACAAACGCACTACAGAGACGTCAAATAGCTGCAGCGACGGCAGCGCTCCAAGCTGTTACATTTCACATTGCAGTGAACAGAAGACGAACGACTTGTATGATCAAATCTACGACGAGGCCCAGATTTGTCCACATTTTTTTGACGACAGGCTAGATTTGACAAAGTTCCCTATTATACCATCAAATTTCTTTGACATAAATATTTGACGTACCAGCTTTGACAAAGAAATACACTCCTGGAAATGGAAAAAAGAACACATTGACACCGGAGAGTCAGACCCACCATACTAGCTCCGGACACTGCGAGAGGGCTGTACAAGCAATGATCACACGCACGGCACAGCGGACACACCAGGAACCGCGGTGTTGGCCGTCGAATGGCGCTAGCTGCGCAGCATTTGTGCACCGCCGCCGTCAGTGTCAGCCAGTTTGCTGTGGCATACGGAGCTCCATCGCAGTCTTTAACACTGGTAGCATGCCGCGACAGCGTGGACGTGAACCGTATGTGCAGTTGACGGACTTGAGCGAGGGTGTATAGTGGGCATGCGGGAGGCCGGGTGGACGTACCGCCGAATTGCCCAACACGTGGGGCGTGAGGTCTCCACAGTACATCGATGTTGTCGCCAGTGGTCGGCGGAAGGTGCACGTGCCCGTCGACCTGGGACCGGACCGCAGCGACGCACGGATGCACGCCAAGACCGTAGGATCCTACGCAGTGCCGTAGGGGACCGCACCGCCACTTCCCAGGGACACTGTTGCTCCTGGGGTATCGGCGAGGACCATTCGCAACCGTCTCCATGAAGCTGGGCTACGGTCCCGCACACCGTTAGGCCGTCTTCCGCTCACGCCCCAACATCGTGCAGCCCGCCTCCAGTGGTGTCGCGACAGGCGTGAATGGAGGGACGAATGGAGACGTGTCGTCTTCAGCGATGAGAGTCGCTTCTGCCTTGGTGCCAATGATGGTCGTATGCGTGTTTGGCGCCGTGCAGGTGAGCGCCACAATCAGGACTGCATACGACCGAGGCACACAGGGCCAACACCCGGCATCATGGTGTGGGGAGCGATCTCCTACACTGACCGTACACCACTGGTGATCGTCGAGGGGACACTGAATAGTGCACGGTACATCCAAACCGTCATCGAACCCATCGTTCTACCATTCCTAGACCGGCAAGGGAACTTGCTGTTCCAACAGGACAATGCACGTCCGCATGTATCCCGTGCCACCCAACGTGCTCTAGAAAGTGTAAGTCAACTACCCTGGCCAGCAAGATCTCCGGATCTGTCCCCCATTGAGCATGTTTGGGACTGGATGAAGCGTCGTCTCACGCGGTCTGCACGTCCAGCACGAACGCTGGTCCAAATGAGGCGCCAGGTGGAAATGGCATGGAAAGCCGTTCCACAGGACTACATCCAGCATCTCTACGATCGTCTCCATGGGAGAATAGCAGCCTGCATTGCTGCGAAAGGTGGATATACACTGTACTAGTGCCGACATTGTGCATGCTCTGTTGCCTGTGTCTATGTGCCTGTGGTTCTGTCAGTGTGATCATGTGATGTATCTGAGCCCAGGAATGTGTCAATAAAGTTTCCCCTTCCTGGGACAATGAATTCACGGTGTTCTTATTTCAATTTCCAGGAGTGTATGATAGTGTAATACCAGTGTGGTATCTGTAACTAACGGCGTCACAACATAGGCTTAGGTCTAGAGCTACACGCCACTGGCATTGATGTGATAACTGCAAGAGATCCATAACATCCCAGGCACTTACAAATACTCAGGTGTGATGAGAGACGCTTAATTTTTCTACATTATGGTGACAGCTACATATATTTATATGTGTCTCTGTTACATTATACTATACCTGATGATGTTCCATGAATGTAACTATAACTGAAAATTAAAGCACTTTTAAACAGCAGCTGAAGTGTTAATTTAGATACTGTACAATATTAGGCTATGATAGGATACTGTATTTATCTCTGACTGATTACTCACAGTGAAGTATGTCATTGGAATAGTAGATGTCTCCCCATTGTCCGTGGTAAACTTTAGCAGTGAATGTGATACCATATACAAAAAATATACACCCCTAAAAAGAATTTCTTGTACTTTAACCTTTAAATATAAAATTCTTTCGTTTCCCATTGTTGCTCTTGTTTACTCCATTTTTTCGTAGATTTAATAATTCTTTGTGCCCATCAATATTCCTTACGTTTTCACACTCTGACAGGTGTGAAACCATCCTCTCTTATTCTACTTCGTGCTGGTATTTCCATTTCTTCATAGCTGTCACGCTCAACATTCTCCCAACACTCTACATTGCATGTTTTAACCTGTGTGTGCCCTTTTTAGACACAACTGTATAAACTTTCTTTCAGTGCATTCTTTTCTAAAGTCTGCTACTACATCTAGCAATAAAGTGATTAATGTGAATCATGCCGTCAGTATTCAAAATATCAATTACTACAAGCTTTTGTGGTGTTTGTTGCTAATTTATTTTTTACAATAATTCTCAGTCTAAAGAAAATGAAGTACAACTGGAGCTAATCATTTTAATAGACGTGACGGTGAAAAATTTGTTGTCTTAGATGCGAAAGTGTGCAAGGCTAAACTGTAGAACGAAAACAAACATATAGCAGTCATACGCCCTATAAACTAATTTTCATGACACCCCTATGCGACAGTTATAGCTGTGAAAGAAACGACTGCACACACTGATGAGCCCAAACATTACTATCAGCTGCTTAGTCGTGTTTTGATCCACTTTTAGAATGCAATACAGAAGCAGTTCTACATGGCATGGGTTCGACAATTCCTTGGTAAGTTTCCGCAGGTACTTGGCACCATATTTCTATGCACAGGACACCCATTTCCGAAAGACCCGGTAGTTTACGGAAATGGAGCTGGCGGCCGACAGCATCCCACAGCTGATGAATTTGGCGGCTACGACACCAACGTGAATTCACTATCATGCTCCACAAACCACTGAAGTGACACAGACAATTATCCTCCTTGTAGATGCCGTCGGGGAAGGGATCTAACATGAAGGGAAGCGGATCGTCTCCAGTAATGTTCACGAAGTCCACACCTGTCATGGCGTCCTCGATTACTATCGAAGTCCCGTGGAAGCACATGTGAATGTCCCCAACGTTATAATACTATCCCACTGGCCTGCATCCGTGGTGTAGACAATGTTTCTAGCGTCTGTTCGCCTGGATGGTGGCGCACTCAGACACATTCTTCGATCTGGTGTAGCGAGAAACGTAACTCATCTGTCCATGTGACATATTACTATTGATCCAAGGTCCAGCCTGATGATCCTGTTTGCCCACTGTAGCCGTAACTGACGATGTTCCTGGAGCGTACGTAAGAACACGGACGGGTCATCTGCTGCACAACACCATATTCAACGATGTGCGCTAGTCGCTCTGAAACTTCAGCACTATGCTCTGTCGTCATATACGGTGCAGATCGCTACCTAAACTGATCTACAAACTCCAAATCCGACATTGTTTGATGAGACGTTTGCGTCCTACAAAGCGATGTAGAAAAGATTGCTGTACGGTGTGGCAGGTGGCAGTTGACGCTAAGTAACGAAAAGTGTGAGGTGATCCACATGAGTTCCAAACGAAATCCGTTGGAATTCGATTACTCGATAAATAGTACAATTCTCAAGGCTGTCAATTCAACTAAGTACCTGGGTGTTAAAATTATGAACAACTACAGTTGGAAAGACCACATAGATAATATTGTGGGGAAGGCGAGCCAAAGGTTGCGTTTCATTGGCAGGACACTTAGAATATGCAACAAGTCCACTAAAGAGACAGCTTACACTACACTCGTTCGTCCTCTGTTAGAATATTGCTGCGCGGTGTGGGATCCTTACCAGGTGGGATTGACGGAGGACATCGAAAGGGTGCAAAAAAGGCCAGCTCGTTTTGTATTATCACGTAATTGGGGAGAGAGTGTGGCAGATATGATACGCGAGTTGGGATGGAAGTCATTAAAGCAAAGACGTTTTTCGTCGCGGCGAGATCTATTTACGAAATTTCAGTCACCAACTTTCTCTTCCGAATGCGAAAATATTTTGTTGAGCCCAACCTACATAGGTAGGAATGATCATCAAAATAAAATAAGAGAAATCAGATCTCGAACAGAAAGGTTTAGGTGTTCGTTTTTCCCGCGCGCTGTCCGGGAGTGGAATGGTAGAGAGATAGTATGATTGTGCTCTTCCAAGCACTTAAATGTGAATTGGAGAGTAATCATGTAGATGTAGATGTAGATGTAGATGTCGTCAATCACAGTTACACCATCATGCTACCATTTTCCATTAATATTCACGGTAGCAGCATGCAAACAGCCCTCTCTCAAAGTCATTTGTGGCACGTATTGTTGCAACAATTACTCTCCACTGGTCTCTAGAATGATTCTCCATTCTACTTACAAAGTGTTCTTACTGCGTCATGTGCCAACGTAACAAGGTGGCATACAAACTACCAACGAGCTGTGGTTACACAGGCAATGCTTTGTCTTGTCAGTGTTTGTGCACTATCATACAAAATATAAAAATAGCTTGTCAATATTCTTATCAGGTAATGAGCTGGATTACACCATCAGTCTATATTATGGCCGTAGACAACCTTCCTAACTTTATCTGAAACTGCAGAAATAACAGCTTCAGGATCCAAATTTCAAGTCAGATTTTATCAACACGGACCACAAAATACTTTCTAGTACACTCGACATAGCAGTCTTACGAGTGAAATTGATGGGATTGACACTTTCTTTAGTCAGAATCTTGGGATATGATATCGCCTTTAACCTGTGGTAATGTGGAAAAGTTACAAAAATATAAATGTAACGAACGATTAAACCTTCAATAATCTGAAAATAGCTTTTTATACAAAATCACCAAAGTGGCAACGTTTATTAAAAGTGAAAAGCAGGTTAGTTATATTTCCTGACTTCGTGGTACATAGAAAATTGTAAAACAATTGGTAAATACAGTGCGGCACGATTACAGTGAACACGGCTGCACAGCGTTAATGCCAGTCCACGCTCAAATGTGGAAGCACTGGCTTGGCCGCACGGTAGCTGCGCTCCGAAGCAGCAGTAGTCAGAGGCGTGGCGTCACACTTCGCGCTCCCTCTCGGTGACCTTGAGGGTGAGTGGTGCCACGGGACCGTGGAGGACCGTAGTCCTCCAGCGCATCTCGCCGTCAAACTCCAGCCGGAAGCGGCGCACCACCTGGTGTCACAGGCAAACAAACAAAATTCCCAATGAAATTAGACATCGAGCAGACACACCGTTAGAGTACAGCCAACATGCAAGATTCCTGAATTAATTTTCAAGTTGAGACTGTGTATCTGACCCAGACTCGAACACAGTAACATGACCTATCATTTTATCCTTAATGGATAGGTCTCGAGTTTTTACAGTCGGAGTTGGAACGTCTGCTCAAGCACCTATTTAAAGTGCAAAAAAACAATAATATTTACGCGTTCCGCAAGTTTTTTTACACTGTAAGTGGGTGGTTGAGCCGACGTTTCAACATTTACAGTAACATGACTTGAAGCAGTGAGGACGGTTGGTGCACCGTACTTGGATAGCTGTCGTTGAAGGCGTTGGGCGCGATATGCGACATTTGCAATTTGGCTTCCACTTCAGCACAGATATTTAATCTGCCAGTAAGTTTCAAAACAGCACATACTAGGCTGCACGGTTAAAGATACAGTCATCCACCCACCACAAATGTGGACATTATGAAGCACTTGTAGACACAGCGAGCTTGTCCTCTGAATCACATATGACTCGGATCCTTACTAACAAGGGGAAACAACACAGTCGTAACTCTGCACGTTGAAAGAAGGGAAAGGAGCGGTCGATTGATAGGACACACTCCATGACATCATGAAATAACCAATTTAATACTGGAGGGAAGTGTGTGTTTGTGTGGGGTTGGGGAGGGGGGGGGGTAAAAATCGTATAGGGAGACCAAGAGATGAATACAGTGACCAGATTAAGAAGGATGTAGGCTGCAGTAGGTACTCGGAGATGCAGAAGCTTGCACAGGGTGAAGAGCTGCATCAAATCAGTCTTCGACTGAAGACGGCAACAACAACAACAACTTGTAAACTATAATTCCGTAAGTCACACACGCTAAATAAATAAATGTGGTGCACTCTCTCTGGCAGCTGCGGACTTACCCTGGCCAGCAGAGTGTAGATCTCGGTTTCGGCGAACCTGCGGCCGATGCAAGTCCTCGGCCCGAAGCCGAAGGGCATGAAGGCGAAGGGGTGGGCCGTCTGGGAAGACTCTCCGCCCTTCAGCCACCTCTCCGGAAGGAAATCAGAGGGCCGCGAGAAGTGCTCCTCCGAGTTAGCCAGCACCACGTTCGCCATCGACAAGTCTACCTGTCCACAAAAAATTTCCCCCATCGTTGCATACTGGCGTTTTGAAAGTTTTCCTAAACTATACTTATCTTATGACTGACGAATGAACATAGCTCTAGAGATATTGTATTCTTACTCTTTGGGGTAATATAGGCTGCGCTTAACATTTCTGTGAATCTGTATCTGTGAGCTATACCGTCTTGCTCTCCACATGACATCCGACCTTCCTAAAAGCGCATCCAGATTCACCTCAGTAGCTTCACCGACTGATGTAACCGTCAAAATTTCTCGAAATCAGTCTTAAATAAGTTAAGAAACCAGCTGTTTTTTTTACAATATCTATACTAAAAGCTCTCCGGAAGTAGCATCTTCATTCAAAAATATTGTGTTAGTAGATTCAAGTATGCTACAGCTTCCATTTCACTTTAGCAAAACAGCTGTAGTTTTATAATTGAAAGAGGAAATATTACAATATGGAACATTTCGACATGCTCTAGCATCACGCCTGGGGTAAACAAATGCATTTTTTTCCTTTTTGCAATTTACTTTTAGAAACAATATCTTATATAGCATCAAAACTAATTCATAGTAATGTTTTCCAAGCTCTTAGCATTCAGACAGTAATTTAAGTTTTGCGGATTCAGAAGGTATATTTCGTTTTGCAAGGAATTTTTATTTTGTAGGAAAACGATTTTCAAAATTGCATTGTACCGTTTGCTATACAAGTTTTGCTCCAAGATTTTGTTGGATCATTGACCTATACTAATTTAAAGCTTTAAGTTCTCCGATCTTAGAAACCAGCATGCAATAACTTGGAATTTCCGCATGCAATAACTTGGAATTTCCTTTAACTTAAAAGAAAATGTACACTCCTGGAAATTGAAATAAGAACACCGTGAATTCATTGCCCCAGGAAGGGGAAACTTTATTGACACATTCCTGGGCTCAGATACATCACATGATCACACTGACAGAACCACAGGCACATAGACACAGGCAACAGAGCATGCACAATGTCGGCACTAGTACAGTGTATATCCACCTTTCGCAGCAATGCAGGCTGCTATTCTCCCATGGAGACGATCGTAGAGATGCTGGATGTAGTCCTGTGGAACGGCTTGCCATGCCATTTCCACCTGGCGCCTCAGTTGGACCAGCGTTCGTGCTGGACGTGCAGACCGCGTGAGACGACGCTTCATCCAGTCCCAAACATGCTCAATGGGGGACAGATCCGGAGATCTTGCTGGCCAGGGTAGTTGACTTACACCTTCTAGAGCACGTTGGGTGGCACGGGATACATGCGGACGTGCATTGTCCTGTTGGAACAGCAAGTTCCCTTGCCGGTCTAGGAATGGTAGAACGATGGGTTCGATGACGGTTTGGATGTACCGTGCACTATTCAGTGTCCCCTCGACGATCACCAGTGGTGTACGGCCAGTGTAGGAGATCGCTCCCCACACCATGATGCCGGGTGTTGGCCCTGTGTGCCTCGGTCGTATGCAGTCCTGATTGTGGCGCTCACCTGCACGGCGCCAAACACGCATACGACCATCATTGGCACCAAGGCAGAAGCGACTCTCATCGCTGAAGACGACACGTCTCCATTCGTCCCTCCATTCACGCCTGTCGCGACACTACTGAAGGCGGGCTGCACGATGTTGGGGCGTGAGCGGAAGACGGCCTAACGGTGTGCGGGACCGTAGCCCAGCTTCATGGAGACGGTTGCGAATGGTCCTCGCCGATACCCCAGGAGCAACAGTGTCCCTAATTTGCTGGGAAGTGGCGGTGCGGTCCCCTACGGCACTGCGTAGGATCCTACGGTCTTGGCGTGCATCCGTGCGTCGCTGCGGTCCGGTCCCAGATCGACGGGCACGTGCACCTTCCGCCGACCACTGGCGACAACATCGATGTACTGTGGAGACCTCACGCCCCACGTGTTGAGCAATTCGGCGGTACGTCCACCCGGCCTCCCGCATGCCCACTATACGCCCTCGCTCAAAGTCCGTCAACTGCACATACGGTTCACGTCCACGCTGTCGCGGCATGCTACCAGTGTTAAAGACTGCGATGGAGCTCCGTATGCCACGGCAAACTGGCTGACACTGACGGCGGCGGTGCACAAATGCTGCGCAGCTAGCGCCATTCGACGGCCAACACCGCGGTTCCTGGTGTGTCCGCTGTGCCGTGCGTGTGATCATTGCTTGTACAGCCCTCTCGCAGTGTCCGGAGCAAGTATGGTGGGTCTGACACACCGGTGTCAATGTGTTCTTTTTTCCATTTCCAGGAGTGTAGTAATGAATACCGTTATACCGTTTAAATTTCATGGCAGTCCGGTAGGACTTAAGAGCTATGTATTTATAAAGATACGTGAGTTACTAAGAGGTTAAAAGAAATATGTGGTGGTTATACTATGTTATTAACTAAAATTACGTTAGTGTGAACTATAGAAAATGAGGCTATTATGCTGTTCTGGTTTAAGTATGCTCCAAGTTACATGTAGTTGAAATCGTGAAATAAATAGAAAGGAAGCTGTTATGCGATGTTGTTAGTAGTAGAGAGTGATGTTGGTAATGTAATTGGTGCGAAAGCTTCTGAAAATTGAGTAACATTAGCCATTAAGTGCGCCGTCATTTGTTAAAACTTGATAAAAGCGTTCGTGATTCAGCAAAAGAATCGTGTGTTAGTACATTAACACCTCTGTATGAACGACAAATATTTCAGCGTGTTAAGTGTGGACCTTTATCCACCAATGTGTTCGTTATGTGACAAAGGCCAGTAAAAAAACCAAACGTTATTGAATATTGACATTATTATTTACGAAAACCTTTATTGGTAAACTGAAATGATGGAAGTCTAGTAGTAAATAAGCAGAAGAAATTAGAAATTCTAAGATGATAAACTACGGAGCCAAGTAACGTGATTGCATATCAACCAAATTATTCTCAGAAGTCTTGCGTGAAATTTCCAGACAGTTTAACTGGCAACACGACGAAAGGGTAGACGTTAATGGAATGTATGTGAACCCGCTTTTGTTTGATGATGATATTCTACTGCTTGCCTTCAATGAAGATCAACTTCAACGTCAAATGGAACAAAATAATAGATTAAGTTTGACACTGCACTCGACAATCAGTTACAATATCACTAAACATATGAGTAACCAACAAATCCATAAGAACATAGAATTAATTAACGACGAAATAATAATACCAGTTTTTTTATTTTTTATTTTTATGATGGGGATTTGAAGACAATTTGGAGATCGATAGGAAAATAAATTAACAGAAGAGTACGTTATAAGTTTTTGTTGCTTATTATAAACACAAAATTAAGAACGTTTTACGGTAGCAATTCACTTCTCAACCGGTTTCCTGTTTACAAGGTCATAAGCAGACTGTTGTACCTTCGTACCGACGGAAGAATCACGTAACGTTATAAGTTACGTGTTTACAGGCGATGGAAGAGAGGGATTGGCTGGACAGAGAAATGAATAACGGGAAAATGGGACTGGAGTGCTTTTGATACATTCAGTAGAGATTTGGAAATGAAGCATTTACAATCAGTGTGTGTTAACAGTTTTTACCCACGTTAGACATGAACTTTTAGTGTAAATACCATTGAAAAACTGCATGTTTTTATGCGAGTAATGGAGAGATGGATCTTGGGAATTGGTAGGAGAAACGTGGAAACGAACAAATGGATCAGTGGACAGACTGCGGTAGGAGATGTAATTTTAACTGTTATGAAATCGAAATCGAAGGGTCCGAGGGATATAGCTGTGCTGTGGATGGGTGGCACATGGACCAAGAAAGCTCTTTCGAGGATTCCAAGACGTAAGAAAAGACCAATTTCGTGACCTGATGGAAGACGGGCAGGCGGCATCAGAAAATACTACGCAGCAATTAGGATGAGTGTGTTGCTGAAGAACGTAATGGATGGAAAAGTCCACAAGAGGGCTCCGTCCCACAGTGTTAACAGTCTGTTAACTGACGACGAACGAGTACGACTGAAAGAAAAATGTAGGGTATACAAAAGGCAAATTAAGGCAATAACAGAAAATGGTGTAAAGGTACTGCAGGTAACAGAATCTGTCGC